>NW_025766115.1:0-1200000 GCF_003918875.1 Haliotis rubra
ATAAGACAAATATTATGATCCTGACAGAAAATTATCATCACTATTGCATATACCCCCAGCGTAATGAAATTTCCAGTATGTGTAATGCCTACCCATATGAACTTCTGTCTTATTGTGTACTAGTTCTTTGCATTATGTATTTTGTGTATTTGTATCTACTGATTTGAATGAATAAAAAATTAAAAGGTGTCTCTCTCCGGTCTGTGATGATTTCCCAGTCGAATTGTAATGCTCCAGGGTTTTATGAACTGTAACTGGGGTTCTACCAATGTAAATTTGGTGTTCTCCTATTTCAATGAAGGTGGGCATGGGATTTTATGAAATCCCTGGAGCCAATATTTCAGTAATACATGAAATCTCTGGGGGTCTCTTTAAAGGGGATTACATGAAAATCCCTGATTTCACACATTCCCCTGTAACATATATATGTGAACGTCCATCAGCACGCCTGAGAGTGAGTGAGTGAGTGAGTTTGGTTTTACGCCGCTTTGAGCAATATTCCAGCAATATCACGGTATGTGGGACACAGAAATGAGCTTCACAATGTACCCATGTTGGGGATTCGAACCGGGTCTTCGGCGTGACGAGCGAACGCTTTAACCACTAGGCTACCCCACCGCCCCAGCACGTCTGAGAAGAAACGGAGACTCATCTGTGAACAAAACTGTCCTCATCTTGCCCGCGACCTTCTCACTGGTTGCCTGCACCATTGTAAATGTTCGGTCCGGTGACGACGTGTCAAGACGTTATGTCGAACTGGTCTTCTGGCAAAAGGTCCGGCTTCCTGTAGCCGATTCGGATGTAGTGATCCTGGGCTGCGGTGGTAACTCTAGGTTGACCTGGGTCTGTCATTAACACTTCCAGTATATTACTAAATCACAACAGACTATGGCTAACCAGCCCTGAATACATAAGAAATATTATTATCCCTAACATAAGAAATACTTTTTGGAAAGATGTAGCTATCGCATGTAGCACACATTTAAACAAACAATACAAGACACAAAAGGCAACAGATTCCCTAAAGCAATCTCTTTGGAATAATACCCTATTCAAAGTGGGTAAGGAAACGGGTTTTTTTATAAAAACTGGTACAATGTAGGGATAATCTTTGTTTATGATTTGTTCGACCCAAATACAGGTGAATTCTATACACATGATGAACTGCAGGAAGTTTTTAACATCAAGATAAATATCCTTAGATATCAAAGCATGAAATCACCCATTGAAACGTAGGAAGAAACATAATATTGTACACTTAGACCCATTACCCACTTCTCCAATAAAGCCTTTCAATATATCAAAACTTATCAATAACGGCAATGGTACTAGATACTTTTATCTCTCTCTTCTAGAACCAACTTACGAAAAATCAGATGTACACAAAAAGAAAGGGGAGAGTCTTTTGAAAGAAAATATGATAGTGAAATGATAAAATATATATACATGATGGGAAACAGATGTACTAGAAGTAGTAACCTAAAATGGTTACAGATGAAAATACTATTTAATATTATACCTACAAATAAGTATTTACATAGAATTGGTATTGAAGAATTTGAATTGTGCACCTTGTAAAAAGAAATATGGAATGATTTTAACCAAATGGCTTAAAACTTTTAGCAGAAGGTAACATTGAATTTAACTCTGAAAATATCTTACTTGGTTTTAAAGGAAGGAATAATAACTCATTAAATGTCATATGTCTCGTTGTTAAACAAGTCATATATTCCCAAAAGGTAAAAGAAGTAATTCCAAATTTCAAGCACGTACAAAGGGAGATAAGCAGATGCTATGAAACAACAAAATATAGTGCCTTTTCAACATGTACGCTTGACAAGTTTTTATGCATTCTGGTCATCATTCCATAAAATATTAAAGAGAACCTAATATTTTTTAACTTATATTTATGAAGTGCTGCATTCTGATTCACCCCAAAATCTCTAAAGTATTCCATGTCATACAATAGTATAATATCTTCTGAATCTATCAAGTTAAGAGAATTGAATATGTAAATCATGTCATATATGTCAATACTAGTATTCATTGATGCAAGCAATACAATTGGTTATAATATCTTCTGACATTTATTAAGTAATGTCACATGTAACCATGGCATCTATGTCAACATTGCCTTTCATTGCTACAAGTTATACAATCTGGGTAATCGTACTGAACATCATTGAAAACGCACCAGTCCATATTTTCATCAAGATGGATTTCAGCATGACAATGATCAATAAATATAACTAACATGAAGCCGAAGGGCCATGAAGCCGAAGGGCATGTCCAGTATGAAAAAAAGGGAATCAACATGTAGCCACGCCATGAAAAATGCGCGAATTGCAGGTGTATGAAAGCAGGTGTATGAGAACCGATTCTCATTGCTTCACTAACGATTGTGAAACGAGGACAGAGATGCCGAGGTTAACACCTCACGAAAGAGAACGTGCACTAGGCATGATTCAGGTTGGCACCAGCAGCAGGGATATTGCTCGACAACTTGGACTTGGCCATTCCACCATCGTTAGGCTTCATAGACGACATCAGTAGACAGGCAGCACCCGTGACCTTCAATGACCTTGGCAACAACGTGTTACGACGCTCCATCAGGATCGCCATATTGACCTTGTCCATATCAGTGATTGAACATTGCCGACTGCCAGGACTGGTCAGCAGCGCTGACTCTATGCGACGCCGTTTACACGCTCGACGTCCTTACGTTGGACCAATTCTGACTCACAGACACCGTAATGAGCGTATACAATGGGCTAGCAGGCATTTTCAGTAAAGTTTACAACAATGGCATGGTGTGGTAGTCACTGATAAGTCACGTCTTCATCTACGTAATGCTGACGGCCGATTACGTGTTTGGTGTAGACGTGGTGAACGTTATGCTGATGAGTGTGTGGTTCAGACAGACCTTTGGGTGGTGGGAGCGTCATGGTCTGGGGTGGAATAAATTACAATCACAGGACTGCCTCCATGTCTGTCAAGGGAGAGTTAATGCCCTTTATTACCATGAGCAGATTCTTCAGAATCACATCGTATCTGTTTTCAATCACCACCAAGATGTCCATACTTTTCAACAGAACAACGCACGGGCACACACAACAAGACTTTCCATGCAGAATCTGGCCCGGCAACACATCCAGGTTATTCATTGGCCAGCACAGTCGTCAGATGTATCCCCCATGGAGCACTTGTGGGACGAAATTGGTCAAAGTCTTTCGCGGCGACAACAGATGCAAAACATCCGGGAACTTGAGGCTGCACTACTGCAGAAGTGGAATGCCATCCTCAAGAACTCTAATCGGACGCTTATTGACTCAATGAGGAGACGTTGAACTGCATGTGTCAATGCAAATGGCGGTGACACGCGATATTGACTTTTCGATTTGACCCCACGTGTGTTTGATCCTTTCTGACTGTGGAACATTTCAATTAATGAGCGTCTTTTCTGTGTTGTTGTTTTTGTCAGTAGTCCATCTGTTATTATCGACTCAAAAAATATCAATTCCTTACACGTGCTTTTAATAATCAAAACTTTTATAAGTGGTGCGTTTTCAATGATGTTCAGTATATCTGTGGATATTAACCTACAATTATGGCGTGTATACCTGTATCAATAGCCATTGATATATATCCTCTCGACAATATATTGAGAACGTTGTATATACAACATGTTTAGCATGAAGCGGTAATTGATGCTTATATTTTTTGACAATGTGGGATAACGTTGAACATATAACATGTTTAACATGTTGTGGAAGTAGATGTTTGTTCTTTTGACAATTATATGGAAAACATTGTATGGACAAGATGTTATAATATGTACTGGTAACTGAAGTTGGTACTTTCGACAATGTATAGAAAATGTCATATATATGTATATGTATGTATGTGTGGCATGTTGGACAATGTATAGATGTTTAACTTGAAATAGAAGCTATCAATGTCTGGAAAGCATCATATATAAAACATGTATAACACGAAGTGGAAATAAAAATATATATACTACTCAAAACAAGTTAAGGGTCAAAACTTTTAATGGCCATAACTACAAATATAAATAACAGTGAAACGTAGTGATCATATAACAACTCGAGCCCACATTTCATGACAACCATAACGGGAGACAAAAACAGCAGGAATGTCAGTTATGGCTGATCAATAAGGTCAAAGTGACCTACTGTCAGAAGTGACAATTCAAACGCCAACATGTAACCATCTCGAGCATTAAGACAAGCTGTGCACCTCTGTCTCATCCTGTTCACCAGACGTTGGAAGAAGGCTTGGGGTATTGCCTGTCATTCTGCAATGAGATGCTGGGCCAGTTCTGCGTGGTTGTTTGGAGGGGCGTGGATGTTACGAAGCCGACGTCCTAACTCGTCCCAAGCATGTTCCATAAGGGCTAAATCTGATGAATATGCCGGGTATTCCATGTGCTGAACATTGCACTGTCTAAGGAAGTCCGTCACAACACGGGCACGGTGTGGTCAGGCATTGTCATTTTGGAATATGGATCCGACGCCGATACGTTGTAAACGTGGCAAAACAAGGGGTCTGATAATCTCCCGTAGATAGCGATTTCCGGTCAGGTTACCATTAATGACACAGAGAGGTGTCCTTTGATGAAAGGAAAACGCACCCCAAACCATGATACACCCGCCACCCAATGGCAAACGTTGGTTGACGTTAACGTCAGCAAACCTCTCTCCTGGACGCCGATACACACAAGTCCTACCATCATTAAACTGTAGAGTAAACCTAGACTCGTCGGAGAAAAGAACTGATGCCCACTGAGCACATTGCCAACGAACATGGCGTCTACAAGAGTCACGTCTTGCCATCCGTCTCGCTGAATGCGTGGTGGTCGTACTGCTGGTCGCCGTGCCCGAAGATTGTTCCTCCTCAGTCGGTTCCTGACAGTCTGATCAGATACCAGGGTACCTGTGGCAGCTCTCAGTTGGTCACGCAGTTGATGGAGGCCTGCCAGAACGTGGTCGATTATTCAGCGTTGCAGTGACACGAAACCGTTGCCATTACCTTCCTATGACACTCTGACTCACATCTAGTCTCTGAGCCACACTGCGTTGAGGTTCACCATCTGGAAGCCAAGCTAGAGCTCTTCCTCTGTCTGTTATGCTCAGTTGACGTCTTGTCATTGTTGAATTTCAAGTGACAATAGCAATGCGACAATTACAAGTTTTATAGGGAAAATAAGCATGCACAGCACTAATCCCACGAAGAACATGTGCAAATGCTGTTCATGATGAAACATCATCTTCCATAAGCACAGTGGTGGCGCTTCTGTGAAGCACTCGATGTTTCAATTTGTTCATTTTTTTAACACCCTACCACATGATGGCTATTGGCACCACGGTTATCTGCAGCCTTTATCCATGTCCTGCAATGGTTTTGAATAAACTACCATACACGGAATGTAACATTTCATTCATGTATAATGCAACCAGCCTCATCAATAACATTACATTATGACATCGCATGACTCTTAACTTGTTTTGAGTAGTATATATATATATATAAAAAACACAACCAAAACACACACTTCCAGTATTATCGTATCAGGTCCATAGGTTTGAGATGGTTGGTCTGGACCAGCCGAAGTGCCTTGCCACCTCATGTTGCGATGCCCATCCTTGTAAACGGCCGATGGCGTTGTGTCGTTGAGCTTCTATCGGTCTTGGCATTTTGTTGTGGCTTAAAGCAATTCATGTGTCTTCTTAAAAACTACAGTCATAGGCTTCAGCTCTGGCTAATACACAATCTCTTGATGCACTTTGCATTCCATGTTGGTTGAGTTTTAGCGATTCACTTCAAACGTAGGTGTAACGTTACGTTTTCCTAAAATTCAAATTGTTCCTATGTCAAGTTTCTTTTTTATTTGAGGAGTATACTTACTCCTTCATCAGGTGAAGAACATACATACTCCTTCATCAGGTGAAGAATATACGTAGTCCTTCGTCAGGTGTAGAATATACATCTTCCTTCACCAGGAGAAAGATATATTAGCACCTTCATTATTTGAATAGTACACTCATGGCTTCATTAGGTGAACAATATTTGTATTTTCACCTTCATAGAATAATGAATATACTTTCTCCTTCACCAGGTGAAGAATATATATAATTAAATCTTCGCTGGGTGATGAATATATATACTTACTCCGTCATCAGTTGAAGAATATGTTTACTCCTTTATCAGTTGATGAATATACTTACTCCTTCCTCAGATTGTAGAATATACCGACTCATTCATCGGGTGAAGCTTATTCCTTCATCAGGTGGATAATATACCTACATTCTTATGAGCTGAAAAATGTACTCATCGGGTGAAGAATATATATGATTACATTTTCATTGAATGATGGATATACTAGTACTTTCTCCTTCATCAGTTGAAGAATAATGTTAATCCTTTATCAAGTGATGAATATATTTATTCCTTTATCGGGTGAAGAATATACTTACTCTTTCATCAGCTGAAGAGTATACCTACTCCTTCATGATGAAAACAATATACTTATTCCTTCATCAGTAGCAAAACAAATATCTTGGAAAGAAATGCATTCTGGAGTCACAATTTTTCATTAATTTTTAATTCTCTCCCCTGACGTACAAATGTCTCCATGGCTTGGCCCCTTCCTACCTCTCTGACCTGCTTCACCCATATGTACCTGCCCGCAGTCTCCGTTCCAACTCTCAGAATCTTCTTGTGATACCCTCCTACAAACTGAAATCTTTCGGACACCGCAGCTTCTCCTACACAGCACCGGTCCTCTGGAATGTTCTTCCATATGACATCAAAGACTCTGACAGTTTTGATAGTTTTAAAGCAAAACTGAAAACCCACCTTTTCTCAGTATACTTCTCATAACTTCACCCATCTTCATCTTTGTAGCGCTTTGAGCATACCCAAGGGCGTGGAAAAGGCGCATTATAAATGTGCATTATTATTATTATTATTATTATTAACTCATCTTTATCTTTTAATCTGACATATTTTGATATAAACATATTTTATTCATGAAATATTAACATGACATGAGTATGGACTGTCACAACAAGCCAACGACTTATGTGAGTGCCGCTCCATAAAATATAATACAATACAATCTATAATTAATATCAAACAAACTACAGATGCAAATTTTTCCACAAACCCTTGTTTGGTGGTAAACCTACACGTTATTTGTCATCATTCACTTGATAGTCAGTTAATGAATTTATAACAGGTACAATTAGTGATAACACCACTCAGATTACCTGACAAAGGTTCCCATGTGGCATTTCTTGTGTCTGGAGTAAATACTCAACATTATAAATTGAGGTCTGATGTGGCAAATGTATTACATGTTATGTAATATGCGCATGGAAGTGCAGTAAGAGGAATTACCAGCTGAGTTACAAAACAAACATCGATCAAAGGATTAACCGATAACACGCTGATTGATTAATTGCTTTCATCCTGCACAGCGGATTTATCTAAAGGTAGTGTTTATGTATGTAGATTTACTAATATATACCGAATACACCCTGTCGTAAAGTCTCTTTGTAAAAATAAAGTGCTTCCTTCAAAGGATTAACCGCCAATACATTGTTTGATTGCTCCTTATTGGCTAACTAACTATTGGGTTTATGGACACGAAGTCGACCCGCAGTAAACTTTGATGTTGAAGGCGTTGCTAGAGTCACGCTAATCCGCTAGTAGGTGTTGTTTTAAGATTTTCCATAACCGGAGCATCGTGTAAGGCGTGAACATAGTTCACTCAAATGTCATCAATGTTATCATACATATGAGAGTGAATTCACAATGATGAACATATTTAAGGAAGGAACACGCGGTAGATTGCATTCAATTTCGACATGGCAAATACACAGTTACATCTCGTGGTGGAAGATACCTGTGTGTTGGTGGATTTATGAGTGAAGCGAAATTGGATATCCTGGAAGTGCACAGAAAAGAGGTGTAATTTCACTGCGTCAACTGTCAATGACATTGTGACGATGGTGAAAGGTGACCATGCTCATCCCTGTGTCCAAGTAGACATAAAGGTAAGCATCTTGTCAATGCCTGATTTCAATCTGTTACTAAGGAAAATATAAAAGTAAAATAGATATATCAAATCTGAATAATGTACGTGACCATGTTTTGCATATCGTTTAATAGATTTTGTTAACAATTCTAACAATTTATATATAGCAGTAGATTGGTGTAACGTGGTCTGTGTAAAAGAATGTGTAAAAAGAAATAATAAATCTACTTTTACTATCTTTCAAATGAACCAGTTTGCAAATGGTGCATCTCACCTACTTCATGTTGGATGATTTTGTATACGAAATAAAATGGACGAATTATAGTACTTTTCTCCTGTTGTCTGTGTTCTCAACCGCATAATCTGGATTATCGCCTTGTGAAAACACTGGATTATTTCTTTGTCTTTTCTAATCCCCTGTTAATTGGTATATGGTCAAATGGACAGGACGTCGACCTTTTTTCTTAACTGAACCGTGACATTTCACCCAAGGGTCGACGTCCTGTGCAGACACCAACTATTGTCTAACTTTTTTAAAGAATGGCGGGCATCATGCAATTAGTTGCCATTCGTGCTATCTTGGGTGACCAATGGGACTATACACCAATGTGGAAAACCTGAAACGATAGATCACTTTTTCGCATATTAGACTGTTACAAGACACATGACATGGAACAGGATACTTTATCAGCTGCAGATGAATGGCATCTCATTCCTTTATGTGGATATTGATGGATACATACCCAGAACAAGGGAATAGCCTGATATTGTTGATATAACTTTAGTCTTTTTTAATTTTAATATTTGCATTTTGTTTTATTTATTTGTTATGGCATGTAACAGAATCTTTTTTTTTTGCCGTGAAGTGTAATGAGACAGACAACATACACTAGGTCGCACTTAGGTGTGTGTGTGTGTGTGTGAAATATGATACTCGTTGGCAATCTATAAGATGTGTAGATATCATGAATTCTAGGATATCATCCGGGTACTCACTGGAGAAAAAAAATAACAAAAGCAACAACCAGTCGACGGAAATTGCTCTGGATCAGTGCCCCTTTAAAGCGCTCGCTCGTCATGCTGAAGACGCGGGTTCAACTCCACACTTGTGGGGCCAGCTGGAATCCTTTATATCCCATTACTGTGATGCAATGGTATCTCACTGACCAGTGCGAGTGTTAAGCAAGTTGCATTAAGTGGGGCCAGCTGGGATCCTGATATTCTTCCCTGGATACTAGACAGTTGGTATTGGTGACAAAGACCAGTTGCAATTTGATTCTAAAATGTATGGGGAATTCAGTGATGCATCGAAGCTGAATATGAAATATACGTGATGTAATAGGCGTCTCAACACCGGCCTTTGCAAAACTTGATTTTGTAAACACTATCAAATATGGCGGAAAGCGCACTTCGGCGTTCGTGTAAATGTATTTTCGAAAACATCCCAACCGATTCTATGTTCATCGCCATCGTTTCAGAATTATCATAAGTGATTTCATGAAAAACTAATATCAGTGATCATTAATATGTTATATTTGAAATACAATACTCCCAGTAATTATCCGATTTTCACATTTCAAAACATGCAGCAAATAACGCTGTGAATCGCGATTTCGTATTTTGTCAAAAATGGCGACATTTTCTTCAGAACTTTAACTTTCTCTAAAATAATAGTGGATGGTATCAAGAAACAGGAAATTTCCCACAGAATGCGAAACTGTGAAGTGTATTTGTGTGCGTTGGGGATATTTTTATTTTTATTGGACTTCAAAGTGAGGGTTGAAGAGGAAGGACATACGTGTCTCTGTGGCACCCAGGAATCATTTTTGATAACAGGAGGGCGGTTTCATGATAATTCCGTCTATCTTATCTATAACACTGTGATTCATTCATTATTGTCAGATTTAGTCAGTGTACACATAATAAACGTTAGCCTTTTTATTGTGATTTTTTACTTGTTATCCAGTCTGTTGAAGTTTAAAAAGGAGCCTACTTTTTCTCGCGATGGTGTTCAAAGAGTGATATTATTAGCCTTTTGATCTGGAGGAGCTTTGAACTGGTTTACATAAAGAATTTCTTTCACGAAAAAGCGTAAAATGAGTTGAATTAGAATAATGTTAAATGTACTGTGTTTGCCGAATTGGGGGCGTATACCGGTGGTTATATAGCCGCAAATTTAACTTTTTATCGGCGATATAACCAACGGTATACGTCCCCAGTTCGTCAAACACAGTACAGTTATCCCCTAAAGATAAATTCCTAATTACCAAAAATAACAATATAAAGACAAGGAATTAATACAGGTTACATTCGTAACAGTACTAATGCTGAAGGGGTCCTTGTCGGCACAGGTACTACATTATGTACCCCAGGTCCGTTTTTGTATACAGAAATGTACTCTAAACAAAGTCAAAATACAGAAAAGTACCGGGTACCCCTAACGGCGGACGAGTCCATATTCCGACATCCAAAACCGAAACCGTATGTAGTTGTTCCCGTTCAACTGATTCCGAGTGGTATTCATGTGCATCGCGAAATATTCGTTACTGCGTATTCTCATTACTTACATAACGCAATCAAATGTATCTAATACAACAGCATGACAGTTCCGGTCAAGAATACGACACAATGGGAATGCAATCGTCCTAGGGTATGTTTCAGTATTCCGATTTTGGCTAGGGTACTTTTCTGTATACAGTACCCATGTAGTACCCATACCGACAACGACCCCTTCAGCAATACGAATACATGAAATATATATGCTAACTTTTTAAATCTATATTGTGTCATAATATTGATTTGGTGACAAGTGATTTTTGAACCATGTTTTGAGGCAAAGTGCAGTCACAGTGAAAACAGACTGGCCCCCGGTCTCTGTTGAGGTGTCAGCCTACGCTCTCCTACCCAGAGTTCCATGCGGCCACCAATGATTGTACCTCTGCCACAGACAAGAAAGATGTGACGATTCGTCACATCTTACACAGTCCATTCAATATAATCTATAATATCATCTTAACTCTTTTATGTTTGGTGAGTCTGCACATGTAATCAAATATCATTGTTTTGTTTCACTGAGAAAATATCCTAAAAGGTGTAACACTATTTTGATTTGCGTAGCGATCCTTTGTTTACATGTATTTGACGGCTCCACGTGCATCGAAGCCGACGGAGAGCAATCGATGCAACCCCACTCAGTCTCTGATATATAAATATGTCGTTTAAACATATTTTATTCTACTCAAGAAGAAAGAAAAGGATTGGCAAACAAGCCTAAATGGCTTATATTAATGCCGCTCCATAATACATGTGAAGGTTCACATTTGTGCATAATGTTGTACATATTTATAGTGGTTATAACAAGTTATCTCTGAATAATAACAATCATGGATATCAACAATTTATCTTGGTTTTGTTTCGTGGCCAGTTGATACAAATAAAAAAGAAGAGAAGCTACAAAACTTTATGAATCAAAACGTTTTGATGTAATAATCAATTGATGGACTGACCGTAGAATATCCATATTCGTCTGATGAGATACTGAGTTATTGCCATTTAGCACATCCCGCAGGGAGAAACCTTTCCCATAGAAATACGATTCGTATCGAATGGTATTATATTTAGGACACATGAAAAAATAGTGGAATACATCTTCATAATCTTGTGAGCAGGAACAAGAAGCATTATCAGAAATGAAACGATTATACTTATCAGACAAGTTTGAACCATGTTTTTCAATGACCTGTATGGTTGTCTTTGTAACAAAATGCCAGGATAACATCGCCTTGATCGGGACAAAAAATATATAAATACACAATTTATATTTGTGCTTCCTACTGGATATGGAAAGACGTTGTGGTGGGAAATTCTGTCATATCATTCTAGACCTCTTTCAGATATATGATGTTTACAATAACCATATTCATGGCCATTCAGTTATGTGCATTATGTATACGAGTGTGTGACAAACGGGAGTCGACATGTGTGAACACATATAACGCTGTTGAATTGTTGGTACACGTGCATTGCACCAGACACCTACCTACCATACTGGATAAGGTCCCACACCCTAAACGCCTCAGGTAAGAATGCATCCTACCAATTGCCCTTTATTCGCAGCTTCGGTTAATTTATTGTATTTTTAAGGATTATTTTGAGGGGTTTAGGGTTAATATTGTAGGTAGGTGTCGGGTGCAATGAATGTGAACCGACTCTCAAAATAATCCTAAAAAATAACATAAAATGACTGAAACTGGGGTTTAGGGTCAGCTAGGGACTTATCCAATATGGTAGGTAGGTGTCCGGTGTAATGTATATGTACCATCCGTCAAAATAATCTTAAAAAATAACATAAACTGACTGAAGCATTATCAGAAATGAAACGATTATACTTATCACTGTTTAAGTCACTGCATCCCAATCTAAGGCGGCAGTGTATTATTTGACAAAATAAAACATTATGCAGACTGCGCCGAATCGCAGTCTTTTCCTATTTACGAATATGCTCGTTTGTTTACAAATAAGAGAAAAGTCCGGTCACGTGATATGCAAAATTAGCCTATCGCAGTGATATTATGCAGTCATCACTGCGCCGGAGTGTTGTCAGCCTATACCCCTGGGTATTCTGCGCTGGCGCTACACTGATTTCGCTAACTATTAGGGAGCCGCCAAGGTACCAGGTCGCTGAAGAGAGAGGCAGGAAACTATTCTCTTCTAAAAATAGCTACAGCCTCGCTCGCAATGGAAACACTGGTAGTTGTACATTGTATACTATAGTTTCACCCCGAAGCCGAGAGGTCGTACATCGCTGCATTGTGGTGGCACTTGAACGTAAGTAAATGCAACCGATTACAAATGGAATGCCTTCGAAGGTAGAGCATTCAGTAACATCTACTCTATGAAGTGTCTCCTTTGTTGGTGATCGTTATGTCCATGTTACCGTTCGCTATCTCCACCTGTCCACTGTCGACAATGCTTATTCGCAATAATTCGGGTCGAATTAGCTGCTTCCTCCTGACAACGTCGTTGTATCAGCCATATATTTACTAAATATAAGAAGAAGAAAAGAACTATTGACACAGGCGTTTATTCATCGCGACAACAACGCCGATTGTTACATTCAGTGACGGAAAGCGTCATTTTTCACTGTTTCGACGGACGGAAGTCAGTACAAAGGCGAAATGTAAACAGAGATACAGCGGGTAAGGGTATTCCGGATCACGGGTATTCCGGACCACTTCCACGTACATTAACACCTAGAAACCGTAAACCTCAATGGATTTATACACTCAATGTGTTATTTTAAAGCCGTGACAGTGTTCTTCAAAATGATATATCCTCGAGTCATCTGTTTTCGTTCAACATCTGTTTTCGGTCGGCAGTTTGCGTGTTCATTTCTCGCGGTTATTAACGAGATTTTACGTCACCAGACAGGTTATTTTTTAGCAGGATGTCGACTGCTTCAGCTCTGACTAACAAAATGCTTCGTGTGAAATTTGGTAAGGTACATGATTGCAAACACACGTAAATGTTACGTTTTAGAACCGAGTTTACTAATGCATAAATTTTCATGTAATCAAAAATGCTATATCTAAAATAGCGTCAGCTCCACCTTTTCAGTATAGCGTCGTCTGCTTGTTTATAGTATGACGTATTATTATCCCATGACATATCACGTGGCGTTGCCGTCGTAAAAAAATATATGGGAAACTGGATAGGGTCATCTCTTATTACGATTTTCCAAAATACTCATTTAATTTTCGAAACTGCAATTGATATATTTCTGTGTCATGGGCCCAGTGTACTCATCCTGCATGCTGTCATTGGGTCCACCTCAAGCTGTGCACCTCCGTATGTGTAGTGAGATCTTCTGATGAGTTTTGGTGCCCTTTGTCAGCTTTGAACCGGAGGAGAGTGAAACATGCCTGGACATGTGATGTAACTAGCGAAGTCTTATCATGATTAACTTTGACATGAAATTATAACGACCATAGTTTCTAATAATTATTATTGGAACTATTACAAATATTCTTTTTGGACTGGATGTTTATTAACTTTATATTATAAAAATATCAGCATAGCACGAATACTGCGATTACATTCGTGTTTTACGGAGAACCAATGAAGTGAACGAAAACTGATGACGTCACTTCCGCATTCAGGATCTTTGCGTAGCGAACTACGAGGCCTGCTGTGCGGGTGAAACACGAGGTTAATCCGTCAGATATTTGAATATCATAAATAAATAACAAACAAACGAAGTAGGTTTGTTTATTATCGATTTATTTATGCATTTTATGTTACGTTGGTCGACAATCCTTACATGACCGAAAACCGAATACACAAGGATATTTTGTTTCACTTGGTCTGAACCGGAAGTTTACTTGCGCGCCCTGTAACGAGGACACCTATCATCGCGTCATCTGTCGTTGGCACGTCAGGAAAAGGTAACTCATTCGGGACTGCCCGTGTGACATAACAACAGAATCAAGTTGCTAAATGTTAACATTCCATTGCATACATGTACATTTCACCTTTATAAAGCAACAAAAATATTATTTACATCTGCCATATTTCTAGAGAAATAAGCAATTTATGGGACCACGTGGTTAAGTCAGTTCCGGATCACCAGAATATAGGGATCATCTCAAAACCTTCAACTGCCGACAAATGTTAATAACTGTTGAAATAAAGTAATTATTTTTACGATGTTACATCGGTTCCTTTTATTTAAAACATATACTTACTTTAGGGTCTGTGGAGGATGTAATTTGCACAAAGTAGATACGTAACATTTGTTAATCTTCATTTCACCTGTTTCGCAATTTGCTGTACATAAGAGTATGCAAGGTAAAGGGTTATCAATACTTGAAAATAACCAACTTCACAACGCTTAGGTGTTGAAAAGATTGTTCTTTCCAACTCATATAATTCTTTTGTTTAATAACTTTATGTATTTTTGTATGATACAAACATAGCTACAGTATACATATACAGTACAGATACAGTATAGCTCAATACAGTCACGTTTGGGTGGAATGTGTTTCTTGCAAGGGATGGATACATTCACACTGCTCAACTCATCCCAATGTTTCAGCTGATGATCATTTCATGTGTCCTTTGTGTGAGAATCGTACTAAACACTAGGTATATCACATTGACACTATATTAGATCCTTTACAAAGAGAAACATTACATAACTTTCACTAATACGTATTTCTAAAAGAAGGGATTGTGCATTGTTTTTTTCCGACTAGAAGTAGGCCTTGTATTATTTACAACGCTTGGAGTACATTTTAACTTGACATTCAAACCTATTCCATAAATGTATGTATCGTCATTACATGTTGTCAAAATAAGTTTTGCAAGTAATTTACATCACCCAGAGACTGCATGTTTGAAACGTGTCATCGCGTTCTCATGACAAGGCATTTAAACAAGACAAGTGTGCCTAAACGCATTAATTTTACATTTCTCTCCTTTGATCTTAGTCAAGCAATATTCCTTTGTATCTAGGTTACTCCTGTGGGGTCTTCATCACAACCATTAAGACAAGACTCTGCTGCAGTACCTGTCCGTCCATTACTGTCTCAATCACTAAGACCGGCAGCATCTTATCATGCACCTTCAAGGCAGCCAATAAGACTTCAAAACTGTGTGATCAAGGGCTATCATAAGTTTAAAATTAGAACCCCGTTAACAGATCCCGTGACTTCTCTTACAGTGGACAGGGAACAGACAAATATTCATGACCTAAATGCATGTCTGGTCTGGATACCCTCAACTGAAACCTTTCCAGTAGATATGCATAATTTGGTTACAGATGTGAAGCGTAATCTTGTACTTAAGGATGTAGCTGGTCTACCCATTGGTCATGTGCTAAGAGGTCTTGCAGGGTCATTCAGGCGAATTCTTGATGTGTGACAGTGTGTTCGCTGAGCAGCTGGAGAACCTGTTCCAAGTTCTCTCCCTTGGCCTGCACCAGCAGAGAAAGGAGGAGGAGTGGTCATGCTTGTCATTACGTGATTAACCACGGCTACAGAGACTGGGCTTTATGACAACTAAAAATGCCCTGTTACTTATGCCAGCGGTGGAATCAATGAGACTGGAATAGACACGAGTTTGTTTCTTTTTAGGACATATGAACATACACACACATAGAGAGTTCAAATATGTTAGTATTAATTTATTATTATTACTCTCAGTAACTCACGATAATAAATAGCTCATATTAACTGAATAAAAGCATTACAGTTTGTGAAAGAAAATGGATTATTTTGTGTTGATAGTTGTAATTTACAAGTTAAAGTCGCATGTCAAAGCCACGTCAAAATATTAAAATAGTACATTAGATACACAACAGATCTGCGTCTAGTGAATTTTACCTAATTCATCAGCCACAAACACTACGACCCCTTAGTATGATTAACTTCTGAATATGACTATCGAAGATACCATTACCTTAAACCACGTATGTATAAACCCCAAGAGAATATTTTTAGCCCACGTTGGTAACTGGAATCCTGATACTGGAATATGTGTGTGTGTTGTAATGAGCAGCAAGTGTTAAAACTATCTACCTAGCAGGTGCTGTTATCAACTGCAGTGTTTGTTATTCGTAAATGAGACTCCATTATAAATATTGTTCATGCATCTGTTCAATTAAACACGCGTTACTGTTTGACACAGCCCCTTCTGGCCCCAAACATGCACCAGTAACCAAACACTGCCTCGTTTTGTCACGTGATCCGGAATACCCTGAAATGATTCGCAACTGCCGTAATGGCGCAGCTTTTCTTTTCCCAGTTTTCTATAATAAATCAGGATCGTATCGATTTCATATTTTGATGTGAGTAACATGAAACATTGCTAAGACAGAAATTGCCTTTAGGCTCTTAAGACATCTTTTCGCGTAGGCACATGCAGTCGTTGTTTCGTTAGTGATCCGGAACTACCTTACGCATAGTACGTACTGCGGCGGAGAAAGTTCTCCCAATTCTGAATGACAAATGTATTTTTGCACAATGAGTTCTCCCTTGTCATTCGTTTTTCTTCAGCTAAGCTATCGATAGTATCACCTTCAGTAAATGGAATGACAGTGATATGAAGTAGAATGACAGTGTTTTCTGTAAAGTTATCAGTAATATCACCCTCAGTAAATGGAATGACAGTGATATGAAGTAGAATGACTGTGTTTTCTGTAAAGTTATCAGTAATATCACCCTCAGAAAATGGAATGACAGTGATATAAAGTAGAATGACAGTGTTTTCTGTCATTCTACCTCATATCTTTGTCATTCCATTTACTGAAGGTGATACTACGGATAATTTAACTGAAGAATAACGAATGACAAGGGAGACTTCATTGTGCAAAAATACATTCGTCATTCGCTGTCATTCATCATTCAGATTAAGGATACCCAGCGGAAAATGCATTACACAGGACCCTTTCCGCCATATTCAGTTATTCACAGCTTCAGTCAGTTTATGTTATTTTTTAAGATTATTTTGACGGATGGTACATATACATTACACCGGACACCTACCTACCATATTGGATAAGTCCCTAGCTGACCCTAAACCCCAGTTTCAATCATTTTATGTTATTTTTTAGGATTATTTTGAGAGTCGGTTCACATTCATTGCACCGACACCTACCTACAATATTAACCCTAAACCCCTCAAAATAATCCTTAAAAATACAATAAATTAACCGAAGCTGCGAATAAAGGGCAATTGGTAGGATGCATTCTTACCTGAGGCGTTTAGGGTGTGGGACCTTATCCAGTATGGTAGGTAGGTGTCTGGTGCAATGCACGTGTACCAACAATTCAACAGCGTTATATGTGTTCACACATGTCGACTCCCTTTTGTCACACACTCGTATACATAATGCACATAACTGAATGGCCATGAATATGGTTATTGTAAACATCATATATCTGAAAGAGGTCTAGAATGATATGACAGAATTTCCCACCACAACGTCTTTCCATATCCAGTAGGAAGCACAAATATAAATTGTGTATTTATATATTTTTTGTCCCGATCAAGGCGATGTTATCCTGGCATTTTGTTACAAAGACAACCATACAGGTCATTGAAAAACATGGTTCAAACTTGTCTCCCAACGAAATCTTCTGTTGCTGGATCTAAAGGCACCCCAGGTGTTTAATGATAGGGTGTGTCACTCCTTATGATATGTGCCATCTAAATGATATATATATATATGGAAAGGCATTAATTTTGTACATGCAATATTATTACGTAATTAAATTGATCAAATATAGATCTGATTATGTTCACATGAAGACATATTTGAATTATTTCAATGCAGTGTTTTTCTATGGGTGTACTTTTGAAAATATTGGGGCTAAATGGAATGATGATAAAAAATATTCATTGGTTTTAACCAATTTTACACAATGATGTATATCACCTGTACACCGCTTTGCAGGACATCTATTTGTGGGGTTTTTTTTTGTTTTTTATTTTGACGGGATGATGAACTCATCACCCCCCTTAGATATGTAACATAAGTAAAAGTATGGTATAAGTATCAGCTGAGTATAATTCATTGTGAGGCAACAAAGATGTTAATTATATACTGGACAAAATAAGTTCGGGATATTGGTATTTTTATGATTGATATCTTATCAGTGTGTCAATGAATAAATAGTTTATTATTCATAATTTCAAAATTTACATATATCCCTAATTATTTTTGTCCAGTATACATCCCACCATTGTCATTTTCCATACCGGATTTTGAAAATCACTCCGCTAAGTTGTTTATAGTGTGTTGTATGTGTAGGAAGACATTTATGCAGTATCAAGTTTGTTATCATGCTACGTGTCATACCATCATATTGTGTCTGGTCCCTACCCTAATTGTTATAAGAGTGTGACATAACGTTTCTTATGTTTTCAGTAAACACCATAACTTCAACAGGTTAATGATGGAAGTTGAAGGCAATCTACAGAATCTTTTGCCGGTCACTGAAACAAATGAACTCTGTTAAAGGGGTTTACTGGAAATAGGAGATCTCAAGAAAGAATGTTTCATTGGCACCATGGAAACAGGTGATATCAAGGAAGAACCCATTAATGGAACCCTGGATACTGGTGGTATCATGACAAAACACTTTATTAGAACCCTAGAAGCTGGTGATCTGATGAAAGCATCGGTTATGGGAACCATGGAAACTGGTGATCTGATGATGAAAGAACCCATTTATGCAACCCTTGAAACAGATGATTTCAAGAAAGAACCCATTACAGAAACCCTGGAAATAGGTGGTTTTGAAAATCATGAAAACATAGTGGTCCAGCAATCATGCATAGTGGTCACATTATTAGAACCCAAGAAACTGGTGATCTCATGAAAGAATCCGTTATTGGAACCATGGAAACTGGTGATTTGAAGAAAGAACCCATTATTGGAACCATGGAAACAGATGATCTGATGAAAGAACCCATTATTGGAACCATGGAAACTGGTGATCTGATGAAAGAACCCATTATGGGAACCATGGAAACTGGTGATCTGATGAAAGAACCCATTATTGGAACCACGGAAACTGGTGGTTTTGAAAATCATGAAAAAAAATAGTGGTCCAGCACAGCAATCTCATACATGTAGTGAGTTTAGGAATAAAATGTCAGGTGACTTGAAAAAGCACATGCTACTTCATAGTGGAATCAAGCCTTATCAGTGTGATGAATGTCAGAAAACATTTACACTATCGGGGTAATCTTCAGAAACACATGAGGATTCACAGTGGAGTAAAACCTTATGCATGTGTTGAATGTGGGAAGAGATTTACACAATCAGGTAATCTGCAGAGACACATGATGATTCACAGTGGAATCAAACCTTATCAGTGCATTGTGTGTGAGAAAGCATTTATACAATCAACTTCCTTGCAGAAACACATGAGGATTCACACAGGAAGTAAGCCTTATGATTGTGTTGCATGTGGGAAAACATTTGCACGATCAGGTTATTTGCAGTCACACATGAGGATTCACAGTGGAATCAAGCCTTATGAATGTGTTGAATGTGGAAAAACATTTAGACATTCAAATACACTGCAGAGCCACATGAAGATGCACACACGAATCAAGTCATGTGAATGTGTTCAATCTGGTTGGAAATTTACACAATCAGGTGACCTTCAGAAACACATGAGGATTCGCAAACTGACTGAATTTGGTTTTAAACACAGTTAAACGTTTTTTGACGTGCGAATTCTGTCATATCAGGAACTGCTACACACAGTGTTCATGTAGAAAGTCGGATCAAGACAAAGCGTTGTGGCATGAGCTCTCTTTGTTTCACAGTATGTAATTATCAGATTGCAATCACGACACAGAAAAAATGCTGATGACAAATGTTAATCTGGTCGACTGAGGGCGACAAGTAGAGGCGTCTTAGTGAGTGGACAGACGATTTGTAATTGGCTCCACAGAACCACCTGCATGCCCGATGTCCACGTGTGATGCCATGATTGGCGGAGCGTCATATTACTGCAAGACATCTTTACTGTCAAGTCCAGCACTGGACCAGTCGTTTTTGTTTTCGGATGAATCAAATTTAAATTATAATTTGAACTTCCTTGACAGAGTGTGACGTGGAGGGAATGGGTGTTTTCATGTCGTTAATGTCAGAAAGATTTGTGGATGTCTCAGTAATCAGTAATCTTTATTCTTCACGGACGTGTCGGTGGACAGTACTACCGTGACAACATTGTGGAGGCATAGTTGTACGTGGTTTTGTGTTTCAGAATGACAAAAGTACACAGGGCTTGTACCATTCCTCAGTACAGGCATCGTACGTTTGATTAGGAGTATGCTTCGTCTCATACGGGATTGGCATGAGTATAGAAAGTTCATGTATAAAGAGTTAATGGAATTGAGCCTTACCTGCAGATAGATTGGTAATATATTTTCTTCTACAAATTATTTGTCATCGAATGCTTTGAAACGTAGTGCTGCTAGGAAACAAATAGTCTAGTGATTCCAGAATGTCCATGCTTCCAGAAGTAGTCAAATATCTGTGTCCATTCATAATGGTTTCAGTCATTTACTTCTTATCAGTGTATACCTCACCTATGTGAAGAAATAGGGTGAAGGGTTTTCGGTGTGACATCAGCAGGAACAGACTGGCCCGTCTGATGTATGTCCGTTATACATGTCAAGGTCAAGGTCACTAACCGAGCCTGAAGCAACAATGTATGGTTTGTTATCAACTTTATTAAAATCAGAGAGTTAAAGGACTCTTTGTATTTATTAGGTTAAACATTCAATAAATATACTGTTTATTAATACTTTTCACTCTCAAAGAAGAGACATGACTCAGCTACTCTGAGTTCTTCCACTGAAACTCGGCTCACATGCATTTGCTCCATCCTCGATGATAATCTCCAGGGTATACGCTGGATGCATCTATGGCCCGATGTTATTACCTCCCTTTGCTGGCTCCGCATTCTCACAGTAGCCAATCAGATAAGCTGCCGTTACATCCGAACTCGCCATGGTCGCGTCACGAAAGTTTGTTCGCGAGTCGACTCACATTTGGGGAAATCATACAGACAAATTGACAGGTCTGAAACCTTTCAAAATATATGCAAGAACTCCTTCTACCTATTTCAGTGAGTGAGTTAAGTTTTACGCCCGCACTCAGCAATATTCCATCTATATGGCGGCTCTATAAATAATCGAGTCTGGGCCAGACAATCCAGTGATCAACAACCTATTTCAGAGTACCTCTGCAACAATATATTACTGTGTTACCAAGTTCAATCGGTTAAACAAAAGAAGCGAAAAGTGAGTTATGATTGGTACGCCTCACTTCCCAGCGTGAGACATCTGATTGGATAAAAAGCCAACAAAGGGAGGTAATAAAATCATCGGACGTAGCCGTAGATGCATCCATTGCATAGTGGAGATTTATCGTAACGTATACCCTGGAGATTATCGAGGATGGCAATTGCTCTAGAGTAGGACAGTATATATTTTCATACTATATCACTCCGAAGAACCAGATTATTCCAACACAAATGTTGATATGAAAACTGTACACGTTTGAGACTGTGATACTGCAAACATTTGCTCATCCCAAAATAGAATAAATGTACCATTCAAAGGTATCTTTGCGATACTTTCTGAATGTCTCGCACAAATGGTAGTTACTCACGTTTCTACTGAGGACACATACCATCTGACAGTGTCGACATTGGATGCCTATTTGCATTACAGTCCAAGCTGTAGAGTGACACATTGACCAAAACCCACGATCCCCTACACAGGTCTGGTCAATTTCTGTAATATGTGGAGCAAGACCTTTCAAGGAATATTCTTACTCCTTCATCAGATGAAGAATATACTTCCTCTTTCATTGGATGAAGAAAACACTTTTTCCATCAGGTGCAGAATATAGATATTCCATCAGGTGCAGAATATACATACCCTTTTACCAGGTGGACAATATACATACTACACAGCAGGTGAAGAATATCGATACTCCTCCAGATAACGAATATACACACACCTTCAACGGGCAACGTTTATGCTTACTCCTTCATCAGATGAAGAAGATAATACACGCTCATGAGGTGGAAAAACATACAAGCTCCCGAATCGGGCAAAAAATATATCAACACCTTCCTTAAGTGAAG
This sequence comes from Haliotis rubra, assembly GCF_003918875.1. Classification (NCBI taxonomy): domain Eukaryota; kingdom Metazoa; phylum Mollusca; class Gastropoda; order Lepetellida; family Haliotidae; genus Haliotis; species Haliotis rubra. Next base: position 22,735 of record NW_025766115.1, read on the forward strand.
AGTACACTTACTGCTTTCACCCTCATGAGCTGAAGAGTATACTTACACCTTCACCAAGTGAAGAATATACTTCTTCCTTTATCAGAAGAAAAATATATATAATTACACCTTTGGTAAAGAATATACTAACTCCTTCATCAGGTGCAGAATATACTTACTCCTTCATCGGGTGAAGAATTTAGCAATCCCTTCATCAGATGTAGAATGTACTTCCTCCTTCACAGGGTGAAGAATATAGCAATCCCTTCACCGGATGTAGAATAAACTTCCTCCTTACTCTAGAGAAGAATATGCCTACTCAATCGGGTGAAGCATATACCAACTCCTTCAGCAGGTGAAGAGTATACCTACTCCTTCTTCAGAAGGATATTCTTACACCTTCATTACGTGAACAGCTGTCCTCTAACTGCTTCATCAGGTGAAGAATATAATTACACCTTTACCAGGTGAAGAATACATACAATTACACATTCATTGGGTGATGAATATACTTACTCCTTCATCAAGTGAAGAATATGCTTACCCCTTCATCGGGTGAAGAGTGTATACTTCTTCATTAATAAGAAATTCTCTGAAACGTTGTGTTCCGTAGATATACCCCTTAATGTGTATCACTGGGAAAATATATACAAAGACTCAATGAGAGATAGCTGTACAAACTATAAACAGATGCAGTTTGACTGCCTACATCTACAGCTACTTTTTGCTTTAAATCAAACGTAACTTCTTTTGTATGGTTTATGATTATTGTTTTACATTTCTTGAGCTTGATATTTTGTTAACGTTGTATATGTTCAACTTCGTGCGTAGGTTTGTCAGATTATTGTTCAATGTTATTGTAGGATATTTATATAGCGCACATATCCAGGCAACTTGTGCATGCTCAAAGCGCTGGTATTTCTTCCCTCGATGATTGGATGTCAGTCTCAACGGCACATTGTATTATCAATCTCAACTCCCTGGGGAGATACAACTCTTGCAGCCACTAGGCGCACATATATATAGCACATGTAATGAAAGGTTTCTCAGAAGTAATAGAAGTAAAAGAATCATCATAATGTCATGCCAAGAGCAAAAGTTGTGCGTTTCATGTAATCCGACACCTTATAAATCGGTTTGCTACGTTTGCTCTCTTTTAAAAAAAATTAAACACATTTCTAATTAAACGTTTAGCATCATCTGAATAAGCGTTCATGATGACAGCTAGAAGTCGTCAATGTGAATGATCCAAACGGTCTATCACTGTGCAGTGCACAGGTAACTATCATGAACTATTTACCTTTATGACCCAACACTGCCGCTGTAACAGGTCATTGGCTCCCTCCCTCTGCAAGCAGTCTGCGTTCTGCTGTTTATTTTGTTGACAGTTACATAGACAGATTCTTTCATACAAATGCATAAAATCGGTGATTTACATTGTGATTAGGTTGTCTGACAAAACATCCACTTGCACAGTTTGAGATCGATTGGATAATTAGATGAAGATATATTTACAAAAAACCGGGTCCACATTCATTTTATGCCAAACTATAGAGCTATATGTGGCGTTGTGGGAGCATCAAAGGCATGCTCAATTGGGTTGAGGTCTGGCGAACACTCCACTCCAACCGCTCTACACCCTGCTGCCTAAGGAATTCCGTGACAATCCTGGCCCTATGAGGCCTAGCGTTCTTGCAGTAAAGAGGATCGACCTCAATAACCATGCGTAGCTTGCCGTAATGATACTGCTATTGAAGCCAGAATCTCGTCCCGATAACTCTGTCCTGTAAGATTACCGTCGACCATGTGCAGTGGAGTACGTCCAGTAGGCGTTATCCCTGCCCAAACTATGACCGACCCCCCGCCAAAGCGGTTATGCGTGGTCACAGTTGCATCTATGATTCGCTGTCCATTTCGACGATAAATACTCTGCCGACCATCATAGAAGGACAAATTGAATCTGCTTTCATATGTGAAGAGGTCACGAGACCAGTGACGTTAATTAGTTGTGTAAGTGGTGGACGAACTGCAGGTTACATTGTTAACACTGAAGTGCTCTGTCTGAAGATCTGCTGCGTTAAGGAATCTGTTATGTAACGCAGTGCCTATCATCTCGGACTGTTGCGACTCTAGGGCGACCTGGTCAACGTGCAGGGACCCATTGGCTTGAAATCTCTGCCACAGTCTATCAAGAGCACACTGACTCACATTAAAGCGGACAGCAACCTGCCGCTCCGTTTGACCAGATTCCAAAAGGCCTATAGTCTCACCCCTTTCAGCAAGTCTCATTTTTAGCTGCGATTTCAAACAGGTACCTGATCAGTGAACGACTATGAAAAAGCATGAATGCATGTGTATTGTCCTCAAATTTCCATGGATGGAGCGACTTGCACGTGCAAATCACTGACATTAAGTGGCAGATGGATTTCCATCTTGACTATTTGAATAAAACAATGTGCCATTTGTAACAGAATGTATCGAACGTTAAAGAATGACATTTCAACGGCTCCATGTGTTTTACAACACTGTTAAGAAAGTTTGTAAAGCGTTCAGTTGTACATATTTCAAACATTTGACCCTTCATTAATGACGCCGAGTATATACTGAATTATGTTATAACACCAAATGTCCAACCTAAGTTTGACAACCTACTCCAAGCTAAGACAGTTTGGTTGTCCTGTGTGTAACGCCGCTCCCAGCAATTTTCCAAATAAAAGATGACAGTCTGTAGATAATTGATCCTGGACCAGACACGCCAGTCACTAGCATCGATCTATGCAACTGGGATACGATTATATGCATTAACCACGTCAGCGAGCATCCGATCCCGTTAATCGCTTGTTACCACAAGCATGGGTTTCTGAAGATCAGGTTATAACAACATCTTCACGGATCGTGTTTTCGAACACCAAAAGAGGGTGATCATAATATAAAAACCCAACATTTCAAAGTAAATTGTTTTGTCACGCAATTCAATATTAAAACAAAGTTACACTACTGACTGACTGACTGAGTTTGGTTTTACGCCGCTTTTAGCAATATTCCAGCAATATCACGGCGGGGGACACCAGAAATGGGGAACACCAGAAATGGGCTTCACTCATTGTACCCATGTGGGGATTCGAACCCGGGTGTTCGGCGCGACGAGCCAACGCTTTAACCACAAGACTACCCCACCGCCCCAAAGTTATACTGAGATTAGTCTATGTTTTGTTGTGTGTTTTGGCATTTTTTACGCTCAAACAGAGAACATCGTGGTTAGATATCCTCAGTTTCAACAACCGTTCCGGACCGGTGGCGTAGCCTAGTGGTTAAAACGTTCGCTCGTCGTGCCGAGGACCCGGGTTCGATTCCTTACATGGGTACAATGTGTGAAGCCCGTTTCTGGTGTTATCTATGGTGATATTGCTGAAATATTTCTAAAATGGTGACATGCATTTCATCATTACGATGATTTGCTAATAACAAACCCCGGCGAAAACTGATGAATTGATTTTATACATAAGGTGAGACATAATGTTGCGTAAAGACTTGAGACCTGAGGTTAGGTGGCTGATTGGGTTCCAATTAGTGTATTGAATGTCTTCAACTTGAACGGGCCAATATTGGATCAGTGATTGAAAGACTGAATTTATATGTACTCGATAAAAATAAATTCCTAATAACCAAATATAACAATATAAAGACACGTATAAATACAGGATATATTCATAACAATAATAATAAATATAATATATATGTTAACTTTTAAATCTATATTATGCGTGGTTAACATCATATTATTGATTTGGTGATAAGTGATCTCTGAACCATATATTTTGAGGGTCACGGTGAAAACAGACTGGCCCCGGGCCTCTGTTGAGGTGTTAGCCTGGTTCCCTGGGTATTCTGCGCTGATGCTACACTGCCTTCGCTAACTATTAGGGAGCCGCCAAGGTACCAGGTCGTTGAGGAGAGAAGCAGGAAACCAGTCTCTTCTAAAATAGCTACAGCCGCGCTCGCAACGGAAATCTGTATATATTCGAGTTTCAACCCGAAGCCGAGAGGTCACATAGCGGTGGCACTCGAACGTAAGTAAATGCAACAGCTTACAATTCGTAGGTAGAGCATCCAATAACATCTACTCGTTCACTGTCTTTTCTAAATTTACGGACAAGGGTCAAAAGTTTTTCCCACCATGGCCGCCGTAAGATAACGAGTTATCAGGTTATGAGGGGGCGTATATTTTCAGGAGTTTGGGACACCTGCACTTTACGGGTCCCTGCCTTGGTAAGTAGACAGACAGCTTTGCGCTTGCAGGCGCCCAAGGCACATGTTTATAATGCCTCGGCAGTAAGCCACGCGCGCAGCGGAGGGTAGCCTAATGGTTACAGCGTCCGCTCATCACGCTGTAGACCCGGGTTCGATTCCCCACATAATTACATCTTGTGAAGCCATTTCTGGTGCCCCCGCCGTGATATTGCTAAAAGCGGCCTAAAACCATACTCACTCACTCATTATGTGTATAAGAGAAGCATGCGAGAGCGGGCTGATCTTCGTTTGGAGACATTTTAGACGAAATTAGAAGTCATTTTCGTGGCAAAAGTTTATTTTAAAACTTCATCTGATAGTTTAAACACGAATTTTAGTAATGTCCCAAAACATCAACCCAGTCGTTAGTAATCAAGGGGAAATCCTGATGATGTTCCTTTTCTTTGATTGGTCAATTCTGGACGCACGTGTCGAATGTTCCAAATAAGGTAGTGGGTTACTACGACTGCCACAACTTTTACTCGCACGGTTGGTGAGTTGTATTTTTGCTTGTCGCTTGATTTCAGTCTTGTGTATTTGACCTGCTTAGCTATGGCTGTAAGGAGAATGAGGATGATTTGTTTGAGTTGTGTAGAGGTGAGGGAAAGCTGATGGATTTGTTGGCAGTCTAAGTGAACTTAGGCTCAGTATTATTTGTTACACTGCTATACTGAGTGTAACAAAACCTAGTAGAAGGTCGCGTCAGCTAACCTTTTGGACTGACCAATCAGAGCCAAGTGATTCGAGCGAGAGAGGATGGTGTAGTGAGAGAAGCAGAGTGGGTGGAGTGAGTGGAGTCGTGTCGGTGGTAGTGAATCAAGCTGAGGGAAGGCGGTGTAGTGAGTAGAGTGGAGTATATGGAGAGACAGGAGTTGAGTGAGTGAGTCGAGCGAGGGAAGAGAATGGAGTGACTGGATTTGAGTGGGTGGAGTGAGTCGAGCGAGAAAAGATGGTGTAGTGAGTAGAGCAGAGTGGGTGGAGCGATTGGAGCCAAGTGAGTCAAGCAAGGGAAGAGGATGTAGTGAGAGTAGTGGAATGAGTGGAGCGAGAGAAGATGATGTCGTGAGTGGAGCAGAGTGGGTGGAGCGATTGGAGCAGGAGTGGAGTCAAGGGGGAAGATGGTGAAGTGAGTGGAGTGGATAAGGTGGAGTGAGTGGGAGCAGAGTGAGTGAGTCGGCGAGGGAAGATGGTGTAGTGAGAGTAGTGGAATGAGTGGAGCGAGAGAAGATGATGTCGTGAGTGGAGCAGAGTGGGTGGAGCCGATTGGAGCAGGGTGAGTCAAGCAAGGGAAGATGGTGTAGTGAGAGTAGTGGAATGAGTGGAGCGAGAGAGAGATGATGTCAGGAGTGGAGCAGAGTGGGTGGAGCAATTGGAGCAGGGTGAGTCAAGCAAAGGAAGATGGTGAAGTGAGCGGAGAGGTATGACTTAGTGAAGTGGAGAGGGGAGGAAGAATGAAGTGGGTGTATTGTAGGGCTGTGCAATATAACTGGTTTACCGGTATTTACCGATTCAGACATGAAAACGATATGTATTGCGATACGCTGATCGAAAACCGGTATTTTGACATGCATTCGGAAAACTTCGTAACACTCGAAAATCTTCGGATATTTCCATTTGTGCCAAAGATTATTTACATTTATATTTTGCCATCATTAAAAGTTTTTATAAAGCCTAATCAAGCATTGTGATTTTGTTGTGGTTTTGCTTTACAAATCAAGCATTAACTTCGATTATAAGTAGGGTTTTTGTTAAAAATAATTCTTGCAATATATTGTAATACATATCACAATACATGCTTTTGCATCACGATATATCGCAGTACGAAATTCCCTGCAATACCCACCCCTAGTGTATTGAGTGGAGTGGTGTGGGTGGAGTGACTGGAGCAGAGAGGGTGGAGCGTTTGGAGTGGAGGGTGTCAAGCGAGGGAAGAGGGTGGAATGACTGGAGCCAAGTGACTTTGTGAAGTGGAGAGGGGAGTGGGTGTAGTGAGTGGAGTGACTGGAGTTGAGTGGGTGGAGCGGATTGAGTGGAGGGGAGCGGAGCAGAGTGATCGGAGAGGAGTGCGTGATATGAGATGAGATTGTTTTTGTGTAAGCATTCTAGTAATTTTGGCTACGTCAAACATTTATTTCACCAAACTGGTATTTGGGACTGTTAAAAAGTGTAACATTAAACTTAAAGGGCCAATGATCCAGAGCGATTATGTTTCCCGCCAACAGTCTAATTACGAAACCAAGCTGCAGGCTGATCACTACCTGCTCACTCGACCGAGACGGACGCTAGGACTGGGCTACCGTCCACCATTGCAGAATTTCTTCAACCTAAACAGTGGGACATTAGGAAGGGTGGACGCCCGTTATTTGAAAATATCCCCGGTAGTTCTTGTCAGACTAATAAAGAATCCCAGCAGTGTAAACATTTTCAGATTTTCTAATGCCTGGATGGTATAATGACTGATCCAATTTGATCCTAATTCTGTGCTTTTTACCTCGATATTCAATCATGTCATGTAAACAAATGATGTTTATTACTCATGCTATGATATTAAAAACACACATTTGATGTATTTGAGTCCATAAACTAAACAACCCCACCTTGCCATTGCTAGAAAAATCTGAAAATTTGCTTAGGTAAATAGGTATGTACAGCAAAAATGTGTATATGTATTTCTTACGCAACAATGCAGTTCGGTTCGTATCCTCAGGACAGTGTCAGCCTATATGTTTTTTGTCAGGCAATCAAAATTGCATGCAATCCAGCGATTACTACTCCCTTTCTGTAACCCATGTTTGGTGGTAAACCTACACATTATTTGTCATCATTCACTTGATGGTCAGTTGATGAATTTATAACAGGTATAATTAGTGGTCACACCCTCAGATTACCCGACAATGGTTCCCATTTGGCATTTCTCGTGTCTGGAGTAAATACACAACATTATAGAACGAAGTCTGATGTGGCAACTGTTTAACATCTTATGTAATATGCGCATGGAAGTGCAGCAAAAGGGATTATCAGCTGAGTTACAAAAACAAACATCAATCAAAGGTTTAACCGATAACTCGCTGATTGATTAATGGCCTTTATCATGCACAGCGGATTTGTCAAAAGGTAGTGTTTGTGTATGTAGATTTACTCATCTATACTGAATACACCCTGTCGTAAAGTGCCTCTGTAGAAATAACATCCTTCCTTCAAAGGATTAACCGCCAATACATTGATTGATTGTTCATTATTGGCTAACTAAATTACTTTTTTAAAGAATGGTGGACATCATGCAATTAGTTGCCAGGTGTGCTATCTTGGGTGACCAATCAGACGCTACACCAATATGAAAAATCTGCAACGAGATATCACTTTTTCTCATATTAGACTGTTACAAGACTTCTGTTACAAGGATTCTTTGTCAGCTGAAGGTGAATGGCATGCCATTCCTTTATGTGGATATTGATGGCTACATTCCTGGAACAAGGAAGGAGAGCCTGACATTGTTGTCTGTTTTAATATTTGCATTTGCATTTTGTTTTTATTCATTTGTTGTAGCATAATACAGAATCTTTTTTTTTGCGGAAGTGTAGTGAGACAGACAACACACACTAGGTCGCACTTTGGGCGGTCTGTGTGTGAAATTATACTAAATCGACGTTGGCAATCTACAAAATGTCTATATATTACAGTCATGTTATAAATTCACAATAAGGATAAGCAGATCGTGTGCAGCGAACATTTTGTGTCTGTCCGCCAGCGCGAACGCAAGAAGTGACGTACCATGTTTTCGGGTTACTCGTTATAGCGCAGGGTCACGACCTTGTATGGAAGCCCAGGTGATGCATTCTTCTCCCAAGAAGTCAACAAATACAACCTGGCATTTTAATGAAAAGTCAAGTGAACTGGTCATTTTTTTCTTGATTATTTGAGTAATTTTTGGTGAAAATTGTTAAAAATAAACATATTTACAGGTAAGTTATTCAATCATGTGCACATTCATTCTTGGCACGCCATGGCAGGGACAATAAACATGATAAAACACGTCTTGTCTGCGCAGTACAGTGACATCGCAGCAGTATTTTAAATGAACCCAGTGGTCACAAGCCGAGACGAATTCTGCACCACGAAAAAAATATGTAAGAGATGACCGGTACCAATTCGGTCTTCCTTAGTTTTTTTTATTATGTCGGCAACATTCCATTAGAGTCACGTGATGTTTATGCTTGGCTTTTCACTCTAGCAGACGATGGTCCGCTTGACAAGTTACGAGCTTTATTTCAAAAGTTATGATCACATTTATGAAGGTTCTGAAAGTGCATTACATTCTAGGGTAGAATTTTAGTACTTTGACAACTTACGTGAAATCTGGATATTTCAAACATTTTGTGTCCCGTTGCCACGGAAGCTTCTGCAAGACTATGCTTACAGGTGCCGCTTACTCTCTGTAATGCTGAAAAAAACACATACTCAAAACATGGTACGACACGGTATGTAACATGAGGCAATTCCTGCCTGTACTTATAAAATACATTAAAATCTACCACCATGTATAGTGTAATAAAACACACTTTTGCCCTGAACTATTATAGTTAAAGCACGAGGACGCGAAAGTGTGTTTTATTACACTATAATGGTGGTAGGGCGAAGTGTATTTCTTTTCTAAGATGCCAAATTTAATACTTTCTAAAGATAATTATGATTAAATTAAGGCAGAAAACAAACGACGGTGTCGGTGACCTAAATTAAGAATCCTCGCACAGGGCTAACTGGCGCGCTGTTCTATTGATGTGTCTGCCCCCTACGTTAAGACGAACGTTACCAGAAAAAAAAAAATGATAACAGTTTGATGACGGTTTACGTTCGGATTAAATATCTTCTCTGAATTATTTTAATTACATCTGTCATTAACGTAAACCATATGGGGCAATATGAACGTTACATTTCTACTACCAGCGTAAGTTTAGATCAGTACATCCAGAGGAAGTTGAGTAGTCAAGCGACATTTCACAATTGCATTGTGGGAATGTAAACATTACGAACGTTACCGTGTCGCTGAAAACTTGTGAGTCGAAATGACACATTTTAACCGTCGTAAAACATAAACGTAATGTTTCCACCAGTGATGTTAGCTGCGTGAAGCAACAGCAAACCAAGAAACTGGATGCAACGGTGTAGTTTATTGTAGGAGGCCGTACGAGGCGATGACAACTGACATGCATCGTGACGTCGCTTACATTGTGACGTAATGTAAAATGGTTCGATTACGAGGGGGCACACTAGAATGGCGCAGTGACGGGATAACGTCATTCAATTGTTACGTCATAAAAAATCTATACCTTTATTGTCTGATAATGTTTTTTTTTCGATTGTTCTAACACGCTTCTTTTCCTGATATAAGACATCTCTGAGAAACATTGTGTTCCACACCCAACACTTTTGTCAGGCGCATTGGTGAGTTTGAAGAAATATTGACACTACCTCATTTCTTATAAACCATGAATTGTTTAAGAATAATTAGGAATGGCAGTTTCATTTAGTTATGTTAACCTAAGTATTAGGTGAATTATATGAATATGCATTTAACTTTGAGGCTTTTGAGAACTTTCTTAGTTTTAGTCTGTTACATAACTACACATCAATGCCTGGAACACCTGGAACAAGGATACAGGAACAAGCTAGACATGTTAGATTTTCTTACCTGAAGTTGCCCTGTATCAGGTTCTGTCAATACATGATAAGATTCACCTCATGGAGAAAAGAACAAGGAACACTGTGTAGAAACAACTCCTGTAAACTCATCACATGACACTGTATAATGCTAGAGAGGTAAACAATATCTGTATTGTTATTCATCTTGCATACTTACCTTGTTCTCAAAGAATGCTCTTGGGAACTTGCATAGTTTCTTGAGTTGAACACTGCTATTTTCTGTACTTGAATCAAAATTTTCTTTTGTCGTGAAGATTCGATTTCATCATATACATAGAATATCTTTGATGTTGAGGAGAATAACATTATTCAATGTACAGTTCACAGAAAATGGCTCCTTAAATGTTATGCTAGATGAGTGATATATCTATTTCTGGCACACTATAACTTTGGTTGCTGTACTTGCAGTCTGTTCTAAAATCTGTCAAGTTTGTTGGACTGATAAAGTAAATTGGCAGCATTTTCAGCATTTTCAGTTTCACTTTATGGGCGGAAAATGAGTGTGTTCTTACTTGACAAAAACACATTTTTACCAGACTTGGCTATTAGACTAGTGGGTCTCTACTTCAGTTTCTTAGGATATCTTCATTGAATTTATGAATCATTGGATATTGTTCTCACCCCAGGAACCTTATTAGTTTTCATTAGGATTGCTTCTTCATATTGTGTAGTATATCATTCCTAATATATTTATGAGAGGTCTTGTTCATGTGTTGAACATCAGATGAACATCAGCTAATTGGGTTTCTTTTGATGTGAGATGTTCTTGGATATTTTTGCTCATTCTACTATTGCATTCTATGTCATATCAGTGTTCTGTTGTATCTCATCTTCTTGTTTTTCCAAGATATACTATATTTTAAACTTGATAACATGCCTTCTTTGATACTTCTGAAGTTTTCTCTAATACAGTTTTGAAATTATGTAATTATTATTTCTTGTTCAATGAAAGTTTTCCTTTAAATCGCCTCAATAAATGATCAATGTCTCTGAAAAGCCATTTTCCTCTCAAGCTCATATCAGGTTTGAGAACACATAATTCCTTCATAAATTTATATGTGTTTTTCTTTATATTTCAGTGACTGTTTTGTTTAATTTCATGTTTCAATTCTCTTCAAGTTCAAGCATGGTTGAGGTCATAAGTTTCCACTGTTTCTACTTCATTTAGCTTCTGGATTATTTATACAGTGTTGTAATTTCCTAAATCAGTTGAAGGGTCAAAGCTAAATTTCAAACCCCATGTTACTATGTGTATAAACTATTATCAGATTCTTGAAAACACATGGGGTCATCCTTATGAAAATATATATACATTTGTAGAGATAATCTCAAACCTTCAATAGATCTTCATTTCCCTACTCTTGGCCTTTTTAAGTGGATAATAGACTTCATTGACAGAGTTTCTCTTACAAATATCGTTGAAATTCCATCCATATATTCAGGGTGGAAATAACCCATTACCCAACATCCCAGACCAGTGTTTTTTTCTGTCGGGCAAGCAAATCTGTATATCAAGCTGTACCGGTGTCCAGTTGACTTTCCAATGTTAATTATGTTGTTTATTTAAGAAATCAACAAGAAAATCAGCCAGTATAGTGGGAAAATTATCAGGGCAAATTATTTCACATGTGTCACTGTACCGGAGTAAAACTAGCAATTTTAAAGTTATTTCCACTCCTGTATATATAATTACGAATAACAACAATAATAATAGAATTTTGATAATTACTATATCAAAAAGACTTTCTTCACAATGGATGTATAACAGTGTCGAACAATCCAACACAAAAATTAATTGGAAACATGGCAAGAAATTGTAAATTACAGTATTTTTGACATTGCAGGCTGATATTACAGAACAGTTCAGTCAGTTTTCATAAATCTGGTTGACATATGAAATATTAACTTACCTATTTGTGTTGGTGTTTGGGTGAAGATGGCCATTCTTCTTTTTATCCCCCGCAACGCGTTTTGCGGGGGGTATTAAAATGGACTCCGACCGTCCGTCCGCCATCCATGCACATTTGTCTTTTCCGGAGCAGAACTCTAAAACCGTTCAATATTTCTTTACCAAACTTGGCACATACATCGATCTGGTGGTGTACTGGTGCCTTTTGGTAGTTTTGGAATTCTGAATAAAATATTTTTGGCGTTTCCATGGCAACAAGTTCAGCTTTGACTGAAATTGGTGGTAGTGCTCTTTTCCGGAGCAGAACTCTAAAATCGTTCAATATTTCTTCACCAAACTTGGCACATGGATAGATCTGGTGGTGTACTGGTGCCTTTTGGTACTTTTGGAATTCTGAATAAAATATTTTTGGCATTTCCATGGCAACAGGTTTTACTTATGCCTGAAATTGGTGATAGTGCTGCTTTCTTGAGCAGAACTTTAAAAACCTTTCAGTAGTCTCCTTCCACTTTTCTATATACACACCTAAATATTTGACATAATCATAACTTGTAGACAAAATCATGAAAAGTATTTTGCCATTGGGGGGGATATTGATGACTTTGTGTTCTTGTTCTTCTTCTTTGAAGTTATTTCTATATCAGTGCCTGAACTATGACAACTTTTCATGAAGGAAACATTGTACTATCTGAGAAAGGTATTGTGAACTCTTTGGTTATAAACCCAGAGGTGAAATGTTTTTACACTCTTAATTAATTCCAACAACCTTCAACTAGTTACCAGTTAGACACTGACACTGGGGATGGGTAGAGAAGGGAGGGAGGTCTTGGCATCTGAGGGAGAAAGTGGTGCGAACATTTCACAACCAACTTTGGTGGCATTTTTCGGCAGCTGTGTTTGAGTGATTGGGAATACACACTCATTTTTGACATGACAGTAACTGTGCAGGAATTTACAGCAAACACATGTGTAGTTCCCATAAGGTCATCAGTTCAGTTTAGGTGTCTCATGTATAGAAGATGCTTTCCTTATACGTGAATGCTATGTTATGTACATGTACTATAAAAAAACAGTAACACTTCATAAGTTTCAAATGAGTACAGTCATATGTTTGTTGTATTTCTCACGTTTGCTGCAAACATTTTAAGATTGTGTTGCAGAAACACATTCCAGTATTTGACAGATGATATTATGTACAATATATCAAAGGTTGAATATAATCAATGAACATATGTATAGGTGAATTACCATCATCTTTGGATATGAGTATTTGTCTGTTTCTAGACTTAACTAACCTGAATTGGTGAAAGTGGAAACTCCTAGTTAAAGCTGAAAATGGCTCAATCAACTGAATAGAGACCAGCTTGTGTTAGCACTGACTGAGCAGACTAGCCATAAACATGTCAACAGATGCTTCCCTAATTGCTACTGAGTAACTGTCTGTTGAGATCTGTTGCTGTGCACTAGATTTGAAACAAGAATTCCATGGAGGAACTGACTTTATGGAAGGCGTGAGAACCTACTGTTCATTTGAACAAGGTGGTTATGTCATATGGGACATTTTGTTGGAGACATGATAATGTTTGTCAAATAATTTGTAAATCTGTGAATGAATTTGGATGGGAATGTATATGGTTAAGTAGTTTCTTAATTTTCAATGCATGTAAACAGATAATGTTGCCTTGATTTTAACCCATGTATAAAATATGTTGAAAAGTTAAAGTGTGACCCATTTAGGTATTAAATATGAATTTTGATAAATATGTCTACTATTGGACAAGTAAATGTAAGAAGGACTGTGGAGTAAGGTCTTATCTTGAAAAGTTTCGGTTGATAGACTGACATGTTCAGCAATCCAGTGATTTTGGTTGGTAAATTTGATCAAATGTATTCAAATACATGTGTATGTTAATGTGGGGTTTTATCATTTTTTGTCAAGAAGAAAGCATTGAAGAAAAATCATGAATATTATACATGTAGTTATAAGAGTGCAGGTATTACTGAAGATGGGAAAGGTAATTATCATAAGTAATTCTTGCCATCTCCTAACCTATCTAACAATCTTAATAGGTTATAGGAATATGCTTGAAGTATTGAGCTCTTAGACTGCAGCCCAGGTTCAGATGACTATGACTGTTTCACTCAAGACTTGCATACATCACTATTTTCGTCACCCAAATGTAAATAATATTCACAATTTAAATCATCTCTAAGCATTCGAACCATATTGAACCACTGAATTGCTACCAAATCAACGTGAAAATCATAACTCAGTTTCGGTGCTGTAACTTCAGACTTCAGAGTGGAATGTGGCCGTCATACAAACACCCGTATAATGAACGCTCTCTGCCTCTTTTGTCATGCTGCTGGCCTTGATTACATCGAAGATGAACTCCATATTTTATTAATATGTCCGAAATATTCCCAACAAAGATCTGATTGTTTTTCAATACATCTGACTCAACCAATCGACAATTGAAACCTTCATCCGATTGTTGTCATCAGACAATATACATATTTTATAATAATTGAGTAAATATCTTTTCACAAGTTCACCGTTAGAAGGAATGAATAACTGTAAAACAAATCAATACTAAACTTTACTTAGCTTTACTCAGTATGTATTTATTACTTTTGCCAAATGTATGTATTATGGGCCTTGGGCCTAAATTACTGAATAAACCTGTCTGTCTATTTATCAGAGTGCAGGTATTACTGAAGATGGGAAAGGTAATTATCATAAGTAATTCTTGCCATCTCCTAACCTATCTAACAATCTTAATAGGTTATAGGAATATGCTTGAAGTATTGAGCTCTTAGACTGCAGCCCAGGTCCGAAGTTTCTGATACCCCATGACTATCATGACCATTAACTTCCTCATAGCTAATGGTATGACATACCTATGATGCAGCTTCAAAAACAAAAAACACTTTTGAGTAGTATTTCATTGTTAAAACGAACTACAATGTTATGTACTGTGTGCTCAATCGAAACAAAAAAGATAGGCCGGGGCGCAAACCTCCAATACCAACCATCCAAAACCAAAAAACACACCCACTCGCACACGCACACGCACACGCACACGCACACACACACACACGGTTTCCAAACAGTCTCCAATTTGCTTCCCCTCAGCAGTGAAGATGTTATCAGCCCTTGAAACGCACCTCCTCTAGCCACTTGACGGACACTGTGGGAAATTCAAATCTGGATTTAAAAATGAGAAATATATTTTCAAAATGTATGTTTTGTAGACTCTCTGCATCAATACTTTTTGCTGTGAGTCTTCACAACATACTTCTTTATACTATGACTTAATATCAACCTGAACCGGTGAGTCATTTTGTGATATTTTGTGGAATGTACTTGAATATGACATTGCTTTGCATTTTAGGACAGCTTTGACAATCCAAGGAGGCCACACCCCATCTGTGTATAGGTTTGAACCCCGACCTTTAAGCAAAATTCTGTATGTTTTCTGTGGAAATACCATTCATTTCATTCTATACAATATTTTAAAAGCATACCATTCTAAAGCTGATTTCTTTCAAACTTATGTAATAAAGGACAATGAAAATAGAACAAAAACAAGGATTTTATTCAGTATCAGAGGTCACATGGCCAAAGGTACAAAGTGTAAGATCACCCATGTGCACAAGGGCAGGTGGGACAAATGTTATGCCATCTTAATGCAATGAAAATGTACAGCTTTTAAAAGTATGGCTTGTTTTCTTGTGTAATCCACATGATAATTAATGAAACATTAGTAGACCAGCTTTTGTGTATGTAATGCTTACTATATTTGAGATTCTTTTTGGTTTTGGTCAGATACCCTATAAGGCTAAATAGAATATTTTTTGGTATGACATGAAGCAGGATAGTGGCACATATATTTCTGATATTGAAATTAGGACAAAACAATGTATAAATATCTTAAAATATTCTGTAAAAATGTTGGTCCTGGACATGATTTTAATTGTTTTTCTTACAATATAGAAATCTATAAATTGTGAAAGAATAGTGATAACATGTAGTTTGGAATGCTTGGTATTCTTCGATAAATGTTTGTTATGCAGATCGGAAGCATGTGAACTCTTGTATTTGTTCAGTAGGACAGGTATGTGGAAATATATGGGATATCCAACTTATATCCATCCTCGATAATCTCCAGGGTATACATTCCGATCAATCTCCATTATACCCTGGTCACATCTACTGCTCATGCCGATGATTTTATTACCTCCCTTGGTTGGCTTTTTATCCAGTCAGGTGTCTATGCTGGGAAGTTGAGCCTACCAATCACAAATCACTTTCGCTTTTTAAATTATCTAACCAATTAAACTTGGCAACACAATAAGATCTTGTTGCAGAGGTACTCTGAAAGAGTTAGAAGGAGTTCTTGCACATATTTTTTAACGTTTCAGATCTGTCAATTTGTCTGTATGTTTTCGCAGATTTGACTCAGATTTGGGGGGAAAACATACAGACAAAACAAACAAAACAAACAAATCCAGACAATACCCCCTTTAGATTAGCTTTAGATTAAAGGTTCTGCTGATCTTTGATCAACACTTAATCCCCTTTGATGTTTTTATATTTCATATACCATTCACGTCCGTCTTTGATTCTGTGTGGTTTAGTTTTATACACAATGTACCCTTCCTGTCTTTATTCTGTGTAGGTCAGTTTTATATCCGATGTACCCTTCCCGTCTTTATTCTGTGTGGGTCAGTTTTATATCCGATGTACCCTTCCGTCTTTATTCTGTGAGGTCAGTTTTATATCCGATGTACCCTTCCTGTCTTTGTTCTGTGTGGAATGGTTTTATATCCGATGTACCCTTCCCTGTCTTTGTTCTGTGTGGTTTAGTTTTATACGCGTGTACCCTTCCCCGTCTTTGTTCTGTGTGGGTCAGTTTTATATCCGATGTACCCTTCCCGTGCTTTGTTCTGTGTGGAGTCGGTTTATATCCTATGTACCCTTCCACGTCTTTATTCTGTGGGTCAGTTTAATATCCGATGTACCCTTCCGTCTTTGTTCTGTGTGGATCGGTTTAATATCCGGCGTACCCTTCCTGTCTTTGTTCTGTGTGTAGATTCGGTTTTATATCAGATGTACCCTTCCTGTCTTTATTCTGTGTGGGTCGGTTTTATATCCGATGTACCCTTCCGATCTTTATTCTGTGTGGGTCAGTTTAATATCCTATGTACCCTTCCCGTCTTTATTCTGTGTGGGTCAGTTTTATATCCGATGTACCCTTCCGTCTTTATTCTGTGTGGGTCAGTTTAATATCGATGTACCCTTCCCGTCTTTGTTCTGTGTGGAGTCGGTTTTATATCCGATGTACCCTTCCGTCTTTATTGTGTGTGGACGTCGGTTTTATATCCGATGTTCCCTTCCTGTCTTTATTCTGTGTGGAGTCGGTTTTATATCCGATGTACCCTTCCGTCTTTGTTCTGTGTGGGTCAGTTTATATCCAATGTACCCTTCCTGTCTTTATTCTGTGTGGGTCAGTTTTATATCTGATGTACCCTTCCCGTCTTTATTCTGTGTGGGTCAGTTTTATATCGAATGTACCCTTCCCGTCTTTATTCTGTGTGGGTCAGTTTATATCTGATATACCCTTCCTGTCTTTATTCTGTGTGGGTCAGTTTTATATCCGATGTACCCTTCCTGTCTTTTTTCTGTGTGGGTCAGTTTGATATCTGATATCAAATAGTCTGCAGAGACACATGAGGATTCACAGTGGAATCAAGCCTTATGAATGTGGTGAATGTGGGAAAACATTTGCACGATCAGGTAATCTGCAGAAACACATGAAGACTCACACAGGAATCAAGCCTTATGAATGTGTGGAATTTTGGAAAAAAATTCCACGATCAAATAGTCTGCAAAGACACATGAAGATTCACACACGAATCAAGTCATGTGAATGTGTTGAATCTGGGGGAAATTTTACACAATCAGGTGACCTTTAGAAACACAAGAGCATTCACAAAGTGACTGAAGTTGGTTTTAAACACAGTTAAATGTTGTTTGACGTGCGAAATCTGTCAGGAACTGCTACACGCAATTGGCATGTAGGAAGTTGGATCATGACGAAGTGTTGTGGCATGAGCTCTCATCGTTTCACAGTAAGAAATTAGCAGATTGTAATAATGAGGGAGAAATAAGGCTAATGACAAGTGTTCATCTGGTCGACTAAGGGCGACCAGTAGAACGCAGGCGTCTCAGTGAGTGGACAGACGATTTGTTATTGGCTCCACAGAACCACCTGCATGCCCGATGTCCACGTGTGATCCCATGATTGGCGGACGTCATATTACTGCAAGACATATTTACTGTCAAGTCCAGCACTGGACCATTCGTCAAAGGAATCAAATTTTAATTTGGACTTCCTTGACAGAGTGTGACGTGGAGGGAATGGGTGTTTTCATGCCGTTAACGTCAGAGAGAACGATCGATTTGTGGGTGGCAGAACATCTTTGTTCTTCACGGACGTGCCAGTGGACAGTACTACCGTGACAACATCAGGCATTTTGTGTTTCAGAATGACAAAAGCACAGTATTATTACTCAGTGCCGACATCGTACGTTTGATTAGGAGTATGCTTTGTCTGAGACGGGATTGTCTTGAGTATAGAGTCCGATTCTCTCAATGTCAATGAAACACGGAAGTATGATGACAACCAATAAGCATGGTGTGTATTTCTACATCTGTAATCTATGAGGTGAATACACACATTCGTAATTTTGCAACAGTACTGTTTTTGCTCAGTGGACGGTACTACCATGACAACATCCTGGACGCATTTTGCAGAAAGGCAAAAGCACACAGGGCTCGTATTATTACTCAGAATACCTACATCGTACGTTTGATTATGCTTCGTCTCATACGGGATTGTCTTATTGTCTTCAGTGCAGAGTCAGATTCTTGAGATATTAATGAAACACAGAAGTATATTGACAACCAATAAGTACAACGTGTATTATCAGACTGCAATCACTACGACTCATACCACCTGACATAATGTAGACATTGGGTGCCTATTTGCATTACAATCCAGGCTGGAGAATGACACACTGACCAAAAACCACGACTCCCTCAACAGGTCGCTGGTCAATTTTTGTAATATGTGGAGCAAGACGTTTCGTAACCGATTCAGTGCAGTCCAGGGATTTGGGTTGTAATGGATGTTGTGGTCGTGGTACGTGAACGAAGATGTCTCAACAGTATGTAGCGATCCTGGGCGGCGGCGGTAACTCCGGGTCGACCTGATCTGGGTCAATAATGTTGTATCGGGTCCATGAGTTTGAGATGGTCAGGCTGGACATGCCAAAGTGCCTTGCCACCTCATGCTGCGATGCCCCCCTTGTAAACAGCCGATGGCGTTGTGTCGTTGATTTTCTGGCAGTGTTGTCATTCTTCTGTCGTCTATATTGACTTAAAGCAATGCATGTGGCGTACCGTTCATATGGCTTTTTAAAGCCTACAGTCATAACCTTCAGCTCAGGGTTATACACAATTTCATGATGCACGTGCATTTCATCAACGATGAGTTTTAACGTGTTGTTGTCAGCAACCATTCCTCCACATGTTGGGATTCAACATGGATTGGTTAGCTCCAAATATTCAAATTGTTCCTATGTAAAGTTTCTTTGTTTGAAGATTGTACTTACTCCTTCATCGGGTGAAGAATATACATACTCCTTCATCAGATGAAGAATATACTTACTCCATCAGGTGAAAAATATATTCACACCTTCATTATTTGAAGAGTACACTTATGACTTTAGAAGAATATATGTAACTCGACCTTCATCGCGTGATGAATATACTTTCTCCTTCACCAGGTGAAGAATATACTTACACCTTCATCAGATGAAGAATATATAATTTACACCTTTGTTGGGTGATGAATATACTTACTCCTTCATCAGGTGAAGAATATACAGTACAACCAGAAATTATTGAGAATTTAAAGATTGTAAATATTTATTTTTTTCACTCATTACTCACGTATTAAATGTGAATATTAGCAGAACATTACTTCAGATTCAAAGACAGGTAAACACTTAGTATTTTGTCGCTGATACAAAGGTTTTTCAGTTTGTTTGGTCCAGAATTTCAGTGCATTAGGAAACAGCCACATAGAACTTTCATCTGAGAAAATCCCATTGTCCCAGTTAAAATTTCTATGCTGTAAGCACCAGTTCAACCTTCGCTCCTTTTGTTCAGGTTTCATGATCGGTGATGGAATTCCTCGGATTTCCTGCCAACCCATTGCAAACAGCTCAGTTCTAATTGTATCCTTACAGACAGCCACAGTTCCTCTATCAATCATATCCAGCCTTAAGTTTTCTAAACTCCTTCGTTTGTTTTTAGAAATAAGAATACCAAGCCGCCTCCTGTCACCGACAGTCAATTTTCTGGGCCTACCTGCGCCTCCCTGGTGCTCAATGCCATATCCATTTGCAATATATTTCAAAACACGATAAACAGTGGACAAAAGGATGCCTGTTCTACTTGAAATCACTTTAGCTGATCTGATGTCCTTGTTATAATACTCTAAAATCAACTTCCTCTTCTCTAAATCATCCATACCGAGGATCACTGAAAATGTCGTCTGCTAGCAAGTAAACAAACTCTTCACAAACTAATGAAAAAGGATTAACAGAGTTGTCTCTCTTGAATGAAACCAAGCACTTGATAGCTGGTCATGGTTGTTTATACTAGAAATCCAAATAAACATATTCCTAAAATTTTCAATAATTTCTGGTCATACTACATGTATATTTACTCCTTTCAACAGGTATACTTACTCCTTCATCGGGTGAAGAACATACGTACACTTTCGTCATGTTTAGAATATACATACTTCTTCATCAGGTGACGAATATAATACACTCACGGGCAAGTCGAAATCCCTTTTTCAATCGTGGTTTGTCGTTTTGTAACATCAGTGATTTCTTTTGCCCGTTAGTTTGTATGCTTACACCTTCATATAGTGGTGAGGATGCTTACTCCATCAGGTGAAGAATATACTTACTCTTTCATCAGTTAGAAACATCGTGTTCCGTATAAGTAGATCTAAATGTGTATCACATCGAAATGCTATACAAAGACTCAATGAGAGATAGCTGTGTATCCCCCCACTGTATAAATAGATGCAGAGTGCCTGCCAACATCTAAACAAATATTTTGGAATCAAATGCATTCTGAAGACACGTTTTCTCCTTAACTCGTTTTTTCTCTTTTCAGGTGACACATTTTCTTATGGGGCTTCAACATCAGTTATCATGAGTGTATCATATAATGCGTTCAGTGTGATTGGTGACGCCTGTGGTGTCATATATGTGACGCCTGACGTTCAGTGTGACGCCTGGTGTCATATACGCTCAGTGTGACGCCTGGTGTCATATACATTCAGTGTGACTTCTGGTGTCATATCACGCTCAGTGTGACGCCTGGTGTCATATATCGTTCAGTGTCATATATATGCGCTCAGTGTGACGCCTGGTGTCATATCACGCTCAGTGTGACGCCTGGTGTCATATACGGTGTCATCAGTGTGACTTGTCATATATGGTGTCATCAGTGTGACGCCTGGTGTCATTCAGTGTGACGCCTGGTGTCATATACGCCAGTGTGACGCCTGGTGTCATATACGTTCAGTGTGACGCCTGGTGTATAATGCACGCCTGGTGTCATACGCTCAGTGTGACGCCTGGTGTCATATAATGCTCAGTGTGACACCTGGTGTCATATAATGCTCAGTGTGACGCCTGGTGTATAATGCTCAGTGTGACGCCTGGTGCCATATACGTTCAGTGTGACGCCTGGTGTCATATACGTTCAGTGTGACACCTGGTGTCATCACTGATTTTCAGTGATACATTCACATAACTTTTACAGGTAGTTTTGCTTTACATCAAACATAATTTGTTTCTGAGGCTAGTCAAGACTTGGTATTCTTTTGCACTGACGTTCTATGGGTTATGATTATTGTTTTAGATTTCTTGAGCTTGAGATTCTGTTAACGTTGTATATTTTCAGCTTCGTCCGTATGTTTGTCAGGCTATTGTTCAATGTATATTGAATTCCGTTGTAACGTTTCTTTGTCAATGTTTTAACACCAACTATTGAACCTAAGGTTGACAACCTATTACACGCTAACATTGTTTGGTTGTCCTTTATGTAAAGCCGCGACTCAGCCCTTTTCCAGTAATATGGTGACAGTCTGTATATTATTGAGCCTGGACCAGACAAGCCAGTGACTGACATCGCTAGCATCGATCTATGCAACTGGGATACAATGACATGTATCAACCAAGTCAGCAAGCCTGGCAATCCGATCCCGTTAATCGCTTTGTTACCACAAGCCTGAGTTGCTTAAGATCCCGCTTCTACCCCGATTTCCACAGATCGTATTTTCGATCACCAAAAGAAGTTGATCACAATATGAAAAAACAACGTTTCTTAAAGTAACTTATTTTGTCCCACAGTTCTGTATGAATCCGGAGCTGGTATTACAACACAGTTACATTAAGGTTAGCTTCTGTTTTAGTGTGCGTTTGCTCATTTATTATGTTCAAATAGAAAGCATAATGGTTAGATATCCTCAATTTCAACAATCGTCGGGCTGTGGCGTGGCTATAAACCATTAAATTCACATGCGCCGAAGATACAGGTTCGATTTCCACATGGGTGAAATGTGTGAAGCCCATTTCTGTTGTCATCGCATGCGGTGATACTGCGGAAACTTTGCTAAAATGGTCATATGCATTTTACCCTTACAATGATTTTCCAATCACAAGATAAACAAACCCTGGCGCAGTGATGAACTGATTTTATACAAAAGGTGCGACATAACGCTGTGTAAATAAAACTTGAGACCTGAGGTTAGGTGGCTGATTGGATTCCAGTTATAGTGTATTGGATGTCTCTAACTTGAACCGGCCAACATTTGATCAGTGATTGAAAGCCTGAATTGATATGTAATCGATAAAGATAAATTCCTCATAACAAAACAAAGCAATATAACCTTCAAATGATATTTGATCAAAATTCGTTACGCATCTTCCAAATTAACCTTTGCACTGAGATACAGACACCGTGATAAATACAGGTTAGTTTCATAACAATGATACATAAATATATATGTTAACTTTTTTAAATCTATATTGTGCGTGGTTAACATCATAATGTTGATTTGGTGATAAGTGATGTCTGAACCCTGTTTTGAGGCAAAAGTACATGGTCACAGTGAAAACAGACTGGTCCCGGCCTCTGTTGAGGTGTCAGCCTGGAGTTCCCAGCACGATTCTCGCTGGCGCTACACTGCCTTCGCTACTAGGAGGGAGCCGCGGGGGACCATGTTGTTGAGGAGAGAGACAGGAAACCAGTCTTTTCTGAAAATAGCTACAGCCACGCTCACAGCGGAAAATCTGGTAGTTATATTTTCTTTTACACTCCGAAGCCGGGAGTTCGTACATAGTGCTGCCACTCGAACGTAAGTAAATTCAACAGATGACAATTCAAATGCCTCTGAAGGTCATGTTTGTTGGTAATCGTCGGTATCTATGTGTTACCAGTCGCTATATCCACTATCGACCAGGCTTGTTGTTCGGTTGGATGCGCTCCTGTGACCCACGCAACTCTTCCCCTTACAACGACCTTGTATCAGCCTAGCTGAGATACATAGCGTTCACTGACATGAACGCTACGCAGCACCTCCATAGGCCGCAATAGTGGAAATACTTTGTCGCACTTTCGCGCACTCGTTACGATTTTTGCGCACGAAAAACTTATATGAATGACTTCTTTGTACTTATACCTACACGTGCACCCTATTTTCGTTATCAAGATATCTAAAAATATATATTTACAAGCCATCAAACATCTCAGTCAATCGCTCACATATGGCGGTGCCATTTTAAATCAAAAGCGTGAACTCAGTGTCGGCCGAAGGGGATATCCCTCCCTAAAATAGTGACACGTGTTCCATACCTCGTTGCTTGTTTACAACAAATGTTCATACATTTTTAGGCAATTAAAACGATTGTACGGAGACTTTCGTTTCCAATCTAGACTGACAGACCACCCTTGCTCTTTCAACAGCTGTTTTCAAAGGAATTGCTGGTGAGTTTTCAATGCTTCATATAACATTAGATTATTGCTGTTTATTGCTAACATAAACAATGATAAGGATATGTAATTGTGCATGGAGTTTATTCTTTTGAAGGTACAAGTTCAAACTCATGTTAAATCAAAGTGATAATTAATAATTAACATTGATATGCACTTTATTTACTGGTATTCAAGGTTGAAAGTTGAGAGAAGAAACCATGGATAACACTGACCGCTGCCATTGCAAGGGCAAGTTCAAGAGAAAACAAAGGGATGGAAGAGATATAGTTGCAGCTTAGTGTTTGAATACATGTCTATTTTTGTGATACTCGCTACTAAAAGCGTTATCAAAACAAGAGTCATCAAAGATGACAAATCCCCGGGCTCTACAAATTTGAAAGAACAAATCATCTGACAGTTACTTAAAGTACGTGTAGGTATGAGTACAAAGAAGTCATTCATATTAGTTTTTAGATGCAAAAATCGTAGCGAGTCTTGTGAAAGTAAGACAAAGGATTTCCACCATTCGCGGCCAATGGAGGTGCTGCATAAGCGTTCATGTCAGTGAACGCTATGTATCTTAACTAGTATCAGCCGTGTGTTTACTATAGACAATGAAGAAAATAACTATAGGCACTATCACAAGCAGTGGCGGAAACATCATTTTACTCTTTCGACGGACGGAAATCATAACATAGGCGAAATGTAAACAGATATGAGCCATTCCGTAAGAATGCATTACTCGTCATATTCTAATAATTAAATTTTTATTGTGTTCACTAAAATTCTGGCAATCTGATTGGTCAACTGGGAACATTTCTTTTGATTTCATTTCCCAATGAATCTGAAAAAAATAAGCCACGCCCACCGAACCGGACAACTTTCGGACCTGAGGAATGTCGGGGAATACCTTTACACAGCGAGGGAATTCCCTTGTACTCGGGTACCTTAAACATTGTGGTTAACATAAACAAACAACTAAAAATTATCCGTGAACGTTAATAAAGTGTTTATTTAATAAAAAAAAGTGTTTGTCATAATACGTTATTTGACTGGTTACTGAGGTTACCACGTGCAGTCAGCGAACAGTCGTCTGCAACTTGTCTTGTTTACATTCCAAAAAGATGGCCGATTCCAAGTACGGAAGTTTGATCTGGGGAATTTTGAGTCGATTTTCGAAGATCAATCCAACGGAAACGTTGCAACTCTTAGCACGGATAACATTGATTTTCCGGATGATTTAGACCTGGAAGAAATTGAAAGTTTGTTAGAGATAACACCAGATCTACTAAAACATCGGCAAATCACGAGATGACGTGTGCAATGCAAGTCGATGATAAGCCATCCCAAACACATCGTTTCAAACGTTTTATCAAATAATGATTTACTTCGAATGGACGACTACAAACAATCAACATCCACAAAAAGAAACACAAAATGGTGTTTTAAACTATTCCAAGATAGATATACACAATTCATATTGGTCTGAAGACAAAACAGCTGGAACAGATCGCGTAAGCACCATCCATGGTTAAGTGGCTCACCGAAAGCATGACTTTTCACGCGCTGTCAGACCACGTGCTCTTGACCACGTGGGAAACGGTCAAATCGGTCAGTTGTGTACAGGTTAGGCTTGGGTTAAGACGTAATTGAGTTTAGACGTCAGTTGAGTTCAGGTTTCCCTTGAGTTCGGTTGTTTCTTGAGTTGGGTGACAGCTCGTCAAAATAGTAGTTAGATAGACTGATATAAAGAATGTATTAGTGCATCGAAATAGAAGTTCCATATAGCTAGTTGCTACAGAGCTAGATACTGTATATAGTAGACTTACGCTGCAATAGAGCCAGATAGTGTAGATAATAGAATTTAAGGTATCACATTAAGTTTCTTGCCTCATTAACATTTGTTATAAGAGATTCACGTTTAGTTCCCCATTTGTATTTCATCAGTTTAATCAAGAGAGTAGCGTTTAGTTCCCCAAATAGTATATTTTGTTACTTTAATTTTAGTTAGTTTAGTTTTCAATTCCACTGCAACACATATAAACATTATTTTCAAATTCCATCCTATGTATATTTTCTCAAAACAAAACACAGTTCATCAGCACAAAGTTGTAATTTTAAAAATGGAACAATTATCAGAATGAGATTAAATCATGTAGATCTAACCGAGAAAAGGGATTTGCTATAAAGTTACCTAGTTCAAAGTTTACATAGTTGGGTCTGTCATAGTCAGGTTTATAGATATTGTTTTCGTTCTGTTTATTTAGATTGGTCGTTCGAGAGCGAGGGGAGGACTGTGGATTTTTCAACAATTACACCAGAGGAACTTAACACAAAGTTGAGATTTTTCTACACTGAGGTACAGCCTAAAAACCTGGGCCCCGTTTCACAAAGCGATCGTAGCGCTAAGGTGATCGTAACTCCCATACTTTAACATAGATTTATGACAGTCGTAGCGCTACGATGGCTTTGAGGAACGGGGCCCAGGAAACAAGATGCCAAAATATGCCGGCTGCACATGCTGCCGAGTATCACAAGAACACTTTAAAAAATGTTTGTTCTGCCCTGAAAAGACACTTAAATGACATCGGGAGAGATATTGACGTACGTAAGAGATAAGCAGTTTAAGCCTGCAAATGATATGCTGGCCTACCTTTAGAATACAGGACCACAAACTTTAAAAATACGTCATAATACCCGTTTACGTAATGTAATGTGATTTTGTTCGAAAACACGTTCTCGAAACAATGCCCTATGGCCTGCATGGCAACACGGTTGTCTGGCTCAGCGAGTCGCGTATAAGCTCGGCTCACGGGTGTTTCATCTCTACCAGCTATGTCATTGCATAAATAGCGATGTTGAGAGTTTCCAGTAGTTGTATACGGTATGCCAATATTTTGCAAGCACCAGTTTGAAATATTTTTCTTTTTTCACTAATACGCTCATATTTATTTGTATTACGGGCTGCTGAGGTGTTATGTTTTGTGTATTTTGTATTTTGTAATTTTATAAATTTACATATATAGTTTTGCCATTCAGTAATTTGCACCATTACATAGAAAAGTGTTTTATTAGTATTTTATTTTTCGAAGCCGTAATAATGCATTAGTAGTATATACAATGATAGTCCTGGACCAAGTCCAACAAAAGCCTCTGCAAAGCCTTATTTCACAAATATGGCTTTTGTCAGGCCCTTAGATCTTGCTACCATTGCATCTACTACTTTTGAGCCCCCGTTGATTTCCCGCCCACACGTGGCACTACTGTACCGCACTGTGCCGCTATGTCACGTTGGCAGGAGGTAACATTGTACCATACGGTATGATCAATAATTCTTCTCTAACAAACCCTCTCCTGGCCCATCTCTCAAAGTAGTACAAGTTACAAATCGTCGTCTTTCATGTCCACTTTATCTATGTTGTAAGTTTTGACTGACCATATTGGGTCAGTGGCTCGCTTACGGCTATCACCCTCGTGTTCCCCCGGCTGGTATAGGTACCTCACTAGGGCCCTATCTGGTATCTGTTTCTCTTTCCCGCGCCAATGGTGCAGCCGATTCTGCCACTATTGATTTTAGTTTGATAAGCGTCTGTCGGCTTCTTACCAGTGAGATGGGTGATTTCATGGTTTATGGCAGACACCACCTGAGGTAGCCGCGCGGGTCCATTTGGTGTTGGGTTTATTTAGACTTATTTCCTGAGCGTACTGATGCCTGAATAAGCGCTCAGCCAAAGTCCTATTGAATCTCTCAACTATGGCTTGGCTGCGATGGGCTCGGCCGTGCCATCGCATGACCTTGGTATCGTGTTTATCCAGCAGGTGTGACACGACACCCATGAACTCCGTCCGGGTCAACTTGGAGCTCTGTTGGCCATGTCAGTGGACTCGCGCTTGTATATGCGGCTCCATGGCTTGAGCCACCTGATTCAATCTTCAGCGGTTAAAGGCTCCGGCTTCCTTATACCGGCTGGCCACATCCACGATAGTCAGGGCATACTTGTAGGTTTTGCGCCTCACCCTGTCGTGGGGTAGGAATAGGAGGTCTGCCTGGTGAACGCTATTGGGTATGTTAATACCAAACTTCCTTCTACGCACGTAGCGTGGTGGCGATAAATAGATCTGCCAAAGGGCTTGTTTTCAAAGCGGCGACGCTTTGGCCTCCTCGAGGGTACTCACGCCATTTTAGCCAGCTTATGTACAGCACTAGCTCCTTTCCAGTACCCACGTGGGCTGTAGTAAATAGCCTCAAACTTTCTTTGGTTCCGTGACATCCCAATATGTACACCTATGTTCTTGGTTCAATTTTCTCATGCCCGTACGCGTACGTGTTTATCCCATCAATAGCTATCCAACGTTTAGTGTCCATCGGCGACAGGGACGTCTTGTTTATAGTCAGTCCGTATATCCTATGCCCATCACTTCTAAGTGTGTTCATTTTATGCCTAAAGGTACGGGTCGTGAACAGGGCTTCCTTGAATCTGGCGTGTTTGATGTGTTGTTTCACCACGCGTACTTCTTAACACCCTTAGCCTTCCGGATCTCACCATTGTCGGCCTTCAGGATGGAGTACATCTTAGGCCTCAAACCTATGTACTTTGCTATGGGCGCACCAGCACACTCGTCCTTCATCTTACCTAGGACCTTTTTATTTACCGTGCTGTGTATGGCATGGTCCTTGGGGTAGTCACTGGTGTCGTACAAATCTAGGCGTTTCTTCATGTCCTCGTACACATCCTCGGTTCGAATCTCCATCAACAGGGAATCTGTGTCAGTGTACAGCACTTCACACCTGTCGCCGTACTGTTTCTTCAGCTCGTTGTAGTAAAAGTCGTACATCAGGTGTTTGGATAAATCGAGGATGCTCATCCCTACGTAAACAGTCCGGTTGAATTTTATGTGGCTTTTCTTCATGTGTAGGGCAACTAGGTCATGGGTGAATATTTTGCTACAGTTGAATGCCGGACTGGCTATCAGTCTCCTGAGCTTGTCTTCCTCATTCGACCGAACCAGCTTCACGGTCACGCGTTTCCTCAGGTTCTCCATAGTCTTACCAAACACCGAGTTGTTCATGAGCTTGTAGAGATTTTTCTCAAAATCACTGGTGGCAAGCTTTCGGAGGTCTGTGTTCATTCTGATGTAAGGCTCCATCCAGGGGCTCTGGTTGAACATGAGCACCCTATGTATTTTGGTCAGCCTCATACCCAACGACAGGTACAGCTGTAGGTTGCGATAGTGAACGATGTACTTGGTCTTATTCATTAAGTTGAGCACGAGGTTTTCAACGTCTGCCACCCGCCCACCTAACAAGTTATGTTGATACTCAGACATTCAGTCTGGGTTAACCCTCATACGTTCGGGGTTCAGGGGTAGCTGTTGTGTGATGTGTGTAATGCCTTGGGGTATTCCAAGTCAACCTCGAGGATATAACCTTTGTTCGAATCTGGTGCGATGCTCATAGCGTCGACCTCATGCGATGCCCATTCGAATCCCCTGTGGGTAGATACTGACTCATGGCCCAGCCGCATACAGGTTGTTGGCATCGAGGTAGAGAATATGATTGGTTGGCTTGCTGGGTCGTAGCCCTTCGCATTATTGATTATTTGCTTTTCGCATATCGTTTGGTTGCCATGGAAATCCCACCTCACAAGCCTTTCTCAATGAATAGGTGCATGTATGTAATCTGTGAGCAATTCCAACTTAACTTCAGTCTTTTTAAGCAAGGCATCCCACGACAGACCTGGGCTGGTGTAATAATACCATCGCGAGGTCGAGTTTATACTGCTTGAAACATGTCCGCCTAAACGTCTCAAACACATCGGCTAACAGCAGTACATCTGTCCTCAAGTATAGGTCGTGATAGTCACCCAGATTCTTACAGCCCAGTTTATTCCATACGTTAATAGCATGTGAGTAATCGTCTTGGGATATTGCCGGGGGGTCAGGTTGCTGTAAAATTCTCTGATGGGGGGTAGTCTGGTCTCGGCGAACTTGGCCCAGCCATCCATGTACTCATAGGGGTACACACCCTTCCTCATCAGCAGGGGTCTAGTCTCGGCGGCGTCGGTGTATCGATCGGTGATAGGGAAGGTATCGTTGGCCTTGACCAGACTGTCGGTGGACGACAGGAGGAACTGAACGAGTCGATGAACCTCAGACAATTCAAGCTGAAGGAGATGCATCTCTCCATGTTGTTGGGGATGCACGTCAGGTTGCCGTCAACCCTCGCGATGGCCTGCATGATCAAGTGAGAGTCGTTTCCCTCTCAAGTTGTGAAAGACCGCGGGGATGTTTATTGTCTTAGGGTTGATTCTAAGCTTGAGGTTGCATGCGCTGTGGCGGCCTCTATACTTACCGGTTATGTGGCAGTGATCTCTCACGAATCACCGTTCAGTGGTGAGTCACACTGCGTGACAATTAGTGCTACAGGCGTGAGCTAGCGGTCGGCTTTGGTCATACGCATGGGGCGACTGTATACAGTGCATTCCTAATAATTTTTTCTTCCTCCTGCAAACACTTTAGAAACTTTTCAGCCGCGTCGGGACCCTGTACACTACACGGAGCTTCGTTTCCCCATTACAGCGGATGACTCATTATCCAAACCCACAGGCCTCATGCTCTTGTGTTTTCTGTG
Source organism: Haliotis rubra (assembly GCF_003918875.1). Classification (NCBI taxonomy): domain Eukaryota; kingdom Metazoa; phylum Mollusca; class Gastropoda; order Lepetellida; family Haliotidae; genus Haliotis; species Haliotis rubra. The sequence goes on from NW_025766115.1 coordinate 53,374, forward strand.
TGGTTGGGGTACCCCAACAACCCGGCCCCGGCAACCTCAACAGGTTTGACCAAGGCTTCAAAGTCGCATAGATGATATAAGGCACAGACATTTGGTTCTTGTGGTTTGTCGAATTTTAGGATATTGTCACCTTCCTTAGGCATGTAATAGAGCTTCGTATAGCCGTCTGCCGCGCACCTTAACAATCCTCGGGTGGGATTCTAATAAATCAGCTCGGCTGAAACCCGTGCAGGCATCGTTACACAAAAGTGTTTTCCCAGCGTGTTTTGACTGGTTGTGCAATAGCCTGCTGAGATGTTTTATCCGCGTGTAGTGATACTTTTCACCTGCTGGGTCATGAATATATTGAGTAGCGTGGCGCCCTCCTCCCCAACACTGGGCTGACCCTGTGAACTATTGTTGTGTTACCTTACGTTGCCCAAAGGCGTTTATGGCTATATCATTCTGTTTTTCTACTTTGGTGATCTGGGATAGGGGTTGGTTCATCTATACCATCCCAGTTGGAGATCCATCATCTTGGGGATAGCTAGAAAGCCTGTCTGAATGAGTGTCAACTGGATACAAGTCTGCCCTGATAGGTACCCTCAAGCAATCGTCTCCTCTATTCTTGGCGTTGACCATGGCATGTTTTTTTCTTATAGTAGGGGGCAAGAGTCTAGGTATGACCAGCCTCTGAGCGGCCCGTAATTAGCTATGTCTAGATAGACATTATCGATTTTATCAACAACCCACCCTGACCCCAAGTGTGTGTAGCGTTCTAGGTATTCTGCATTATCTGCTGAAAACTGGTATCGATTGATCGTCTATGGTCTCTGTGTGAGTCCACGATTTCTTGTTTACCTCGAGTAAAGGCTGAATGTACTCAGTGACCCCATTCCCCGTTCTTATCGGTGACATTTTCACTGTGATCTGAAACTTGATACTTCCCAGATTGTTTTAGTTCCTGGTTGACTTTATCAGCTATCAGAGGCTTGATATCTGTGATGTCTATGTTCCTATCAACATGCATGCGCCAGCCTCTCAAATAGTTGCCTACAGCAGCTCAGTGGGTATGAACTGTAGGTCAATAGCTCTATTCTGCTGTAATAATTCTACAAGCTGTGGTTTCCTCAGCTTTTAATTGTTATTTTACAGTGGGAGGTTTTGCTCACGATTGTCATGTGATAACAATCGACTAACCGGCTCTCCCAGGTGGGAATAACCCGTGAATCAAGCTCTTGCTTGGGCTTTTAATCGTTTTTACCGTGGGAGGTGCTTGTATGTTAAGTAATCTCAACAATGCTGGTTTGGTCATTCGAGAATAACCAATTACACCACCCGGTGCCTGGCGATCTGCTTGAGCTCACTAACAGTAGTCATAGTTAGTACACACCTATAGGTATATCAATCTCTAATTGGGCGCCCGACAGGGAGTAACTCCTCCAACCTTGATAAAAATATAGTGAGGGCACTCATAAAATCAGAGGGTTATATCCTCTCCGTCGCCCCAATCAGCTATGCTTAGATGGGCGTTTTGATCCAGTACTTACACTGATGGATATAGTATTCCTTGAAGTTGTGTAGGTATTCCTGTATACTTGTAAAACAATTTATCTGAGTATTGAGTCGTGATGCCCGCCACGCGTAATGAAGGAGTATACTTAACACCCTCCTTAATCCATACCACTTCCAATATGACCTGAAATCTGAAGCGTCCCCATAAGTTGAGTTCATTTTTGAGTATGTTTTTGACCAGAGATTCGATGTCTCTAATTGGGGACTTATCCTGTGAAGTCGCCTACGTTCTTTTATGTAGGCCTTTTTATTCTCGTAGATGAGATGATGTCTGACTACGTTTGCTCCGTGAGCTTTGCATAGGCAGTAGTGCCCTTTAACCCCTATACCACACACAGAACACGTGTAGTTTATAGGGCTTCCCATGTGGAAACAACAGTTCCCCTCAGTCCTGCATCTCCTACCACAGGCTTCTTTCCTTCCCTATAAGTATGTATTCGCATCGGTGTATGGAGCAGGTCTCAACTTTAGCATACTTATATGAGTACTTAGTCTAATTGTTTTGCAACCAACGCAAGATGCGGTGGCTGCTATACCCAGGCTATGAAGACCAGTTCACAGTCCATTTTGCCCATTGGATGGTGTGTAGTACTGAAGCGAGTGTGGGTTTATTGAGTGGTTCCAGCTGTTTACCTGTTAGTAGGTAGTATTCTCTTGCTGCGTCATTAGAATTGACATCATGGAATGTTTGAACAGCATGGTTCTCACGCCTGAGTTGTTCGTTAATGTAATCGATCCTCTGAACCGCGTTTTTGGCGTTCTCGGTTGTTGCCGCCTGTAATTTCTCAATAGCAAGATTCGTTGCCTCTTACGCCTGCCCTGTATCTCAGCCCGCGTGTGACTCTTGTAGTTTTGAGGAAGGAAATTACTCGGAAGAATGCTAGGGCGTTTACTAAGCCCCACCGACCATCATGGCGATTGTAGCCATCCTATATTTACTTCATAATATTTTCCAGGTAGTATCCCTTGTTTTACTAGGGATGCCCTTTGTGGCCATCGCCATACCAAAGGTTCATTATGAAAGCATACCCATATCCTGCAGGTTGAAATCTAGCTTGATAGTCGGTTGTTTAAGCACCATTTTGGTCAACCGAAGTACCCCTCTGACTAGACTGCGACGACCACGGAGCGTGGTATCGTCGTTGGCTGAACATTTTCCCCTCAGACATTATGTATATGGTATAAAAAATATATATTTTATTGAAGTTGATATAATGGGTTGACCTCTAATTGCGGGGTTTCTCGAGGGGATCCCTGGGCCGTGTATATAACCATGAGATAGCCACCACGGCAGCAGTTACACCTACAATCAACAAGAGTCGAGTGTACTTACTTTTTATGTTGGTGACACCACCTTTTACCGGCAGCTACTCTCTTAGGGTTCTTCTGCCTTGTGACTATAGGGGGTTGGGGTGGGTTCACCTCTGGAGGGTTCACCTCCCTGGGGGTTTCCCCAACGTGGTGGTCTCCTCCATTTGTGGGGTCTCCTCCTGTGCAGTATCCATCTATACTATTATTATTTTTCCCCTCCTTAAATTGGCAATGCTTTGCATTGATAATCGCCGCCGTCACGGGGCTAACAACATACCGTATTTGTGGTACAGCACGCGGCTGATAGAGCTCAAAGTGCTGTTCAATAAAAGGGTCTTTCTCAAGGTCTTCCCAGAGGTAAAGTCGGCTCCGGGGGTGGAGAAAAGTATGACGCAATACCAGTGTATATCTGGGTCATAGCCGATCCTATAGTTTTCGTCATCTACCGGCTCCGAGTCTAGCCTCATATCTCGCAGTACAGCTTATCAATTTCTTCGGCTGACATTTTGTGAATTTTATCAGAGTGTAGTCCCCAAAGTAATGTTTGGCTTTGCTTACCAAACAGCCAGCGCCACCAGTCTCTCACCGCTTGTCATCACTCTTATCATCACCCACTGGCACCAACAGTTGTTCGAGCAGTTCATCACACTCCATCTTATAATGTAACAAAGCAAGTTTTAGTTTTAACTATATAATATAATGTATAAGCTTAAACACAGAGAAATGAAGGTTAAGTTGCACACGAAGAACACTTCAAAACAACCATAACTATAACTATAAATGATAAGTGCTAAACGCTAAGCATTTGCTAAGCATTGCATGTCTCTCTTTTTTGTTATCTCCGCGATTGATTAAGCTGCAGTCGCCCAGTATGAACAGCGTCGAATTCCCTTTAAATTTCCCGTGAAGAGCTTTCAACCAGTCCTGCAGACGTGTCCCCAGGTTGACTCTGTGTGCGTCGGGTCCGTCATCACCCAAGGTCTTTCCGGTATGCGTTCTATTCATGTGCAGAGTAGGATGCATGATAATGATGTTGTCGAACACATCCCTGTAGTACCCTCCAACATATCCAACACGAAAACGGTCTTCCAAGAGCCAGTCTGCCCACACACTATGGCGCAGTGTGGGTCATTGAGGGTAAATCAATGCCGCCGGGCCGGCAAATCAATAGAATGGCCTGCAATTTATCTCCCATTGTCTATATTAAGTTCGCGCCCATAATCACGCATAGATATAATTTCCAACTTGCCCACGGGTTGAGCCTTCTTGGTGATCTGGATTATTTATCCCCGCTGCCGTTGTCGAGCGCGGCTGACCGCTACCGCGGCAGTTTATCGCCAGTCATCCGTGGATCGTGATGTCCAACCACAGCCGCGTACTTGTTGGTCAAGCATTCACCCGATATGCATGGAGTGATAGGTCCAGGTCTTTGGTTATGTATGGGTGTTGTTTGATAGCTTTTTATCTCATCCCACTGCTGGTATGCCCTCATACCATGACTGCTGAACAACTGGTTGGAGCTGCACCCTCCGATGGTCACTTCCACCTTTTCAATCTCGGGGTTGAAAAACCTCTCGCTGTCCCTCCAGAACGGCTCATAATCCCTCCATCGGGGACGACCAGGATGCCTTTCATCGATCGGGCGCCGCGAAGCCCTACCCGGCATCCTGGGTAGCATCGTCTCGTGGCTGCTGAGCTCTGGCTAAAACTGACACGTGGCTCAGTCAAAACCTGTCGGCAGCCATCGTCGCCGTGGTGGGTTTGGTATGCGTAGCGGCTAAGGAATTTTTAACCAAATAAGCCCCAAACCGATCGCTACCCCACCAACCACCAGGGCTGTTTTACGGTTGATGTGCTGCTGAGCGTGTGCAGGCTGTGCAGGCTGTGCAGGTGTGTGACCCCACAGGGGTGTTGGGTGAACCCCTAGGCTCTGGGGTGGCACCACTATACCCGCTTCACCGGTCGCGTGGTGGTGGACGTGGGGACGTTGACATCAAAATTGACGCAACTTTGGTCTGCCGTGGCTATGACTATTTCGTTGTTGTAGCCCACCACTTTTTACTCTCAGTTGCATATCGCTGGAGCCATGTACAACCCCACGTCGAAGACATAGTCGACTTCGACCTGGCGCGTATTCCAACACGTCTTGGTAGCGCTTTGATAGCACTCGGGAGATCAACTGGAGAATTGATAGCATCCTCAACGTTAACAATGAACTGTTTCTGAGCCGCCGTAAGCAGTCCCCTTACCAAGGATGTTGGTTGGTTTGGCGTCCTGCGCACCCTAACAGCTACCACACGCACGTTCGAATCGAGTCGTTCAACCTGATTACACCGGCACGAGTGAACCCTTTCGACGTGTCCAGCATGAACTTTTTCCAGTCATCCGCTGCCCCCTGCTCGAACCTCCAGACTCGGTAATCCTTGCTGTCATTGAAAGCCATGTAACGGTCATCCCACTCGTTCGTTGTGAGGTGATGATACGACTTGTCACCCCATTCTTTCAACTTCTCGCTGGCATCCACGAGGGGCATGTTGTGAACGATGGGGATACCCAACCCGTGGTTCGGCCCCGGCAAACGCCAATCCGTCTTCGTGTTTAGTTCGAATTCGTTGCAAATACGTTCGTAGGCCCGTCTATCGTACTGGTTGTTTACTGGGTTCCACGCCTTTTCCTGTGGGAGCGGGGCTCTGATCTCATTGAGGATACGTCTGACCTGGTAGTACACGTGAAACGTGAACACAGACTGACTCAGCGGTCCACGCCGAGTGTCGGTCAATGTCACACCACACCCCGTTGTAGCGTACGACACGGCGAAGTTGAGTTGATTCTGCCAGAACTGCATCAGATTGTTGAACCAAGCATGAACTACCTTAGCGTTAGTCACCGAAAACTTATACTGGTCGAACACATCTATGAACTGGGCACCGAAATACATCAGCGACCACGATCTTCATGCGGGGGAAATCTATGTTCAGTTTAGGGTAAAACACTCCAGCGGAGTACATTTTAAAACTATTATATAATGAGCATATATACTCTAACATGTACATAACACTTCCAGGAATAACGAGCGGCGAGGCTGTTCAGCTGACGCACGCGATCGATAATACGTCGGGTCAACTCGAAGTCGCACTGTGCGATATCACCTACCTACCGCGATGGACTAACATCAACGCCAACAACAATAAGCTGTTCGTCAGTGGAGCTCGCAGCCAGATAACTGACGGCTACTACAACGTGTGCTCTCTAAGCGACGAGGTCTTCAAAACCCCTGGGAGCCGAACTCAAGATGAACGACTCAAAGCGGCACAGTGGTGTTAATCAACAACGGAAGAAACTCCTTGAGGCTCGGTCGACCATTGGCGAGGACACTCGGTATGTCACCTGACGAGATAAAACCAACAACTACCGTCAGAGGCACGAAGTTACCCGACCTAGTACCGTACCGAGAGCTGTGCATTCATCTCGGCCAGGTGAGCACAACGGACAACATTCAAGGTGGGCACCTTCCACGATAGTGAGAGCAGTACCGGTGAAAGCGGAGAAATACAACGACGGTAGAACCGAGTCGTTTTCACCGCGGCAGTATAAGAGGTTAACCCAGGGCAACATCCCTGAGCTGATAATATCGGTGTTAGATATAAATCATAATCCCGTGAACATAGGATACCTCAGCATAACGCTGCACATAAAATGACCAGCGCACAAGGCCCCGGAATGAAGTTGAAAAAATGCCTCAATGTGGGGATCTCCGACCTCGGGGACACACGCGGATTCGACGACCCCGGAGTAGATGGTAATTTGTACGCCTTGCAACTGAAAAACAACATTTACAAACGCGTTGAAGTCCCCTCCATCGGTGGTACTAGCAACCTAAGTGATATAGTAGATACCTCAAGAGCGGTCGTCAACACTCGGTACACCCTAGTCAGCACCGGTGATGATAAATGGATAATATACCCATCGTTCGGGGGCAAACTGTTCGAATTAGACGATGTTGAGAGCAACGTGACGGCCATCACCAAAAATAAGCAGTATTCCCTCGTCTTAACCGACGACGCCAAGTGGGTGTTGGTGCCCGCTAAAGTCGACTGGTTTCTCAACATTAGGCTCGGCTCCCCTACGTGTTCACGGAGAACAAAGACAACTACCTAAACAAAGTCGTGAACAACGGAACCCTGCTGCTCGTGGCTTACGTCCCGCGCAGAGAGAGCGTGGCGTAATCATCAGCCCAGTCGCCAGTATGGCAGCCCACATGCTATCTAGCAAGCCGGGATGCAAAACGTGGTATTGCAGTTGGTGTCTGAATTCGGCGTGGTCAACATCCTGGAGAGTCTACCGGCGAACTCAGCACTGGTCATCCAAGTCTACCTAGGGAACCATCGGCGGGATGAAGTCGAAATCGTGAAGGGGATCAAACTCCGGTGGGAAGCGACACCAGTATCACGTTTGCACTGTTTACGTCTCGGGTGGGTGTCGACTCCAACACCAGTCTGCAGATAGTCACCGTGATGGTGGAGACGATATCACTCATCAAGATCTTCCTACCGGACAACATACACTTCATGGGGGTGAAGTGCATTCCTGAGAAATTATCAGAAAAACAATTGGAAACTATCTCGTAATAGTATTATAACAATGGCCAATCGACATCGACCCAATGCTACGCTAAACGACCTTGGGGACACGGAGGGGTTTGATCAGCCTGGTGAGGAAGACACCTTATGCATCCTGCACTTGAAAGACAACGTGTATAGGCGGGTGTCGTTATCAGATTTTAAAGAGCCTGAATGGTTGATCAACTGAACCCTCACCTCACCTTATATCTCCTTGAAACAAAATAATACTATCTCCGAGATTAGGAACAACGGCATGATTATAGGATCGTTCGTTCCGGAATCTAGTGTACAAGTCATACCAATACCAGACCACTCGGGCAACATGTTAGCTTCCAGTGGGAAGGTGAAGACAGAGATCAAATTACTTGAAGATATGGTGATAGGTTGGGAAGACAGGTGTAATAACCAACGTTGTCGTATTACTAAGGTATCGGGAAACGAACCTTTAGCAAGCCTTGATGGGGTTCGTCTCCTTAATGGAAGTAGAGCTAAGACCCCGCTTTTTTTATGTGCAAGTTAATCTAAGTATTATCAGTTTTAAGTACATTAATCGAAGGTTAAATGAAACCCAATTAAAATATCTTTTGTAATATATATTATAGGATGGGGCTATACCCAGTCGTAGAGGAAGTCGTGAAGACCCTGGAAACCGTAGACGGGTTCCGCTTGAGGCAGTTATGTGATGTAAAACACCAACTAGAACAAGACCGTGACACTCGGAAAGCACTATATAAGAAGTACCGTAGAGCTTTCAATGCCGTGGATGGGACTGATACTGCCCTTATGGCAACCAGCATGGGACTAGGGGCGGCAGGTGTTGGGTTGTTAGCTACCATCGTGGCTGCACCTATAGTGTTAGGTATTGAAATAACAGCTGGGGTGACAGGGGTGTTAGGGTTGGTGCTTAAGTTTGCATCCCGCAGACTGCATCGTAAGGCGTTGAAACACGAAGAGATCAGGGTTCTGGCTGAAGCAAAGCTGAACACAGTAATTGAGCGTATTTCCACGGCACTCACTGACAGTAAGATCTCAGAGGAGGAGTTTCGTTCAATCCTCTCTGAACTCACGAAATATAACAAAATGAAACAAGAGATTCGATCCAAGTCTCGTAAGTCTGTTATCAGCGAGGACGAGAAAAAAAAGTAAATAGAACAGGGGGTACAAAAAGCCCGGCAAGCCTTTATTACGAACACCAAAGAGATCACAGGCGATTCACATTAAACTGTTTCATCGAGGTCAACGTGACATAGCAGCACGTGGAGCTATTATAGAGGCAGCCCAGCTTTGGATGATGCAATCCCAGGATAGACCCGTTAAACCGAGATACGTCCCCGGTAGCTCAGTTGGTTGAGTGGTGCGGCTGTGAGGTATACATGTGGGGTTCGTATCCCGCTGGTGTCTCAACTTTTTATAGGTCGGGAAATCAACGGGGGCTCAAAAGTAGTAGATACAATGGTAGCAAGATCTAAGGGCCTGACAAAAGCTTTATTTGTGAAATAAGGCTTTGCAGAGGCTTTTGTTGGACTTGGTCCAGGACTATCATTGAATATACTACTGCATTACACTAGACACGTCAGTACGTGAGTACCATTTGTTGTTTTACCTTTTTGCATTTTAATACTTTTTTTGTTCACACAAAAACGGGAAACCAAAAACATCGAAACTACATTAAGAAATGGGTTAATGTAGAAATTTTGGGCTAATGGAAATTGGCCTCGAATTTGCAGCACTCAAGCCTCTTTCACACGGGGTTATAGCTAAAATGGCACCACAGCAGAACGGCACCAAAATCGTTTGGCGAAAACGCCTACTGATTTCTGAGCTAAAACGGCACCATATACAAAACACAGTATGATGTTTTAGTTCGTTTAATTATAACATTAGAATCAACATATAAAAAACACAGTATGATAGGACACGTGGTCGTCTTCTTCTTCTAGGGTAGGGGGTTGTTCGACAGCTGGTAAGGTAGTGTCCGCTTCCAAACTTACATGAAAGTTCACTGTGTCCATCATGTTGTCAAATGAATTCCTGCGACAGCGAACACATACGAAAGGGAAATCCTCTTCATTTCGACAAATCTCATGGTACCGTGATACAGAAAGGCCGGTACCACAAACACGATGAGTCCATAAATCACACTCGTCACAAGATACGGCATGTTGATTCTTCCTGACAGTCTTATCTCATACAACACAGTGGTGAGACATTGTGATGAATGATATGTAATGTGTACATTCTTGCGTTTTAAATACAGTTTCATTTTGACACTGAGTTTGGGCGATTTGAGTTGAGTAAATGTACTTAAAACATCAAAGGTTGTGATGTTTTCACGTTAAATTTACAGGCTTTTCCAATCACTCTCGGCACAGTAGATGTTTTGACTATCGAAGCCGATTATCAGTCAGACTCATTCATTATCTAAACATACTGGAATCCGATTATCAGCTAACACAAACTTTCCAATCACTGTCGGCAGAGTAGACTCATTCCAAAATTCTGTATTCAGATTATCTAATGACAAATAAGATGTTCCCAATAATTAACAGAAATTTTGTAAAGTAATGCTAACTCACCCTCGTGCCGTCACTACACAGGCGTATGTCTCCCTCGTTCCTTAGTGCGATCCACATTCTCCTTACAGTTTTCCCTACATCACCGATTAATATAAAAGCGCGTCATTCATGCATGCACCATGAAATCTACGTCTGACGCCTGACGTCAACAACCCTTTTCAGTTTGAGGCATGTCGGCTCATTCCACGCCACACGTTAATTTGTAGATTACGGAATGGGACGAGTGTGCCAAATGGCATCGGATCCATTCGGCAATTGTCCGTAGAATAAAATCACGTGACACCAAGTCTACCCGTAGCATACGTAATTGTCCGTGACCTATTTGACTCTTTCCGTTCATTTCCGTGACGTCACAGGAATGACTTGATAAATTTGCACATTGTGCAACAGTGTGGACGTAGCTCAGTCGGTTAGCTGTCGAGCTACCAATCCGAAGGTCGCGGGTTCGCGTTCGAACAAACTGGTTGCTTGACGTGACCTACGGCCGGGATCGCCCTCACGAGAAGTTGTGGTGCTGTATTCTAAAGGTGCTCCATTGAAACAAGTGAACTGATGAAAATTAGCACTTATCTGCATTCGGCATCCAATCCTGTTATCCTCCGGTACAAAGTATGGTACGACTTGGCCATCCATTTTGTAAGTCGTCTTGAATTTCACCAGCAGCTTATCTACGCCCACATCCTATGAATTTGCGGTAGATGATAGCAATGTTGAATATGTCCCACTGTCCCACGAAATGAAACAAAAAAAACATCCAGGGTGGTCTCAGCAGCGATGAGGTGCAAAGCGACAAACGAATGTACGTGACGAATGATATAAACCAATGTCCCGTGAATGCACTTCGCCAGCTCCTTGACAAAAGTGACCCAAATGCCGGATCACTTTTTTCGCACTGTAACAAAGATGCACTTTGTTCCCCAGACGCACACAACATTTGGTATACAGCAACCCCAGTCAGAAAATACCAGTTCACTCATTTCATGTTTGACATATGTCGCAATGCCCAATGTAGTCAGTCATACACTGCTCATTGCCTTCGGGCCACAGCAATTCAAGCCATGAGTGACGCTGGCTTTGAACTTCGTCACATAATGTTTATGAGTGGCCATAGGAATGAAAGTTCCGTGCGTAGTTATAGTCGCCCACCGCGACGACTACTCAAAACTAAGAATTAGCGAGGCGCTTTCCGCCATTATAACGCCTCTGACAAGAGCATGCGCCGCGTTGGAACATCAGTTCATGGCATCGCAATCCAGTCACAGCCCCTTTCCACTTGCGCAAATACTGCTGCCACTAACAATCTCAGTTCCACTAACTTCATGTCATCGGGCTTCTTTTCCAATTCTCACTTTTCAAACTGTGTCTTTCAGTTCGCTGGTAATATTTCAAATGTTTGAACTTGAAACTTTGCCGTTACCGGAACGCGTCACGTTGTGTTGTTCCGCTCTGATTTGCCACCCGATGTTAGCTTGGTTGATTGACAGCTGCTTGGGGGTGCTCTATGCTGATTGGCTAATGGTTTGGTAGGCGTGTCATTTTATGTAAATGAGTCACCTGAGTCATGTCACGCCATTACCGAATTCTTACACCGAAAATGTCAATCGGTGGTAACAAAGATATCTGTTTCGATGAATTTGATTGTGTTTAAATAAAATATTGTTGAAAGCCTGTAGTATTTGTTGTTGAATTTAATTATAAGGATACACTGTGTATTTCTTTCGTTGCATTGAGGTATGAAACTAAAAACCAATGTGCAAACGTTAGTAAGAATCCGCCACAGTTTGCACATTGGTTTTTAGTTTCATACCTCAATGCAACGAAAGAAATACACAGTCAATCCTTAATTGTTCGCATCTCAGGTCAGTTTATATTATTTTTCACGAGTATTTTGAGGAGTGGTACAAATGCATTACACCGGACACCTACCTACCATATTGGATGAGGTCCCCGTACCTAACTCCCTCAGGTCGAAATGCATTACAATGCATTACACTGGACCCTAACGCTATAAATATAATAATACGTGTACCAGCGATTCAACAGTGTCATGTGCGGTCACATGGCACCTCGCTGTTGTCACAGAACTAAATGGCCATGAATGAGATCATCGTAAACATAATGCATCTGAAACAGAATGAGAGAATGATAGAGAATTTCATAGAACAACGTCCTTCCATATCCATTAAGAAGCATAAATATATATTGTGTATTTTTTGTATTTATTTCCTGATGATGACGATATGACCCTGACATTTTGTTACAAAGACAACCATACATGTCGTTGAAAAACATATGTTTAAAACTTGTCTCCCCACGAAAGGTTTTGTTGCTGGATCTAAAGGCGCCCCAGTTGTTTAATGATAGTGTGTGTTTCTTCTTTGTACTATCTGTCATCTGAATTATATATGTATATATATGACGAGTGGCATTTAAAAGTTGTGCATAGATGTCTAAGATATTTTTATGGATTAAACTTCTCTTTTAATTCCTTTGAATGGTCCCGAAACGTCGTGAGGGAAATAAAAAAGAAGTTTAATAAATAAAAATATCTTGGAGATTTAGCGTTATCTCCCTTCCATCGATTTGCTATCGCGAAACATCGGTAATTTCCGTACATCATACGTGATTCAATGTTATTCAAGAATTACTACCACGAAGTACCAAATGAGTTGCCATTCACAGCGGGGTACATTGAAATGTAACTCTCTTGTAAGCGGGGTACATTGAAAATAATAGAAGAGCGCTCAGCCAATCAGAAAATGACATTTATGTGTCAGGTAGGATATATATATATATGTTTATTTATTTATTTATTTATCTTACCTCACACACAAATGTCATTAATGTTGTACATGCAATATCATGTAAATATATTGATGAATTGCAGATCTAATTATGTCACATGTAGAATTACTTCAATGCAGTGTTTTGTAAACTGGGTGTGCTTATGGACATATTGGGGATAATGGAATAATTATCGAATATATTCATTGCTTTTAACCACTTTACACAATGGTGTATATCACCTGTACACTGCTTTGCAGGGCATCTATTTGCTTTTTGTTTGGACGGGATGGTGAACTCTACATAGACCCAAAACATGTAACAACATTAAAAGTATGGTAAAAGTATTAACTGAATATAATTCATTGTGAGGCAACAAAGGTGATAATGATACATCCACCACTGGCATTTTCCACACAGCATACCGAAAAATTACTCCACAAAGTTGTTTATAATGTGATGTGTGTGGGAAGACATTTTTACAGTATCGGGTTTGTTATCATGCTACGTCTCATACCATCATATTGTGTATGGTCCCTACCCTACTTGTTATAAGAGTGTGACAATGTTCCTTATGTTTTCAGTAAACACCATAACATCAACAGGTTAATAGTGGAAGTTGAAAGCAATCTTCAGAATCTTTTCCCGGTCACTGAAACAAGTTAAATCTGTTAAAAGAGTTTGCGGAAACAGAAGATCTCAAGAAGGAATGTTCCATTGGCACCTAGGAAACAGGTGATCTCAAGGAAGAACCCATGATGGAACCCTGGAAACTGGTGATATCATGACAGAACCTATTTTTGGAACCCAGGAAATAGGTGGTTTTGAAACTCATGAAAAACATAGTGGACCAACAAAGCAGCTTCATACATGTAGTGAGTGCATGAAAACATTTTCGAAATCAGGTGACTTGAAGAAACAGATGCTCTGTCAAAGTGGAATCAAGACTTATCAGTGTGCTGAATGTCGGAAAAAATTCTCACAATCAGGTCATCTGCAGAACCACATGAGGATTCACAGTGGAATCAAGCCTTATCAGTGCATTGTATGTGAGAAAACATTTATGCAATCAGGTTGCTTGCAGATTCACATGAGGATTCACACAGGAATCAAGCCTTATCAATGTCTTGAATGTGGGAAAACATTTGCACGATCAGGTAATCTGCAGAGACACATGAGGATACACACAGGATTCAAGCCATATGAATGTCTTGAATGTGGGAAAACATTTGCACGATCAGGTAACCTGCAGATACACATGAGGATACACACTGGAATCAAGCCTTATGAATGTCTTGAATGTGGCAAAACATTTACAGAATCAGGTCATCTGCAGAGACACATGAGGATTCACAGTGGAATCAAGCCTTATGAATGTCTTGAATGTGGGAAAACATTTACAGAATCAGGTCATCTGCAGAGACACATGAGGATTCACACAGGAATCAAGCCTTATGAATGTGTTGAATGTGGAAAAACATTTTCAGAATCAGGTCATCTGCAGTCACACATGAGGATTCACACAGGAATCAAGCCTTATGAATGTCTTGAATGTGGGAAAACATTTGCACAATCAGGTACTCTGCAGAGACACATGAGGATACACACAGGAATCAAGCCTTATGAATGTGTTGAATGTGGGAAAACATTTGCACGATCAGGTAACCTGCAGATACACATGAGGATACACACAGGAATCAAGCCTTATCAATGTGTTGTATGTGGTAAAACATTTACAAAATCAGGTCATCTGCAGAGACACATTAGGATTCACACGGGAATCAAGCCTTATGGTGTTGAATGTGGGGAAAACATTTACAGCCTCTGCAGGGATGAAATCAAGCCTTATGAATGTGTTCAATGTGGGAAAACATTTACAGAATCAGGTCATCTGCAGAGACACATGAGGGACTCACAAGGAATCAAGCCTCACAATCAGGAAGTCACATGAGATTCACTCATCATCAAGTGCATAGTGTGTGAGAAAACATTTATCCAATCAACTTACTTGCAGATACACATGAGGATTCACACAGGAATCAAGCCTTATGAATGTGTGGAATGTGGAAAAACATTTTCAGAATCAGGTCATCTACAGGGACACATGAGGATACACTCAGAAATCAAGCCTTATGAATGTGTTGAATGTGGGAAAAATTTGCACAATCAAGTCATCTGCAAACACACATGAAAATTCACAGTGGAATCAAGCCTCATCAGTGCATTGTGTGTGAGAAAACATTTTCACAATCAAGTAACCTGCAGGAACACATGAGGATTCACACAGGAATCAAGCCTTTTGAATGTGTTGAATGTGGGAAAACATTTACACGATCAGGTCATCTGCAGTCACACATGAGGACTCACTCAAGAATCAAGCCTTATGAATGTGTTGAATGTGGGAAAAAATTTGCACAATCAGGTCATCTGCGGACACACATGAAAATTCACAGTGGAATCAAGCCTTATGAATGTGGGGAAACATTTACACAATCAAATTGTCTGCAGAGACACACACAAAATTGAACAGGAATCAAGCCATATGAATGTGTTGAATCTAGGGGAAATTTACTCTATCAGGTTAGAAACACATGAGGATTCATCAACTGACAGAAGTTGAAATCTGTTATATCAGGAACTGGTTACACACAACTGGCTTATAGGAAGTCGGATCAAGACAAAGCATTATGGCATGAACTATCATCATCTAGCTGGAGGCTCTACCTGGTGGGTAGGGAGGATAGGCGTGGGTCACGGCTCTGATAAAAAGTGAGTAATGAAGTTATAAAAAATGGATTGCTCGCTGCCAAATATACGTAATTCTGTGTCATCACTTTATACAGACGATGGGGTGTGATTTGGCGGTATACAGGTCACGAATCGACTGTTTCAGCTCAACATACATCGCCTTCTATGTCAATGATACACCCAGTGAAACAAGCGAAGATACTGAGAAAGAAATTCACGACGTGCTCGAGAATGTCATGGATTTAAAAGACCCTACTGAGTTCAACAAAGTAAAACGGCCCAGTAAACAATGAGTCAGACATATTTTCTCAAATCTGGAAATGTATGGTGTGGAACATTGAAGGCTTAAAACGCCATGAAACTAACATCCCATTCAAGAATACTATTAACCAATATGATGTTGTGTCTCTCGTGGAAACATGGGCCAGTGAACGAGATGTATTCTTATTTCCGGGGTATATACAATTCCACCAGACAACGCACAAGAAAAATAGCACTATCAGGAATTCTGGTGGCATATTTTGTAGTAAAGGAATCCTTATCTCAGTGTGTTTCACAATATATAACACAGTCCCAAAATATGTTGTGGCTTCATTTCAAATCCAGTTATGATGATACTCACCTGTTTCTTTGTAGGATATATTTTTCTCTGAGGAGGTCGAGTGAACACTCTGATGAAGCGGTTTTGGATATACTTGAAGCTGACATTATACATATAAAATCTAAACGCCTAACTGTGATGTGATAGTTCAAGGCGATTTTAACGGAAGAGCTGGATATGGTTCTCAGCTTGATTACATCATAGACGATGACGTCACATATTTACCAATAGAGGATGACATAAAGTATGGACAAGACAGTCCTCCTCAAAGACGATCACAAGACTGTGAATGAGGTTGATGAACGAGGTTACAGCCTACTTGACTGTTGTAAATCAACAGGGCTTAGAATATGTAATGGGAGACTGTTCGATGATAAACTTGTTGGAAAAGAAACATGTTTTGCTAACGATGGACAAAGTGTTGTAGATTATGTTTTGTGTTTTTAAAAGTGCTTTACGATGATGATTTGATAACAAGACCTAAATATTTCTGGGCAGAGGAAAAAGCGAGAACAGTATGTTGATTCATGGAATTCCATACCACCGGATTATACAGAAAACTTTAATTCACTGGTTTCCAACAGACAAGCAAGTTCCGCCAGTGATTGCATTTTTAAACTTATTCAGTGTTGCGCTACATGCTTTAAAAACACTTCAATTTAAAATGTTATCGTGCAAAGGGGGATAACTGGTTCGATACGGAATGCAAGACGGCCAGACAGGTTGGCTCGCGCCGTCTACTTTGTGCGTTTCATGCAACAAATGACCTTGTCGCTAGATTGATCTATATTGAGGCAAGACACCGCTATAAACAACTTTTTACAAATTATCACAGGCATTTATCACATTCACTAATAATCTTGAACAAGCACTTTTGATAACAGTAAACTGTTTTGGTGAAATCAACACCGTCTAGAGGTGTAAACAGCATTAGTGCCACAGACTGGACTGTTGATTTTAAGAATTTATTCAGTGGAACAATATATCAGTTAATGAAGCTGACTTTTATCAATCAATACATCATTTTGTGAACTCCATCGATAATGAAGTAATGAATGAATCTGTTAATATTGAACGTGACCTTGACAGAGATATATCTTGTAAAGAAATCCTAGATGTTTCCAGTATGCATTAAGGTAAGGCACCTGGATTTACAGGAATACCAATTGAGGTTTTTTCTTAAAATGCTCACCTGTTTAGCCAAGTATATTTTCCTTGCTTTTAAGAAGCGCAGTAACTTCCTCCAGTGTCGTGACAATGTATAAATGTGTACCTACTATGACGCTACCTCTGTTTTGCGATGTGAATTGATGATGGTGTAATTGTATACTGGGTCTGTGGCATGTTTACGGAATAAACATTCATTCACTCATTCGTTCACTATAAGGAATTATCAGACTGCAATCACGATGGAGAAATAAGGCTGATGACAAATGTTGGTCGATTAAGGGCGACCAGTAGAGCACAGCCGTGTCAGTGAGTGGACAGACGATTTGTAATTGGCTGCACAGAACCATCTGCATGTCCACGTGTGATCCCACGATTGGCGGACCGTCATATTAGACATATTTAATTAGTGTCAGGAGAGGCAATACTGGACCAGCCGTCGTTAAGGTTTATACCCGGACTGTCGACAACAACATAAAATCCGTTCAAATTACTTGTCGACAGTCCGGGGAAAGGGAGATGATGTTCTACATGAGTGACTTCACGCCCTGTGTTCTCGAAATTAACAAACCAATTAAAACAGAGTGATATATATAGAAGACAATATATTTATTTAGTGAGGTGAGGTGATGATGACAAATGTTAATCTGGTCGACTAGGAAGAGGCGTCTTAGTGAGTGGACAGACGATTTGTAATTGGCTCTACAGAACCACCTGCATGCCCGATGTCCACATGTGATCCCACGATCGGCGGGGCGTCATATTACTGCAAGACATATTTATTGTCAAGTCCAGCACTGGACCAGTCGTCGTTGTTTTCGGAAGAATCAAATTTAAATTATAATTAAGACTTCCTTGACAGAATGGGACGTGGAGGGAATGGGTGTTTTCATGCTGTCAAGTGATTAACATATGTAATTTGGCTACAGTACAGTTTGCTGTGCAATATTGTGTATGAAGAGTTAATGGAATTGAGGTTGACGTACAGATAACTTGGTAATATGTTTTCTTCTTCAAATTATTTTGTCATTGAATGGTTTGAAACGTGACTTTGTGATAGAAATAGTGGCGTGACTCCAGAATGTTCATCCTTCCAGAAGTAGTCAAATATATGTGTCCATTCATAATGGTTTTCAATCATGGCAGTAAAAATCCGCGTTACTTCCTATCACTGTATACCTCACATACGTGAAGAAATAGTGTGATGTGTTTTCGTTGTGATGTCAACAGGAACAGACTGGCCGGCCCGTTATATGTCTGTTATACATGTCAAGGTCAAGGTCACTATAACCGAGCTTGAAGCAACAGTGTATGATTTCTTATCAACGTTTTTAAATTCAGA
The DNA here is from genome assembly GCF_003918875.1 of Haliotis rubra. Lineage (NCBI taxonomy): Eukaryota > Metazoa > Mollusca > Gastropoda > Lepetellida > Haliotidae > Haliotis > Haliotis rubra. The sequence goes on from NW_025766115.1 coordinate 72,079, forward strand.
GAGTTATAGGAATCTTTGTATCTGTTAGGTAAAACATTCAATAAATATACTGTTTATTCATACTTTTCACTCTCAAAGAAAAGAGACATGATAATCCAAAATGTAGAATGACACACTGACCAAAACCCACGATCCCCTACACACGTCCGCGGTCAATTTCTGTAATATGTGGGGCAAAATGTTTCGGGGAATAGTCTTACTCCTCCATTAGATGAAGAATATACTTACTCCTTCATCAAGTGGTGAATATACTCACTGCTATATCAGGTGGTGAATATACTTACTTCTTCATCAGGCAAAGAATGTACTTCCTCATTCGTCATGTGAAGGATATCATTATACCTTCATCGGGTAAAGAATATAATTACTCCATCGGGTAAAGAACATACATAGTCCTTCATCAGGTGAAGAATATGCATACCCCTTGATCAGGTGAAGAATATGCATACTCCCTCCTCAGGTGAAAAATATCCATATTCCTTCATCAGGTAAAGAATATACTGACTCTTCCATAAGGTGTAGAATTACACACTCCTTCATCCGGTTAAGATTATACTTACTCCTTCATCAGGTGTAGAGTATGTATACTCCTTCATCGGGTAAAGAATATGCTTACTCCATCAAGTGTAGAATGTAAGAACACCTTCAGCCATTGAAGAGTATCCTTACTCCTTCAGATGAAAAGTTTACTTATTAATTCATTAGGTGAAGAGTACACAAACTGCTTGAGCAGGTGAAGAATATATATAATTACACCTTTATTGGCTGATGAATATAATTTCTCCTTCATGAGGTGAAGAATAGACTTACACATTCACCACCGAAGGAATATACTTCTACCTTTATCAGTTGAAAAATATGTGTAATTACATTTTTGGTTGAGAATATACTTACTCCTTCATCAGGTGGAAAATATATTTACTCCTTAATCAAGTACTCCTTTATCAGGTGTATAATATACTTACTCTTTCACCACACGAAAAATATACTTACTCCTTCATCGTGTGGAGAATATACTTACTCCTTCTTCGGGTTGAGAATATACTTACACATTCAACGGATGATGAATATACTTGAGCCCCTAGACGCTGGGATTATCTAGCCTTTCAAGGCTCATTACAGGAGACATCAGCTCAATCACCTTGTTGATTACATAGGGCCGCTAACTATCCTATCTAGCTATAACTCTACCCTGGATATAATACCATATTTCACCTGGACAAACGGTCAACCAGGGTATACTGTAATTACACCTTCATCGGTTGATGAGGATACTTTCTTCATCACGTGAAGAATATACTCACTCCTTCATCATGTGAAGAATATGTATAATTACAGCTTCATTGGGTGATGAATATAGATACTCCTTCTTTCTTTCAAGAATATTTTACTTCTTTATTAAGTGACATATATACATACTTCGTCATCAGGTGTAGAATATACATACTCCTCCATCAGGTGTAGAATATACATACTCCTCCATCAGGTGTAGAATATACATACTACTTCATCAGGTGTAGAATAAACATACTCCTTCATCAGGTGTAGAATAAACATACTCCTTCATCAGGTTAGAATATACATACTCCTTCATCAGGTGTAGAATATACATACTCCTTCATCAGATGTAGAATAAACATACCCCTTCGTCGAGCGTAGAATATACATACTCCTTCATCAGGTGTAGAATAAACATAGTCGAGCGTACTCCTCCTTCATCAGGTGTAGAATAAACATACTCCTTCATCAGGTGTAGAATATACATACTCCTTCATCAGATGTAGAATATACATACTCCTTCATCAGGTGTAGAATAAACAAATCCCTTCATCAAGTGACGGATTTACTCACTGTTTCAACAGGTGTAGAATCTACATACTCATTCATCAGGTTAGAATATACATACTCCTTCATCAGATGTAGAATAAACATACTCCTTCGTCGAGCGTAGAATCTACATACTCCTTCATCAGGTGTAGAATAAACATACTCCTTCATCAGGTGTAGAATAAACATAATCCTTCATCAGGTGTAGAATATACATACTCCTTCATCAGGTGTAGAATAAACATACTCCTTCACCAGGTTAGAATATACATACTCCTTCATCGGGTATAGAATATACATACTCCTTCGTCAAATATAGAATATACATACTCTTTCATCAGGTGTAGAATAAACATACTCCTTCATCAGGTGTAGAATATACATACTCCTTCATCAGATGTAGAATAAACATACTCCTTCGTTGGGCGTAGAATATACATACTCCTTCATTAGGTGTAGAACAAAACACACTCCTTCATCAGGTGTAGAATATACATACCGCTTCATCAGGTGTAGAATAAACATACTCCTTCATCAGGTTAGAATATACAAACTCCTTCATCAGGTGTAGAATAAACATACTCCTTCATCGGGTTAGAATATGCATACTCCTTCATCAGATGTAGAATAAACATACTCCTTCGTCGGCCGTAGAATATACATACTCCTTCATCTGGTGTAGAATAAACATACTCCTTCATCAGGTTAGAATATACATACTCCTTCATCAGGTGTAGAATATACATACTCCTTCATCAGATGTAGAATAAACATACTCCTTCATCAGGTGTAGAATAAACATACTCCTTCATCAGGTGTAGAATAAACATACTCCTTCATCAGATGTAGAATAAACATACTCCTTCGTCAGGTGTAGAATAAACATACTCCTTCATCAGGTGTAGAATAAACATACTCCTTCATCAGGTGTAGAATATACATACTGATTCATCAGGTACAGTTTATGCGTTCTCCTACTTCATGTGTAGAATATACTTACACCCTGATTAGGTGAAAAGTACATCAAAACTTTCATCAAGAGAAGCGTACACCTACTGCTTCATCGGGTGAAGAATGTATATGATGTATATACTTATGCCTACATCAGGTGAAGAATGTATATGATGTATATACTTATGCCTACATCAGGTGAAGAATGTATATGATGTATATACTTACGCCTACATCAGGTGAAGAATGTATATGATGTATATATCAGGTGAAGAATGTATATGACTATACCTACATCAGGTGAAGAATGTATATGATGTATATACTTACGCCTACATCAGGTGAAGAATGTATATGATGTATATACTTACGCCTACATCAGGTGAAGAATGTATATGATGTATATACTTATGCCTACATCAGGTGAAGAATGTATATGATGTATATACTTACGCCTACATCAGGTGAAGAATGTATATGATGTATATACTTATGCCTACATCAGGTGAAGAATGTATATGATGTATATACTTACGCCTACATCAGGTGAAGAATGTATATGATGTATATACTTATGCCTACATCAGGTGAAGAATGTATATGATGTATATACTTGATGCTTATGCCTACATCAGGTGAAGAATGTATATGATGTATATAATTACGCCTACATCGGTTGAAGAATGTATATGATGTATATACTCACGCCTACATCAGGTGAAGAATGTATATGATGTATATACTTACGCCTACATCAGGTGAAGAATGTATATGATGTATATACTTACGCCTACATCGGTTGAAGAATGTATATGATGTATATACTTATGCCTACATCAGGTGAAGAATGTATATGATGTATATACTTACGCCTACATCAGGTGAAGAATGTATATGATGTATATACTTACGCCTACATCAGGTGAAGAATGTATATGATGTATATACTTACGCCTACATCAGGTGAAGAATGTATATGATGTATATACCTACGCCTACATCAGGTGAAGAATGTATATGATGTATATACTTACGCCTACATCGGGTGAAGAATGTATATGATGTATATACTTACGCCTACATCGAGTGAAGAATGTATATGATGTATATACTTACGCCTACAACGGGTGAAGAATGTATATGATGTATATACTTACGCCTACATCGAGTGAAGAATGTATATGATGTATATACTTTTGCCTACCTCAGGTGAAGAATGTATATGATGTGTATACTTACGCCTACATCAGGTGAAGAATGTATATGATGTATATACTCATGCCTACATCAGGTGAAGAATATGTATAATTACACTTTCATTGGGAGATGAATATACTTACTCCGTTATCAGCTGAAGTATATGTTTACTTCTTTAACAAGTGACGAAAATACTTACTCCTTCGTCAGGCGAAGTATATACATACTACCTCATCCGGTGAAGAGTGTACTTACTCCTTCACCAGGTACAGAGTATGCTACTCCTTCATCAGGTAAAGAATATATACTGCTTCATCAATAAGAAAATACTCTGAAATGTCGTGTTCCGTAGATGTACCCCTTAATGTGTATCACTTGGAAATGCTATACAAAGGCTCAATGAGAGATAGCTGTGTGTATAAATAGATGCAGTTCAACAGTCTACATCTAAACAAATACCTTGGAAGGAAACGCATTCTGAAGTTACAACTTCTCCTTAACTCATTGTTCTCTTTAAGGTGACACATGTTTCTGCCGGGCTTCAAACATCAGTTGTCATATACGTTGAATGTGACACCTGATGTCATCACTGATTTTCCGTGATTCATTCACATAATTTTCACAGCTATCTTTCCTTGAAATCAAACGTAACTTCTTTTGCACTGTGTTCTGTGGCTTATGATTATTGTTTTAGATTTCTTGAGCTAGAGATTGTGTTAACGTTGTATATTTTCAAATTTCAAATTTTGTATAAATTCATTACACGGTCTTATAATTATTACATTATTATCATTTGCAGAAATCCTAGCTCCTTAATTAATACCCCTATTAAAGCTAAAATGGATGGAATTTGTGTTAAAAGAGACAAAACAGTGTCATAAATCTAATTATTATACATCCAGCGACCCGTTCATTTCTGATAACTAGAGGGCGGTTTCGTAATAAAATCCGTCTCTATTTTAGCTATAACAGTGATTCACTCATTATTGTCAGATTTAGTCAAGTTCAAGAAGGGATATTATTAACCTTTGATCCACAGTAACTTTGACCTCATTACGCGTCGCCTACGTAACTAAATTTGCGACTATATACTAGTAACCACCGGTAAACGCCCACAACTCGTCAAGCACAGTACAGTTATCCCCTAAAGATAAATACCTTGAAACAAAAAATACCAATATACAGACACGTGATCAAAAGAGGTTAAATTCATAACAATGATAACAAATGAAATATACATGTTAATCGTAAATTCATCGTTTTCAACAGCTCAGCAGTTAAAATTCTGCCCAAATCAAAATGTTATTCATAGGTATCCTTAGCAACAGAAGTATGGTGTTCACAATGAAAACCTCATTAATCAAACTCATTAAATTAAGTAGGTCACCTATCAAACAATTGCTCACACACATACACCATCCGCTCTACTACAACACACATACATGTCGTTGAACCATATGTTTAAAACTTGTCTCACCCGGAAAGGTTCTGTCACTGGATATCAAGGTGCTCCAGGTGTTTAATGATAGGGTATGTTACTCCCTATGATATCTGTTATCTAAATGCTATTTACATGGAAATGAACCATTTTTTAATATGCAAAATAATTATGTCTTTAAAGATGATCAAAGATGAATATAATAATGCTCTAGTAAAGGCATATTTTAATTATTTCAATGCAGTGGGGGGTTCGAAGATGGAGCATTCGAAGGTAGAGCATTCAGTAACCTCTAACTCTTGGAGTTGTGTCTCATTTGTTGGTAATCGTCGGGTATTTATATGCTACCGTTCACTATCTCCACTATCAACCATGCTCGTTGTTCTGTTCGAATGCGCTTCTCTGACCCAGTCTCCTCCTGACAACGACGTTGTACCAGCCGTATATTTACTATAAATAAGAAGGAAGAAAACAACTATAGACACAAACACGGGCGGTTATACATCACGAGAATATCGCCAAGTGTAACATTCCGTGACGGAAAGCATCATTTTTACTGTTTCCTCCGACGGAGGTCAGTACAAAGGCGAAATGTAAACAGAGATAAGCACTTTTTATACAATAGACCATTTCTAACAGTAACTACAATACGCAATCACGCTGCCAGAGTTGTATTCTACAACTGATAAATTAACAGCACAATTATAGTTAAAACAGTGGTAAAAACAGGATTTTACGAGCGCTTCGTTCAGAAGTATGCCTCCGGCATACCGGGTTACACGTTATTCAATCTTATCTTCTGATCCGCAGAGATGCCACCATCTATTTCTGATTAAATGATCTTTTTTTTCTTCAACCATTCTCCGAAGAATCCTCGGTCTCCGTTATTTTCTATTGTGACCTGACCCTAGATACGAAACCTTCACAACGCCTAGTTATGACGTCACAACATGGCGGCGCCATGAGCTCTCGCAATCCTAGGATCACGTCAAATTTTATGTTGCAGTGCACTGGCACGGAACAACACCATATGCACAGTGTAACTGATACCGCGGGAATTAGGATACAGCCAAAATGCGTCGTAATAGTAAACATATTTATATACGGTAAGTATTATAGGTTACCCTGTACATTACATAAATTAGGTCTATATGTATACATGGAAAGGCATTCGTTTTGAATATGCAATATTATTATATAATCAAATTGGACAAAGATACATCTGATTTAGTTCATATGAATAAACTCGTATTCCAGCCAAGGCCTACATCGAGCACACCTTGGTATAGTGCAAAGTTGTCTAGCACTTGCTGGACTACATCTGATTATGTTCACATGAAGAGGTACATGTATTTGAATGGTGTCCTCCCATTATGCAAACAGACAGTTCGCAGACACCTTAAAACAACAACATTTACGGTTCAATGAACAGATTATCTACTACCTGTTAACTACACATTATAATGGAATAGTCCAAATAAAAACACAAGAAAGAAAAGTTGATTTTCATAAACATTTGGGTTTAACCTTCTCGTCTAACGGGAGTTGGCTGCATCATACTGGAAAAATTGTCGAAATGTTTTCGACTGAGGTACTCAGCATCATATTTTATTTTATCAGCAGTTACGATGTAGAATAATATACCCTTAGCTATAAGAAACTGCAACTCTGTTGCATCATTTGAATTCTTATATCTATGTGAAAGAAAAATGTGTTTATTGATAGGGTGTTTATTGATAGGGTGTGTCACTCCTGCTATCTGTAATCTAAATGATATGAATATATGGAAAGGCATTAATTTTGTACATGCAATAGTATTATGTAAATATATTGATGAAAGGCAGATCTAATTATGCTCACATGAAGAATTATTTCAATGCCGTGTTTTTAAACTGGTTGTGCACATGAAAATATTGAGGCTAAATGGATTAATGATCGAATATACTCATTGCTTTTAACCAAATTGTACCCAGTGGTGTATATTACCCATACGTCGCTTTGCAGGACATCTAATTGTTTTTGGTTTTGATTGGGATGATGTACTCGCCATAGCCCTTAAATATGTAACATAAGTAAAAGTATGGTAAAAGTATCAACTGAATATAATCCATTGTGAGGCAACAGAGAGGATAATTATACATCCCACCACTGCCATTTTCAAAACCGGTTTTTGAAAATCACTCCGCAAAGTTGTTTATAGTGTGTTGTATGTGTGGGAAGACATTTATGCAGTATCAGGTTTGTTACAATGCTACGTGTCATACCATCATATTGTGTATGGTCTCTGCCCTACTTGTTATAAGAGTGTGACAATGTTCCTTATGTTTTCAGTAAACACCATAACATCCACCGTTAATGAAGGAAGTTGAACGCAAGCCACAGAAATCCTTTCTCTGTCTTTGAAACAAATGAAATCTGTTAACGGGGTTTGCTGGACAACTTGGAAACAGGTGCTGTTAAGAAAGAACCCATTAATGGAACACTGGAATCATGCTGTCCCATGAAAGAATACATGAATGCAACCCTTCAAACAATTGAAACAGTTTAAAGACCCGTTACTGGAACCCTGGTTCTGCTGACACACATGGAGATTCACAATGGAATCAAACCTCACCAGTGCCTAGTGTGTGAGAAAACATTTACAGCCTCAAGTAACCTGCAGAAACACATGAGGGTTCACAGTGGAATCAAGTCTCATGAATGTGTTGTATGTGGTAAAACATTTACAAAATCAGGTAACCTGCAGGAACACATGAGGATGCATTCAGGAATCAAGCCTTATAAATGTGTTGAATGTGGGAAAACATTTACAAGATCAAGTTATCTGCAGAAACACATGAGGACTCACACAGGAATCAAGCCTCATGAATGTGTTGAATGTGGGAAAAAATTTGCATATTCAAGTCATCTGCAGATACACATGAGGATTCACACAGGAATCAAGCCTTTTGAATGTGTTGAATGTGGGAAAGAATTTGCACAATCAAGTCATCTGCAGGGACACATGAGGATTCACACAGGAATCAAGCCTTATGAATGTGTTGAATGTGGGAAAACATTTACACAATCATGTAGTCTGCGGAGACACATGAACATTCACAGTGAAATCAAACCTCACCAGTGCCTGGTGTGTGAGAAAACATTTACAGCCTCAAGTGACCTGCAGAAACACATGAGGGTTCACAGTGGAATCAAACCTTATCAGTGTATGGTGTGTGAGAAAACATTTTCATTTTCAGGGAGCCGTAAGAAACACATGAGGATTCACAGTGGAATCAAACCTTATCGGTGCATTGTGTGTGAGAAAACGTTTAGAGAATCAGGTTCCTTGCAGAGACACATGAGGATGCACACGGGAACCAGGCCTGTTGAATGTGGGAAAGAATTTCCACAACCGAGTGACATGCAGTCACACATGAGGATTCACACGGGAATCAGGCCTTATGAATGTGTTGAATGTAACAAAACATATACACGATCAAATGGTCTGCAGAGACACATGAGGATTCACACGGGAATCAAGCCTTATGAAAGTGTTGAATGTGGGAAAGAATTTCCACAACCGAGTGACATGCAGTCACACATGAGGATTCACACGGGAATCAGGCCTTATGAATGTGTTGTATGCGGGAAAGAATTTCCACAACCGAGTCACCTGCAGAAACACATGAGGATTCACACCGGAGTAAAACCTTACAAATGTGCTGAATGTGGGAAAGCATTTACACAATCAAGTCATCTGCAGTCCCACATGATGATTCACAGTGGAATCAAGCCTCATGAATGTGTTGAATGTGGAAAAACATTTACAAAATCAGGTTATCTGAAGTGCCACGTTAGGAGGCATTCAGGAATCAAGGCTTATGAATGTGTGGAATGTGGAAAAACATTTTCAGAATCAGGTCATCTGCAGAGACACATGAGGACTCACACAGGAATCAAGCCTCATGAATGTGTTGAATGTGGGAAAAAATTTGCACAATCAGGTCATCTGCAGGGACACATGAGGATTCACACAGGAATCAAGCCATATGAATGTGTTGTATGTGGGAAAGAATTTCCACAATCGAGTAAGCTGCAGATACACATGAGGATTCACACAGGAGTAAAACCTTATGAATGTGCTGAATGTGGGAAAGCATTTGCACAATCAGGTCATCTGCAGACACACATGAGGATTCACACAGGAATCAAGCCTTATGAATGTGTTGTATGTGGGAAAGAATTTCCACGATCGTGTGACCTGCAGATACACATGAGGATTCACACAGGAGTAAAACCTTACGAATGTGCTGAATGTGGAAAGACATTTACACAATCAGGTAGCCTGCAGAATCACATGATGATTCACAGTGAGATCAAGCCTCATCAGTGCATTGTATGTGGTAAAACATTTACACAATCAGGTAATCTGCGGAAACACATGCAGATTCACAATGGAATCAAGCCTTATGAATGTGTTGAATGTGGGAAGACATTTACAATATCAGGTGACCTTCAAAGACACAGTGGAATCAAACCTCATTAGTGTATGATATGTGAGAAAATATTTCTCCTTTCAGGTAGCCTTAAAAAACATGAATGTTCACACCGGAGTAAAACCTGACGATTGTGCTGAATGTGGGAAAGCATTTACACAATCAAGTCATCTGCAGTCACACATGAGGATTCACAATGGAATCAAGCCTCATGAATGTGTTGAATGTGGGAAAGAATTTCCACAATCGAGTGACCTTCAGAAACACATGAGGATTCACACCAGAGTGAAAGCTTACGAATGTGCTGAATGTGGGAAAGCATTTACACAATCAGGTCATCTCCAGAAACACATGATGATTCACACTGGAATCAAGCGTTATGAATGTGTTTGAATGTGGGAAAAACATTTCAGGTTGCCTCCAGCAACACATGAGGATTCACGGTGGAATCAAAACTTATCAGTGTATTGTGTGTGAGAAAATATTTACACTCTATAGTAACCTGCATAAACACATGAGCATTCACACAGGAATAAAGCCTTTTCAATGTGTTGAATGTGGGAAGACTTTTGCACGATCAAATGATCAACAGAAACACATGAACATTCACACACGAATCAAGTCATATGAATGTGTTGAATCTGGGGAAAATTTACACAAGCAGGTGACCTTTAGAAACACACGAGGATTCACAAACTGACAAAAACTCAGTTAAATGTTTTTTGATGGGCAAAATCTGTCTTGTCAGGAGCTGCTACACACAGCGTTCATGTAGAAAGTTGGATCAAGACAAAGCGTTGTGGCTAACAGCTCTCTTCGTTTCACAGTATGTAATTATCAGATTGCAATCACGACACAGAAATAATGCTGATGACAAATGTTAATCTGGTCGACTAGGAAGAGGCGTCTTAGTGAGTGGACAGACGATTTGTAACTGGCTACACAGAACCACCTGCATGCCCGATGTCCATGTGTAATCCCACAATTGGCGGGGCGTCATATTACTGCAAGACATTTTTACTGTCAAGCCCAGCACTGGACCAGTCGTCGTCGTTTTCGGATGAATGGGACTTCCTTGACAGAGTGGGACGTGGAGGGAATGGGTGTTTTCGTGCTGTCAACGTCAGACAGAACGATGGATTTCTGGGTGGCCTCAGTAATCTGTCAAGTGAAAAACATATGTAATTTGGCTACAGTACAGTTTGCTGTGCAATATTGTTTATGAAGAGTTAATGGAATTGAGGTTGACGTGCAGATAACTTGGTAATATGTTTTCTTCTTCAAATTATTTTGTCATTGAATGGTTTGAAACGTGACTTTGTGATAGAAATAGTGGAGTGATTCCAGAATGTTCATCCTTCCAGAATGAGTTAAATATCCGTGTCCATTCATAATGGTTTTCAGTCGTGGGAGTAAAAATACTTCCTATCAATGTATACCTGACCTACGTGAACACATAATGTAAAGGGTTTTCGGTGTGATATCAGCAGGAGTAGACTGTCCGGTCAGATGCATGTCTGTTATAGATGTCTGTTAAGGTCACTATAGCCAAGTCTAAAGCAACAAGAGTTATACAACTCTTTGTAATTAGTAGGTTATACAGTCAATAAATGTATTTTTGTTGATACTTTTCACTCTCAAAGAAACGAGACATAACCCAGCTACTCGTTGAGTTCTTCCACTGTAACTCCGCTTACTTGCCTTTGCTGTAGATCGGACAATATATGTACTTATTAAATCCCTCCGGAAGAACCAGACTATTCCAACACAAATGTTGATATGAAAACTCTATACGTTTGACGCTGTGATACTGCAAACATTTGCGCATACGAAAATATTATAAATATACCACTGAAAGGTATCTTTGCGACACTTTGCGGATGTGTCGCACAAATGGTAGTAACTCACACTTCTACTCAGGACACACACCACCTGACATAATGTCGACATCGGATGCCTATTTGCATAACAATCCAAAATGTAGAATGACACGTTAACCAAAACCCACGATCCCCTACACAAGTCCTCTATCTACACAATTTCTGTAATATGTGGAACAAGACGTTTTGGGGAATAGTCTTACTCTTCCATTAGATGAAAAACATACTTACTCCTTCATCAGGTGGTGAATATACTCACTGCTATATCAGGTGGTGAATATACTTACTCCTTCATCAGGTAGTGAATATACTCACTGCTATATCAGGTGGTGAATATACTTACTCCTTCATCAGGTAGTCAATATACTCACTGCTATATCAGGTGGTGAATATACTCACTGCTATATCAGGTGGTGAATATACTCACTGCTATATCAGGTGGTGAATATACTCACTGCTATATCAGGTGGTGAATATACTCACTGCTATATCAGGTAGTGAATATACTTACTTCTTCATCAAGCAAAGAATATACTTCCTCATTCATCACATGAAGGATATAATTACACCTTCATCGGGTGAAGAATATACATAGTCCCTCATCGGGAGAAGAATATATATACTCCTTCAACAGGTGAAGAATATACATACTCCCTCAATCAGGTAAAGAATACACATACTCCCTCATCAGGTGAAAAATACACATACTCCTCATCAGGTGAAGAATACACATACACCCTCAATCATGTAAAGAATACACATACTCCCTCGTCAGTTAAAGAATACACATACTCCCTCGTCAGTTAAAGAATAAACATACTCCCTCATCAGGTAAAGAATACACATACTCCCTCATCAGGTAAAGAATACACATACTCCTTCATCAGGTGAAGAATATACATACTCCCTCATCAGGTGAAGAATATACATACTCCCTCATCAGGTAAAGAAAACACATACTCCTTCATCAGGTGAAGATTTCACATACTCCCTCATCAGTTAAAGAATACACATACTCCCTCATCAGGTAAAGAAAACACATACTCCCTCATCAGGTGAAGAATACACATACTCCCTCATCGGGTAAAGAATACACATACTCCTTCATCAGGTAAAGATTTCACATACTCCCTCATCAGTTAAAGAATACACATACTCCCTCATCAGGTAAAGAAAACACATACTCCTTCATCAGGTGAAGAATACACATACTCCTCATCAGGTGAAGAAAACACATACTCCTTCATCAGGTAAAGATTTCACATACTCCTCATCAGGTGAAGAATACACATACTCCTTCATCAGTTAAAGAATACACATACTCCTTCATCAGGTAAAGATTTCACATACTCCTCATCAGGTGAAGAATACACATACTCCCTCATCAGGTAAAGAATACACATACTCCCTCATCAGTTAAAGAATACACATACTCCTTCATCAGGTAAAGATTTCACATACTCCTCATCAGGTGAAGAATACACATACTCCCTCATCAGGTAAAGAATACACATACTCTCTCATCGGGTGAAGAATACACATGCTCCCTCATCAGGTAAAGAAAACACATACTCCTCAATCAGGTAAAGAATACACATATTCCCTCGTCTTCAAAAGAATATACATACTCCCTCATCAGGTAAAGAGTACACATACTCCTTCATCAGGTAAAGATTTCACATACTCCTCATCAGGTGAAGAATACACATACTCCCTCATCAGTTAAAGAATACACATGCTCCCTCATCAGGTAAAGAATACATATACTCTCTCATCGGGTGAAGAATACACATGCTCCTTCATCAGGTAAAGAAAACACATACTCCTTCATCAGGTAAAGAATACACATACTCCCTCATCAGGTAAAGAATACACATACTCTCTCATCGGGTGAAGAATACACATGCTCCCTCATCAGGTAAAGAAAACACATACTCCTCAATCAGGTAAAGAATACACATACTCCCTCGTCTTCAAAAGAATACACATACTCCCTCATCAGATAAATATTACTCATACGCCTCAATCAGGTGAAGGATACACATGCTCCCTCATCAGGTAAAGAATACACATAGTGCTTTATCAGGTAAAGAATACACATACTCCCTCATCAGGTAAAGAATACACATACTCCCTCAATCAGGTAAAGAATACACATACTCCCTCATCGGGTGAAGAATACACATACTCCCTCATCAGGTAAAGAATACACACACTCCCTCATCAGGTAAAGAATACACATACTCCTCAATCAGGTAAAGAATACACATACTCCTCAATCAGTTGAAGGATATATATAATTACAGCTTCACCGGGTGATGAATATACTTACTCCTTCTTCAGGTGAAGAGTGTACTTACTCCTTATTTAGGTAATGTATATACCAACATCTTCATCAGTAAAAATAATATTTTGAAACGTGTGCTATACAAAGACTGAGTGAGAGATAGTTATGCATCCCTGCACTATATAAACAGATGCAGTTTGACTGCCTTCATCTGAACATCTATCTTGGAAGGAAATGAATGCTGCAATTATGGCTGGGGGGTGATGGTGATTTTAAGGGGGAGACACCCATTTTGTTCTGGGGAGGTAGGTGGGGTCGACAATTTTGTACACGTTTCTAGACGGGGGCAGTAATTTTGTACATAGATGATATTTAAAAATTATGCTTTAAAAATATTTTCTTATTTATTTATTTAATTTTTATTTATTTTTTTATTTATTTATTTTTTTTTTTTTGGGGGGGGGGCATTCACATTGTACATGCTCTCCAGAAATACCATCATCACACTCAACCCCCACACCACACACACACCCCACACACACCCCGATGAACGGTCCCTAAATTAATAATCCGACATTCCACCGATGCATTGTCGGAATGTAAACATTGCGAACGTTGTCGTGACGCTGTCGCTGTTAAATTGTGAGTCGAACTTAGACATTTTATCTGTTGGAAACATAAAAGTAATGTTTCCACCCGAAACAATTTGAGATGTTAGCCGAGTAAAGTGCAAATGTATGCAGCTGCAAACCAAGAAAAGGGTGCTCCGGACTAGTTTACAGTACGAGGCTGTACGTGGCGATGACAACTGACATGCATCGTGACGTCGCTTACCAAGGGTACTTTTGATAACAAGGGGGCAAACGAAAATCGCGTAGTGACGTCAATACAGTGTGACATCATGCAAAAAGTGTACCTTATCGCCTGATAAAGTACTGTCGGTGCATTTGATCTTTTAGCAAAGCATCTTAGAATGCTGATTAGTGTTGTGTTTTAGTCGATAATAGACTTTTCACAATTTCCTCAAATCTTTCAGGGACAGCGGGATAGCCTAGTGGTTAAAGTGTTCGCTTGGCACGCTGAAGACCCGGGCTCGATTCCACACAGAAGGACAGCGCGATAAGGTACACTTTTTGCATGATGTCACACTGTATTGACGTTTTTGTGCAAGTGGATGGCGATTGTAGCCGAAGCCTTAAATGTCGCCTAACGAGAAACACCTGAATCGTATGTATACGGCGTTTATACCTCCAATCTCTGACTACTGTAGCCATATTTATGACAATTGTACCAAAACTCAAGCAACAATCTTGGAAAACACGTACGATATGTGGAGCTGTTCGCGGCACCAGTCACGATAAAATCTACGCTGAAACATCCTCTGTTTCTCTTCGCGAAAGAAGAAGAATAGCTAAACTAATCACATTTTTCAAAATGTATCATAACAGATTACCCCACTATCTAAACGAACTCGTCCCTCCCTTCGTCTCTCAAGTCAGTAACTATCCCTTACGTAACGCATCGCATTTGCAAACTATTGCCTGCCGTACTGCTCTATATGACAATTCATTTCTACCGGACGCTGTAAGTTATGGAATGCTTTACCGCAAAATACTAAATCTTCTTTAAGTCATAGAGCTAAAGACATTCATTTCGATCCAAATATAGGTTCAAGAGTTTGTCAAATCCTCCACTGTCGCTTAAGGTTAGGATGTAGCGATATCAACGCTGACAAACGCAACAGACATATATCTTTTATTAAGCCATATCATGGTTTTGGCTTACCTTATTTTCCTTTCTATTTTCTTTTCATTGTTTCACTCAAAATCATGTTACACAGTGTCAGTTGACCTATACCTACATCAAATTACAACAAACGTATGTACATGTATTAGTTACTTTAGTTCAGTTTGTGTGTGTCTCCCTCCATGTAATCACCCACTGGAACCCACTGTCCTACCTGATACGACTATATGTATGATATTTGATTATGGCTGATATTGAGCAGTACAGACAGGCAGTGGGTTCCTTTGATGCAAAACTACAGTCAAAATCTGCTGTCCGATTTATGAAATCCATACACAGTTTTAAGTTCTTGTGTCTCTACAGCACCGAAGTATCTGTAATTGCCTCTCTCATCCTTCTCTGCTGTGGCGATATCCATCCGAATCCTGGCCCGAAATATTTCAGAGACCTTAAAATAATACATTTGAACGTACGCAGTTTGAAAGACAAAACTGACTTACTTGACGCAGAATTTCGATCTTATGACGTTATATGTCTTACTGAAACCTGGTTGCATGCAGACATTCGTAGTGTTGATATAGCAATACCTGGATATCACCTACCATTCAGGAAAGATAGCCAAACGCGTGGTGGCGGTGTCGCGATCTATGTCAAAAGCAACTTACACGCCAAGCATATGGACAACCTTGACACCCCCGGGCTTGAGGCGGTGTGGGTACAGATAAAGTGTAAACACCGTTGTTACCTAATCGGATCCGTCTATCGAGCAGATAAGAGCGCGGGGTACTGGGATCTGATTGAGGAATCTGTCGGTAACGCCGTCGACCTGAACATGTATACTATCGTTGTCGGTGACTTTAATATAGACGTCCTTCGGGAAAATCGAACTAAAATAGATAACCTTCAATCGATGTATGACCTTAAACAGATTATATCGGAACCAACTAGAATTACACCACATTCAAGTACCCTGATAGATCTGATTTTTGTTTCGAGTATTAAAGCTGTAAATGACTCGGGTGTCCTTGACCCTATCTGCAGTGACCATTGTCCGATATTTGTGACCATCAAACAACCAATTCCCCTCCTTATAAATTATAAGAGGAAAGTTTATTACTATTCGTTAGTTGATACTGTAAGCATGAACAAGAGTGTCGATGATATTGATAGGGATATTTTATTTTCTTCCAATAATATAGATAAGATTGCAACCGATTTAACATCCACAATAATGAAAATCTGCGATCAACATATACCAAATAAGACTGTCACTATTAGACCTGCAGATCCGCTCTGGATGACGAGTCAGATACGCTCTTTGATTCGGAAACGTAATCGCCTACATAAAATTGCAAAGAAATGTAACCATCCAACGAAGTGGGCTAACTTCAGATCAGCAAGAAATAGAGTTACTTCCGCTATTAGAACTGCTAAACAACTTTTCGTTTCTAAAATTGAAGACTCTGTTAATACCTCGATCGGTACGAAAACGTGGTGGCGTCTGACGAAAGGGTTTATAAAATCACGTAACAATGACAATCAATTTGGGACAATTATCTTTAACGATACAATCTATAATGACCCTGAAGAAATCGCAAATGTCTTCAACAATTACTTTATCGCTCAGTCGACTATTGCTGATCCACATCGAGATTTGCCCAATACCGAGTTTCCTTGCAGCCCCAAATTAACTAACATCACTCTAACCTGCGATGACGTCAGAGATATTTTAATGTCACTGGACACATCAAAAGCGACCGGTCCGGATGGGATAGGAAATAAAGTACTTAGATATACCGCAAATAGTCTAACATCCATACTTACGAAGTTATTCAATTTGTCCCTTAGCCTGTCAATTTTTCCCAGTCCATGGAAAGAAGCATCGGTAATACCTATTCACAAGAAAGATAGCGTACATGACTGTTCAAACTACCGCCCTGTCGCACTCACATCTTGTTTATCGAAAGTCTTTAAGAAATGTGTATTTAAATATGTATTCAATTTCTTAAGAGATAACGACTTAATGACAAATTTACAATCAGGATTCATGCCAGGAGACTCCACAACAAATCAATTAACCTTTTTGTACAACTTTATAGCCAAAGCTCTTGACGAAGGAAAAGAGGTTAGAGCAGTCTTCTGCGACATAAGTATAGCCTTTGATAAGGTCTGGCATAGAGGAATTATTTATAAACTGAAAACCTATGGTATCCAAGGCGAACTATTAGAATGGTTTGAAAGTTATTTAGAAAACAGAGTACAACGGGTCGCAATTAACGGCTATAAATCTGAAAAGAAAACTGTACTAGCTGGAGTACCTCAGGGCTCTGTCCTTGGACCACTTCTTTTTCTGATATACATCAATGATATTGTATGCGATGTTGACAGTAACATTCGTCTGTTTGCGGATGACACCTCATTATATGTTATCATAGACGATCCATCAGTTGCTGCTACCTGTCTTAACAAAGATCTAGATAGAATTTCACAATGGGCCCGTAAGTGGCAGGTTACATTTCATCCAAATAAAACCGAAACTACTCAGTTCTCACGTAAAATGAAACCGTCTCTAAAACCGAACCTATTCATGGACGGAACAATCATAAAAGAAGTCAAAAGTCATAAACATTTAGGAGTAACACTCCAAAGCGATTGTACGTGGAATGATCACACTAATGATATTGTACGTAAAGTTCGCCCTATGATCAGTTGTCTGAGGAGCTTTAAATACCGATTATCGCGTAAAACGTTGGATATTATGTATAAATCCTATATCTTGCCAATATTTGACTATTGCTCGCACATTTGGGATAACTGTACTTCTGAGCAATCGCGTACATTAGAAAATTTACATCTTGATGCTCTGAGAACTATATGTGGTGCCGTTCGTGGCACAAGTCATAACAAACTTTATAATGAAACCAAATCTCAGTCCATGCAAGATAGAAGGAATTGCCAGAAGTTAACTTTTTTCTATAAGATGTACAACAACCAATTGCTAAAATATCTTTGTGACCTGATCCCAAACTCCGTCTCCGGAAGTACAAACTACAGCTTGAGGAATAACTCTGAAATACAAGGAATTTACAGTCGCACTGCCTCTTATGCTAAATCCTTTTTACCTGCCACAATAAATTTATGGAATGCCCTACCAAACTCCAAAGCGTCATGTAATCTCACACAATTTAAAAACCTTATTACAAAAACTGAAAACAAGATTTACTTTAACCTTAATTATGGCACTCGTTTTTGCCAAATCGTTCACTGCCGCCTCAGGCTCGGATGTAGCGACCTAAACGCCGATAAGTATAACAGACATTTAATAGACAGCCCTTATTGTTCTTGTGGACATCAGAGTGAAAACGCCCTGCACTATTTCCTCACTTGCCGTAACTATACTCGGATAAGACTTAATATGTATTTTTACACTACCGGTTATAACCTGGATACTATTCTTAAGGGAAACAAAGAACTTACTCCATGTGTAAACCAGAAAATAGTTGAATCCGTCCAAGATTATATAACAAAGACACAACGCTTTAAATTTTCTCAGGAAAATAATTAAATTTACTCAACAACCTTCTCATGATTGACTTATATTTCTACAATGGCTTGTGAGACACACACAACTGTAACTCTCTAACTTATGACTACTTAGAGAATAGTTGTATTTCATGTAATCAATGTATATATATATGTATGTGTGTGTGTGTGTATATATATATATATATATATATATGTGTGTGTGTGTGTATATATATATATGTGTGTGTATGTATGTATATGTATATATATATATTGAAAATATTATATTAATGCAATGGTCAGTATCGATGACGTCAAATCCTCCAATTTCATGTTGTATTATATGTTACATGGGAACGGTGTTAATATAAGCAGTAATGCTTGTTCACCAATCCCAGTTCATCTTCATGAATAAAAATATGTTTAAATCACATATATCAGAGAGAGCAGATTGTTTGTGTGGCCACCCTAATGAAGATGCACGCCATTATTTCTTTGTATGTCCCAGATTTGATGCTGTAAGAATAAATCAATTTTATTATACCAATGGCTTTTCATTAGAAACAATCTTATACGGAACGTCTTCCATGGACCCACAAATTCAATCACATATCTTAAAATCAGTCCATCTATTTATAATTGAAACTAGGCGCTTTAACTGAGCAAGCCATACACTAAAATCTATAATTCTCAAAGCTATACTACTATGGATCCCGACTGCAGATGCCATGAATGTATACAACCATCATGATTTCAATTCTTCCGACTACATGTCATACCATCTACTTTCATTTTAGATATCATCTTTTCTTGTCATGATACTGTTTCATATATTTATGTATATTGGAGCGGTCTTCATATAAGTTCTTTCGAGCTTCTTGACCAATCCAGTTCATGAAAATTCTGTCTTTGCTTTTTCATGAAATAAATATGTTTAAACCAAGTAACAATAATATTGTAAGTGGTTTATATTGACACGCACCTCGCTGCTACGAGAGAATTTGTTATGTTATAAGCTATGTCATGCAAAATCCTATTGGCCATCAATCAAATACATATTTTACTACCAGTTGAAAGTAGTTTTGATTTTGTAACTCGGTGAAAACAAACCAAAATAGCATTTATCCTCAGACTGGCGGATGTTCGCGACAAGGCGCCGCCATGTTTGAAAATCGTAAAGTGACGGGCTAAAGTCTGTTAGAATTAATGAGATTATGGTTTGTTTTCATCAAGTTAGAATATCAAAACTACTTACTACGCGTAGTTAAATATGTATTGTAATCATAACCAAAAGGATTTTGCATGACACAACTTATAACATAACGATTTCTTCCACGGAAGCGAGGTGGGGGTCGAAGTCACAATACTGCGCGATAAAGGTCTTGCTACATTCACGTGGTTAATGTCCACTCACCAGTATGTAGATACTAGTCACTGTGCGTCTTTATATTTGGTCTTATAATCCTAATTAGTTTATTATCACATTTGTATCCATTTTGAAACTAAATTAAAAGCAGACGATCTGCTGATACTTATAGTGAATTTATAACAGAACTGTAATATCTAGACATTTTATAGTTTGCCAATGTGAATCATAATTCGCACACACACCCAAGTGTATGTTGTATGTCTCATTACACTTCACGGCGAAAACAATGATTCAGTTGAATGCTACGACAAATGAATAAAAACAAAATGCAAATATTAAAGTTAAAACAGATTAAAGTTATAGGAACAATGTCAGGTTATTACCTTGTTCGAGGAATGTATCAATATCCACAAAAACGAATGATGTGTCTTTTAACAGTTTAATATACGAAAAGTGATAAATCTTTTCAGGTATTTCACATTGATGTATAGTCTCATTGGTCACCCAAGATAGCACACCTGGCAACTAATTGCATAATGTCCGCCTTTCTTTAAAAACAGTAGTTTAGTTAGCCAATAATGTATTCCGGTTAATCCTTTGAAAGAAGGACGTTGTTTTTACGCAGACACCGACACGACAGAGTGTATTCAGTATAGATTAGTAAATCTACATACATAAACACTACCTTTTGACAAATCCGCTGGGTAAGATAAAAGTAATTAATCAATCAGCGTGTTATCGGTTAACCCTTTGATCGATGTTTATAATGTTGAATATTTACTCCAGACACAAGAAATGCCAAATCGGAACCTTTGTCGGGTAATCTAAGTGTGTTACCACTAATTATACCTGTTATAAATTCATTAACTGACCGTCAAGTGAATGATGACAAATAACATGTGTAGGTTTACACCACCTAACACGGGTTACAACAAGGGAGTATTAATTGCTGTATTGCATGTGAAAACTTTTGG
Organism: Haliotis rubra; assembly: GCF_003918875.1. Taxonomy (NCBI): domain Eukaryota; kingdom Metazoa; phylum Mollusca; class Gastropoda; order Lepetellida; family Haliotidae; genus Haliotis; species Haliotis rubra. The sequence continues at coordinate 93,751 of NW_025766115.1, forward strand.
GCCGACACTGTTTTGAGAATACAAACAGATTTTTACATGACATGATTAAATATTGAGGTAAAAAAACAAAGAAATGGGATCAATTTGGATAAGTCATTATACAAATAAGGCCTAGCGACACCAAGCGATTTTGACAGAATCGTCTATGAAAACAAGTTGTAACTCGGAAACTAGGCAAAGCAGGAGACCAAATTAAATGACAGTAGATGGTGAGAACATATAGCTTTTATTTTCCACAACAGTTGTCACGATTTCAGGTTTATACAAACCTGTGTAAACAAGATAATTGACCGCCTGAAATGTAGATGAATTCTGCATCGGCCCTCATATCTATTCCTCATATGACGTCACAGAGACGCCCCGCTCTGATTGGTTGAAATTTCGTTCGCGGGTGAGAATTGTGCACTGTTGTCAAAAAGGTCGATTTAAGTTAATTTAAGATCGAAGTGAGTAGTTTTAATGACGGGGTTTCATTTATAGCGATGCCAGTTAGTGATTTATGTATTTGTTCCCCCTTAGAGTATATGTGATCTTTAAGGTTAGGATGTAGCGACCTCAACGCTTACAAACACAACAGACATATATCAGAGAGAGCAGATTGTTTGTGTGGCCACCCTAATGAAGATGCACGCCATTATTTCTTTGTATGTCCCAGATTTGATGCTGTAAGAGTAAATCAATTTTATTATACCAATGGCTTTTCATTAGAAACAATCTTATACGGAACGTCTTCCATGGACCCACAAATTCAATCACATATCTTAAAATCAGTCCATCTATTTATAATTGAAACTAGGCGCTTTAACTGAGCAAGCCATATACTTAAACCTATAATTCTCAAAGCTATACTACTATGGATCCCGACTGCAGATGCCATGAATGTATACAACCATCATGATGTTAAGTTTCCGACTACATGTCATACCATCTACTTTCATTTTAGATATCATCTTTTCTTGTCATGATACTGTTTCATATACCTATGTATATTGGAGCGGTCTTCATGTAAGTTCTTTTGAGCTTCTTGACCAATCCAGTTCATGAAAATTCTGTCTTTGCTTTTTCATGAAATAAATATTTTTAAACCAGATCGCGATCGCGATTTACAATAATTGTGGCGCTAAGATCGTTCTGTGCAAGTGGGCATTGGTGTTCCCCGTCGTGATATTGATGGAATAAAGAATACTCACTCAATCAATCTTTTTTGTTAACAATTGCTACCTGTTGATTTCCATGTTGAAACAATAAGTTAACCATAAAACACTTTTCAAAATTTCCTCAATTCTTTTAGGGACAGCGAGATAGCCTAGTGGTTAAAGTGTTCGCTTGTCATGATGAAGCTTTACGTGTTGTCCTTCTGTGTGGAATCGTTTAGGTCACATGCAACGTAAAACACAACTTTGCAGATTCTGATACCTTTCGGTATGGACTTACCGAAACAAATCGTCAAAAATGCAAATTCAACTTATAAAGATGAAAAATAACGCGATGAAAAAAAACCGCGCGAAATCGGAGTTCAAACATTTCACTAATTTTCCCCAGACTTTTCTGGGGAATACGGGTTTCAACAGCTGGGCTGCGCTCATAGCACGTGCGCAGTGAAATAGTGAGTGAGTGAGCGAGTTTGATTTTACGCCGCTTTTAGCAATATTCCAGCAATATCACGGCGGGGGGACACCAGAAATGGGCTTCACACATTATGCCCATGTGGGGAATCGAACCCGGGTCTTCGGCGTGACGAGCGAACGCTTTAACCACTAGGCTACCCCACCGCCCCTGCGCAGTGAAATAGGTTCGCGCAACTTGGAAGCGGGCTGTCTGGTGAATACTCGGTGAAGGCTTTGGTGCGAGCTATTTTCATAATGTTTTGTTGATATCTCACAGGCGCGAGCTTTTTGTATGTTATGACAGTAAATAAACTGTTTATATAATTTCATTTGTCTATTTCACCACACGTTCTTCTAACCGAGTTACTTTCTCAGTTCGATAAAAGCAATGTCATTATTTAGAGTTGACACAATTTCTAACTGTGATTTAGATATGTCGCTGTCACAGACAAAACTCAATGTCTTGTTTTATTGACACCTGTGTGTCTGCCTGCCTGTCTGCTAATGACAATATTCAATACACAACTGCGATCACTGACCACATGCAATTTGAACTTAACACCAATCAGGCTATACACCATAAACAAAACGCATTGATTTATGGCCCGAGTTCGGTCTCTGTCACATTATGTAATTACACAGACAGGCAGGTGTGATACTTGAACACATGACATGTTATGATATCTGTTGATTGCAAAATGTTATACACAAAAATGAGCATGTATTTACAAAACCCAACTTTATATATATACACACACAATGAGCCGTGAAGGAGGCATCTGCTAATGAACCAGCCGTTACACTTGAGTGCACACCCACCCGCTCTGACTGGGTTCGGTATCCCGGCTGCTTCGTTTCGAGGGAGGTGAACCCAAGTACAAAATATTGCACTTTTGATTTGCGATTATAGGCTTATAATTTTGTTTATTTGTTTTTTCATAATCAGCAATGCATATTATATGTCATGAAGAAGTGATAATTGTGTTTTAATTATGTTTGATTTTTTGGTTGCATTTGACCTTTAAGTTGGTTACAAATCAATGCAGTGTAAATACAATGGTAGTACACAGTAGAGTGGGAGGCATCTATTGTGGAGAGGATTATTCCTTTTCAGTGATTTGCCCACCTAGAACTATAAGTGGTGAGTAAATGAGAAGACCCCAATTGTACATCTAAGCAACTCGGCATTCAAAAGGTCCTTCGCAAAACATAACAAAGCTGATAAAAGTATGTTTTTAACGGCGGTCACATCTTACGGTGTATTCCCGTGAAGTAGACTTTTGTTATTACAGTATACTCTCATTGATGTTGTGCCGGTGTTGTTATAAGGGATTAAGTCACCGGGTGCTGTAAGATTCTGAACTATGTTGTGAAATATGATTTTGAATTTACTGAGTTAGCTTGCTGAGATTATAATGATACTGATTAATGTGTTCGCTCAATCAGTGGGAGTAAAACTGATTAATTTGTTCCCCAAATCAGTGCCATACAGTACACTTACATGTCAATGTTTGATACATTTCATATGATATGTTTCATCTTGTGATTATTTGTGGTGACATCTAATAAATTATGCCATGAAATATCAAATATCAGTTTAGACGTATTTCTTTTCTTTAACACTTCAACTTTTCGTATCCACCTTGAGCCTGTAAAAACATAGAGTGGCCTTTGTTCGAGATCACTTGGCGTTGAAGGTAATCCCTCCAAGCTCACTCCTGTATGTTTACAATTCTACTTCATTAGAACTAACTCATCTTCCGATCACGCACGTTGTTCACCGTAGTGGGGAATGAACGTAGTAGACCGTGGTGTACCCGTATGTGACCTTAGTTAAACGTATGTAAGCATAGTTCAAGCATAGATCACCGTAGTTATGACCGTACTTTGAACTTCAGCAAAACCATGATTTGGCTTTGGTTAGACAAAAATATTTCAACACATTCAAAATATCTATCCGGTTAGCTTGAATGCTAAGACCCTACTGTTACCGTAGTTTGAACGTGGTTCACCCTAGCTCTCCCTAGTAGACCGTAAATGGCCCTACTGCATCGTTGTGTTGACCGCGGTAACATAGCACTACGATCAAACTACGCTTACTACTACTTCCAACCAGTTTGCGAAATAGCCACTGGCCCGCTAGCCCGTGGCTAGTATAAATCCATTCGGGCCAGTAAATATCCGCAGTCACTGGCTAGTCAAATTTCATGGGGTCATTTTATAAATATATCACTCTGTCCGACTTGTTAAGTTATAACGCACTTTTAAATCATGCAAGATTATGGCCTGATAAAAATGTCCATCATATTAGCATCTTCATGATGAAACCCGTGTCTGCATTAAAATTTTGGACTAGTGAATTATTTTGTGGGCAAGTAACTTTCAGGCATAGCTAGCCCGAATGGCAAGCAAAATTTGGAAACTATTTCGCACACTGCTTCCAGCCTACTTCACCGTAGTTCAATCTAGCTGACCGTAGTACACCGTGGTAACATGGCACTACGATCAAACTACGGTTTCAAATGAGTTACAGTCAACAACGTGCGTGTCCGTAAGATGTGACCGTCGCCTTACACACTTCTTGTGAGTCACTTCTTGGAAGCAGAACACACACTGGCTATCAAAGTGCTATATCTGTGCACACCAAAATTGTAAAGGATTTGAGACTCTATAAATCTCGTTCGTGTCACTTCTTTGCGCACCCAACCCGACAGCCCTTGTTCTTCTCGTGGTGTGTTGTACGTCGTCAATGCCTCCTTTCAACGGAAGTCCGCCTCTGTGATGACGATGATGATTTGTAAATTTTATGTGCACTCTCCGACATGATGCGGGGCGGTGGGGTAGCCTAGTGGTTAAAGCGTTGGCTCGTCACGCCGAAGACCCGGGTTCGAATCCCCACATCGGTACAATGTGTGAAGCCCATTTCTGGTGTCCCCCCGCCGTGATGTTGCTGGGATATTGCTAAAAGCGGCGTAAAACCAAACTCAGTCAGTCAGTCCGACATGATGCCTATTTCATACACGGGAGTAATCATCCTTTACATACTTTACTTTCACCAAGTTTATTTCTGACCCGTGAAGATCCGGGTTAGAATTGGTCTTCAGCAACCCAAGCTTGCCGTAAGAGGTTACAAATGGGATCAGGTGGTCAGTCTCGCTGGATTTTCTGGACCAGGCTCGATTATTCCGCCACAGCTGGAATACTGGTGAGTGCTGCTTTAAAAGTCAACATCGTTTACCATTGTATTACTTCTAATTATCACAAAGTAAAGGTGAGCTACTGAACATTGCAGCTGTACTCTCTTTATGTCTATATTTTCAGTAGTTGTGTCACATATCTTATCAGAAGCAAGTTAATCAACAATGGGCGAGTTATTCAACACAATGCCTACAAACGGTTACAGCGATAACATGTAGCCTTTATCACGAGAGTTGTACACCTTTGAATGTTTACTTTTCTTTGAACTGTCCCCATACTCGTCAACGGGTTATCGGTGCAGAATAATCAATCCCGCAAGCAAATACATAGGTAACCTTCCATTGGCCGACGAACCGGGAATATTTATTCGATCCCATGGAAACAACCCCGGGTCAACCGTCGGTAATATCATTTTCACTTCCAACGTATCCCGTCGCTTGCGTTGACATTAACCATAGATTCGGGATTTGCCGTCACCGACACTGGCGTATTGTGTCCTTCTTAAAAGCGGGTCCTTCTTAAAAGCTCCTGCCGTCAAGGTAAGGTATGGTCATTTGTTTAAATATTAAAAAGACATGCATCAATTGTGTGGCATGTATTACCAGATGTTAACACACGGTTATTGAACATTCTCATATGGTGCTTTTTCTGTATCGCTTGACATATTAATGTAAAATGAATGCAGTGTGACGTAATGGAGGCATACCGCGGATCATTCTACCATCAAACTGTTACACACACGCGTGACTTATCAAGGCAGGGAAAACCATATGGGGGTTCGAACCCAGCCTTCATAGCGACAAAGGACCGCATTCACAAGGCTGCCCAGCAACGTCGTTGCTGACATCTGTAATATTTTTGTGCATCAGACTATAAAATATGTGATTTCATTGGTGTTTTTGCATCGCTATTAATCGGTCGACGTTTTTGATTAAAGTTCAGGTGTAAAGCGGGATTTGTCTCAGAATTACCTGTGCATATTATGATTGGATTCGATGACAGTTGGGCAGTTTTATGTACTTATTTACTTATTTACGCTGATGACATCATACTAGTTTTACATATACAAACGGGTGATTTGATAACATATGTTTAAATATGAATGCATAACTTGTTCATTTCACATGAAGAATTGCCGACATGAATTTTGGTTTTACCTTATAATGTATGACATCTTTAGAAAATAGAAAATTCAGAAATCGATATATTCATTTAGTCTCCGAATGATCGACAAAATCATTATGTGATAACTGTTTGGTCGAGTGTAGTGTACCGACGGTAATAACATTTTCATCGATTTCCAATAAACATTTGTTTGATCGTTCCTCTTAGGTTCCACTTAATATGAGTGCACATACTCCGCTGCACGGAGCCTGTCTCGGGCACGACAAAGCAATTTTACCCGACGTGTAATTCGGAGTTTCCATGTCATGTATATCAATAACAGCACTTGCTATAAGAAGTTGTTGGATTTCAAGAGGCATAGGTCACACGGAGTCATAAATGAAACAGACTACGACTGGCTGGTTGATATGGTGTTACTACTTCGGTGAAAAACACGGGCCCGGGTATAATGTTTACATAGAAACATTTCCGGGCGAATTTGGTATTCAAACTCTCAATCATTGGTTGATAGGCAACCAAAGGGACGCTAGCCCTTGCATCGAATTGTGGCGCGGTTAACTACTGGGCCATCAGAAGTTTCAGGGTATTACGTGTAATTGTTTCACCAACAACAATTCATGTATTTGCTCAATCTATCAAACCATGATTGACTTATGTCAACATAAAGAATCGAGTCTGGAGCAGTTCACTAGCCCAAGTACGCCGTGATATGACTGTAATACTATTCAAAGTGGCGTCACACAAATCACTCTCACAATAATGTTTTAGAAAGTAGTTACTGTTTTCTCACAAGTTACATATTTCATGACAATTCAACCTGATTTCATTCTCAACCATGTAATATGTTGATGAGACAAGATAGAAAGAGTAAGAGGTCACGTGGGGATTGTTACATCATATACGAATTAGAAACAGTTCGAAGGCGTTTACTATACTCCCCATCAAAAGTTTAGACTCACTAGTAGTGTAAATGTAGCCACTTACTTCAGTCAACTGTTCTGAACTAGATTTTGTTAAATAATCCATACAGTTTAAAGGTACTGTTTATACATGATGTATTGTAAAACAAATTCGTGACGTTGAAAAGTTTATTGTCATGTGTTCAATAAATGATGAAACTCGGTGAAAAATGGCGATTTTTTTTTATCAAAACTTTACACCAAAACGCAGCTGTTCACATGCACGATATTTGCACATACTTTTCTGCAATTTGATACATGAATCTCATGCAATTAATCTGCATAAGGTTTGCAGATGTTTCCCCCAAGTTAATGGAGATATTCATCTTCGTTGTAACCATATGCACATACATAACTTATAGTGATTGATTTAAGCGACTCTAAACTTTTGATGGGTAGTATATAGTTACACCTGTGAAGATTCCGGGTCATGCACAAGTGTGAGTGACCGATGTTTGTAGTAGGAGTCGACTGACGCCATGGACAGGTCAACACTCGATTACTTACAGAGCGGGGACGTTAAACAGCAAACAACCTTTAAATGCCATGCGAAATACTTAATCATACTGAAGAAACTGACATATAGATTGTTTATATCCAATTTGACTATATGATAATAACACAGCATTATTTTTTTCAAAGGTTTAAAGTACACCATGGTTGACGTTAATGTCAAAGACTTCCTAGATGCTGTCAGAAAGGGCATCGATGGTCGAAAACTGAAGCAGTATCTTCTGGTGTCAAAAGCAAGCGACTTCCGGTGTTGGGCAGACGACAATGGACTGGACGCCCTCCACCACACGATCCTGCTCAACAACCCCGAGGCTCTACAGCTAATGCTCTCAGAGGGTTACTTTACACACCCACATGAACCAAAAATAAATCCATACGCACACTTCGCTGCTAGACTGGGTTTCCGAACAGTCCTTGGTATCATTTTACAGTTCCGACCCAACGACTTCCGGTTTATGTCCGAAAAATTTGTGATACCTGGTCAAGATGACGACGGTGATGAAAGAATGAAAACCCCTCTTGACATAGCTGCTGAATATGACCACATCGAATGCGTACGCACAGTCCTGAACATGTGTGTAATCAAAACATATCCTGAAGCTGCCTCCAAAGACGATGTGAGTCTCGCTTGTCTTGCAAACTCTCCATTGTCATTGGAACTTGTCCTAAAACAAAACCCATCTGAGACGGACATCAAGTCTGGCATAGAGGTTTCCCTACAATACGCCAGGCCCGAATGCCTTGATATTCTATTGAAGCAGGACATGCCGACCTCGTCTCTCTTCAAAAAGATGAACTTTTACCACGTCCTCTATACCTACAGTCGGACTTTCTCCAAAGGGGGACATTCGCTCCTTCCAAAGATGACATCCGTTCTCATCAATCACGGACACTCTGTAAAAGTATGCCGGCCTCCAAGAACGTATCCTTTGTACAGCTTGTTGAGCAACGCCTTCTGTATCCAAGACAACGACAACACCCAGCACTACATCCAATGCATGAAGCTCCTGCTTCGTAAGGGATCTGACCCGTGCTTTGACGAGGTCAAGGACGAAGCGGGTCAAGTCAAACGTGGGGTCAAACCGATCGCCGGGAGACTCGCCTTCTCGTCAGCTCTACACTGTTTGTTAGAGACAGTTGAGGTCTTCGCTTCGGTTTTGGAGTCACGCACCCTCGCTGTCAAGTTTGTGGAGGAATGTGCAGACATTCTGGGTCAGTACCGCGCCCATGCTAACCAGATCGGGAGATTAGGCGGAAACAAAAGCAGTTTACGGGGAACGGTTCTTCATCAATATGCTAAATGCAGTGTTGTAATCGGAGTTGACGAGGCTATGATGAAATGCATGCTCCGCCATGGAGCTGACCCCAACGAAAAGGTCAGTGGGAAATACGCAGTGAACAGCTACCTTGACATGCTGTTTGAGAAACTGGCTACGTGCCAAGTGGTAGACACGCAACATAAATACAAAAAGGAGGTGGATACAATGCTGAACATTTGTACATACATGTCAGCCACGTCAGTCAGAGAGACTGCAAAGATATTCAAAAACGAACATTCGCGTAATTTATCCCAGCAGGTGAAACCGTACGTCAAATACGTTAGGGAGGAGCTAGACATGAGATGTCACGTGATACGATCACTGCGCCGCCTAGCGGCGTGGAAGGTGTGGCAACTCTGTGGTATGAAAGGTTCAGCAGTCCACACCTTGCCTGTATCGGTTAAGATCAAAACCGACATTCTGCCAATAGTATGATTTCACTGAACCTGTCGGTTCCCCAGTATTGGGGACGCCAAAGGGAACTGAGAACCACAGTGTATTTTCCAAACTTGGTTACATTTCGGAAACACATGAAAGTATTTTCATAACAGTGTACGATATTCCAATCATATTCTGTCGTGATAGCCATCCGACCCTTGGCATCCATAAGACATCTGACATGCAGACCCACGACAGTTATACACTGCATTTGGTTTGGTGCGTTCTCAATTCGTCAGATCCGTGAATATCGCGGTTAGAATTGGTCTTCAGTAACCCATGCTTGTCGTAAGAGGCGACTAACGGGATCGGGTGGTCAGACTCGCTGACTTGGTTGACACATGTCATCGGTTCCCAATTGCGCAGATCGATGCTCATGCTGTTGATCACTGGATTGTCTGGTCCAGACTCGATTATTTACAGACCCCCGCCATATAGTTTGAATATTGCTGAGTGCGGCGTAAAACTAAACTCACTCACTCACTCACAATTCGTCAACCAATCAGATTCAAGGTTATTGTATTTGTATACCTTTAGCAACACAGAGCTTAGTCTGCTTGTCACAGAAACACTTTGCTGATGAAGTTTGTATTGGTTTAACGTCAATGAAATATCCAAAATGGGTTAAATCACCATAAAAGGTATTGTCTTGGTCATGATGGCATTGTGGTGTGGTGTATCACAGTCAGATTGGAGTTGGTTCTGATTATACCGGTGTGTTGGACTGTTGGTGACGAAAACTTTCTTAAAGTGTTAAGCTATAGCATGACAAAACATAATATATTTATATGAATATAATTTTGTGCGTCAGTGAAAACAACGCTGATTCTAAAGTGGGAAATATTTTTGTTTGCTAAATTTATTGTATATATAAAGGATGTAAAGTAGTAGAAAGAACATGAATTGTCATGTTTATTCACCTTGCCTCACACATAAATGTCGTTTTCTGATTGGCTGAGCGCTCTTCTATTATTTTCAATGTACCCCGCTTACAAGCGAGTAACATTTTCTATGTACCCAGCTGGGAATGCCGAACTCATTTGGTACTTTGTAGTAGTAATTCTTTATCTCGAATAACATTGAATCACGTATGATGTACGGAAATTACCGATGTTTTGCGAATTCCAAGAAGATTCGTTACCACGCTACAGATGTTTAAGTGTACCATCCCCCAGCTGAAAGCTGTTCTTATGTCAATTCATCAATAGTATTATTATATTTACTTTTAACATGAACACAATGCGCTGATACCCCTGTGCCTGTGGTTGTGTATATATTGGGTCGTGTTGACTAACGATCGATGTATCAATATCAATGTCTTTTTCATTCTCTGATAATATATGATAGTGTAAGAAAGAAAGAAAGTTTTCTTGTTAATTTACACCTGCCCTCTTCCTGCAGCCTTCATCCCAGAGACCGCCTCCGTGGTGTAGTGGTTAGAGCGTCCGCCCGGAGAGCGGAAGGTTGCGGGTTCGATCCCCGGCCGCGTCATACCAAAAGACGTTAAAACATGGTACTTGTTGGTCCCTGCCTGGCGCTCGGCATTAATGGGTACAACAAGTATAATGTGTCTGAGTGGTTTTCATGCTCAATTGCGCATGGTATCTCAGTGGGCTAGCACTATAAAACCAGCCTAAGTCTGGGCTAGTACAAGCAGCCACACATACCCACGCATGCACGTCATATGAGCGAAACATTCTTAAGTGCGACGTTAACCCCATTTCTCCTCACCTCACCTCAGCCCAAATAAAGCGGAATCAAAGGTATAGATGTGTAGACATGAACCAAACTAGATTGTTTTTCATTGTAATTTATTTATTGTAAACAGACCAACCGACCCAACTTTAGATCACGGTGGCTACATGCAACACATACAAACATACAGCCCTTCAACACAATATCTGTCTTCTCAGTTTCCGAAAGAGCACCCCGAAAATATTATATTCCCACCAATCAATTTTGTTTTCGGGGGTTACCAGATCGTTGAGGTTTTACCTCGTGTTTCCTGTCTGCGGTGAACCTGTGTTGGTTTTCATTTCTCATAAATATTGTTTGCATACAGATAGATGTTTTTTAGTCTACACAATTATATCTGAATCCAGATCACAAAAGAGCTTAAACAAAGGAAACGTGATACCCAATAACACTCCAAAACCTACTCTGCAGCTACGTCTGAAAATTACGCTCGAGAAGTAAAAACGACATGGACATATCAGTTTCAACATTGCATGCACAAAGTATTGACAAGCGGTAAGTGATAATTTACCTGCTTCGCTTTCTATGGTTTTTACACAACTGCTCAAACAAATGTCCCATCAATCACGACCAATGCAGTAATTTCGAACCATGATCGAGAAAACGTTAAAGGTAGATATTGAGCGCGCAATAGAGGTTCTGCTTTATTCTTAAACGAAGCTAACACTATTGAGCTATCATAAACGTCATGGGTAGGTTTTGTCGTTAGCAGTTGTTTTGCGAGAAACGTAGAATCAAAATGTCACATACAAACTGAATGGCAAGAGATATGTTTCATTATGACGGTGAAACAATAAACGGTCAAACCATGGCGATGTGTTTGATTCGAGTGACGATAGGCTCCATCACATCAAATGAGTACCTCACAACAGCAGCACGGTGTCGCTACTCCACAGTTCACATTAACGAGCTGAGTAAAAATGTTTTAAGTGTATACTTGACCGACAGCAGAGTTGTGGACCTCTCCTCCATTCTCGTTGTGAGTGAGATATGCATGCGGGCCATCATATCTGATTTCATTATTTGTAAATGTACTGTAACGGCAGTTCCGAATGTAAACAATATAGGCACACCATCAGATTCTATTTTACTGATATTGTACACAACGCCGATTCAGCGATATACATCATCTATAGGCATACCATGAAGTTTGTACCATCTCCTTTTCTGCAGGAGTTTTGGTTTGCACAGGTCGATATTTCCGAATAATAGAGACATACATTTCTATTATTTAGACTAGCAATTCAGATTTCTGTCAGATTTGGACACAAGAATATCGTATACACGTATATGTTCTTAATTGGCATGCTCTTTAAAAGGTGGAATTTTCCGACACAGATGGTTCCAGTGTATTTCCAGTTAACCCTCCAAACTTCACACATCGATAGGGGTAGCCTAATGGTTAAAGCGTTCGCTCGTCACGAAGAAGACCAGGGTTCGATTCCCCACATGGGTACAATGTGTGAGGCCAGTTACTGGTGTTCCCCGCCGTGATGTTGCTGAAATATTGCTAAAAGCGGCGCAAAATCATACTCACTCACTCACTCAGCCAGTCCTGTATTTTTAAAACCTTTTTAGAACACTTCTTATAATAGTGTTTGAATTAATTCATTGTATTGAACGTGTCACTTGGCTCCGGAAACAGTTGGGTTTATTTAAATAATAGTTGTAGATCGATGCTCATGCAGTTGATCACTTGATTGTCCGGTCCAGACTCGATTATTTACAGATCGCCGCTATATATAGCTGGAATATTGCTGAGTGCGGAGTCAAACAACAAACAAAATGTAGATGAAAACGATTGCGGGTAACCTGGCTTTGCATGTACCTTTATGACCTTTGTGAGATTGCAAGGGTTAGAGATATTTTTTCCTTTTCAAAGCGGCGGAGAAAATTGAAATAAGAAAACCTTTTCTATTTCACGTTTGAATGAAATTCAGGGCGGGTAGTGCAGGGGGAATGACAGACAGACTAAACACCAATGCTCAATTATGTTGACTGTACTAGACGCGTAGGTCAAGGGGTGACAATAATATGGGTATAGCTCTATATACTAAACAATGAACATTCTGCTTTTGAATTGTGTATGAGAACAAAAGATGAGAAAAGAAGTTTCATTTCAACTGCACTTGATATGAGGTACGTCTGTCGTCTTTTGTCCCGCTTGACAATGCTAGAATGACATATGAACATGTAGATATTGGTTTCTTTTGTCAAAGACATAATTAATAAGGATTCCATATTTGTGGACTATTTGGTCCGATTCCTGAAATAATTTTGCATTATGCTTTTCAAACCCGTGTAAATTCCATCTCGCTAGAGCAGACTTATCAAAGAAAACTTTCCCACTGTGAAGAAAAACGCAGAAACGTCCACATTAATCGTGGAAATAGCAACATAAACATATTACCTCGCTACTGAGTGAGTGAGTGAGTTTAGTTTTACGCCGCACTCAGCAATATTCCAGCTATATGGCGGCGGTCTGTAAATAATCGAGTCAGGACCAGACAATCCAGTGATCAACAGCATGAGCTCGAACACTCTGAACCCCCCATTGGCTCCGCCAACGCAAAAAAAACCTTCAATGTGGCCTTATGTCATTTTCAAAGGGGGGGGATCCGCCAATGACATGTGTCAATCAAGTCAGCGAGCCTGCCAACCCGATCCCGTTAGTCGCCTCTTACGACAAGCATGGGTTACTGAAATCTATTCTAACCCGGATCTTCACGGGTAACCTCGCTACTGGAACACTAGAGGCTACTGAATGAAGGACGATCGGCGACTCGGTAGTCATCGGATTACTATCCCGTGGATCAGAGATCATTATGTCAACCGCTCTGTTATCTGATCCAGGGTCAGCGGGGTAGCCTAATGGTTAAATGGTTTTCTCGTCACTCTGAAAACCTGGATTCGATTCCCCACATGAGCACAATGTGTGAAGCCCATTTTTGTCGCCCGCCGTTATATTGTCGGAATATTGCATAAAGCGGCGTAAAACCATACTCACTCATACTCACTATCACTTGAAACACTGCAGCCATTTGACTCTGGGGCGGTGGGGTAGCCTAGTGATTAAAGCGTTCGCCCGTCACGCTGAAAACCCGGATTCGATTCCCTACATGAGTACAATGTGTGAAGTCCATTTCTGGTGTCCCCCGCCGTGGTATTGCTTGAATATTGCTAAAAGCGGCGTAAAAGCATACTTTTATCTGATCAAGGCTTTTGCACATAGCCTTCATATAGCTGGGTCATTTCTGAGTGCGGCATTAAACAACACATAAACTACTGTACCACTGCTACTGCTGTTTCTGCTGCTGCTGCTGCTGCTGCTGTTGTTGTCGTTGTTGTTTCTGTTTCCCTTTCACCTATTTAATTGTAAAAAATAGCAGTGGCCATTGCTTGTCGCACAGCTGACTTATATCCCGGATTGGTTAAAAGGGATAACTGTGTCTTCATATAAAGTAGTCCATCAGTGGGTCCACAACACTTTATTCGTGATTCAGTGTGTACGAGGGACAGTCAAAAAGTAGTGAGCCTGACCTAGTAAATGATACAAATGCAGCTGTTTTTATGTTTTATTTTTCTACATATTATCTGTCAACCTCAAGCAAATTGGTTTTGCTACGTTACAGCCTTACGATCCCAATTTTGTTTGAAATTTTATCTTGGTACCCCCCAAAAGCGCAAAATCTGCCATAAATGCACCACAAACTTCAGGTAACAAAATATGCAAGAAACATTTTGAGTGTTTGAGATAGGCAGACGTCCGCTAGAATCAAACTTAGATATTAAAGTGGATAAAAAAAGCAATTTGAAAGTAGAATCGCTTGTTAAAGTGATTCCCCTTTCATGTTTACTGAAACAGCTTGTTTTGGAGACACTACCCACCCCCGTTCAGACGACGAATTCATAAGGACATAACTTATTCTAATGTTTTCACTTTTTCACACATGATGCTAAAGGTTCAAAGTAAATACTGAATGTTCACACAAGTGTCAACTCTCAGTATATTGTAAACAGGGCCAGCTTGAATATCTGGACACAATGTTTTTGAAAGACTAAAAGGGGGGTGTCCTTAAAGAAAAACAGCCCTGTCTAAACAAAAATCAAGCAATCCAAATCTTTGAATGTTGATTATGACGGGAAGTCATCCAATACTATGCGAACATATTTTATATGACATTATCTGAGGACATACCATTATCCAAGAGGTACTAAATGGCGGATCGTTTTTCATTTTTTGCATTTTTTCTAGAAATATTATACCCCAATGTGTTATGATGACTAATATCTCGTTAATCACATTACCCACATATGTGAATTTTTTTATACGACTTTGCTAATGATTCCTATAAACTGAAATGGAAGCTTTTCAAACACTGGACATCGAGAATATAGTTAGGCCGACTACTTTTTGACCGACCCTCGTATAATTACATGATGTTATAACAAGGCCTAGGCGGCACTGGGGAGGCGATGGTCAGCCAACCTGCCTAGCCGCTGTCTCAGGGTCAAGTCCCGACTAACACACAAAGCATTCTCAATTTATCCTAGACTAACAACTAGTCTCTGAAATGAACATATTTTACTGAAAACAGTTAATAGTAAAAAAAACAAAAACATAATGAAAAGGAGCCCTGAGACTTTCTTCCTTTTCTCCTGAAGCTGAGGAAATCTAGACTTGCCACATTTTCTAGACTTGTGTGGGCTTTCTTGGATATATTTGCTTCAGGGTCTGTACAACAGACTAAATTTATCCCTAAGGGTCGAATCCTCATCAGACTGTCACGTGGCGTATTTGTGACAGATGTGTGGTCAGCCTGCAGTATCCCGCGCCTCATCCACAATGTCATGCTTCAGTGGCCAACCAGCCTTTGTCTAACTTTGATTATATGCAGCTTATTGACTATTGACTATTTTGTTTCTCAGAAAACCACCGTCGGTGGTACAAGAGCATATATTAACAACAATTCATGTACAGTTCATATGCATGCGTCTTAGACAGACAACTGAATACAGTAAATAATTCCTTATACATATGTAAAGTTCCCTATACAGAAATAAGTGCATATATTAACAGGTAGATAAATACAAATGCTTATCAAACATTGGCTAGCTTTTTTTTTGCAACTGTTTGATAAAATTTGACATAAATTTCTCATATCTAGTAGTAATCGGCGAAAGAACAAAGACCAATTTAGATATGACTCTATAATGGTGGCCATGATGAGTGAGTGAGTTTAGTTTTACACCGCACTCAGCAATATCCCAGCTATATGGCGGCGGTCTGTAAATAATCGAGTCTGGACCAGACAATCCAGTGAGCAACGGCATGAGCATCGATCTGCGCAATTGGGAACCGATGACATGTGTCAACCAAGTCAGCGAAACTGACCACCCGATCCCGTTAGTCGCCTCTTACGACAAGCATAGTCGCCTTTTATGGCAAGCACATGGGTTGCTGAAGACCTATTCTACCCCGGATCTTCACGGGTCGTGGCCATGATGACAATGGTCAAGCTGCATTGATTCCATTTCCATTGACAGCATGGTCATTACTTAGAGAGATATTCAATTTACATAGCTCAAGGAATATCATAGATATGCCTGATAAACACTGTTCCAAAATGCCTACGATACTTAGTACCGATCGAATGGTCCCAACGCATACAGTCTACATGCCTGATAGTGGGTCGTCTGGGGCTGTAACGATGCATCTAACTATGGATGGATTGCAATTGTTGAGTCTCCGATAGCAATTAATCGATGGTAGAAACGAAAAACTATCGATGCACCGATAGTATGTGTGACTATAGATATTTTAGTAATTGACTTCCGTTGATAAATGCGCAGAGCAAAATACAGGATGTTTGGGTGCAGACTTGCAGCTTCATTGAGTTTAACTGTTTACTTGCTCTGGGCTTCAAGTTTCTTGTCAGTTATTAAAGAGACCGAAACTACTTCAACTTGTCCAAGATATTTTTTATGGATTAAACTTCTTTTTTTAATTTTAATTTTCAATTTCTCTCACTTAAACTTCTTTTTTAATTTCTCTCACTACCCATCTATTTTTTAATCCATAAAAAATATCTTGGACATCAATGTACAACTTCTAAATGCCACTGAAAGACATCATACTTCAACTTGTTTTTATTTCATATAAACTATTGAACTATACATTCATTTGGGAAATGACTTTGAATGAGAAATTTCAAAGTGAGAAAACTATTGCAATAGTATTGCAATAGTTGGTCGCAATACACTATCACTATCGCAATAGTTTGCTGCAACAGACTATCACTGTTTCTCCCTCAGTAAGTCTATTTATTTAATGACCATTAACACTCTCGTTAGTCTGTCATACAGACCCTGAAGCAGGGTCTAGAAAATGTGGTAAGGGACCGTTCATAATTTATGGGGGTGGGGGTGGGGTGTTTTGATGATTGGGGGTCATCAATTTTGAAAACACCTACTGGTGGTGGGGAGGGTGTTTCAGCAATTTTGTACATAAAAATAAGTTTAAAATTATGCTTAGAAATTACGGGAAGGTGAGGCGGTGTCATTGGTTTTGTACATGAGATGCAAGGGGTTGGGGGTGGGGAGTTGGGGGTCACTAATTTTGTACATACATTTTAGGGGGGGCATGCTTCTCCATAAAAATCATCATCATCATCCTCCTTTCCCCAAAAGCCATAAATTATGGACGGTCCCTAAGTCTAGATTTCCACAGCTTCAGGGTCTGTACCAATCTGCTGAATTCACAAGCCAGAATATGGCTTGTAATTATCAGTTGATCTCTAGCTGTCACTAGTGTTTAATATTAACTCATGGGAGCCTCCCCCACCACTCCCCAAGACACCACACTGAGCCAAGGCCTCCTGCTTCTGCCCTGTCCTCTCACTCCAGAGAAACAACATGTGTGATTACACTAGAGACCTGATGACTGACAAAATCTGAGTATTTCATTTTACACTGGTGAGGAGAGGGGATGATTCGAAATGTTTTCCATCTCAGGGTAAAAATGAATTGGAACTTTGATGAGGATGAAAGCAAATATACATAGCATTTGTCCAACTCAGAATGCAATGATTGAAAGCTACTTTAGTGGTGAAGATGCTTTGTTTTGTTCTCCCATCAGGAGTGGAAACTCACTGACATTCGAAATTCTCCCTATTTATACAAGGCAGTAGAAAATACAAGCCATTCTACTGTCATTGTTGTGTCACCCTTGATTGCCATGATGAAGAAACAAACAGAGAAATATAAATCATTAGGCTCAAAGCAGTGTACCTCAACGATGTGGGCATTTGTGACTTTATCCATGACTTTAGTGAAAAAACATTTTGTATAGTGTACTTAAATCTTTACATATACTTAATCAATTGCCATCTGATCTATTTTTCAAGATTTTTTACTCTAAAATTAGTCCTATTCTCCTCTATGGTTCGGAAATAAGGGGCTTAGATAATTCTAAAGAAGTTGAAATTTTACAAATGTTTGCACGTAAACGATTTCTTTTCTTTTGGGCCGCTAAAATAAATCATATTCTCTACATGTATGGATTTTGCTATCACTGGTACGTACAATGTGTAGTTAGTGTTAGAAATTTTATGTCGGTGTTTGTATACCTTATGAGCAAGATGGGCATGCAGCCTTCGATAGCAGCACTAAATATTCAACCTATTATTTCGTTTAAATCATCATTTGGCTTAGAATTGTATATGAAAAGACTCACTATTTCAAAATTCAGGGCCGCGTTTGCTCAATTTAGATGTTCTTCACGAATTGAAACTGGCAGATATGTTAAAGAAACTAAAGTTGATAGATTATGTCTTGTGTGCAAAGACAGATATATTGAAGACGAAAACCATTGTTTATTAGTATGTAATGTATACCAACATCTAAGGTCTCTACTTTTGCCAAAGAAATACTATTTGAATCCTACTGTACATGTTTTTCACTTCTGTTCCACAGGATTGGTAGTAATGGTACACATTAATTACATTGAAGGTGTCGTTGTCGGCACGGGTACTACAGATATGTACCCCAGGCCATAATGAGAATACAGAAACGTACCCTAGGACGATTCCATTCCCACTGTGTCGTATTCTTGACCGGAACTGTCATGCTGTTGTATTAGATACATTTGATTGCGTTATGTAAGTAATGAGAATACACAGTAACGGATATTTCGCGATGCACATGAATACCACTCAGAATCAGTTGAACGGGAACAACTACATACGGTTTCGGTTTTGGATGTCGGAATATGGACTCGTCCGCCGTTAGGGGTACCCGGTACTTTTCTGTATTTTGACTTTGTTTAAAGTACATTTCTGTATACAAAAACGGACCTGGGGTACATAATGTAGTACCTGTGCCGACAACGACCCCTTCAGCATTAATTACAGATTTCTTTTCAAGGCACAAAGTATTGTCCACACGAGTGACCTCACCTAAGCATTTTCTATACACAGTATGTGTAGAACATTCCCTGTGAACATATTTCGATCAGAAGAAGACATGGCTCTGTCTTGTACTTCCAATAAAAAAACAGACATTTTCTCCTGTTCGATTCAACATCAATTAAACTTCCACATATAGTGCAGACAGAACCTTTGGATTTTGGAGAATATAAGTAATTTTGGAATTTTTGTGAGCTCCAGTTGTCCAGCCATGGGAATATCAAGAGATGCTACCGTTAGCTGGTATGTCCCCGCTTGCTCTCAAGATAGATTTGGCGACACTTGATACTCATTACCCCAAAACGCTCCACACCACTGACAGTAGGACTGGGAGGCGGTGGGGGCAATAAATATTCCTGTCACACACAATTTCAGCAGTAGTGGGTGATAAGAACCATTGTAAATGTTATGAAATTAAATGAAATTATCCCTCTACAGATTTGTTTAGTCTCTGAAAATGAAGAAAGTCTCAGGGCTCCTTTTGTTATATTTTGTTTTGTTTTTCACTATAAACCTTTTTTCTGTAAAATATGTTCATGTCAGAGACTAGTTATTAGTCTATACTCTCGTGAAAACTGTGCAGTGTGGGTTGATGTGGTGTAACGTTATTTGTTTATTGATATACATGATGCTTAGGTCCATTGGTATTCAACTTTGCATGATTGCTGAAACAAATTAAATTCATTTCCTATTGTAAGAAAAATAGGGAAAAAAAAAAACATCTTCCCAGACGGGGAATCGAACCCCGGCCGTGGCGGTGAGAGCGCCAAATCCTAACCACTAGACCACCTGGGACATGTATGTGGAGTGGTAAATGTAACTATATGAAGAAAACAATTAAGCCAGCCTACCGCTGTTTGTTTTGGTGAATTTGTTTAATCTGTTGAGTGTTTCTCACATTTAAGTATAAAATTGTTTAACATCGATTACTATATTTAATAATCATGAAGTAAACGCACATTGCCTTATACAACTCGTAACACTGTTGGTGCTTGAGCGAATCCTAAATTAAGGGGCACCTGCAAAGAGGATGGGAAACTCCCCGCACAGTGGTGAATCAGACCTTCACCACGTTGATTATATTGTTCAAACACTGCTTCAGAGCAGAAAGGCGACCTGCGCCAGTTCCGGTTTATATGCCACAAAAATCCTAATTTCGTACAATGACGGTCAAGTGACATGGTACATTCTGTCATGTTCACGTGAATAATCCAGCTAGTCAAAGGCACACATTCGAGGGTAAAGCCAGCGAAAATGGCTTCTGACCTCCCATCTGAGTTTGACGTGGTCGTGTTAGGAACAGGACTTCCTGAAAGCATACTTGCTGCAGCATTTTCACGTAATGGTTACAAAGTCCTGCACATCGACAGGAATGATTTCTACAGTGACACATGGGCATCGTTTAACACTGGAGGTATTGACAAATGGAAAGTACGGAATGAGGTGAGATTTAAACCACCAAATATTTAAATATTGATCTAATGATCCATTTGAAAAATGCAAATAAATACTCTCATGATATCACTTTAATATTGGTCATCCATAATTACAGTGATCCATTTTTAATAACTCGTGTATATTTATTAATGTTTAGGCCTATGTAGAATTGGGACAAGTAAGGCCAAATTATTTTTCATAAAATAATGTCATTTAGTACAAACTAAAACAGATGAGTTCTTGTCTGTTGCAATGCCCTTATACAACTTCTGTTTTCAATTCTTTTTCATGGTTGATGTTATTCTCTTTGATATTAAGTTTCCAGGTTCAGTCATATTATTTTATAGAAATACCAGCAGAGTCATTGTTCCTCCTTATTATGGGATATTTTTCTAATAGTGACACTATCTTAGGTAATAACAGCATCATCAAACTGGTATGACTGATAGGGTGTCTGGTAAAATGCATGTGCAGAAAACGTGATTGTTATCTGAAATTAAAAATGTAATATCACTATATCAGAGCTACCAACCTCTACAAATGTATTGTAGTCGCTACAATTTTAAGCCTCAAACTATGCCAATACTATTGTACAAGAAATTCTACGAAATTTGAAGAAAATTCATTTAAATTCGGATATATAGACAAGAACATATATTTTCGTCGATTAAATATAGTTTTCGACTTAACTTGCCTTCCATTCATCAACTTTAATGACATATTTGAACTGGAATCATTGCAAGTAACAAACGTAATTTTAGCGAAATTGTCTATGAGAAATCTGAAGCTGATTTCAATACCTTTGCGATTTGACCCACTTATTGTGTACCGGCTGAAAATGACGATCCTATTGGAATGATTTAAGCACATGACCGTTCCTTCCATTCGATTATACGAAACTGGTATGTGAAATTAAATATTCACTCTTGATTAGTGTCATATTATCTTTCTCAGAATCCATCTTGATTTTTAGTATTTAGTTGACTACTAATTTTATGGTCAAACTACTAATTTTGATCCTTGAAACTACCATTTGCTACACTTTGGGGTTGGCATCTATGCTATATTGATGTATAGCACATTTATTCATTAATGTCCATACTGAGTCAAAACAACTTAAAAATTATCAGCGCTAAATAAACCCATCTCTAGTACCACAGAAGCATTTACATTTATTGACTTTCATAGCTAATGTGGACAGCCACAAGATAAACTTTTTACACATTTGATGGATCAGCCTATTTCATATTGAGCATTGAGTTGATTTGTTATTGGTCTAAATAGTTATATTCAGGGTTTTACATGACACATGATTCCTGCGTATTTGACGCAACAATTGTGTTAACGACTCTCAAAATACTATCATACGAGTCAAGCTTGATGCAAGTTTTATAGGTGGCCCTCAAAATTCAGTTCAATAAAATCGATTTGATAAGCAAAAAATGATATTGTTCGATGATTATTTGACTTTTACAGAGCTGTCAGATTGTTCCAGAGAACTCAGAGGGGACAGTAATCCTGGCTGTTTGAATTGAACAATGCTGAAGTTGCATTTGGTGGTGTGGCATACACAGTTACATACTGAGAATGATTAACACAAAGAAATATTAAATTTTCATGACTCCCAAATATTGAAAATGACTCCCAAATATTGAAAATGACTCCCAAATTTAAATATTGTGAGTCACCATGACACCAATTTTTAAAAGTCTGTGTAAAACCCTGTATATTATATCAATACATGTACAGAATAATTAATACATAAAGATTTCCTATCAGTTGGTATATCAGCTCTAAAATGTCTTATTACACAGTCTCTAATTCAAACTGTTTTACTCCTGCAGGCAGCAGAGCAGGAAAATGAAAAGCAGGACAAGAAATCCCCCGAGCTGAAAGATGGTGAGAGGGTCATTTCAATGCCTGGATTTCCAACAGATACAAGTAAAATCAAAGTGCAATATCATGTTGCTGAAGAAATTGACACCACAGAGATCATTGCAGCTGAGACTGGCGACGGTCAAGAAACTTGTGCTTCACCAGAACAACTTCCTCAGTCTGATATTGAAGGTGAAGGACAGTTTGATGACAAGAAAGAAGTAGAGCCATCTGAAACACCTAAAGAACAGGAGCAAGCTGAGAAGAAAGAATCCAAGCCAGCCCAGAAAATCTGGACAGCTAATGAAATAAAGGAAAACTGGCGGAGATTCAACCTTGACCTTGCACCGAAAGTTTTGTACTGCAGCGGACAGATGGTGGAATTGCTGATTGTTTCCGATGTTGCAAAATATTGTGAGTTCAGGACTGTCAGTCGAATGCTCACACTCCTCAACGGTCAGTTAGAGAAAGTGCCATGTTCGCGAGCTGACGTTTTCAGTAGCAAGAAGGTGTCAATGCTGGAGAAACGGATGCTGATGAAGTTTCTCACTTTCTGTGCTGAATATGAAAAATATGCTGATCAGTATCAAGACTATGCTGAAAAACCCTTTTCTGAGTTTTTGAATTTCAAGAAGCTGACGCACAACACTCATCACTTTGTTTATCACTCCATTGCTATGGCAACAGAGGCAACAACAACAGAAGAAGGATTGAAGAATACTAAGCACTTTCTGCAGTCTCTTGGTCGTTATGGAAACACAGCATTCTTGTTTCCATTGTATGGAAGCGGAGAAATACCACAAGGTTTCTGTCGTCTGTGTGCTGTGTTTGGTGGCGTGTACTGCCTGCATATGTCAGCCACTGATATCATTGTAGACCAGGACAACAAGTGCTGTGCAATACACACAACAGAGGGACAGAGAATCGAATGCAAGCATCTTATCCTTGGACCATCCTACATTCCTGATACACTGAAGGACAAAGCTTCTGATTCAAAAAATCTCTCGTGCCATTTTGATTACTAACAAGTCTGTTCTGACTTCAGAAAATCACGAACTTTCCATGTTACACCTCCTGCCAGAAGATGATCCAGCTCGACCAATCACCATTTTGGAATTACCCCCATCATCGATGGTTTGTCCGAGGGATTCGTTCGTTGTCCATTTAACTCGTACAGGAAGTGGTGACCCTGAAGCTGATCTTTTGCCGGCCATCAACAACTTTTTTTGGTTCAGAGCAGACGGATGAAAAACCATGCATCTTGTGGTCAGTGTTCTACAGCCGGGACGATCAGTCAGACGTGACACCTTCAAGTTCAACTCCATCAAACGTCTACCTTCTGCCAGGCCCAGGGACAGAGATAGATATGGATGATATTGTCCTTCATGCCAGGAAAATATGGGAGAAGATTTGTCCCGATGAAGAGTTCCTTCCTAAGCCTCCCAACCCTGAAGACATCATCTATGTGGATGACGCAGAGACAAGGGTGGGCGAGGGAACAGAGAATGCGTTTGAAGATGCAGATGAGAAACCCAAATCTGAGGAAGAGGCTGAAGAGGGTACTGGGTCTGAGAAGAAGAAAATTGAAGAAGAGGGTGAGGTGAACAAAAAGTCTGGGGAGATGTCGAGTGATGTGGAAAAGGTTTCCACGGAAGATGGTGAGAAAGCCGAGTCACGTGTTCAGGTGAAGGGGGAACATGAGAGTGGTCAAACTGATCTGGACTTGTGCAATAAGCTGGAACAGACCAATATCAGTTAGTTATAATAAGGGTGAGTAGTTAGCCCAGTAGTTTGCCAAACCTAACTGCTGGCACACCATTAACTATGTAATCTTCCATAGAGGTTGGGTAGCCTCCCTAAATTCGAGAGACTACCTACGCTAATGACGTCACAAGGGTAATGCCCCTCCCTCCCATGTGTTTAACTAGGTCACAGTTCACGGATATAGCATCCCCTTTGTTCTGGTATAGCATGGGTCGGCACCATGATAAACAAAAACCCCAAGTCATCCACTTGTATAAGGGGACCAGCACATGTGAATGTAAACTATTTGGGCGAAATAAACAACAACAATATACAACTTCTATGAATAATATTTAATATCAATGTGCATGTAGAATGGACGTGGGTTGGAGAGCCACCCCAAGCCACCCTTACATCTATACAGATGTCTCTTAAAATGTACAAATACACTTTACTATTGCTCTACACGGCTAGCTTCAACCCATGAATGAAACTGCTTACGCCAGTGTCACATTTAGTTGGTTGTTGAACAGGACCTGGTAATGACAGTTCCTCCACTGAGAGGGATCTTTACTGTAGTAGAGATTCTGGTTAATAGCGATCACGGACAGGTTTCTATGATGACTGCTGTGGTATTTTTACCACAAACAAAATATAACGTGACTAGTGTAATGGTGGGCAGAAGTGTACCACTTTATTCCACGGGTTCTGATTCGATTACACTGACAATAATAACGAGGTTAATTGATCACCTTACATAATTCTACATATGCCACAATTCCTGCCTGCTAAATTTAGAACTTCTTAAGGAAATAAGAACTGTTAAGAATTAAAAGTCAATGGATTCCAACAGCTTGGTACTTGGATCAATATATGGTATCTCCAAACAATTGGCTGCCTTAAATGTGTGCCATCCCTGTTTTTGGAGAAGTTCAGTACCACGTGACTTGAAGAAATGGTTGAAGAAATCTTCTGTAATCGTGGTTACCACTGACCCTGTAGCCAATAAACAATTGGTTTCCATTCCACCCATGGATCGTTGACAGGGTTTATATATTATATGTTTGTATTATCAATTTAGAACTAGTTTTAGTCACTATATGGCTGAAAAATTGCCGATGTGACTTTAAATTTTTACTCTCACTCACTCACTCACTCCACACATGGAGATTCTACTTACCAGACAATCAGCCACTATATGGGAAATATCTTGGCTTTGCAAACTGCCTGGCATGGATATATATAGAACGTCATACCAGTGCATTTGGATGTTTAGTATTGAACTCGAAGATGTCATGGGAGCAGAGAAACAACGAGTTCGAAGATGTCATCTTCGAGTTCAATACAAAACATCCAAATGCACAAGTATGACATTCTATATTTATTATATACCCTCTGATCTTGCATTAAACTGTTACTTAATAAAACAAATCAGTAGAACCGGCAGGGGTTCAATACAGAATCTGGGATGACCACGTCATCCATATTGCACCCCTGTATGACTATCCTAAGTTTACATCGGTATAAGAGCATGTACCACTCCCAAACACTACCCGACCCGGTAGTAGGGGTTTCAGTTTTCCAGCAAATGAGGGGAAGCCAGTCCTTGGTTACCCTGAAATTGTGCCTGTTGCTGGCTCCCATCAGCGCTTCTACTTCGCTGGTAATAGCAGCTTCTTGCTCTCAGTTGCCTTGGATTATTCAGGCAATCACGAGCAAACTGCCTTTGGCTGTTACAGACATAGCAGCCTTGCTGGTGAGGTGAAGGTTGCTGGGAACTCTGCAGCTGTAGCAAGGTCTTGTGGAACATAGAAGAGTTGGTCTATCTGCTTCTTATGTTCCGTGATGGATTTCTGTACTTCTTCTCTTAGATCTTGGAGCTCCTTTTTATTGTTCACCTCTGCTGAAACGGTCCTGCTAAATGACTCAGTTTTAACCGAATCATCCTCACTCAGCTTCAAAGCCTTCTCCCGAAGCTGTAGGAAGGTCAGCTTTGGTGACTGACGAGCAAGCTGTTTAAGTTCTCTTCGAAGCCAACCCTCCCTTACATTCTCAGCAAATTGGTGTTTCAGGGCTAGGTCTTGGTTGGGTACAATGGCTGCATTTTTCTGATAGACCCTGTCAATGAGTCCACTGAGGAAATAAGAAAAAATGTCTCAGAAACGCACCTTTCTGCTGTCGTTAACTCAACAATAATGCATGGTGTGCTTGTTGGAGATCATCAACAGGTTGACGTTTTTTGCCAACTGTTGCTTGGTGACGTGGAGAGGGAAGACCTCTTTCTTCTTGTAGCCAAAGACTTTGATGGATATTTGGTTTTGGGTCTCAAACTTGGGAATATCAGCCAACTTGACTGGAAAGGCTATGCCAGAGAAATCCAGGTTTGCAACATGATTCCTGTATTTGGCAACACGCTGTGGGTCTTTCATTTTCAGTCCTTGTTCTTCACATTGATAATGGCATGTTTCGACCGCAACTAAATGGGAAAGGGAATATAACTGGATCCTCTGAGTGGACGATATTTGGCCATGTGGATGGTGAGATTTAATACTTTGTCTACAGTCCAGTTACTACCCATTCTCTTCCCACAGAGGTTACTCAAGTCATATCTTCCCACATACTCTCTCTTGCTCAGTTGTAGGACCAACTAGGAAGATTTTTGATGATGTCATCGATGGCCAGCAGGTGTCGACATCTGTTACAGGGGTGGAAATAACCCATTGCCCGACGTCTGAGTCCAGTGTTTTTTTCTGTTGGGCAAGCAAATTTGTATATCACACTGTACCGGTGTCCAGTTGACTTTCCAATGTTAATAATGTTGTTTATGTAAAAAATCAACAAGAAAACGGCCTCTATAGTGGAAAAATTATCAGGACAAGTGATTTTACATGTGACACTGTACCGGAGTACTCTAGCAATTTTAAAGTTATTTCCACCCCTGTGTTGTCCATGATTGTGCTGATGACAACCTCATTGATTCCAAATACAATATCTGGGTTCACTAATTTGCTTGTTGAAAACAATTTGAACATGTAAGAGTTCAGTTAATGTCTCAGTAACTCTCGCTGATCATCCATCATTTCTCGCTGAAACATGTCCGATCTGTCATCCTCTTGTGTGTCATCCCGTAGTCCACCATCACATGGTTATCTGGACATTCTTCAAGATCACAATCGCAATTCTGAGCACAGACGGAGGCTTCGCCGTGATGACCTTATGCCTGCTGCAGTAAGATTGACTAACCATTTTATGGCGGCAAGATGTTTCTTCGACAACTTTTCACCTTCTACTTTTTTAAGCTGGCCTTTATGAGCTTTGTAGAGAACAAGCTCATGAGCTGGTGTTCCATCACACCCTTCTTGTCCCATTTGCTAAACAGAAGTATCTTGCTCAAAGGGAAGCCCATAGTGAAAACATGATTCACATTGTAAAAGTTGACACCCATTCGAACTGTGTTCGTGCAGATCAACACACACACAGTTTACTTTCTTTAGTCATTTACATGGGTATAAGAGCCTGTACCACTCCCAAACACTACCCGACTCATGGTAGTAGGGGTTTCAGTTTTCCAGCAAATGAGGGGAAGCCAGTCCTTGGTTACCCTGAAATTGTGCCTGTTGCTGGCTCCCATCAACGCTTCTACTTCGCTGGTAATAGCAGCTTCTTGCTCTCGGTTGCCTTGGATTATTCAGGCAATCACGAGCAAACTGCCTTTGGCTGCGACAGACATAGCAGCCTTGCTGGTAAGGTGAAGGTTGTTTGGAACTCTTGTGGAACATAGAAGACTTGGTCTATCTGCTTCTTATGTTCCGCGATGGATTTCTGTACTTCTTCTCTTAGATCTTGGAGCTCCTTTCTATTGTTCACCTCTGCTGAAACGGTCCTGCTAAATGACTCAGTTTTAGCCGAATCATCCTCACTCAGCTTCAAAGCCTCTTCCCGAAGCTGTAGGAAGGTCAGCTTTGGTGACTGACGAGCAAGCTGTTTAAGTTCTCCTCGAAGCCAACCCTCCCTTACATTCTCAGCAAATTGGTGTTTCAGGGCCAGGTCTTGGTTGGGTACAATGGCTGCATTTTTCTGATAGACCCAGTCAATGAGTCCACTGAGGAAATAAGAAAACTGTCTCAGAAACGCACCTTTCTGCAGTCGTTTACTCAATAATAATGCTTGGTGTGCTTGTTGGAGATCATCAACAGGTTGACGTTTTTTGCCAACTGTTGCTTGGTGACGTGGAGAGGGAAGACCTCATTGATTCCAAATACAATATCTGGGTTCACTATTTTGCTTGTTGAAAGCAATTTGAACATGTAAGAGTTCAGTTTATGTCTCAGTAACTCTCACTGATCATCCATCACTTCTCGCTGAAACATGTCCGATCTGTCATCCTTTTGTGTGTCATCCCGTAGTCCACCATCACATGGTTCTCTGGACATTCTTCAAGATCACAATCGCAATTCTGAGCACAGACGGAGGCTTCGCCGTGATGACCTTATGCCTGCTGCAGTAAGATTGACTAACCATTTTATGGCGGCAAGATGTTTCTTTGACAACTTTTCACCTTCTACTTTTTTAAGCCGGCCTTTATAAGCTTTGTAGAGAACAAGCTCATGAGCTGGTGTTCCATCACACCCTGCTTGTCCCATTTGCTGAACAAAAGTATCTTGCTCAAAGGGAAGCCCATAGTGAAAACATGATTCACATTGTAAAAGTTGACACCCATTCGAACTGTGTTCGTGCAGATCAACACACACACAGTTTACTGTCTTTAGTCATTTTGAAACGAATGTCTTGCTTAATAGCATCTTTCATCTTGCTATGCATGTCAAAAAGACTTGTCTGCCTTCCAACGACTTGGACAAAGTACACTGGTACATTCAGCAATTGTCCTACAAAAGATGATAAATCTCGAAGACCCTTGCATATTTTCTTGAAGCAAGTCGATTAGCCATCCTAAGTTTTCTGAAGCATCAGATTGGTTAGGCCAAATTGTGCATTTGATCTTAATATTTTTCCTGTCTGGTGAATCCAATATGGTGACAGGGGCCTCGGCTCCATTATATTAAAGGAATGGAAAGTTACTTGGACATTACTGTATGGGGAAATGTAATCAGCATTATTTTGCCATTGTAATTAGTGATTATTTCACAGGCCTAATATTTGAAACTCAGTTTGTCATGTTTGCTATTTGTTTCATTTAAATTATGCTCCTAAATTCTATGAATAAGAAAAAAATCTGAAATGTGTGTGCTTTAAAGATGAAAGACTGTTAACTGATGTTAAAATGTTAAAATAGATGTTTTATGATCAATCAATACCATAATCATCAGTACTCTAGTCATATATATTACTCTAGTCTTTATGAATAGAACATCAAGGATTCGGAAAAAGCTATATATTGATGCCACTCTTGATAATATATGACTTGGCAATGCTGTTTAAAATTCTCCAGAAAACATTTCTTGTGCTAACCATACATAACCAACACCGTATCTAAATAATAACATTCTCACTTTTGATACCCAGTTTTCATCCCCATTATCACCTAGTCTTTTTAATATTTCCTAACATTTCTTTGTATATCTGTATGGCGGTTGCCGTAAAATCCTCACCCACGATGTCGTGAATATATGTCTGTTATATGCACGACAGCCCTTTTATCATTTATATAATGACATCATTCACACAACAATTAATTAAAGTATATGTTGTATTTATGAGAAATTATTACTGGGTAAAAATAATTCCATGACGACATATTAATTTATAATAAAGAACTCTAACATATTCTAACAGAAAGTTCAACACACGTACCAGTTATATTTTCAATATATTTGTACGTGCGCATGCATTGACGTGTTATTGGGACTAATTCAGGACAGCCATCGTCCAAATATTTAAAAACTAAAAACTATGTAGTCAAGACATGTGAGACTTTATTGTAATTATTTATATGATGCTAGTCTGTGTTCTATATAATCCTTATCACTTCGGCATTGTACATTGACTTGTCAGGCAATTAATTACTGTATAAGACATTTATAACCTTCATTGGTCATCCCCCCTTGGCCGTGCCTGCCATCACATCAACTGGTCAAGGAAGTGCTATTGTGTTTTCTATCTGTCCATTGTTGAGTCATCGCCTGTCCATTGTTGTCAAAAAGTGTATATATACTAAGTATGCTCACATCTATACGGTGAGAGAGTACGAGTCCGGGTATTCCTACTGTCTGTAGGGACGACTATGAGCAGGAGAATACCGCTCATTGGAAACGCCCTGGGGTTGAGCAGGTAATCCGCTCACCACATTTGTGTCTTGTGTATTTGTTTGTCATGTAACTAAAGAAGTTTGAACTCAACTATGCCTTCATCTTCGTCAATTCAAGCTTCATCTTAAACACGAGCTAATTCCCCAGTCGATGCATATTCGACGCATTGACAGACGGAACAATGTATTTGTAACAAACAAATGTTTTCTTGTAAATATTTAATCTTGTATTTAAATGCACTGTAGCCATACAGGAACTTCAGACACCTGTCCCAAAGTAGTTTTCTTCGAAAGACTTTCCTTCAGTTTTTTGGTGGAAACTAACAAGATATTTGGTAGTTTAATTGCCAAAATTTGGCAGTGTTTGGCGGATGTTAATGGCCCATCTGGTTCAACATTGATGCCGATGGTCTTCAAAATATTGGTAAAAGCCTGGAGTACACAAACTGTGTATCTTCAGCTTCTCCTTTAATTTATCATACGTTTCCTGTGAATTCGCATAAGTGATTTCCTGCAGGTTTTTTCTAATTTCGATCTTATGCTGTTCGTCTATCTCCTCTTGATTTAGTTGCCTTTTCATAGCACAGTGGATGTGCCAGATGCAGAGCTGGATTGCAACGCCAGGCATGGTCTCTTCAGTGGCACCAATTTCGCTAAATTCCTTGTCGATAAGAATGACTTCAGTTCCTGTACTGCTAATGGCATTGTTTACTACAAACATGTCCAGAAACTGAGTCATCATGTCCTTCTTCTCAGGGGACATCACTCCATGGGCTACGACTTGACCACAATCATTGCCATCGACCATCATTACAGATGTCAAATGCATATTTTTGTTGTTGACTTTGTGTGTTGTGTCAAGTGTAAGTACCTCCGGATACTTTGTGAAGTTTGCCTTCATAGAAGATGACTGCAGGGAAATGAAGTCAGTGATGTTATCTGTGTTTACAGCTACTTTTAACATCACTTCTGCATCCTCTTCCAGTATGGTATTGATGACATGTTGATGTTGATGTCTCCTCTGTTCTTAACGTTTTGAATGTCTTTGGATTTTCAGTGTTTACCAGAAAGAGATGTCCAGTGTGTCCCTACTTCCGAAGCAGGGATGTTGATATCTAGCATCTTACTGGCCATTCTCTTTTCTTCATTCAATCTTCTTTTCTGTGGACAAAATAGATAATGAATGATATATAACCAGCTTATAAGCAAGAAGATACTAGACATGTCATTTCCAGCTTTTTATTACACATTCAAAGCTATACTGTCCTGTGACAGCTAGGTAACCAACACATGTAGATTTGAGGAATTTATTCAGTTCCATGTTGCTTGAACAGAGCGATAGAAGTTGAATGTTCCGTTGATGTTCAATTCATAAAAGCTGTAAAATACAGAAAACCACTATTAAGGCTAGTAACGACGTACAAAGACGTTAAATTGAGAATAAACTTCACGCAAAACTAAATTTACATGTTTTGAACATCGTTAGTCATAATCTAAACCAATTCCAGTAAATATTCACCGAGAAACACAATAACCTATGTGAAATCACCAATGAATGCAATAACAACAATATGGAAACATTGCGACCTCAAACGGGCCCCTCAGTGCTGATAGTATTCATACAATTTGAAAACTACACATGAAACAAATAATGCAGTATAAATATTGACCAGATATGGTTAAGCACAACCAGAGAATATATTTAGCACAACTTACTTTTAGGTGGCAGCCATAAATATACTACATTTGCTGAAACTGATGGAGCTTTCATATTTTGCTGCCATGTGCTTTTCTCTGAAGGTAGATAACTCTTAAACAAAACTCATACCACTAAAAATAGCACCAACATTACAACATAATAGTGAAAGGGAGGCAACTCAATTTGTATATTCATGGAAGCATGAATAAAATCTTTAATAAACTGAACATGTTTATGACACTACAAAAGCTGAACAATACAGTGTACTCTGTCAATACCGAAATTATAAACTATTTTTCAATGTTATTGAAAACAACGATTCTTGTTTATGCTTGACGCAGCGGGTCTACAATAGCATTGTCAAAGAGCAAAATACGATGTTTCAAACATCGAGGAAATCATTAAATAAATTGAAATCAACAATAACATTCATAAAAGTTGTCAAGCGTTACATATAAAATTACTATTTCCATCTTTTGTGCGATCATGTAATGTAAGTCAAGTCACTGACAAGTTACATCTCGGCTTTCGCCGCCTCCGTCTTGACGCCGGACCACGATGCTTAATGCGAAAATATATACATGAAGCATTTTGTCTTAGGCCATAACCTAGCACGATATGTCCAGTAAGTTCCATAATTTACGTGATAGGTAGCGATGTCTTGCTTAATATGTTCAGAATACATGTAGAATTATTTTACCCAAAACCTTCGTCTAAAAAGTTTTCGCTTGGCGGTATCCATTTCCATAATATGATTGGCTGCTTAGGTCCGCGTGTCTGATTTTGACCAATCCGACCCTTATAAGCAGACTGTAGTGAAAAGCCGCCGTAAGAAACCAATCTTTATCCAATAAAATCGCTTACAAATGTGAAAATACTCGGCAAGAGTACAGTGATATTGTTGATGTTCAGAGCTTTCGAACGATACCCGCCATCAAGCGATTAAGCCTCTATGTAAGTGACACGTGCTACTCACTAATTAACAAGAAACTGATTGACACTTCCCGTTTCTGAATAATCTCGAGTCAATACCCGCGAATCAACAAAATGTAAACACTTGCTTGTTTTACAGTCAAACTGCCCACTACATGTATTAATTACTCTGGGTAAGTGTTACGTACCACTCACTGATTAACAGGATGCTGATTAACACTTCCGCTTCTGAATAATCTCGGGAGTCACAGCGAATTGTGTTGTTACATCATTTGGACCTAATCTCATCAAAGGGTTATGCCGTCTTTCATGTGCCGGTTTTTACAGATTCATTTTCATAACAACTTGTTCGTTGGGACTGAAAAACAATGCCGATATCCTGAATAGACAGATGCCGATGTTTACAGATGTTTCTAAATGATAATTACGTGCATTTCTGCCGGGACTGAAACTTTGTGCCGATGTAGACAGAGTGCCGGTGTTTACAGAGGCCGGTATTGACAGAGTCCACTGTATATGGTGTCTTAGAAATTCTTTACATGTTTCACATTACCAAATTTGATAGTACAAAACCAGTATTGAAGTTTTACCATGTTAAGAATAGCGTACCTTTTGATAGGAGATGAATATACCTTCTGATGCCTCCTGGTTTTGTCCCTCCACTAGGTGTTTTACCACCAGAACATCCAAGTCGCGATTCCCTATCACAGCTAATTTAAAGGGGCAGTCCATCTAGTAAGATCTGTAAATGCAGAGCCATAAATAACTGAAAATGATTTTCTTATTAATTAATTGTTATACTATTGTTTTCTATCTAATTTTTTATTCATCTATTTAATAATGGTCTAGTATGAGTGGGAGGGGGATTCCCTCGTGATGTCATTAGTGTGGATGGTCTCTCAAATCGAGGGAGGCGCCCGATCTCTAGATTACATGGCTAATGGGGTGCTAGCAGTTTGGCTAACAATGAGGGTGGTCAAGCTGACCACAACACCACAACTTATTGTATTTGTGGCTTCGAATACCAGATTGTTTCTACGTTGATCAGCACCCTTGATTTTACAAAGTAGTAACCTATTAAGTCATGCATCTCGTTTGGGCTTTCCAACCACATTCAGCTGGTAACAGGCAGAAGATTAGCAGTGCTTGAACCATGAGCTTTGTTATAAGCTGTTGGGGTTATGGGCTGTTGGGGTTTTAGGAGGTTACCATTCAACATGTTCAGCCAACACGCTGCAGTGTAACTGAAAGACTGTTCAAAGCGACAATTAACCCAACTCTCTAATTACACTATCATGTATATTGTGATCATAATATACTATTCACACTTTGCTAAGGATCAGATCATGGATTCAACAGAAAGCTATGATATGCGGTCAGATTGGTTTAAATACCTAACCTTATTGTAAGCATGGATCCTAGGTTTCAGTATGTCACTGCATCTTGTGGATCCCATACCTGCTATTGACAGGTGCTGTGTACTTGTCAATGACTCCTTCCATTACTGTATTTGCAAAATGATTGATTGGTGCCATGAAAACCATTTTTATGGTTCCTTATGTATCAAGTGCATAAGATTAGATTAAAGTGATTGTTTGCCTAAAGGGGATTACCATATCATTATTTCAGCAGTTTTAAATGGATACAATTTCAAATTATAAATCTACATTTAAGTAAAGTTGTGAATGTTTGTGATCCTTAGCAAAGTGTGAGTAGTAAATAACAGAGTGGCATCGATGATACTGAATGGAGCGAGTGCTCTTTGGCTTAATAATGTTGGCAGTATTTCAACTATATCACAGCTCGTATCGGCCTGCAGTGTGTTGTTTGGCTTAATAATGTAGTGGGCAGTATTTCAACTATATCACAGCTCATATCGGCCTGCAGTGTGTTGTTTGGCTTAATAATGTAGTGGACAGTATTTCAGCTATATCACAGCTCACATCGGCCTGCAGTTTGTTGTTTGGCTCAATAATGTAGAGGGCAGTATTTCAACTACTAGTATATCACAGCTCACATTGGCCTGCAGTGTGTTGTTTGGCTTTATGATGTTGTTGGCAATATTTCATCTGCATCACA
The DNA here is from genome assembly GCF_003918875.1 of Haliotis rubra. Taxonomy (NCBI): domain Eukaryota; kingdom Metazoa; phylum Mollusca; class Gastropoda; order Lepetellida; family Haliotidae; genus Haliotis; species Haliotis rubra. Next base: position 129,161 of record NW_025766115.1, read on the forward strand.
GACCATGTTGGCCTGCGATGTGTTGCATTGGGCATTTAGTTAACTATATCGCAATAAGTATTGCAGCAAGGCTGTGTGTTAGTCTTGTGGTTAATGCTTTCAATTTTATATCATGCGGAATTCCATGGGTAATGTATTAAGCCTATTGTTTGTGTCCTGAGCAATGATATTGCAGGAATATTGCTGGACAGCTAGTACTACAGATAGGATGTCTCAGGATGAAACCATACAGACATCATGCAGAAACAAAGTTTAAAAATAGTGTCAGTAATCAAGCTTGATGATAATAATAATAATAATGTCCACGTGTATGGCGCCGTTGCCACACACTAGTGTATGCTCATGGAGATCCCACACTCGTTGGTCATAGTTGTCTTTGTGTTGAGTACCTGTGCTAGTACCTCAGGTAAACAATTTGAATGTATTATTGTGTTGTCAGGGTGAAACAGTATAGCAAGGTTACGATATTATTTGTATACATGTACACATATTTGTGTCAAAATTTTGACTCAAAAAGTTGCAGAGCAGGTTCACAAGGAAAAGAGCTGCAGAAACGCATTCATAGAAAGTACTTTTAGAAGTGGACTTGAAATGTTAATTATTACTCATTTTGCAATATTGGACTGAAAGAAATGTCAGGGGTCATTGAAACAGTAGCAATTAATGTATTATAGCAAATGTATTGTCTTGTATCAATACAGAAAAAACATGTTATGTATCATATCATCTCATGAAGTGACCCTGTATCATTTCATCACTGAACTGTGTTGTACATGATTTGTAGGTAACAATTGCTGTTTACATTGATAATAAATTTTATAACAATAGAATCATGACAAGATCCAATGCCAAAAGTAACATTTGATTTTATCCACCAGATCCAAATAATATTTTCTGGTAACATATTTTTAACCAGGTTAAACTGTTCTAATGTGGAATATATTCTGGATTAAACAGCCATATGCATGCATAGTATTTATTATCTCTATTAAATTGGAGAACCGCAATTATTTCCATTTGTTCATGAAATGATGTTTATTTTTTCTACCCTTTGTATTTCTCCTAAAGAGGTCGGTGGGGTAGCCTAATGGTTAAAGCGTCCGCTTATCACACCAAAGACCTGGGTTCGATTCCCAACATGGGTACAATGCGTGAAGCCCATTCCTGGTATTCCCCACCGCTATATTCTTGAAATGTTGCTGTCAAGAGTGAGTGAGGTTGCTTTTAAGCTGCTTTTAGTAATATTCCAGCAATACAGATATGGATGATCAAACTGAACTTTACCATTTTCTACCCAAGAAAACTGATTCCTGTTTTGATAATGGTTCAGGGTTTCTCGGCACCATTCTGGTGCTCATGGGTTACACCAATGTGGTATTTATGTGATATCTGCATCACTACAGACTTACCTCCCACAAGCTTACATGCCATTACAACTGGAATAATCTTCAAAGCAGCATTGAACCTAACTCACTCACTCACAAAGACATTGTTATTATTTATATATTATACAGGATTACTAATGGGCAGTTGGCTTATGAAATTGTTTTTGTGTAAACATAATCAACCATTTCTACAGGTTATATGTACAGATGTGTGTATTAGCCTTATTGATTATATAGAGGTTATTCTATACATGTGGGTCCAACTATATCAAATACATCTAAAACATGGTTCCAAGAGCACAATATGTCAAGCATTTGAAACCAAGTTGGTTTACCAGGGGCCCAATACACAAAGTGTTCGTAGCACTACGATATTCGTAAGCCAAAAATAAATAATGAAGTTCTTAATAATGCAAATGCTTTGTGCATTGGGTTCCAGACTTATATAATCGTAATAGTTATGCTTAGATGACAGGAAGTGGTTCCTGTGTGTCATGTATTATACAACATTGCTCATTATTATATCACGTTTATTTCTGTGATGACCTGTATGGACTGATGCAATGTCAAATGTTGTTTATGCATGTTTTTGAGTGTATTGTATGAAATATTGCAGATTTGATGAACATTTGTGGCAATAAAGCTGATTCATGATAACTAATATTGCATGTTTTTGACATTTTTGAAAATCTCATATTTCATGATCACACAGTTAAACAAATCAGTCAAAAAAGGAAGTAGTGAATATCCCAGTAGAGAACTGTCACTTTTCCATGGTCTCCACCAAAGGGATATCCCATAGGATCCAGAGGGGTGGGGTGGGAGGGCTGCACATACCCCCATTTGGGCTGAAAGTTTGTTAAATGACCATTGAAACTAGGGTGAAAATAAAGTGTGCACCCCTTCTCAAAAGCTGTATTAGCCCTGTTTCCGTGAAAAAATGAACAGTTGAATATACCATAGGTCAATCATGGCCAGACCTGTGAAGATCCAGGTTAAGTTGGTCTTCAGCAGCCCATGCTTGTCGTAAGAGGCGAGTAACGGGATTGGGTGGTCAGGCTCGCTGACTTGGTTGACACATGGTGCATAGATCGATGCTCGTGCTGTTGATCACTGGATTGTCTGGTCCAGATTTATGGCCGCCATATAGTTGGAATATTGCCGGGTGTGGCGTTAAACACCAGCCAACCATCCAATCAACCAATCATGGCCGCTCGACCATAGGTTGATCATGGATCCTCTGATGTATATCATGAAGACCAGTTTGGAAGAAAATTGGACAGTTTTTGGACACATCATTTTGAAGTAACCGTGGCAACAGATGCTCATGGCATATTAGCTGCACATTCACAGATAGACAATTGAAGGGTGGGTTTTTCACCGGACCAGAATGTTTTCATTTCTTGAATCAAATCAGGCAAATCCTGCATGTGATGGAAGTCGTTTGTTTTTGTGGGTCTAACCTTTCACTCAGCAATATTCAGTGGGGTAGCCTTGTGGTTAAAGCATTCACTCGTCATGCTAAAGATTCCCACTTGGGTACAATGCGTGAAGCTCATTTCTGGTGTCCCCTGCCGTGATATTGCTGGAATATTGCTAAAAGTGGCATAAAACTAAACTCACTTACTCACGCTGTATGATGGAGTGCTATACAAAATGAACCAGACAACCAGTGGTTGATATTAATTAGTAATATCCACTCAGTTGGGGTACAATGACAGTCACTTGAGTGAGCTTGATCACCAGATTCATTTAGTCCCTCACAACTAGCCCAGGTTTGCTGGGACCACATGCTAACCCTGAATCCCCCTTGGGAAGGTAGAAGAGGAGCAATATCCCAGAGCTGCTATGAGAAAGGAAGTAAGAAATGCTGTTTTGAACACTGTTCCAGTTATCTCACAGCGTATCAGCTCAATGTAGGAATGAGTGAGTTTTATGCCGTACTCAGCAATATTTCAGCTATATGGCGGCGCAATGTAGGAGTGAGTGAGTGATTGATTATGGCTTTACGACGCTTTTAGCAATATTCCAGCAATATCACAGCGGGGGACACCAGAAATGGGCTTCAGACATTGTACCCATGTGGGGAATCGAACCCGTGTCTTTGGCATGACAAGCCAACACTTTAACCATTAGGCTACCCGACTGCTCCCTTAATGTATGAGGAAAGTCCGAAGCAAACTTGGCCTTAAATGTGGCGAACATGCAAGGACTGGTGTAGTGCTGACAACCCTGGAATCATATTCGGGGCGATTTGAAAGAGTGAGTAAAGCTGCTATTAGCACATCCTCGATAACTCCAGGGTATACGTTCCGATAAGCCTCCACCGGGTATTTCGTGGCAAGTGAATGCTTTAACCACTAGGCTACCCCACTGCACCAGGGTGATTTGATCCCATTACCATAGGTGTCCAGCATGCCCACTGTATCACTGACATGAAAAGTATTATGTCTGACTTGGCTTCTCATGCCCAAGGGATCCATGAAGATCCGGGTTAGAATGAACCTTCTTCAGTAACCCATGCTTGTCGTAAGAGGTGATTAACGGGATCGGGTAGTCAGGCTCGCTGGCTTGGTTGACACATGTCATCGTTCCCAATTGCGCAGATCGATGCTCGTTCTGTTGATCACTGGATTGTCTGGTCTAGGCTCGATTATTTACAGACCCCCGCCATATAGCTGGAATATTGCTGAGTGTGGCGTAAAAATAAACTCACTCACTCACTCTCTCTCATGTCCAAGGCTACTCATGCCCTAGACATCTAAGAAAACATCAGCTGTTATGTCACACCGAAAATAATACTTTGAACAATCAATCACAACTGGACTTTGTTTGGGGAAAAAAAGAATTAATAAGTATCTTGTCACATGTCAATATTTATTCACATGCTACATTTTTGATAATCATAAAGCTCTGTACATTCACATCACAGCCTCAAGTATTATGTTACCAGCAAATGAAACCAAAGTTATAAAACAAAAATTAAAAGGACTAAAATAATTCAGAAACACCAACATTCTAGACACTGTAACATAGCTAAAGTCGATATTTGAAAAATAGTGCCCTTGGGAATGGTTAAAAGTGTTTCAGCTGAACAGTCTGCAGTTTGAATGCTCATCTTTTAGACACAAGCAAGGCTTAGCTTAACTGTCTTCTTTGTTGTCTGTTTAATGCCACCCTCAGCTTGATTCCAGCTACATGACAGTGGTCTGTACATAAACAAGTCTGGACCAGACAATCCAGTGATGGATTTTGTGAGCAACAATGTAGTCCGTCAGAAAATATTGACAACACAATGAAACAAGTCACTGAGACTGACCACATTATCAGTAAAAAGCCTCGAGACCAGGGCCTAGATTTTCAAAGCTCTCTTAGCGCTAAGATAGTCAGTCGTAAGTGCCATACCCTAACATTAATTTACGACTATCTTAGCGATAAGAGAGCTTCGAAAATATAGGTCCTGGGCCCTGTTTCACAAAGGTCTCGTAGGCCTAATATCTCGTAACCTTTCTCGCAGCATTGGTACCTGCTTTACTGTAACATAGGAAAGTACGAATGCTACGAGAAGTTATGAGAGCTTTGTGAAACGGGGCCCTGGACCCTATCCACAAAGTGTTCATAGCGTTACATCATTTGAAGCCCATGATAGGTTGTAACACTACAAATGCATTGTGGATGACGACCCAGAATCCCACTGAGGTTGTAATTTTTCAAAGTTACCTACACCATAAAGCTACATGAATGTTGCCTGCTACCTTGGCAGCTTCTGTCAAATACTGATACATATATTAATAATATCAGAATTATCCTGAAACAAATATTTTCTATAGCAGCAACATACAAATCATGACAGTTTCACAGGAATGGTGATATCTGGATCAATGAGATCTTTGTGAAGTACTACTTAATGACATTGTCCAAAAATGTTTTGTAAACTTTTAACAATATATTATCTGCAACAAATTAACAGTTTGCTGACCTACTTTCTGCAATACTAACTTTCCCCTCACTCTATAACTCTAAGCTGGAGCATTGTCCATGTATATGTACTGTCTACTATGATCAAACAGCACAAAATGCACGTGTATTATAAATATAAGTGCAAGTCCAAATGACTAGCTTTAAGGAAACTGTTCATGTGAATTTCTAAATGTACTGCAAACACTTTCAATGAAGCATATTTGTGTTCTTCTTTAAATTAATTGATCTATTTTAAATTTTCAGAAAATACTGATCTCATTAGGCAGTAATTTATTAATTCACTGTTAACTCATACCTGGATACACATTACAAATTAGAAGTGATAATAATTCATACATAAATATTAATGTTGATAATTTGCTGGGACATCAGGTCCCTATAAATATATCCTAATATTGCCATTTTCAAAGTAAATTACTTCACACCTTTCCACCAAATAATATTTTTTCCTGCATCAGTATTTAATTGAAACTGTACACGAAAAAAGTCCAGGTTTGTGCTGGTGTATTGTTTGGACAGTTTATTTGCTGATTCTCAAACAGGTTAAAACATGTAATGATTTAAACATCTGCCTGTTATATTTGTCAGTTAATACAAAATGTTAAGATTTATCTTTCTCTTAGCAGTTTGGCAAAACATGTCTGGTACTGTCTTCTTAGAATAGCAAAATGTGCAAAGTCTCTGCTGTACAATACACAGGTTTTTTACGATATGTTTCATATAGCTACATACTGTTCAGGGCTTGACATTCACCCAAATTCTCAAACAAGACCACAGGACCAGTAACTTTTAAAAATCACTGGTCCTTACAGATTCTTACTGGTCCTGCTAAGGGACACTTATTGACAGCCTTAACTATCTACTAGACTGTCAGGATAGCACTTATAAAAGTTGCACTGGTCCTGTCAACATTTTACTAGACCCAGGCCAGTGGGATAGCGTGAATGTCAACAATGCTGTTGCAGTATATTCTTTCACCCCTTAAAACCCATATTTGATGTTTACAAAACCATTATATTTTTTGGCGAGATATGCTTTGATGAAACATGGAAATAACAAATCAGTTATCTCACTAGTGACATAAGTTCACTTAAAACAGTCTGAAGAAATTAAATATACTGTACAATGAATTTACATGATTATTTACAAGAGAAAATGGCATAAATTAGAGTAGAATCACAGAGCTCCAGATAAGGTTAAGCTCATGTGGGTACTGTACCCACTGTATTTATTTGGAGTGGGTATTATGAATGTTGAGTGGGTATTTCATTTTCCGTTACCCACTGCTTTCAAATATGTGGGTATTGCAGTGATTTTACTCACCTAAGTATATGTCATTGAGTAAGTTTACTAAGCAGGTATGTTCTGCCTCATGTCATACCTAATCAAAACCAACTTAAATATAATGGAAATGATTTCATAAAAAATCACTCATCCTGTACTGACAGTACAACACTAGTCCTATACTACCAATACAACTTGATACCAATCGATGTCTTTTTCATTATCTTTTTATAGATATATTCCGTACGCATATGTTTTAAACTTTGTGCTTATATAACATTTTAAATGTGTAATTGGTACACAACAATTATTTTTCAATGCATAATTGGAAATTACATAAGTGCTGTACATGACAGTCCTCCATTACCATGATAAGACCTTACCCTCTTTTTGAAGTGTATATTTAATACTACCACCAGGATATATGGGAACATGGTATTTTGCTGTGGTCATTAAATTCAGTGAAATCAAGCAGAGGTCAATATAATATTTTAAATATGTCTGCCATGGAGGCCATATTGAAATCAAAGCAGATGTCTGCAAGCATTTATTAGAAATACAGTTGCAAATCATATTCACAGAATATGAATCAACTTCAATCAATGGTTTCAGCATTTCTTAGAACATGATTACTGATGCATGCTGGACATTTTGTGGCCATACTATTAATCAAGTCACTCTTCAAACAAGCTGAAATTAATATTAATATTTAACATTTTGTTATGACAGTAGGAAATATCTGTCACTTAACCTATTAATATTTAACATTTTGTTATGACAGTAGGAAATATCTGTCATTTAACCTATTAATATTTAACATTTTGTTATGACAGTAGGAAATATCTGTCACTTAACCTATTAATATTTAATATTTTGATATGATCCAGATTGATACTATTCAAGAAACATTGAAATCCGTCTTAAGCCATCTGTGTTAAACATTGTAAAAATACATATTGTGAAATATTGAAAAAGTAATTATTTTATTAGTCCCAGTCAAATTTAAAGGAGAATGTGAAGAATAATATCAATGCTGTACATCTACAATTCTCCATTTCTTGTTTTCGTGAAGGTTATTAACACTTAGTATATTTCACAGATGATGACAAAAGGGATTTACATGGACAGGTGTCCGTGTGTGCAAATATAGATATAAATTAAATGTGATACTATCCAACACACTTCATTTTAAACATTCCCCAACTTTCTGTTGATGAAATACAAGTAATTAAAACACACACTGTTAAATTATGCAATTCATATTGACTCAATTTCTGTAATAGATACTGTAACAGCTGATTTGAGCAAGCACAATTGGACCTCAGAAAATACCTACATAATACCTAGTCAACTAATGCAAACCCAGCTTTTATCAAACCAATGTCTCCACATTTACCAAAATATTTTCTTAATTTCAGATCCAGGGATTTACCTTAGACTTCTTAGATTTACATTATTCACAAATCATGAATGTTGGTAATGGGACTGGCAGTGAATATTATCGACATCTGTTCTGATTTTATACATGTATTAAGTGCAATATTTAGAATCATGCAAAACCCTGGGGTCTATCAACAGCAGCCTTAAATCATGATGTAACACAGTAGTAACATGATACCTGATTGGTTACACCATATACAAACGCAGCGTACCTTTATACAGGATTCTTCAACTGATGACGGCAATATGTTCATGACAGGTAATGTCTCTATATACAGTGCAAACATACATTTTGAGACATGAAGCAAATTACATTTCAGCCTTCAAAATTCTAGTACTCTAGCTCATGATTGCTAAATTTTGCTGTGGTCTAGTATAGTAGACTTCCAGTGATGGTAGACCTCAGTAAAAGGTATCATTTGTGGGCTACAGATTGAATCCAGTTCACAAAGAATTTTGCTACAAAATGGAAATGAATTCAACTGATAGAAAATGTTAACATAGTGACACTTTTTGTTTGATTCACACTTAGAGTACTAGTATTTTGAAAACAAATTTCCAAAGCTTTAAAGATATATTCCGGTAGACTAAGATAATATCTGGACAAGTCTGGAGCCAGAGCTTTTATTCATGTATTTACCACAAGGGGATAACAAAATTCAAGACTTAAATACAATGTTCAAAAGGAAACTGTCAGATGTCAAACTATATGTGCATGGCATCAAATACTGATCAATAAATAGTCATCAGAACACCAGTCCAGCTGAGAGCAAACAAAAACTGTTACCATGGTTACCAGGAATACTATACAACAAACTGTCATTACCTGTGGGGTTCCCAAGGTACAAAACCAACACAGTATCCCATACTTAAAGGAAGTGCCAACTAATCCAAGGATACAGTGGCCATATTATGACACCTGGTCGCCAGTGACATCATGCCTTGACTCCAGCGATTGTCACTCATACTATCAACCACTGGTTATACAACCCTAATTTTTCTGGGGAGTTATATATCCATTCTTGTATGACAAATACACTGGACTGATAAGCCAACACAGCTTCAGTTTGAACCTGATTTTAAATACTGTAATAATTATAGCTATCCAAATTAATTACTCCAAGAATTTATCCAGGACTCCAAACTAAGTGCCTGTAACATGCAATTTTATTAAGCTGAAACCGGTCCGAGTAAATACATGTCACATCTACAATGTATAATATTACCTGATACTGCATAAATTGAATGAACTACACGAATTTGTAATTCCAGTTTGGGAAAGTCTACAGACATGTCTTGCAGTCAGATACATGTACTGGCCTTTGAGCAGGTCTTCATAAATTCCCATACTCTCATTCTAAAAGACATTTTGGAGTAAACCTGGGATAGGAAAGAGGCGTCACTTCCCAAATGTAAGCTATGGGGAAAGTCTGAGGTATTTATCACAACAGAATGAATACATAATACACAGATAATCAAGGAGGTAGCTACCTTGTCCAGTCTTGATTATTTACAGGTTCCAGTATATGGCTGGAACATTGCTGACGTTGTCATAAAACAACATTCACTCAGGTTAAAAGCAGCTGATCATAGTTCTTGGGAACAGCAACATCAGAAAGTTTCTGAAGACTTCAGTGAGTTTCAATACGTCCGGACTAAGACGAAGACTGAGCATCATTGGTACGGATACCACAAGGAGGTATTAATACCACTGTAGATGGAAACTTGTACTCCCGTCCTGGAAATGGGGATTGTCTGTAATCTGAGCCCGGCACATGGGACAAGTTCTTTCACGGTCAAACCACAGTGACACACAATCTTCACAGAACACATGCTGAAAATACAACATGTTAGTATGATAGAAAATATTCATCTCAGTGTGTATCAAATACATCACCATACAAGTTAGAAAACAGTGAGACAAACTAATGCCTTCTCTTTATGTCAAATTAAAGATCCAGGGGTTGGAGGTTTACTATGAAACATAATCTCCAAGAATATTTCACGTCTAATAGCCACATGCATGGGTGTGACTGTTTGAATTAGTCAACACTAATGCTTGCATTACAGAACTCGCACCCGACATTCCATGCCCCATCTCAAACCCAGTATACTGACTCAAAGCCCAAGCAACATGTAACAAGTATCATTCATTAAGAGTATTGTAGGGCAAGTCAAGATCTGGAGGGTCAACTAAATGATAATTAACAAACAACTTGATATAAATTGACATATGGTAGACATTATTCCTTGTAATTTCTTACAAGGGAGACAGCCAAGGTACGAGTCATATTTCAATAAATCCTTTTCTGTACATGCACACTGTGTACATGATGCTAGTACTTGGTAATAGAAAAAACACTAAATAACAATAAAAAAGACCCAAAACTGATATTAAATAATCAACAACCATGACAATAAAAGCCTGCCAGGGGTTAGTGCTAGCTCCTACCCCTGCATACCTAAAAGAAAACATGGGGGAAATGTCAATTAGAAACATGAAATACATGATTATTCCTTTTATACACAGAGCATCAGTGTGCGAACTAGTTTCCAAATTTTGCTAGCTATGCCTGAATGTTACTAGCCTACAACATAATTCACTAGCCCGAAATTTGAATGTAGACACAGGTTACATCATTAAGCTGCTAATATGATGAACATTTTTATCAGGCCATAATCTTGCAGGATTTAAAAGTGTATTAACTGAACAAGTCTGAGAGAGTGATATATTTACAAAATGACTATGGAAATTCACTAGCAAGTCAGGCCAGTGAGTGTGCAGATATACTAGCCACAGGCTAGCAGGCCAGTGGCTATTTCGCACACTGCAGAGCATACTGATTTCGTAAATAGATCAATGGAGCCTATATCCCAGCTAATTACATTTAAATTTCTTATTTCAGTTTGATTTGTTGGTTTGATTATTATTAGACGTCACACTCAGCAATATACCAGCTATATGGCAGAAGTTCGTAAATAATCGGGTCTTGACCAGACAATACAATGATCAACAGCATGAGCATCAATCTACACAGTTGGGATATGATAACATGTGTCAACCAAAACAGCGAACCTAACCACTCTATCCTGTTAGCCGCTTCTTACAACAAGCTGAAGGCCAAATCTATCATTTCTAACCCAGATCTTCACAGGTGATTTCTGTTTATACATCATTTGAGAAAAATATTAATATCAATATCAAACATTTTGTAAAGGCAAGTTATGTAACAGAAACCAACACGTGAAACGTAAGCCGTTTACTTACTTTACATGTAAGCATGACTGGTTCCTTATAATCATCTTGGCATATTGGACAATGTTCTCCTCGATTCTTCAACTCACTTGGAGTCGGTTTCACACCAAAATTCTGTAAACATTTAAGCAATTGTTACATTAAAAGATTCTTCACAAATCTGTCTTAAACACCTGATTTGTTATTTATCAAGTGCACACAACAATATCTTTCTGCTGATCTTTCTGACCTAAAGTTTTAATCTCCTTGGTTGTACTGTTGTATGTAAACTCGATTGGCGATCTAGGATTCCAGCAGCCTATTAACCAATCAATTTTAAAAAAATAATCAGATGACACATTCTTTGAAATTGGACCGTTTGATGTGTTCATATTTCTGTACAAATGAGTCACAATGCCAGCCAACAGGCAAATTTAAAAAGTTCTCTGTCTAACTGTTACCCTTAAACTTTTGTTTTGACTCTTAAGAAACATGGCAGTCATAATGACTCAAAAAAGTGAAACCCCATAAGTAACCCTGATTCTCCTGCACATTATTAGGTTTTGAAACAAACGTGTGTGTACATTTGAGACCAGTAAACTGTGACAGTGCTGGTGGAATATTACTTTCACCATTAAATACATGGCAACACCAGCAGATTGTCTGTGAAAACTTGTAGAAATCAATCTCTTACCCTAAGTGATTACTGATACAAATTATACTCACTGCTTGAACACGGAGTCTGTTGAATGCCTTGATGAGTTCCCGCCACAATCCCCATAGAATGCTTAGTTTGAAGACACCATATACTATTACACACAAGATGGAGAACCAGCGAGCTGACTGCTGATCATCAGACAGGAAGTGTATCCAAGGAATTATGGGTATTAGGTGACGGTAACATTGAGACACATGCTCCACAAACATAAAATATTTGCCCTGAAAAAACAAACAGTGATAATTAAGAATAAGCTGAAATCACACTGTTTATACAAAAATATGCTTGTCATAACAGGGCTCGATTTAGTGCTTTGTTACTTGCACTGGTGCAACCCAATATTACAAAGTGCAACCTAGGTATTAGTCTAACTTGCACTACGCGCAAGTCAATTATTGAGTGGGTAAACTTCTGAATAAAACATCTAAATAAATCAATAGCATATTTCTGATATTACATATTGCAAAAAAAACAGTGCAACTGGAATTTGACTGGTGCAACTAGGTTTTTATCTTAGGTTGCACCTGGTGCAAGTAGGTTAAAATCTCTTAAATCGAGCCCTGCATAAGAGGCGATCAGCTGGTCAGGCTCGTTGACTTGGTTGACACATGTCCTCGTGTCCCATTTGCGTAGATTGCTGCTCATGCTGTTGATCACTGGATTATCTAGTCCAGACTCAATTATTTACAGACCGCAGTCATATAGCTGGAATATTGCTGAATGCGGTGTAAAACTAAACTCACTCACTCACAAAAATAAGCTCATATTCTCTCCTGAAAAAATAACCCCTTGAGTCTATATCATACAGAAAAATATGTAATTTTTTAAGTAAATTGATATTTTATACTTATCCTGATTCATGATCTTTTGCTTATCTCCCTTTCCCTTTCGAATGGTAGTGGAACACTTGAATCCCTTGAAGTTCCCGAAGCGGACGTATAAATACACTCACCCACGAAGTTACCTCCCTTGCCCTTTCACGCGCAAACCATATCATGTGACTTGTCCATACTTGTCACTCTCTCCTTATTTCCAGCCCATGGAAAGGGAGATAAGCAAAAGATCATGCGTCAGGATAAGGAAAAATATGTCTTGTACACTAAATGTGCACACAACAAATCTGTGACCTTCAGATCACAAGGGCACAGCCTCTTAACACTATCATACCATATTGTACCTATCCTGCAGGCATTTACTATGTTTCCCAATAGATTAACTTTAAATATTCATACTGTCCAATAAAATGTAATATATGACTGCAATATCTAATTCCATGTTAATCTGTACCAAAAATATAAGAGATAAAGTGATTTAAAAAACAAATAACACTGAATGCTGGTATCAAGAGCACTGCAAGCCCTGATCTTGTCACCACTTCATCCTCCTCCTACTCACCCTCCTCTTGTGGGGCAGACACTGCAGAGGCACCATGGCAATAAATGACTTCAGTATGACCGTGGAGAACTTGATAATGTAGTCAGTCAGTAGGACTATCCACAGCAGCGTCCAAATGTCGACCTCGTTTACATTAGGCATCTTGAACAACAATCTGAAATTAACAAACATCATTCAAACCTCATGAGAAATCGAAGATCAAATATTACTCTCTGATACCCAACACTTTCCAAATAAAATGAAAATCACTCGACAAACCTAGTAAGAAACATTTATAAAATGGTGGGAATTTTCAAACACCTAGCATTATTGTACAATATGCTCAACAACAAAAATTAAGGACCACCCCAATAACATTATTTAAGCATCATATGGATCATAATATGGACTATAAAATACCTTAATATTGAAAATTGGGGCAGTCCTTAACTTTTTTTTATGAGTATATATAAGGACAACATGTTTTTATAGCATTCCAGCTTATCACAGCATGCAACACATGTTGTACAGAATAAAGTACAGATTACTGAGAAAGTGCAATCCCAAATATAGCATATGTTGCATTTGACCAGTTTCTATCAGGCATTGCGTAGTCATCACAACATGTCAGTACAATGTTGGAATACGCAGCTCTCAGACGTTTACACCTCTAGTGAAACGATGGTTATACTGCCGACAAAACAGGACCGAGCAAACCAGTGATTGATATCATGAGCATCCACCCACATTGTCCGAGGAGGATGACTATAATGTCACTGAGTCCAATAAAACACCACTTTGGCTATCTCAAAAAACTTTTGTTGTGTAATTAAATATAATAGTACTTCCAACAATCTAGAGACATTGTGTAAGTTTCACACAGAGCTCTAATTATGTCTAGCTTGAATATTGATTTAATGCCGCACTGGTTCTGTAAATAATCAAGTCTGGACCAGACAATCCAGTGATCAACAGCATGAGCATCAATCTACACAGTTGGGATACGATGTCATGTGTCAACCAAGTCAGCGAGCCTGACCACCCAATCCCGTTAGTTGCCTCTTACGACAAGCATTGGCTTGCTGAAGATCAATTCTAACTCAGATCTTCACGGGTATCTAGCCTGAATATAGGTTCCACGACATCCCTTGTATGACCAGAACATTTTGTTGTTGACCAGCTTTTTCCAGGAATCCCTTGAGTCAAAAGAGTGAGTGAGTATGGTTTTACTCTATTTTTACCAATATTCCAGCAATTATCACAGCAGAAATGGTCTTCACACACTGTACCCATGTGGGGAATTAAACTGAGGTATGCTGCATGGTGAGTGAACATGGTCAACATTAAAATAACCACTAGGCTAACCCACCGCCCCTCTGGTTCAGAAAAAGAATCTAACAAATGCAGTACTTACAGCTTCCATATATTTTGTTCTGAGAATGCATAGTAGAGTATGGCTATGTTTACTGTGAGGAAGGATATTAGCCACAGAGGTTGGAAGACTCCCCACAGAGCTCGACTCTCCTGTCAAGAGAAACAGATACATAATAACCTCACTGAACAACATGATCAAGAAGACAATATCACGAAGCATTTGTTTACTGCCATTCTCAACAACATTCTATTCAGCAGATCTATTCAAAAGCAGTATCTCTACAACACTAAAGGGGACAAGGCAAATGTTCTTGAACTCTTATTATGCAGATATTAGCAGTGGTGGACAAATTCTATCGATTGCATTCTTATCAACCAATCTAAACCAATCTGCCAGAACATTAAAATATTATAACACTTAACATGTTAAGACTGTAAATAACAATGTAAGGTGCAAACTTGCGCTTTATGTGACGTTAAAATAGGTTACACTTATGTATATAGCCTGGGTCAAGCACATATACCAGTTTGTCTGTGTTAAAAAGCGCTTAAAGCAGGGCACCAGGCAGGGTGAAAAGATGTCCTAATGTTAAAATCATGGCATTAAATGAAGGTTGGTTGGTTTGTTGTTTAACACCAAACTCAGCAATATTACAGCTATATGATGGCATCTGTAAATAATCAAGCCTGGACCAGACAATCCAGTGATCAACAGCATGCAGATCAATCTACGCAACTGAAATATGATGACATGTGTCAACCAAGTCAGCAAGCCTGACCACACGATCCCGTTAGTCGCCTCTTACGACAATCATGGGTTGCTGAAGACCAATTGTCCGGGGTGGAAATAACTTTATAATTGCCTGTGTACTCTGGTACAGTGGCACATGTAAAATCACTTGCCCTGATAATGTTTCCACTATACAGGACGATTTTCTTGTTTATTTTTTTAAATAAGTACAGCATGATAAACAAATTTGCATGCCCAACAGAAAAAAACACTGGCCTGGGACGTCGGGCAATGGGTTATTTCCACCCCTGATTCTAACCCGGGATTGTCACGGGTAATAAATGAAGCATAGTTGATCAGTCTATTTCAGTGGTTAAACAAGTGGAAAACAAGATGTCAAATCAACTTGTAGGAATCAACAACATTCCTCACCCTCACAGCAGTCTGATGTATGAACTGTACAAGCTTCATGTTCGCATAATAAAATGTTCCACCCAAGGCAAAGAAAACCAGTAATCCTGAAAATGAGTCATCGGAATGATTGGTGGAAACATTCTTGAAACACTTTCGACTCCTTATTGTAAATTCACATGTAAATCACTCTTACGATCATAATAGGGATGACGTTGGTTAATGTTGATATAATGTCACTGATAAAGTGATGAAGTGATAAAGTCCACAAACTGAATACAGTTCTTGACTTTTTTAAATTATAAATCTATCACATATACTGACCATTGTTTGGGGCATAAGTGGGTTAAATTTTGTGATAACCTTTTTGGAGGTTTTACTTATTCATTGTAAGAGCTCATCCCCAGTATAAGCTTTTATTTTTTGCCTAAATAGTGAGTTTGGTTTTACGCCGGAAACATGTCCGTTAAAAATAGCCATCTGGAAACTCAAAGATGAGACTGGTGATAATCTAGTAATTTAATGGTATGAGGATATCGGGCTCTGATTCTTACCTAATCTATGGTCATACATCAGTTTCATGAAGAGAAGCACAAAGAAAATCCCACACTTCTGGAACCAGAGAAGAAACGGTCTCCAGTCATTCTGCTGAAGCTCATTCAATGGATTCTGATTGTCTGCCATAATATTATGGTTTTGGTTCTCATCTTGCATTGGTGCCATGTGGGCATGTCCATGTCCATGACTGTGCCCGTGTCCATGACCATGTCCATGATTATGGCTGTCCCCATACAGCTGTTGAGGGTGAATAGTTGCTTGGGAGTTTATAGTTCCCAGTGACGACATGTCAATGACAGCTGATGGCTCTGATATCACTGATGCTGACAGTGCAGGTGCACCTGTAGTACGTGATGATTGTTGGAAATGGGGCAGGAAGCCCTGAGCCATATTTGTCATGTTTCTCCCAAGAGGCAAACGATTCTGAATCTGAAGTGGCATTTGAAGATTCCCAAGACGAAGTGAAAAGTTTTGATCTGAATCTCTCCTACTGTCGTCCATGTTTGGATTCTGCCGTGATCTATCTTCATTCATTGTCGATTCATGAAGATACTGGTTATCTGAAATTGGGTAGAAGATTGTTTGAGCATTATAGTGATTATTTACTTCACACAGACATCATAAAAACTAGAATGATGACTTGTGGTTAAGGTGAGGTGAGGTGAAATTGGGTTTAACGTCGCACTGGAGAATATTTCACTCATATGACGACGTGCATGTGTGTGTATGTGTAGGTGCGGCTGCTTGTACTAGCCCAGACTTAAGCTGGTTTTATAGTGCTAGCCCACCGAGATACCATCCGCAGTGAAGCATGAATACCCCACTCAGACACATTATACTGACTCCCAGCCGACCAGTCCTTGTTGTACCCATTAATGCCGAGCGCCAGGCAGGGACCAACAAGTACCATATTTTAACGTCTTTTGGTATGACGCAGTGGGGGATCGAACCAGCGACCTTCCGCTCTCCGGGCGGACACTCTAACCACTACACCACGGAGACGGTCACTTGTGGTTAAGATGATACATTTTTTGTTTTATGTCAGTGGCATGTTTTACAGTTATATATGCATTTAGTATTAAACCAACGTTCTTACGTATCAGGAAACTATTATGTAATACAATGATATATGCAGCAGATTAACTAAACTACACACAATATAATTGACAATATATTATTGTCATTATTTCAAACAATTCGACTAAAAAACGAAACATTCAAATTGCATAAAGG
Organism: Haliotis rubra; assembly: GCF_003918875.1. Lineage (NCBI taxonomy): Eukaryota > Metazoa > Mollusca > Gastropoda > Lepetellida > Haliotidae > Haliotis > Haliotis rubra. The sequence continues at coordinate 146,884 of NW_025766115.1, forward strand.
ATGGGATTAAAAGCCAGACTTGTATGTTGTGTAGGGTTTGTCGCTATAAAAAGTCATAAGCCAAAGCCTGTTGGCCTACTAGTAAACACTAGACTAGTCTAGAACCTAATTTCGGATTTACTGATTCTTATGTTTGGTCGTACGGTTTGTCAACGCGCATAAACAAATTTCTGCAACAGCTGCAGTCATAAACTCCTCTGAAATATTTATATTCACACAGAAATGTTAAAATGGTGGTACCAGTTTTGTTCCGTCGTATGTTTTCAATATGTTGTAACTTCCCGTTGAAAATTCTGACACCTGTCGGCGAATCTATGGTCATGATACAGCCATTCTGATTGGATCACAGCCTCCATTTAAAACCAATGGAAATGGCTTTAAGAAATGTGTGATATGTACAGACGTAAAGCTAAAAAATTCCTTACTAATGTTGATGGAAATGTGAGAATACCCCACATCATGTTTGCATGAAAGAACCTTGTTTCTTTTTAAAACTATATTATTTCAAAAGAACGCATAAATATTGCAACTAAAATACGCAAAATAATACGAAACAATTGACGGAAACATGCAGATTTGTATGTTTACCTTGCGATACCAATGTTTGGCACCCGTGTTTTGCGTAAACGCTGGGTGTTAGGAGTAATTTTCCTCGGATCGTTGATATATTTCCTTGCTGCAACATTTTCAAAGGTAACGTCAAATATCCATGTTGAAAGGTGAACTCTGTTGTACTCATTTTAGACAAAAATCTGAACAGTTTGCGAGTGATAAATCCCCACTGGACGATAAATCGATCAGTCAAACGGGTATGTACAGCTGATGGACGTCGGGATATGCTCAAGGACATCCCTCCATGATAACCCCCCGGTACATGTTGTGTTTCCGCATGCGCCCATCTCGGAATTCACTTGCAATATGATCTGACAATCCCCAAACCATTCTAGCATTGTGAACTTAATTAATCCGTGAATCATTGTCTCAACAGCTCAAGACTAGCAAAAAAATAAACACATTTCCCAAAATGTCTTGATATCCTACACAACCACTTTGATGGAACATTAGTGTACAGAGTTTGCCTGTATTAACCTACTATCATTATAATCCCACTGTCATCCAACTAAGCATGTTACTCTTCCGTCCTTGTTCAGTAGTCATAGTAATCCACAGATGTGTACTGAAAGTATGTGATCTAGACTACTGAACTAGACTATTATGTGATAGTTTTGTAGGAAATTCCATTTTGTGGAAGCTTTGGTAGTTGAGTTGGATACATCACTGACAGATATGAGTGAGTGAGATTAGTTTTACGCCACACTCATAAAGAGCAGGAGCATAGATTTGTGCAATTGGGAACCGATGACATTTGTCAACCAAGTCAGCAAGCCTGACCACCTGATCCCGTTAATCACCTCTTACGACAAGCATGGGTTACTGAAGGCCAATATTCTAACCCAGACTTTCATGTGTCCCCTCTGCGAATGTGTCTCTAATCCATGTGAGTGAGTTAGTTTAGCTTTATGCCCGCTTTTAGCAGTATTCCAGCAATATCACTATGATCACGGCGGGGGACACCAGAAATGGGTTTTACAGATTGTACCCATGTGGGGAATCGAACCTGGGTCTTTGGCGTGAGGAGCAAACACTTTAACCCACCACCCCTCAAACCCATGTAGAAGTCACATGGGGGCATTGGGGGTCTTTCACACTCTGAAAGTTATTGTAATGAAAGTTAGTATAATATCATTTATATTTTGTAATAAAGCATCATCGTTTTTAGTGATAGTGCACTTAAAAAAAAGAGAGGTGCACATCCCTGCTCTCTCCTACAGCATGTCATGAATCCACTGGACTAGTGGATAAAGACATCTTTGCAGACTGTTAAGGGATGGAAATGAGAAAGAGATAATCAAAGGTTACTCAGAGGGCCATACATTGATATAAGCAGTGTATCTTAAATAATCACCATTACCCAATTGCTTTTGAGTCGTTTATGACAAAATCTCATTGAAAAATCTATTTAGAAAAACTACTATACTGGGCATGATGTTGCTTTTTCAGCTTGTGTACCTGTATTTCTATACACATCATTATTTACTGAGTAGATGCAAGAATCTCGTGTAAATGAACTTTACCGTAGAGAATGAACTAAAGCAGTTTGTCTTGCATGTAGAAACTTACCATATGGTCTGTGGCACGTCCCAGTTGTCTAAGGTGATACATTTGGCTGGTCATAGTTGCATTGGATGGGCATACCAGAAACCTACAAATACAATTCAGGGTTCAAATCCGGGTTATCCAGATTTTTTGTCAAGTTGGTCAGCACTATAGCCCTTTTCATGAGCTCCACCAAAGAGGTAAATGTCTGAGGCCTGCTTCACTTCTGGCTTTTCTCACTGACTAAGCTGACACACGACACACTGTGATATATCTGGAATACTGGTAAAAGCACTGTTGAACCAAACTCACTCACCCACTCACTCACCCACTCACTCACCCACTCACTCACTCTCTCTCTCTCTCTCTCTCTCTCTCTCTCTCTCTCTCTCTCTCTCTCTCTCTCTCTCTCTCTCTCTCTCTCTCTCTCTTTCTCTCTTGTAGTGTAGTTTTATTCATATAATATGTGATGTGCTTGTTATACAAAATGTTTCCGTTTATTTCAGTCTGATGATCTAGTGTTGGAGGAGTACAAAGTGAGGAAAACCCAGCGTCAACCATTCCAGTGGCAAGCTAAGATACCAGATGAAACTGAGAACAATAACCGCACACTTCAAATACATTGTCGTAATTCTGTGCAGGGGAAACACCTTCTAGTAGATGAACGAGGTAAATTTGATACTATCACTATCAGCATGACCAGAAAGATACCTTATGGATTAAAGCTCAGTCATAAATTTGTCGGTCAAAAACATCTGAACTCCCTCAAATTAATCTATAAACACGAAGTTACAGTGAAACCTGCCAACACCGGCACCTGTCTAATCTGGCACACTGTCAAAACCAGCATAAACTTTTTCTCCCGTCATTTTACAATGATATTATGATCATTAAAACATTGTCTAATCCGGCACCTGTCTATTCCGTATTCCGGCACGACTTTCCAGTCCCAACAAGCAATTTTAGCTGTACTTAACACTGTCTAAACCGGCATGGGTATGAGCAGTCCAATCAAGGACCCATAATCCAATACACTAATTAATCCTCTTGGCACGCTAGATAATCAGTAAGTAGTGATTGTGCAGTGACATGGGTATGAGCAGTCAAAAGAATAATTATCTGTCATCAACATTATTTTAATTTGTTGCACAATTAACAAAGACCAAGTTTTACTGCACAAACGTAAATGAACAAAATGGATAACAAAGAAATTATTACACTCGAGCAAGTGTGTCATACGACTTATACGAAATTCGTGCAAAATTAGGTATTGCACTCTCGCTCGGGCAATACAAAATTTCACACTTGTTTCGTATAAGTCGTATGACACACTTGCGCATGTAATAATCTCTATTGATTACTCTACAGGACACTCATAATTCCTGTAAGAACCCTTGAAATTAGTAATTGGAGAACCCTTGAACTCTGTGAAATGCCTTGATGTGGCAGATGATACTGACATGTGTTTTTGTTCAGGGTATGTCTGTGAGAGGAAACATATAGGCCCAGGTTCCTGCTGTGATATTCGAGGCTCATCCACTCGCCGATACCAGTGTGAGAGCTGTCTGTCCAATGGTTGCTGTACAGTGTATGAATTCTGTGTCTCCTGCTGTCTTCAACCAGATAAAGTAAGTTGGTTACCTTTACATGATGTGCAGGATGACACATGTTGTTAATCAATACATTGAGTTATCTCAAGATTTAACTTATGTTATATTTGGGATAACGCTTTCTTAGTAAAGTACAGATTCTAGTACTTTTGTTTGGTTGAGTCCCATCAGGGATTCGAACCCACAACCTCAGACACCCTGACTCTGAGGGTGTGGGTTCAATCCTCGGTGGGACTCAACCCAACAAAAGTACTAGAATCTGTACTTTACTAAGAAAGTGTAATCCCAAATATAACATATGTTACATTTGACCGCTTTCTAAATGGCATTGTGTATTTCATATCTCAAGATTATCTTAGAAGGATGTCATACTTTTTGAGAGGAATTGTACTAACCAACTTCAGCTACAATGTGTTAAAACATTGTTATCAATCGAGTTTGGTCCAATTGAATTAGTTAGGGTCAAGCTTCAGTTAGTACCGAGCGCACCGTGTCACCGTTAAAACGATAGGCCGCTCCGTCAGCGTTATTTACGCCTCTGACTAGTTATTGTATTCTCCTTTGTGCTACGATCATTTTGCATAATGACACATAGCTATGTTTCAAGAGCCTCTAATCCAACATAGCAAAGTTTAGTGACCTGTTTCCAAGGTAGATTGATGTCTTGATATAACCCCTGTTAATCATAATGTTGTGTACATGGACCTATATGCTAGTCTTTTTGACTAGATGTGAAACATGACGTCTTTTGACACTCTTGATCTAAGTATGTTCCTTTTTTTGCAGAAAACTTTATTGAGAAGAATATTACGAGAGGCCAGCAACGAACCATTTAACTTATTTTCACTTGTATCGGATCACTTTGAATTGTGTCTAGCCAAGTGTCGTACATCATCCCAGGTGTGTAATCATCAAACCAGCATGTTCTTTTAGTGGACCATTAATATGCTGGCCCACTTCACAAATAACAGTATTTAAAATGATTCAACTGCATGACCACTCTAGTGATAATGGAAATTACAGTCTCCCTGTATTGTGTTATTGTTAACATGATGACGATAGAAAATCATGAATAGTTAAACTTACCAAATTCTTACACCATGATTGATTTGACTGAAGTACTACTTAAACAAGCAGTATTCAAAATCAAGGAATGTTTCAGTCCTTGAGGTATTTTCACATGGTATTTGACTCTAGAGAGCCCTCATTCTTCGTCGTTGGACATGACACAAACGGCAAAGACCTCTTCATTTTCAACATGTTCAAGTAAAAAATATTTAAACATTGAACCAGCATTAACCCCAACTCCCTTGCTAGCTACATAGCTCGCTTGACAACTCTTATGATTTCTTTTCAGAGTGTGCAACATGAAAATTCCTACAGAGATCCCAAAGCAAAATTCTGTTTTGGAGAAAATCCCCCCGATCTTCAGGCCGTTGTTAACTGAGGTTGGCTCAGGGTAGACATTGGAGAGATGACGTGTATATAGTTGTACAGTTGTATAAAGACAGATGTACATATCCCTCCACTATTGTGTACATATCAGTGTATTGTGATATTGTGTTGTATTGTATATTGTGAAAATGCCTGGAGCTAATGAAATCAAGCCCACGGATGAGCAGCCTTTCCGTCTGCAGTGGCTCAATTCCTGCTACCAACAGACACTTCTGCCTGATGCACCATGGCATGGTGTAAGTATTGTTTTGTGTAATGTAAGCATGGTAGGCAGGGTGATGGGTTAGCTTAGTGGTTAAAGCGTTCGCTCGTCACGCTGAAGATCCGGGTTCGATTCCCCACATGGGCACAATGTCTGAAGCACATTTCTGGTGTACCCCGCCGTGATATTGCTGGAATATTGCTAAAAGCGGCGTAAAACTAAACTCACTCACTCATACTGTAAGCTGTTAAATGCAAATATATGTCAAGGCCTAGAACAGGTTTTCTCCCAGTGTAAATATTAGAAGAGAAGATATGCTTGTCATTATGGATTCAATTTTGAGGAATTAGACTCTCATTTGGTGAAATGTATGGATAATGGGTACGATGTGATATCTTGTATTTTTCCTTATCCTGACCCATGCTAATTAAGCTTGTCTCCTTCCTCTTGCGAATGATAGTGGAACACTTGAAATCCCTTTAACCCCTTTAAAAAAGCGGACGTAAAATCACTCACCCAAGAGTAGCATCCCTTTCCTCCCTTTGGCATCCAAATGGTCACATGATCGGCCATATTTGTCACTCTCTCCTTCTTTGCCCTTGAGGACGGTTGTGAGAGCACCTGGGTCCCTATATGGCACATATCCTTTTATATTTTCGGACCTTACATCAAAATTATTGCTGTATACGTTTTTAGGATTATATTCTACATTACGGTTTGAAATTTGATCTAAATCTTCCATTGTTTGACATGTGTTTTCTTCATGTTTACAATTGATGAAAACTTGTATTCGTTGTAGGTACTGAGCGTCTGCGGCTGACCCGCATATATTATGTCCTAATTGCACTGTTTCATGTTCTTTCAGCTCTCGCTGTGAGTTTTGTGTAAATTTAAATTCGGTTGAATTTACTAATTACCTTTTTTCCATCCATAGACGTGCTAAGGACTGGGTATGTAGGTATTCTCAAGTCATGTCTAAATCGAGTGATTGCGCTGATAACCGTGTGTTAACCACTGCTGCAGATATTCGTAATTCGAGTGAATTGCTGAACGTTTCTCAGGAGCAGGTCGATGTACCAGAGGTGAACGCCGGAGGCCATAAGAGATCATCATCTACTGAGCTGACCTCATCGCAGATAAAGAAGGCCATATCTTCAGCTTCACAGAAGAAGAAAGCTACTACTATGAAGACTTCAGTGAAGTCTAAGATCAGCTCTACTCAGAAGGCGAGGTCTTTCTCAGCCGAGATTGTTCCTCCGGAAAAAGCAGATGTTTATGATGATCCACCCATCCTCATACCTGAAGTCACCATCGTCAGTAAGAAGACGAAGCCTGCTTCTACAGCTACATCGGCATTGGTATCAGCGCAGACATTGACAGAAGACCTACTATCAACGCAGACATCGAGTACCAGAGATAGCAGCAGCGTCAACTCTTCATGAGTGCAGCGAGCCTTAGATGACGTCTCTTCAGTATCAGATGCATCATCCCTGCAGCAGTCTCTTCAGACAATGCAGAACTTCAACCCGGGACTGTTCATGCAACAGTTTACAGACCAGATGATGTCAATGATGGAACGTCGCTTTGCTCAAAAGAAGGCTGCTATGAAGACCACTACAATGTCTACTAGCCTGCGTGAAGGCTCTACAGTCTCCCCTCCATATCTAGATGGAGAGGGAAGCCTGCGCAAAGGCTCTCAGACACGACAATGTTCCCCATCTGAAGTAGACGCCCCAGAGAGTGCTGCTAAGAAGTCTCCATGCAGGAAGGAATCAAGGCGTTCTCCCAAACCCTACAGACATTGCAGATATGAGTCGTCATCTCCATCGGACTCTGACGCCCATCAAGAACCTGCGCGAAGACACTCCTACAGAAGGGAAACTACGTCCAGGAATCCACCTTCGCGAATATCTAGAGAAATATCTCAAATCTCCACGAAAGATTCAAGATCACATCGGCGAAGCTCATCTTATAGATCATCCTATAGACTCAAGTCGTCGTGCATCCTTAGAGCGAGAAATGTCTTAATCAGAAGATGAAGGTGAAGGCGTCTTCTCCGATACGGAAATTTAACTCCTGGATCGCCAATGGCCAGGTTCAGAACAACTGGAGTCTTCCAGCCCCAGCCGTTCCTGTACAACCTTCGACAGTGGGTGGACGTCTTCAACGGTACTGGGAGAATTGGGGGAGACTACAGGACGACTACGTATCCCAGATACTGGGCGGAGGGTACAAGATACAGTTGGAAGCCACTCCGCCGCTCACAAGCAACCCGATGGCCTTCAACAACACAGCCGACCGGTTAGAGAAACTGGACCCTACTCGACAAAGAGGCAGTAGAAGAGATAGATCAAGATCTCATCACTCCCGGGTTCTACTCCCCAATTTTCCTGGTACCGAAGAAACATTCCAAGGAGAAATTTCGGCTCATCTACAACATGAGGAAGTTCAACCGGGAGTATCTACGCAGACCAGCAAAAGTCAAGATGATACATCTTCCTCAGCTCTGACCTCTCGTTCGTCCAGCAGACTTCCTTGCCAGCATAGATCTGCAAGATGCATACCTCCACATCCCTATACATCCAGACTCAAGGAAATACCTATGTTTCCTTTTCAATGGACAGCACTTCCAGTGGAAGGTTTTACCGTTTGGAATATCGTCGCCCCCCTGGTTGTTTACTCAAGTGACCAAGCCCATCGTCACATGTCTACATCGTCAAGGTCTACGCAGTGCTTTCTACCTGGACGACGGTATTCAAGCTCATCAAGATCCCAGTCAACTCAGACTGCAACTAGACTTCACCACCAGGCTGCTCACTCAACTAGGATGGCTAGTGAATCTCCTCAAGTCGGAATTGGAGCCGAAAGATCTGCAATATCTAGGAATTCTACTCATCACACCAGTGAATCATATAGTCGTTCCAGGGGATCGTTGGGTCAAAATACAACAGATGATACCTCAACCATTGCTCTCTCCGTTGACACTACGTGCTTGGCAAAGCATGCTCGGTCTACTCACCTCAGCTCAAGACATGACTTGCAGAGGGAGATTACAGTTGCGCCCACTACAAGTATTAGTGAACGCCCACCTAGACAGCCTAGATCCATTAATACTACCGGACAGCCTGAAACCATGTCTCCTATAGTGGACTCGGAAGTCGAACGTTTGCGGAGGGACCTTTTTGTCAGAGCCAGTTTGCAACACTCATCTCTACGTGGGATGCCTCCCTACAAGGATGGGGTGCGCACTTCAACAACGAAGTGACAGCAGGGAAGTGGTCGAGTCAGGATCAGAAATCACACATCAATCTGTTGGAGATGAAAGCAGTAATCAACGCTTTACAACATTGGTCCAGCGTACTAAAGAACGCACGACTCATGGTACACACGGACAACTCCACAGTGGCGTTTTACATCAACAAACAAGGGTCAACAAGATCAACAAGTCTGCTACAACTCAGCTTTCTCCTGTTCAGCATAGTCGACGACCTGAACATCTACATGAAGGCATGCCACATTCCAGGAGCAAAGAATGTCATAGCAGATGCCCTATCTCGTCCACTACAACCATCCCCGACGGAATGGATGTTGCATCCAGAAGCATTCCAGTTCATCAGACAGACTTTACGATCCCCACTAATAGACCTGTTTGCAACAAAGTTCAACAAACAGCTACCAACGATCGTCTCACCGATTCCAGATCCTCAGGCATGGGCAACAGATGCTCTAAGCATCTCATGGGAAGGACTAAAAGCTTACGCGTTTCCGCCTCCTGCACTACTACCACAAGTACTACAGAAAATCAAGCAGATGACTACGTTGCAACTGATTTTGGTCGCGCCCTACTGGCCAGCGAGGGTATGGTTTCCCGTCCTCATACAAGGATACAGGATAACTCGGAAGTCCAACCCTGAAACTACCAGAGTGGTCGAACCTATTCGTCCATCCACACACCAAGCAAGCTCACAGGAACCCGACACTGTTCCAGCTGCACGCGTGGAGCGTATTAAAGCTTGCCTGAAGACTAGAGGGTACTCCGCCAGAGCAACAAAAGCAGTAACACTAGCTCTACGCAGATCAACTCACAACTTGTACGACGACAAGTGGCAGAGATTTGAACAATATGCAAAGAGGAAAGGCTTTACAGTGGTGAAAGCAACACATCCTCAAGTGGCGGAATACTTATGTCATCTATGACAGACGAGACACTTAAAAGGTTCAACACTTTCAGTGTACTTAGCTGCCCTCAGTACAGTTATCACCATGAAAATGGGTATCAAGCAGACCAAAGTACCAGAGATTCTGGCACCACTACGCTCGTTCAAGTTGGAAGACCAACAAAAGAAATTTAAGGCTCCTGCCTGGGATCTCAACGTAGTTTTACAACATCTCACCAGTGATGCCTACGAACCTCTAGAATGGACATCCTTTGAACTACGAACTCAGAAAACGCTGTTCCTGATTGCCCTAGCAACAGCTGCAAGGATGTCAGAAATACATGCTCTGGACTTTGAACGAACACGATTTGAATCAAGACATCGTGACATCGTACATCAGGGACTGAGATGGGATTTTATCGTCAAGAACCAACTGCCTGGTCAGCCTGACAGACAGTTCCACATCCCAGCACTATCTACAGTCCTTGGGCCACAGGATACGCAGGATCTTTCCTTATGCCCAGTCAGAGCACTTAAAGTAGTCTACTTACAAAGAACCAAAAACAAGGAGACGAAAAGTCAAGCGCCTATTCATCCCCTTATCCACTGAGACGCCCACGGAAGTCTCTAGGACAGTGAAGCCTATAAAGCAGCAGGACTTGAGCTCCATCAGCCTCCAATCCACACAAAGTCAGAGCCCTGGCGTCAACACTTGCTCTGTATGGAAACTGCTCGATAACAACTATAATGGAGGGCTGCTTTTGGAGATTGAACACGGTGTTTGCCAACCACTACCTCAGAGACATTGCCACTGAAGACGTCTCAGGCATTCACCAGTTTGGGCCACTTGTTGTAGCACAACAACTAACGGTTCCACAAAGGCGCTGAGTAAATCTCACCCCTTTTATCACGTGACCTGTGAAAACCAACGCTCTGGAGAGCAATGGCTATAAGTCCATGCACACCTCTAGGACAGACTAGCATGAGTGATAGACCCTGTACTTGTATAGGACATACTCGTACATGAAGAAGGGTCGCATCTCCACTTGATGCGCGCATCAAGAGATGGAGTTGTAATAGATAACTAATGGAATATTAGTTTATCTAAAATCCACACGAAAATGTCAGGAGGAGTTTCGGAGAAATCTGACAAGTTGTGGTCCCCCCAGACTCATCAGAGAAGTTGAAAGAATCTTCAGCTGTGCCATCATAAGTTCCGAAGGGGGGTAATACAGGACGTAAATCTACAACCAGTGAATCCAGAACGTGGTTTGACCCACCACCGTTTCCGACAGATTCAGCAAGCATAATTAGCATGAGTCAGGATAAGGAAAAATATGTAATTTTCTGACTAAAATTGATATTTTATACTTATCCTGACTCATGAGGTTAGCCCTCCCAACCTCCCCTCTTATGGCACTCTGGATTTCCCTGTAAATCCGGGTGTCGGGCTTACATACGGAGAGAGTGACAAATATGGCCAATCATGTGACCATTTGGGCGCCAAAGGGAGGAAAGGGACGCTACACTTGGGTGAGTGATTTTACGTCCGCATTTTTAAAGGGAAATTCAAGGGATTTCAAGTGTTCCACTATCATTCGCAAGAGGAAGGAGACAAGCATAATGAGCATGAGTCAGGATAAGTATAAAATATCAATTTTAGTCAGAAAATTACATACTTGTATCAGTTTGAACATGCTCTAATCAAACTATACAAAAACTGAAGATTCATATACTCTCAAAAAACAGCAACACATGACCAGATACAAGGTCAGTTGTGTATGTGATAGCTGAGTCAGTTGTTCAGGATGACACTTTCATAAACTGTGTTCCAACCCATCTCATAGATGTTCTACGGATTCAGTCTGATGATTTAAAGGTCCGGAGTAAACCTGTACATTGTAGTTCCATAGGAATGCTGTTTTCTGAATGGTTTTGAAAAAGGACATTGATATGGCTCATCATGTTCGTAATACGAACATTGTGTGGATGTAGGATTTCACCACGATAGCGTTTTGTTGTCCAGTTGACTTGACCAGATTTGTAATGCTAGTATCAGTGTGGGAGATACCCACCCACACCATTACACTTCCATCTACTCTATGTAAGTGGTAGTCCACAAAGATAGGTTCATTTTCCTTCCTCAACATATTTAGTCACATATGTTAATTTGGAGAGCTGAAGATCACAAGAATTGTGTGTCATATTTCAGATTGAAAGTAAGGTGGCGGAAGTGCTGGCACAGCGGGTAGAGAAACAGTTCATCCATGCAGAGAGACGGGAAGCGCTGCTAGATGTGCTGGGTCAGCAGTTCGTGGACTCATACCTCAGTAAAGTCAAAAGAGATCCACAGCTGCTGGTAATTACCTGTACCTTTGGAAGCAAGGATTTTCAGGGTTAAAGTGAAATAATTAGATATCTGTAACAGTGTGGTGTCATTCAGTATATACTTACACACTTGAACACCTGAAGGGTTTTCAAGGAGGCATTGCTGAATATGAAGTTAAACATCAAAGAAACAAACATAAGAATAGAATCAGCTATTAACCCAAGCTTAACTATGTTAATTGTAAGTAGGTGAAATTGGTTGGCTGCTTGGGCAGAAAGATTATAATGTCATCATATTCAAGTGTTGTTAATGTTCATATCAACCCAGTATTTCCTTTTTATCCCACCGGCATGTAATGCGGTGGGATATAGTCGTCGCCTTGTCCGTCCGTAATCATTTTGATTCCGGAGCATAACTCAAAGACCGTTCGATATTTTTCAACAAAATTTGGTAGATATGTCAAACATAACCTAAGGTGGTGCCTTTTGCTATTTACAGATTATTGTCATTTTTATTTTTCTCGGTTTCCATGGAAACGTTTTGGACTTAGTCTTAAAAAGGGGTGGGCTTCGTTTCCGGAGCATAACTCAGAAACCGCTCGATATTTTTCAACAAGACTTGGTAGCTATATCAAACAGAACCTTAAGTGGCGCCTTTTGCTATTTGCAGATTTGGGGCATATTTATATTTCCCGGTTTCCATGGAAACAATTCGGACTTAGTCCCAAAAGTGAGCAGTGGGCTTCGTTTCCGGAGCATAACTCAAGAACCGTTCAATATTTTTCAACAAAACTTGGTAGCTATATCAAACAGAACCTTAAGTGGCGCCTTTTGCTATTTGCAAATTTGGGCCATATTTATTTTTCCCGGTTTCCATGGAAACAATTCGGAAAAAGTGAGGGGTGGGCTTCGTTTCGAGCATAACTCAAGAACCATTCAATATTTTTCAACAAAACTTGGTAGATATATCAAACAGAACCTTAAGTGGTGCCTTTTGCTATTTGCAGATTTTTGTCATTTTTATTTTTCTCGGTTTCCATGGAAATGATTCAGACTTAGTCCCCAAAGTGAGGGGTAGGTTTCTTTTCTGGAGCACAACTCAAAAACTTCTTAATATCTTTCAATAAAACTTGGCAGATATGTGAGGCAGATCTTGAAGTGGTGCCTTTTGCTATTTGCAGATTTTTGTCATTTATTTTTTTCATGATTTCCATGAAACGATTTGCACTTAGTCTAAAATCAAGCTGGACTTGAAGTAACTGTCAGATGATTTGTTCTTTCAAAGATGTGGGGCCCGGGGGGATATGTCATCTTCTGATGACTCTTGTTCAATATTGATATTGCTGAAACAGAGTAAAGTTTGATGTGAAACAACAAATGGTCAAAGGAGAACGCAGGATTCAGGTACGGAGCTAGCTTGCAACAATGTTGATGTTTCTTATTCCAGGAACCACCTAACATGTTGAAGGAAGAGAGACAGAAGCTGATTGTTGAGGCTCAGTCCTGGCTGAACAGTCAGATGTACCGAGCAGTGAAAGATGTAGGGTACCAGAGGATCATCACTGGCTCTCAAGCTGAGTATGTTGCTTTTATTCTATGTAGCCCCATTGTAAAATGGATATGGTGCCTTGTCTTAAAGCAGAGCATCTGTTTGATCCTTAGCTTCATCATTCAAAAGATAGTCCTTCTTCCTCAGCATGGCGTTATTTGGATCAGATCACACGAAATATTCAGCCCCAAATTTGTTGCAAGTGTTAGAAAAAAACAGATTTATAATACAATTCCCAATTAATGATTTAGTTAAGCCAAACTTGGTGGCTTGGTCAAGGTATCTTGTATGTCGATGTTACTGTTACTAATGAACAAGAAAATACTTCCCTATATTCAATCCAATAATTTGACTTTTTGGCATCATGTTGAATGCAACTATAAAATACAATGTAAAAATTGTGAGAATGAGGAACCCTGCCAGGAAAACCTAGTCCAGGATCCTACATAAATCCCTGCACCTGTGGGGCGGTGGGGTAGCCTAGTGGTTAAAGCGTTCGCTCGTCATGCCGAAGGCCCGGGTTCGAATCATAACATGGGTACAATGTGTGAAGCCCATTTCTGGTGTCCCCCGCCGTAATATTGCTGGAATATTGCTAAAAGCGGCGTAAAACCATACTCAGTCAGTAAGTCAGCCCTGCACCTGTGTTGTCTCTGTCATATGGCAGGTGCCGACAGGGAAATTCTCTATTCACTCACTTATTGAAGACATTCTTACATTTCTTCCCCCAGTGATGAGCCTCCTCCTGGGTATGCTGAGTTCATGCAGCACACATTTGGTGTGTTTGTGAATGGACTGGACAGACAGTGTTATCTGCAGGAGATGGAACTGGCAGTAAGTAGTATTATATAATGTCTATTCGAAACATCAAATTACATTGCTCCAAAGCAGCTCCAAACATCCAAAACAACCTTTTGCTAGGTTCACAGCCAGTCCCCAGCCTCACAACCAGTCCCCAGCCTCACAACCAGTCCCCAGCCTCACAACCAGTCCCCAGCCTCACAACCAGTCCCTAGGCTCACAACCAGTCCCTAGCCTCACAACCAGTCCCTAGCCTCACAACCAGTCCCTAGCATCACAACCAGTCCCCAACCTCACAACCAGTCCCCAGCCTCACAACCAGTCCCCAGCCTCACAACCAGTCCCCAGCCTCACAACCAGTCCCTAGCCTCACAACCAGTCCCTAGCCTCACAACCAGTCCCTCCCCAGCCTCACAACCAGTCCCTAGCCTCACAACCAGTCCCTAGCATCACAACCAGTCCCCAACCTCACAACCAGTCCCTAGCCTCACAACCAGTCCCCAGCTTCACAACCAGTCCCTAGCATCACAACCAGTCCCCAGCCTCACAACCAGTCCCCTAGCCTCACAACCAGTCCCCAGCCTCACAACCAGTCCCCAGCCTCACAACCAGTCCCCAGCCTCACAACCAGTCCCTAGGCTCACAATCAGTCGCTAGCATCACAACCAGTCCCCAGCCTCACAATGAGTCCCCAGCCTCACAACCAGTCCCCAGCCTCACAACCAGTCCCCAGCCTCACAACCAGTCCCTAGCCTCACAACCAGTCCCCAGCCTCACAACCAGTCCCCAGCCTCTCAACCAGTCCCTAGCCTCATAACCAGTCCACAGCCTCACAATCAGTCCACAGCCTCACAATCAGTCCCCAGCCTCACAATCAGTCCCCAGCCTCACAACCAGTCCCCAGCCTCACAACCAGTCCCCAGCCTCACAACCAGTCCCCAGCCTCACAATCAGTCCCCAGCCTCACAATCAGTCCCCAGCCTCACAACCAGTCCCCAGCCTCACAACCAGTCACTAGCCTCTCAACCAGCCCCTAGCCTTACAACCGACTCCAAGCATCAGAAACAACCCCTAGCCTCAGAAGCATCCTCTCACAAGCAACTCCTATTATCACAACCAGACCATAGCCACACAATGGGCCTGACTCATTCAACTTGATGGTTATTGCTTATTGTGAGTCAACATAGTCACTAGAACTACATCTTGCACCAAGATAGTTTGACTTAATGAGACCGACAATAGGTTTGCCAGTGTAGTTTAAAGTGATGTCGTAGGGAAAAGCTGCTGCACTCTTTAATATGAGCTTCTGTAATGACACACTGCACAAGTGGCTTTGCTGCAATTTGGTGTGCACAGTTGGTTTTCCTGAGGTGCAAGAAAGTTGGGAATTGACCTCGATTATGTCTGTAGGTTTGTCAACACCATGCCTGTAATAATGGGTTTTAGCAAAGTGGAAAATATCTAAAACCTGCATCATTTAAAGATTTTCACCCACAGTGTGATATAACAGCAATGCCGTTCAAATCAGTGACCAACCAGACTCACTCATTCTGTTACAGAACATGTTTTGTTATCACTAAAGTATCATGCAAACCATCATTAAACCAAACTCTCTCACTCATAGCACCAGAAGCAAAAGGAATTACTGAACAAGCGGAAGGGTCTCAGGGATGCCATGTACAGACTGCCAGCACCAAGCAGGTTCAAACCAGCATCCTCTGCAACATCATCAGCCACCAGCAAATCATCAAAACCATCCACAAGTCAAATCAAGAGTAAGTACTGTAACTGTAGTTAGTGCTGTAGTCACTGTAGTTAGTGCTGTAGGATCATGGGGAATTTAACCTGGGTCTTCGTGAGTAAAACGACAAAGAAGTGTTTATGTTTGGGTTGCACAGTGACCGTGGAAAGAGGATTAAATCGCTACAATAACTACAGATTGCAATTTTCATATTCTAGGGCATACTGTTTGTCATTCAAATGTCTTTTTATTTGGTTGTAATATCATAGCTATTAAAGACTGTCAGAAGTTAATGAAAATTTCCTTATAAGATTTTTCTCAAGCAAAATCATTGGATTATGGACAGACTTAGTCAGATATGGCTGAAGGAAATTTTTAACTAATCCTGCACTACTTACTTACTTCCTGCACTTATTGCTTACGGCTCGAAAAGCGTGGCTTGCCAGACGATGTCAAAAAGACGTAGAACTGCAATCACTTCCTGGTCTCGGCTGCTTACTCGTCTGCGCATGCGTCACCGGAAGGTGACGTCAGCCACCTCAGATTATTGCTTTTCGCACGCCTCGTTAGACGTGTTGTTTGCCAGCTCAACTTGTATCCCACGGGATTATATTTTGTGAAGCATTAATAAAGACTGACTTTGTGTGTATTTTGTTTTGTACCTCTACGAGAAGTGTAGGTATTATCTTTCACTTTCTTTTTGTCATTCAGTAGTTCTGTGTAGTGATGTCGCTCGCTTATACACGGTCCCCGCCATCACACTTTCACTTCGCCATTAAAACACTTTGCCGTGGCAGCATTTGATAATCCGTTGTGTTTCATTTGGTTCAGGCTTATATACTATACCATATAATAGTGGTATATTTATTGTGCCTGTATTATGGTCTCTTAAACTTTCAGTTATTTTGAGACTTTTGTTCTCAACTTTGCTGTTATATTCATTACTTTGTATGTAATGCTTTACTGGGTTTTCTGCTTCATTGCAGATCTATGTACAGCCAGTTGTATACATTGTCGGGTGGGAAGTCTCAGAAAGACCCTCATCCCCGATGTTTGAAATGTACTACTCAATGTACCTCTGGCCATAAATGTGCCAGCTGCGCTTGTGCTATCACCCAAGAGTTTCTCCGCTTATATCTACAGGTTGTTAAGAAGCTTCTGGGACAACAGAGACGGAAGAGTATGTCTACTACTTCGACACCGGTCTTGACGACCACCACGCCTACGCCAAGTGTTGCGGCGTCAACTGTGTCAACGAATGCCTCGTCACCAGCATTCAGATTATGTCTTCGCCGCTTATGTCGCCGGTGTTACAGCGTTTGGCTTCCAGCTTCCAGCTTCGTCGGCGCTTGATCGGCGGGCGCTCTGGCGCTTCGGGCGCTTAAGGCACTCCTCACCTCCTCCGCTGTTGCCGATGTCATCTCCACAACGACCGATGGGCCAGCAGTTTGCGCCAGATCAGACACCCCAGCCAGTGTTCCTGGGGCAGACGCCTTATGCGTATATCAACCACATACGGGTTTTCCAATGCCTCAGGCGCCTATGATGCAAACGCCATACGGCCACCAGCAGTTTGATGTATCCACGCCAGCACTCTCTTGACTTTACTATCAGGTCAAGCCGGTACATCAGCCTATGCCGCTTATGCCACCAGCTACATCGGCGCTTCCTTTCCTCTACGGCCTCCAGCTTTGCCACCTTTGCCACCTCCGACGATTTTCGGGCGCTTCTGCCCCTCCAGCATCGGTGCCTATCTTGTCAACTTTGTTCGCTCCTGTGCCTACGCTTAACGCCTCCCGCTAAGGCCCATCGCTTCGCAGGCTTAACATAGGTCGAGACCTCGTAGTAAGCGCGCCTTCTGCTAAGCCGTCGCCTGCAGTAGCCGTTCCCTTTGCCGCTTCGCTCACCCGTCCTCTGAGAGGGACTTTGCCCCCAGACTATGAGGAAGACACGGGCTCTAATCACCTTGGCTTTGATCAATGCGGTTTGACTGGATTGTTGATCGTTTAATAGCCTCAGTCCCTTCACCAGGCCCTGATGTTGCAAAGTCACTTACTATTTGGGACTCGCCTTCCTTAATGTTACCAGCACATGAGGCGGTCAGAGAGATTCTCTCTACCCTTGATGAAGATTTCGCTGGAATGTCTCTCAACCCAACTATTAAAGCCTTCTAGAGTACGTCGTGATGACTATCCTATTCATGGCTTGGACTTTGCCCAGACAGTGACTAAGGTGGATGAGGAAATGAAACGCGTGACAGGTTCTTCCTCTGTGTCCTCCTATAAAGTTCAGGATACAAGGGTCGCGGCTTTGGACTTAGAGCTTAAGCGTATGTTCGCCTCTATATCGGCATTGGCGTCCAGCGACTGATGCCATCACTCAGGATCTTAAGGAAATAAACCGGATCGACTGGATCATCTTACAACTATGATGCTATGGCAGGGTAAAGTGATCACTGACCTCGCGCGGAACACCTTAGGTCGGCGCTTGCCAACGCCAAGTATGCAATTCGCCGGCAAGGCTTCCTCTCCTTTCTTCATGGGATTCGAATTTCAGCGGAAATTATTCCACCAACCCTGGTCATCGCCGCCACTGTTTAACGATGCCATTCATGATGTTTATCGGCAGGTGTGTGGATTTTGCCAAAGGGGAGACTGCCTTGAAAGCGCTTCAAAAGGGACAACGCCCTGCCTCCACGCCATCCAACACCTACCAGCCTCGGCGACCGCCTGTTCGGGCGTACAGAAACTCAGCGCCGCCTCGCGTGGCAGGGACGTGGTGCCAAGCCTAGATCAGACAGGGTGGATATCAACGCCGCTGCTCCCCCCAGGCGCACGGGCGAGGGGCAAGTGAAGTGAGGGACACGCACGACTGGACACTCCCACCTCCAGTCGTCCCAGTTTATCCTACACCGTAGGTGGGAGAATAGGGATCTTTTGGGAAAATTGGTCCATCCTAGAGGATCCATACGTCACCGATATATTGAGGCAGGGGTTTCGCTCCTCCTCTCCGATCCACCTCTGACAATGTTCCCGCCCGCACAATCACTCTCAGGTTCAACACAACCTTCTAGCGGAGAACATAGCGATTTTGTTGGAGAAAAGAGCCATCGAACTCCTCCCGTATCCCATCATAACACCAGGGTTTTATTCTCCAATATTCTTAGTGCCGAAGAAAGGGTCCGCTAAAATGAGGATGATTCACAATCTGTCCTATTTCAACGAGACTTTCCTGGAACGCCCTCCGCACTTCCGAATGACGCCCCTCGAATACCTCAAATCTATGGTATGCGCCAACGACTTTCTCATCAGCCTGGACCTACAGGATGCATACCTCCATGTTCCATCACGCCCCAGCTTACAGGAAGTACCTGCGCTTTATTTTCAACAATCAACATTTCCAATGGGCTGTCCTCCCATTTGGAATTTCAACGGCCCCGCGGTTGTTCACACGCATCACAACTCCTATTTCCGGTATCTACATTTGAGGGGCATCAATTTCGACCCGCACCTGGACGCATTGCCTTATGCACCTGTTAGACCGCCTACTTCTTATACAACAACGGATTTCACCCTTTCCTGTTGCGCCAACTAGGGTGGCTGGTCAACTTGGACAAATCGGAGCTTGTCCCGACTCACACTCTGACGCTCATCGGAGGCCATTTCCAGACGGACAAGAACCTAGTTCAGATTCCCTGGACAGGTGGGACAAGATTCAGTCTCTGATTCCACGCACTCTCTCCCAACCTCTGTCCCTCAGAGAGTGGCAGTCACTTCTGGGATTGTTGACGCCGGGCGCAGGATCTTACCAGCAGAGGGCGCTTCAACTTCGGCCCTCTGCAGCGTTTCTTCAACCATACATTCGCCGGGCAGACGCTCATCAACGGTTTTGCCTTCCACCTCAGTTACATCGCTATCTTCTTTGGTGGACTCGCCCATTGAACGCCTTAGAGGAGTCTTTTGACAGAGCAGCCTCCGATTGCCAACTGTTCGTGGACGCCCCTGCAGGGTTGGGGCGCCACTTACACGACCAGACAGCCTCCGCCTGTGGTCGGGTCAACACATCAACTGGCATATAAACAGTCTGGAGTTGGAGGCCGTGATCCTCGCTATTCATCATTGGGCACATCGACTACGAGGAACTTGTCTTCTAGTGGCTACAGACAACACCACGGTCGTATGGTACATACGAAGGCAAGGGTCGACACACTCACAGTTTCTCCTCGATCAGACATTTCGCTCTTTTCAACTGGTCGACGATCTCCACATTCTGTTGAGAGTGCGGCATATTCCGGGTGCCGCAATATACTAGCAGACGCTTCTCGAGACCCGACAGAGTTGCTCCCACGGAGTGGATGCTACACAAGGAGGCCTTCACTCTTTTAAGTCACTTAACTGGGTTATCCAAACATAGATCTGTTTGCCACCAGCCAAAACCATCAACTGCCAGTGTATGTGTCCCCAGTCCCAGATCCAGCGGCTTGGGCGGTGGATGCTCTCAGCCTATCATGGGAGGGACTTCACGCTGCATGCTTCCCGCCACCAGTTCTATTACCCAAAGTTCTCGCAAAAGTCAAGGAGACAACTTGCTTACGACTAATTTTGGTCGCGCTTTGGTGGCCAGCCAGGAACTGGTTTCCCGCTCTACAAAGTCTAGTGGTAGGAGATCCTTCCCTCTACCCACGCGGGAGGAACGCTCTAGTGCACCCTCACAGCCATCTTCCGCATCCGCTCCAGACCGATTCAATCTGCACGCATGGACCATTTGCAGAAAGCACTGAGTGCTAAGGGTTTTTCGCTAGAGCAGCCAAAGCCATTGCGACGGCGCGACAGAACTTCTACTAGACATTTGTATGACGACAAGTGGCAGTCGCTTGAACGCTTTTGTGTTACCAAGAAGCAGGATCCGCTGACTGTGTCTCCTCAGTTCATAGCAGATTTCTTACTTTATCTCCTAACGCCCAGGCGTCCTGAAGGGAGGCACCATTGCCACGATTTGGCGGCAATTAGCTCTGTTTTAGCGATTCCCACTGACAGAAGGATTTCCAAAATCCCAGAATTACAGGCCATGCTTCGCTTCATTCCGACTTGAAGACCAGAAGTTGAAGTTTCGGTCACCGGCATGGAATCTCAACACTGTTTTAGACCATCTCCGCGGGTGCACCGTATGAACCTCTTTGATAACGCTTCCTCGCTGATTTATCCAGGAAGACGGCATTTCTGTTGTCATTAGCGACCGCGCTAGAGTGAGTGAGGTTCACGCCCTTGACGTGACTAGGATCAAGTTTGAACGCCGCCGCCATGGTTCTGTGCACTTAGGTATGTGTTGGGATTTCATCGCTAAAACCAACTACCAGGACAACCTGATCGCCAGTTTTCCATCCCGCCATTATCATCTATTGTTGGCTCTGAAGACGATGCGGAATTACTGTTATAAACCGATTCGCGGCGCTCAAAAACTTACATTGATCGCACCAAAGGCGCTCGTGGTACAAGGAAACGCTTATTTCTTCCACTGTCCCGGCGCCGCAGTCAGATGTCAGCAAAACACTATTGCCTTATGGTTAAGAACAACCATTCTTCAGGCATATAAAGCGGCTGGGCTGGACCTCTCCTACGCCCTTCTCATCCCCACGTAGATTCGAAAGCACTTGCTTCGACTATGGCACTTCACAGTAATTGCACTGTGTCATCCATTATGCAAGGTTGTTTTGGCGGTCGGACACAGTGTTTGCCAGTCATTACTTGGCGCGACATGGCTGTCAAGGACGCTAATGATGTCCACAGCTTCGACCATTGGTGGTTGCTCAGCAACTCGCCATTCCCCTCAAGAAAGTGACCTCCTGCCTTGTGTTTCCTTCCACGGACCACCATGTGGGGAATGAGTTGTTTTTCTTCACAAACAACTAGGTATGTCAGTTAAGGAGTTATCCTTGTTTTTCAAGTCCATGCTTTTGCTGCATTCCTTAAGCTTCACCAGCTTTAAAATTAGTGGGTTCTTTTTCATTTAAGACGCAGTCTTATTTGCGAATTACCGCTACTTGATCGCCCCTCGCTAATTCGCCTTCTGTTATAGGCGCTATCATCAACGCCTCGAGCACGGATTACGGATTGAGCTGGCTGCTATTACGCAGTTTGGTATCCTCAGATGACACGCCTACCTTCCAGCCTGTCGGATAAAGTGCAGGAAGTAAGTAGTGCAGGATTAGTTAAAAATTTAGTAAAATCTAAATATTTTTATATTTGTATACTTATCCTGCACTACTTATGATAAGGGCCCACCCTGTGCTATCAGCTACCTCCCCGCTTTAGTTTTGCCATCTGTGGGATTTCTAAGCAATAATTTGAGGTGGCTGACGTCACCTTCCGGTGACGCATGCGCAGACGAGTAAGCAGCCGAGACCAGGAAGTGATTGCAGTTCTACGTCTTTTTGACATCGTCTGGCAAGCCACGCTTTTCGAGCCGTAAGCAATAAGTGCAGGAAGTAAGTAAGTAGTGCAGGATAAGTATACAAATATAAAAAATATTTAGATTTTACTAATATTCTAGATTCTTTTCCCAGCTTTTTCTTTATCAACAAATTTTTAGTTTCAATTTGTCTTGTTTCCTTCCAGCAATGGTGCAAAAGGTTGAAGGGGACCCACCTCCACTGTGGGGGGTACAGAGTGATGGTCTGGGCAATTCCATTGTGGCCATTCTGGAGCGTGATCCTCGCAAGTTTGACCACGTGGCAGGACGCCTTCATGGCCGCCAGTTGCCAGGGAAACTACGCTCATACATGTGGGCTGATGTGTTGTTCAAGATAGAGAGGAAGAAGATGAAAGAAGTGTACGTTGACAATTCTGACTTGTGATAGTGATCTGTAGTTATATCCCTATGGACCCATGAAGATCAGGGTTAGACCAATGTTGTAAGGTGTAACTATGATTGTCCTTAGAAGCAACTAATGTGATCAGATGGTCAGACTTGTTGAACTGAGGCATATCATCGTATCCCAGTTACTGATCATAATACTCCTGGATTGTCTGCTCCAGACCATCAATCGCTTTGAAAATTGTGTCATTCAATAAAAATATAACTCTGCATAGTGCCACTTAATTATTGTCCCCCGCCGCAACGCGGAACGGGGGACTATGTATTCACCGGCGTCTGTACGTACGTATCGATTCTTGTTAACGCGACATCTCATGAACTGTTGTACCCAATGTCTTCAAATTTGGTGACAGTCTACATTGGGGGATTACGCAGACACCAGTCAATTTGGGT
The DNA here is from genome assembly GCF_003918875.1 of Haliotis rubra. NCBI lineage: Eukaryota > Metazoa > Mollusca > Gastropoda > Lepetellida > Haliotidae > Haliotis > Haliotis rubra. The sequence goes on from NW_025766115.1 coordinate 170,150, forward strand.
GACCTTGACCTTATTTTCAAAGTCACCACGACACTTTGACCACTTTTCAAACTGTTGTTAACGTGATATCTCATGCTCTGTAGTATCCAATATCTTCAAATTTGGTGACAGCCTACATTGGGAGATTACCCAGACACCAGTCGATTTGGGTGACCTTGAAAATAAGGTCAAGGTCATGACACTTTGAACACTTTTCAAACTCTTCTTACGCGACATCTCATGGACTGTTGTACCCAATGGGGTGGTGGGTAGCATAATGGTTAAAGCGTTGGCTCGTCACGCCGAAGACCCAATTTGGTGATGGCCTACATTGAGGGATTACGCAAACACCAGTTTATTTTGTTGACCTTGACCTTGTCTTCAAGGTCACCACGACACCTTTCACACTTTTAACTCTTGTTAACGCGATATCTCATGGACTGTTGTACCCAATGGGGTGGTGGGGTAGCCTAATGGTTAAAGCGTTGGCTCGTCACGCCGAAGACCCGGGTTCGAATCCCCACATGGGTACAATGTGTGAAGCCCATTTCTGGTGTTCCCCGCCGTGATATTGCTGGAATATTGCTGAAAGCGGCGTAAAACCAAACTCAGTCAGTCAGTAAGTCAGTTGTACCCAATGTCTTCAAATTTGGTGACAGTTTACTTTGGGGTATTACGCAGACACCAGTTTATTTAGGTGACCTTGACCTTATCTTCAAGGTCACCATGACACTTTGACCGCTTTTCAAACTTATTTAAATGCGATTTCTCATAAAACATTGCACTTAACATTTTCATGTATGTTGACAGTCTACATTGGGTGATTATGCAGACACCAGTCATTTCAGGCATCTTGTATGTGACCAAAAATTAAAAAGTAGTAAATATAGATATTCCATTCTTTAGTGGCGGGGGACATTGCCATATCAGTGGCAAACACTTGTTAACCCTTGTGTCATCAAGGCATTCCTGCTGAAAGGAAAATGCATAGTATAGGGTCTCCTTAGATGTGTTATTGTCCGTTTACAGTATTCCTCAGGTTAATGTCCCTTTACTGTAATGTCCCTGGTGAATTCCATGTTATTGTCCCCTTACAGTATTGCCCCTTGGGAGATCCCATGTTATTGTCCCTTTACAGCATTGCCCCTTGGGGATCCCATGTCATTGTCCCTTTACAGCATTGCCCCTGGGGAGATCCCATGTTATTGTCCCTTTACAGTATTGCCCCTGGGGAGATCCCATGTTATTGTTCCTTTACAGTATTGCCCCTGGGGAGATCCCATGTTATTGTTCCTTTACAACATTGCCCCTGGGGAGATCCCATGTTATTGTTCCTTTACAGCATTGCCCCTGGGGAGATCCCATGTTATTGTTCCTTTACAGTATTGCCCCTGGGGAGATCCCATGTTATTGTCCCTTTACAGCATTGCCCTGGGGAGATCCCATGTTATTGTCCCTTTACAGCATTGCCCCTGGGGATTGTTATTGTTCCCAGCATTGCCCTGGGGAGATCCCATGTTATTGTTCCTTTACAGCATTGTCCCTGGGGAGATCCCATGTTATTGTTCCTTTACAGCATTGCCCCTGGGGAGATCCCATGTTATTGTCCCTTTACAGTATTGCCCCTTGGGGGATCCCATGTTATTGTCCCTTTACAACATTGCCCCTGGGGAGATCCCATGTTATTGTTCCTTTACAGTATTGCCCCTGGGGAGATCCCATGTTATTGTTCCTTTACAGTATTGTCCTGGGGAGATCCCATGTTATTGTCCCTTTACAGTATTGCCCCTGGGGAGATCCCATGTTATTGTCCCTTTGCAGTATTGCCCTGGTGAGATCCCATGTTATTGTCCCTTTACAGTATTGCCCCTGGGAGATCCCATGTTATTGTCCTTTGCCCTGGGGAGATCCCATGTTATTGTCCCCTTACAGTATTGTCCCTGGGGAGATCCCATGTTATTGTCCCATTACAGTATTGCCCCTGGGGAGATCCCATGTTATTGTCCCTTTACAGTATTGCCCCTGGGGAGATCCCATGTTATTGTCCCTTTACAGCATTGCCCCTGGGGAGATCCCATGTTATTGTCCCTTTACAGCATTGTCCCTGGGGAGATCCCATGTTATTGTCCCTTTACAGCATTGCCCTGGGGAGATCCCATGTTATTGTCCCTTTACAGTATTGCCCCTGGGGAGATCCCATGTTATTGTCCCTTTACAACATTGCCCCTGGGGAGATCCCATGTTATTGTTCCTTTACAGCATTTCCCCTGGGGAGATCCCATGTTATTGTTCCTTTACAGTATTGCCCCTGGGGAGATCCCATGTTATTGTCCCTTTACAGCATTGCCCCTGGGGAGATCCCATGTTATTGTCCCTTTACAGTATTGCCCCTGGTGAGATCCCATGTTATTGTCCCTTTACAGTATTGCCCCTGGGGAGATCCCATGTTATTGTTCCTTTACAGGATTGCCCCTGGGGAGATCCCATGTTATTGTCCCTTTACAGTATTGTCCCTGGGGAGATCCCATGTTATTGTCCCATTACAGAATTGCCCCTGGGGAGATCCCATGTTATTGTCCCTTTACAGTATTGCCCTGGGGAGATCCCATGTTATTGTCCCTTTACAGCATTGCCCTGGGGAGATCCCATGTTATTGTCCCTTTACAGTATTGCCCCTGGGGAGATCCCATGTTATTGTTCCTTTACAGTATTGCCCCTGGGGAGATCCCATGTTATTGTCCCTTTACAGTATTGCCCTGGGGAGATCCCATGTTATTGTCCCTTTACAGTATTGCCCTGGGGAGATCCCATGTTATTGTCCCTTTACAGTCTTGCCCTACCCATGTTATTGTCCCTTTTACAGTATTGTCCCTGGGGGAATCCCTGGTTATTGTCCTCATACTGCATTGTCCCAGAGGCGATCCCAGGTTATTGTTCCCTTGCAGCATTGTCCCGGGGAGATCTCATGTTAATGTCCCCTGACAATATTGTTCCTTGGTTGATTCTATATGAGAACTGGATTTATCATAGTATATATGCTTCCAGGTATGTTGAGAAGATGATCCGAGAGAGATTTGCCCATGGTGTGACCCGTGGACTGAGTGAACTGAGGCTGAAGCGTGCCACACAGTCCCCTATCAATGGCCTTATAGAGAATGCTACAATTGAGGTCAGTTTAGATGATTAGTGATGGTTGTTCATGTTTGATTATGTTTATAACCTGTGTTAAATGAAAATAATGTATAATTCGAAGATCTTATCAGCAATGTCAGAGTAGTCTTCAACTGTTCCTTTATTGTGGGGCCGGTGGGGTAGCCTAGTGGTTAAAGCGTTGGCTCGTCACGCCAAAGACCCGGGTTCGATTCCCCACATGGGTACAATGTGTGAAGCCCATTTCTGGTGTCCCCCGCCGTGATGTTGCTGGAATATTGCTAAAAGCGGCGTAAAACCAAACTCAGTCAGTCAGTCAGTCCTTTATTGTGTTGCAGACCTACACCAAGACAACATCCATGGTGAACCACAAGGAAGCCAACCATATGAAAGAGACTGCTCGTGCCCTGAACGTCCTGTATGTGTATGACCGGAGCTATGAGCCCTACCTCATACACTGGCTCTTCCCTCTACAGCTGGCCTTCAGGAGCCCCACGGGATTACTGGATGACAAAGGTGGGACATTCAATACATAGAGTATGGGATTGTTAGGTTTAATTTGGTCCCAGTAGTCCACTGTGATGACCTCAAGTTGTAAAATTCAAGAAGGACCATTAGCATTCCTTGAGTGAGTGAGTGAGTGAGTTGAGTTTTACGCCGCACTCAGCAATATTCCAGCTATATGGCGGTGGTCTGTAAATAATCAAGTCTGCACCAGACAATCCAGTGATCAACAGCATGAGCATCAACCTGCGCAAATGGGAACCAATGACATGTGGCAACCACACCAGCGAGCCTGACCACCTGATCCCGTTAATTGCCTCTTACGACAAGCATGGGTTACTGAAGGTTCATTCTAACCTGGACCTTCACGGGTTCCTTGAGGGAGACCTCTATTGACATTCAGTAGAAGGCAACTCTGGAGCAGATTATTTTTCGGACTAGTAAAGATGTAAATATAACTCTGTCACTACCAGATCTATGCTTGTCGTACAAGGTGTCTCAATGAATTTGGCAATCAGATTCGGTGACTTGATGTATGACTGTACTGTGATATTATGGATCGTTGCTCATAATATCAGTCACTTGTTTGTCTGGTCCCGACTCCATCATTTACAGGCCGTCATCTTATCATGCACACAGCTAGAGTATTAAACAAAGAGATAAGGAAATCTACAAATGGCTCAGTGTTGTAAATCTATTTTGATTTGGTTGGGTTTGTTTGTTGTTTAACGCCGCACTCAGCAATATTCCAGCTATATGGGGGGCAGTCTATAAACAATCGAGCTTTTACCAGACAATAGAGTGATCAACAGCATGAGCATCAATCTATGCAATTGGGATACAATGACATGTGGCAACCAAGTCAGCACCCAATCAGGTTAGTCGCCTCTTACCACAAGATGGGTTGCTGAAGACCGATTCCAACCCGGATCTTCACAGGTCAAAATCCATTTTGAAACCTCATTACATATAGTGGATGAGGTTGATCGTTAGACATTGCTTTTAATCCCTGCTGAAACTGGCAGGTCCGTGTTTGTTTTTATTAAAAACAAGAAGTGTGTCAGTAATAATACCAGTGATTTGTTGCAGGGGAGCATGTATTTGAGCTGGCAATGTATCTGGACCTGCTGAACACCAACTGTTTTCCCAAGTGGCCCCAGGTGTTTGCAATAGCAGAGCAGGTGATGAACACACTCCGGCAGGCCGACCCAGAACTCCACAACCACCTCACCAGCATAGCCAAGAAGAACTTCAAGGTCAACCCCAAGGTAGCCAGCCCCTAACCATTAAACAGTTGGCTGGGTGGGTTAGATGGCTGATATTGTGTTCGTCACGATATGGCTGCAATATTGCCGATGTGACGTTAAACAATAACTCACTCACTCACTCACTGATATTGTGTGATAGTGATTAGGTGCCTGACTCTGAGAGTGTGGGTTCAGCTCCCAGATGAGTCTCAACCCAACAAGGGCACTGGAATCTCTACTTTACTGAAAAAATGTGATCCCAAATATTACATATGTCACTATTCATGAGAGTTTACCAAACAGATAGGTCGAGGCATCAGTTACTGGATTGACTACTTTGGATTTAATTATATTCAGGCTCCCGTCACATAGCTGAAAAATTGCTGAGAATGGTGTAAGAAGCAGAAACTCTAACAGCTGTGTAACTTACAGGGAGGAGACTTCTGAAGATGCAAACACCTTGGTTATTTTGAAGCAGCCTATTGTTCTGTGGATTCGTAAACCCCAAGATGGGTTCTGGGGTGCCAGATCATACTTTGCAGAGGTGGATCTATTTGGGTTGAAACCAGTGTTATGATTGTTGGCTTCATGCCAACTGGGGCGGTGGGGTAGCCTAGTGGTTAAAGCGTTGGCTCATCACCCCGAAGACCCGGGTTCGAATCCCCACATGGGTACAATGTGTGAAGCCCATTTCTGGTGTCCCCCGCAGTGATGTTGGTGGAATATTGCTAAAAGCAGCGTAAAACCAATGTCAGTCAGTCAGTCATACCAACTGTATGGCCTTGTTCAACAAAGTGGAAGAGGTTTGATGCACAGTTTTTCTTATAATTATTTTTATAAAATTCAAATTATATACAAATAATTTTTTCCAGTTTGACTGCCTTAGCTTAGTTGGAAACCCAAGACATAATAATGCTCATTTCCTGCAACTATTACTCAAACATCAAATGTTCCGCAAAATGATCCTGTCATCTGTGTTTGTTACTGTAACACTGACTTGTGTCTACAGGAGTTCCTGGTGCAGCTGATCCACGAGGAGAAGTCCAAGGCAGAGGCACTGTATCAGGCTACCCCTGGCACACTGAGGACGGACATTACTGCCACCGAGTTGCTGGCCAACCCTCTCATCTTCTTCCGGAGGTGGATAGGCGAGGTAAGGACATCCACAATCATCAGGGATAAGCTTGATAGTAGCTTTGTGTAGCTATGGTTTTGTCAGTTCTTTTGTTGAGCATCATGTGGTACATGGCACCAATACATGTAGTGGCTCAGATTGCCCTGATGTCTATGGCAATGCAATTCACTGTTATTATGGAGGCCAGAAATGTATGGTGATGGGTTTGAATCCCAGATCTGCTTTGAGTAGGACCTGCATCACTTCATACAATGTGACACCCAGGGACAGAAGTGAGATAATGTTTAGATCAGCATTGAAACTCACTCACCCATCTCACCCATCTAACACACTCACTCATGCCACCATCTCACCCACCCAACTCACTCATCTCCCTTGTTCACCCATCTCACTCACTCACCCATCTCACTCACTCATGCCACCATCTCACCCACCCAACTCACTCATCTCACTTGTTCACCCATCTCACTCACTCACCCATCTCACTCACACATGCCCCCTTCTCACCCACCCAACCCACTGATCTCACTCACCCATCTCACTCACTCATGCCCCCTTCTCACCCACCCAACCCACTCATCTCTCACCCATCTCACTCACTCATGCCCCCTTCTCACCCACCCAACCCACTCATCTCACTCACTCACTCACCCATATCACTCACTTACTCCACTCCTCATCACTCACTCATCTCACTCTCACTCACTCACTCACTCATGCCCCACTCATGCCCCCATCTCACCCACCCAAACCACACATCTCACTCACCACTCATCTCACTCTCACCCACTCACTCATCTCACTCACTCACCCTCTCTCACTCATCTCACTCACTCATCTCACTCTCACTCACTCACCATCTCACTCCCATCTCACTCACTCACTCACCCATCCATCTCACTCCATCTCACCTCACTCTCACCATCTCACTCATCTCATTCACTCATCTCACTCATCTCACTCACTCACCATCTCACTCACCCATCTCACTATCACTCACCCATCTCACTCCCTCATCTCACTCACCCATCTCACCTACTCATTCATCTCACTTACCAGTCCCAATCACTCCCTTACTCACCCATCTCACTCACCCACTCACTCTCATCTCAATCACCCATCTCACTCAGTCACTCACTCATCCCACTCACTCTTATCTCACCCATCTCACTCATTCATTCATCTCACTCATCAATCCCAATCACTCACCCATCTCCCTCACACACTCACTCTCATCTCACTCACTCATCCATGTCACTCATCTCTCACTCACTCACCCACTCACTCATCTCACTCTCTCATCTCACTCTCATCTACTCACTCAATCATCTCACTCACCGTACCCACTCATCCGTCTCACTTACTCACTCTAATCTCTCTCACTCACTCACCCATCTCACACACCTCACTCACTCATCTTACTCGCTCATCTCACTCACTATCATCTCACTCACTCACCCATCTCACTCACTCACCCTACCCACTCACCCATCTCACTCACTCACATATGTATTGCAGGGCTTCATCAGTGTGTTGGACACCCCCGGAGTGATGTACATCTGGGACCAGTGCTTCATGCAGGGCTGGCAGGACTCGGTGCTCCTCAACACCTGCCTGTCCCTGGTGGAGCTGCTCAGACACAAGTTCATGAAGGCCAAGGACTACATGGACATGAAGGAGGTAGGGTACAGCATGGGGCACTTGTTCATGTGAAGTTGAAAATTAATCACTGGAAGCATTACAGGAGGTAGTTTGATTGATTGTTTCATTAATTTTGTTGAAATTCATTTTTGAAATGAGTCATAATTCTTTTTCAAAAGAAGTCCTCCTTGGGGTACATATAAGCATTAAAATGTCCATTTTAAAATACCTACGACAGTTGTAACAATATTTCAATAAAATATTTTACCAAACAAAAACTCGATTTGATTAGTGAGACCACCCCTATAGGGCGCCTCACAGGGCCCCCTACAGCCAAGAGCAGGTAATTCTGGCTGCTTACCTCGTACCTCACATGATATGTTCTACATGTCTTTGCTTCGGGGGGGGGGACATTAGACGCAGGAGCCTCCCTCTAAGGATAAGAATAAAAAGGCTAAGAAAAAGAAGGGTTCTTCCTCTTCATCTGTTTCAGGGGATACAGCGCCTAAACGGGCGAAGGGTGCGGGATCTTCGGTCCCTTCACCAGCCATTCCTTCCACATCACAGGCACCTTCACCTCCACATGTCAGTTTCAAATCCATTAATATTTGAACTAATCTCCGATCTTTTACAGCTGCAAATGGCATCGGTTCACTCGCTCATATCGGACGCGATGTCCGGTCTCCGTCAGGAGATTATCGTCCAGCCAGGTACTGGGGGGTGTTTCGTTTCTGTGGCGGGCAGTGTCCCCAACCTTAGCTCAGGCTCTGGTGTGGGGATTTCTGTCGGGAGTGCATCTGCACCGAGCCTTGTCTCGGCTGCCGGCCGCCCCTCCCGCTACGGTGGCTGCCACCAGTCGGAGCCTCGGATCTGGGTCTGGGTCGGTAGTTGGTGCCGGTGTTACAGGCTCTCCCTGTAGTTTCCGCTACCCCCTCGCATTTGGTCCTACCGCTTGCGCCGGCTTTGCCGGGCCATTCGGTGTCGGCACCGTTATGCTTGCCGTTGGGGAATCCCATGTCGGGCTCTTCCTCATCTCGCCACCATGACTCAGTTTCGAGTCTTGGGACGGGCGTACCGGGCACCTCGGCTCTGATCGAGCCACTGTCACTCTCCTTAGACCCCTCGGACGAACCCTCGGCGCTTTCTCTAGATACAGAGACTTCGCTCCGTTAGGATCGGTTCGAGGAGGATGAGGGTCGGGGAGGGTCAGGTACACCTTCTGTATCGCTCAGTGCGTCCCTGAGACAGGTGCGGGAGCATATTGCCTCCATCCTGCCTCAGGTAGGGCCACCCGACCCTACGAAGTTTTGCCTCCCTGGGGAGGTATACACTCCTACTAAGGTGGCGGACACACGGCTACGCATTTTGCCTTCAGTCTTAACTGAAGTTATTAACCCGCTCCTCTGTGGTATCAGGTCCAGGTTCGACTTGCCCGAGCTGGACCGTCGGTACCTCATGGGTGAGAGGGTTCGTCTGGTAGCTCGCTTGCTTCCGTCAAACAAGGCTGTCGGCTTCCGCCATTCACAGCCAACGCCACGGCACTCAAGTGCGCATATCACTCCTTTGAGGAGCAGTACTGCAACGCGGTCGAGTGCCTCAAAGCTACCATCAATTCTCCCTATATCTCGGTATTGCAGAGGCAATTAGTGGATGTGGGCGGAGTCGAGGAAGCTATGTCTCCCTCCACCTTGGCAAAACAATTGACGGAGGTCAAGTCACATCTGGCGCGCAACTCTATTAGGTCGTCGACCTGCCAAATGATGTCGGCGGTTATGGGTCTCCGTCGCCTGTGGCTCTCTGTGGCGAGGTACTCTCCTGCCACGCAACAGGCTCTACTGGCGCTGCCGTTCCGGATGGGTTCTACCCTGTTCCCCCGAGGCAGCTACAATAGTCCGGGAAGCCGCGGAGGCTGTATCAACCTTCAAGTACTCTAACCCTTGTTGGAACAGCCTCACATGTCTCACACTTGGCCCCTGGTACTTACCTCCGCCTATCCTTCTGCCTCGGCAAAGGAACCTGTTAAATGGGCTCAGCCATTACAGTCGCGTAAGGGCAGAGGCAGGGGCAAGGGCAAGGCTACGGCGCTCCACCAGCCTTTTCAGAGGAGGGGAAGTCAGCCCTGGCTTCCCAGCAATAATTCCTCCGGAACCCTTGTCGGTACCAGATCAAGCAATCGGAGTACTGCCAACGTCTGGTATCCATTGCCTCATGCCACATATCCCTGTGGGTGGTCGACTTTCTCTCTTTCTGTTGGAATGGGAAAAGGTCACCTCCAATCCCTGGGTCCTGTCCACGCTCAGGGAAGGCCACATGCCACAGTGGAAGCGAGACCCACCTCCCTTCTCTGGGATCCGTTGCCTGCTGCACTAGAGAAGGCAGAGGTGCTCCGTGCCGAGGTCCAGTCATTACTGGACAAAGCAGCCATCGAGGTGGTTCCAGTGGGACAGGAAATGGTGGGTTATTACTCGACCTATTTCCTTGTCACCAAATACCTCAAAGGTCTGAACGACATGATAGAGGTACCATCCTTCAAGATGGAGACACTGCGTTCAGTGATCTCATCTGTGGAGAAGGGAGACTGGCTCACGTCAATCGACCTCAAAGACGCGTGCCTCCATGTCCCAATGCACCCCGAGTTCAGGAAGTACCTAAGGTTTTCCTTCGACGGGAGGTGCTATCAGTTTCATGTGCTCCCCTTCAGCATCTCCACGGCGCCAAGGGTGTTCACCAAACTCATGCTAATTCCAGCGCAGGTAGCCAGGTCACAGGGCAGGTGCTGTCACCAGTACCTAGACGATTGGCTCCTTCGTGCGTTTGCCACTCACTTGAGTCGAGTTGCGACACTTTCTGTGATGAGTATACTCACCAAGTTGGGCTGGATTATCAATCTCAAGAAATCAGAACTGGTTCCCACCCAGGATCTGGTTTTCTTGGGAGCGAGATTCGAGACAGCGTGAGGTGTAGTCTCCCTGTCTCCGGACCGCGTCACCAAAGTCCAGAGAGTTGTGTTACAATTTCTCGAGTCCCCCAGGGCCTCAGCTTGGACTTGGCTCCAGTTGCTAGGCAACATGGCGGCAACGGTGGACATTGTTTGGCGAGCGCGACCCATACAGCAAACTTTGGCTCCAATGTGAGTTCACATCGGGGTTACGAATTGATTCTCCAAACTCTGGGGTGGCTAATTCCTCATTTACGGTGGTGGACAATGGCAGGGAATTTATCCAGGGGGATCCCCTTAGACATCCCGTCGCCAGATCTCTCGATTCAGACAGACGCCTCCCTCACAGGGTGGGGGGACGTGCTGGGTGACCTGTTAGTCTCAGGCCTGTGGTCACAGAGCGAGGTGCAACTGCACATCAATGTGCTAGAATTGAGAGCAGTCAGGTTAGTGTTCAAACGACTTCGGGAGCGGGTTCGAGGCCGTGTGGTTCGTCTAGAGATGGACAACCAGATGGCGATGACCTATATCCTGAAGCAGGGCGGTACAGTTTCCCCGTCCCTCCTGCAGGAAGGGTGGCAGTTTCTGCTCTGGTGCGACCAGTTCGACATACGGGTGATGCCTGTTTATCGAGCAGACGCGCTCTCTCTGCATATCCTGGCCCAGCACGAGTGGATGCTCAATCGGGAGATATTCGGGATTATCTCCCAGTTGTTCGGGTTGTTCCAGGTGGATCTGTTTGCCTCTGGGGGGACGAACCAGATTCCGGTGTTTTGCTCTTGGATACCGGATCCGAGAGCCATCGCCTCGGATGCTTTCTAGCTCGATTGGATGGGCAGGGTTCTGTGGGCGTTCCCGCCACTACCCCTGATTCCCAAAGTCTTCTCGCAGCTTGCCACCCAACCAGCTCGACTTCTTGTGCTCCTTGCACCTCTTTAAGCGGCTCAAAGCTGGTTTCCGGTACTACTCAGGTTTCTGGCTCAGCCTCCTGTACTATTACCCTTTCGACTGGACCTACTATCCCAGAACGGAGCACCGCACCCGAATCCAAGGATTCAGTTGGTGGCCTGGCCACTGTCCAGAATCGCCTCCAAGCGAGCGGAATTCCTGCACCAGTTGCAGACACCATTCTGGCTTTGCGGAGGGATTCGGCAAACGTTCAATATGAGGATAGATGGGCCTGTTATACGCGCTGGTGTGTCGTCAGAGGGATTCTCGATCCCTTTTCTTCGACTGTAGTCGAAGTACTGGAGTTCTTACAATCTCGATTAATCAGGCTTAGCTCCGTCTACTATCCGGGGCTACTCCACGGCAGAGATATCTCTGCCTTCCATGTACCTGCCGACGGTGCTCTCTTGGGGCAGCACCCTCTGGTGCAGCACTTTTAGCAGGGATGGACAGAATCCGTCCGACTGTCAGGCGGATTAGTCCCCCGTGGGACTTGGCAATCGTTCTTGATTGGATGTCCGGTCCTCTCTTTCACGATCTGTCGTCTCTTTCACTCCAGCTGTTAAGTTGGAAGGCTGCCTTTCTTGTGGCGGTAACGTCTGACCGGCGGGTAGGATATATCCATGCGATGTCAGCGGATCCTGCTCTGACTGTCTTTCACAAAGACAGAGTCAGTATTCGGTTGCCAGACTCTTACCTCCTAAGAACGCAGGCGCCTTTCACATAAGGGCGCCTATTGAACTGCCAGCTTTTACTCAGCCTCCATCGTCTGGTACCTCTCTTCGACGTGCTCACGTCTTAGATGTCCGTAAGACTCTCAAGGAAAGATAAGCAGCTGATCTGCTGTTATGGCGGTGGTAAGGCTGGTCTTCCGGCGAACAAGCAGACCATATCTAGGTGGCTTGTCTCTGCCATTTGTATGAGTTACTCTCACCAAGGGTTAACTATCCCTGATGGGTTAAAGGCTCATTCGGTTAGGGCAGTGGCGACATCTAAGGCATATGCCGCGGCACTGCCCATTGCGGAGATCTGCTCAGCGGCTATTTGGAGCCGACCGAGTACATTCATCCGCCATTATCAACTGGACAAACACTCACGGGAATGTGCTCGGTTTGGCCAGACAGTTCTCACCAGTGGGCAGTGTCGTGACTCTCTAGCCGAATGAGCTTTCGAAGTCACGATTGTTTTTATTTCCTGGTGTCGGTTTTATGAAATTCCACAATTTTTATCAGTGGCGGTATCAGATTGGAGGTGTTTTTTACTGATTTATTGGCTCTAGCATTGTCACACGCTGTATCCACTGTTTTTCTTCCCTGCACCACGCTTCGCTGGTTTGGGATTAGGTATGTTTAGGACTTGTCCATACATTCCTTCCCATTTTGATGATTGGGGGTTGGGACTTATGTCCATCATTAAAATTCCGCCAATAGCGTATAAGCCAGGCTCTTTTACCCCGCCTTGCCACACCCCGCCTGATTGACATCAGCGGTCAGGTGACTCGGTAAGTGTTTTTTCTCTCTCTCTCTCGGCTTCGGCTGTGCCTTCGATTGAACTAGGGGGTATGTTAGCCAGACAGAATACCGCTCCTCACGACTCGCCATCGTTGGGAGTCTGTCTTATGCTTATATGTACCCCAAGGAGGATTTCTTCTGAAAAAGAATTGTACAAACCTGTAGAGGTTATGAATTCTTTGAGTCTTCCTTGGGGTACGGCCGCCCACCTCCCCTCATTCTGTCTGACACGTTCAGCATGGAAAATGAGGTACGAGGTAAGCAGCAAGAGTTACCTGCTCTTGGCTTTAGGGGGCCCTGTGAGGGGCCCTATTGGGGTGGTCTCACTAAAGAAAACGAGTTTTTGTTTGGTAAAATATTTGATTGAAATATTGTTACAACTGTCATAGGTATTTTAAAATGGACATTTAATGCTTATGTGTACACCAAGGAGGACTTTTCTTCAAAGAATTCATAACCTCTACAGGTTTGTACAAATATATTACATAAAACTTTCATTTCAAAAGAAGGTAGTTCAAAATTAAGGTTGTCATATTTTTTTCATTGACATACACTTAGGTTGCATGGAAAATACAGTGCAGTAATTAGTTACACATGTATGTCATCACAAGCTTTTATCAAAATAGGTGAAGACACACTGACTGCTTTGTTTCCCAGGTGTTCCTGAATGAGCCCTGCAAGCTGTACACATGTGACATCCAGGCTGCTTGGATACACCTGGAGAATGCCAAGGACTTGAATGATATCCCCTACCAGAACCGACAGAGGCCAGTGTAAGTCACTCACCCAGCACCTTGGGAATGTAGATGTACACTAGGTCAATAGTAATCTTAACTTGTAAGAAGCAATTGGGGGTCACTCTTGGTGGCTTGGTTAACTGAACGTCATTATGCCCCGAAGGCATGACATGTTGCTCATAGTATCAATCACTGGTTTGTCTGGTCCAGACTATTGTTTACAAGCTACTGCCATGCTGCTTCACTATACTCATGGAAACGATTAAGAGAAAACATGAAAGTACAAGTGTTCCTTTGTTTATTTCCAGATTTTCACTCACAGTGCAATATGAAGCATGACAAAAACCTGGAAAAGAGTCTTAAAACATTTGCTCTTTCTTGTGTTTCTTTATTTATTTCCATGAGTATATTACTGAGTATGGCATTAAACAATGACAACAAACACTCACTTAGGCTGAATCGTGTAGCTCCAATTTTTCCAGTGAATAGACGAAGGAAGAAAATCTCTCTCCTTGAATGTATCCTGTTTCATTGTGAATTGGTCCTATATGAATTATGTATGCGTTGGATTTAGCTCAGGTTGTCTTACTTGAAAAGCAAATTTGGAGAGAAAACATGTACCAATTGAACCGACTTCACAGTTTACATGTATGTGTGTAAGAGGGACCATGTGTTTTAAAATGGCTGTACCGTCCTTGCAGCACACCAGTGACAAGCAGAAGTCCGCCTGTGGCCCCCACCCCTCACCCTGGTCTGCTCCACCCCTGCGGTATCAAGGAAATCAGGATACGGCTCATCATCCCAACCGAGTCTGTCATTTTTCCTTATCCTGACTCATGCTCTTTTGCTTGTCCCCTTCCTCTTGCGAACATAGTGGAACACTTGTATCTCCTTAATTGAAGCTCCCTTCAATGTAAAATCACTAATTGGTACTCACCCACGAGTTACCTCCCCTGCCGTGAGCGCGGGAACAGGTGTCGCCACCCTCTGGCCTCATGCTTCACTCTCTCCTTCTTCGCCCAGTGAGCAGGATGTGAGGCGCCTGTGTCTCCTTACACACTATATCCTTTGGTTTTCTTAGTTAGTTACCTTTTATAGTTTACTATAAAGGTATAGCTAGTATCCTTCAGTTATTTGCGTTAATAATTAATCATTATTTCTACTGTTTATTCCGTGAGTTAAGTGATTGTTCAGCTAGTTTTACATTGATGAAAAACTGTACTATTTGTAGATTACGTTTTCCGCTGCGGATCCGCATGTGGTATGCCCTAGTTGTACTCGCCTTGTGCGTTTGACTCACGTTGCAGTTACTGCATAAATTTAACCAATTCTGCCTTTGATAAATACCATCTTTGCGTCTTGAGGCGTGTTGCAGATAGGTCCGCGCCAAACTAGGTGTAGACATGGCCGATCACGTCCGGATTGCCCATCCAGTCAACTGCTGTCGGTGATCCCCTCCCGTCTGGTGTTCTGCTTGAGACCCCATCGGAAGAGGGGCGTGGGATGCAGTCCGTCACCTCTAAGAAGCGACCGGCCTCTCCAGACATCCAGTCATCGCAGACAAAGTCAAGAGGGCCTCAACGTCTTCTCAGCGCCAGACCCGTACCCCAGGGCGGCGTCTTCCTCCAAAGGAAATCTGAAGTCATCGAGAACTTTCTCAGGCGAGATCGTTCCAGCAGCAGAATTGGGCCTCTCGATGACCAGCCGATCATCATACCCGACATGCATACAAGAAGGCGACCAGTGACAGCGACAGTGGCGTCAGCAGAGATCAACAAGCAGCCTGATGCCTCTACACTGATGTCAGGCGAGATGGCTGAGGGCCCCACAGCTAACACAGCAGAAAGGGCACCATCTACTACGTCGCCAGATCATCCCAAAGCGATCTTATGAAACAGATCATGATTATGATGGAAGGCCACTATAGACTGGAGAAGCAGCCATCCCAGGGTCGAGCCTTGAAGGCTCCAACGTGAACAGCACCCAGGGGCACCATCTGTCAGCGTAGCAGCCCGCGACAATGCAGCCTTGAAGGAAGTCACAGACCACCTCGACGAAGGACCCAGATGTACAGCCTTAGCGAAGGCCTTGCGCGGGAAGAATCATCACCTTCTTGGCGTCATACTCAGATATGGAATCTGATCACCAGACCACCGCATGAAGCCTTCGCGAAGGTCATATCATCGTTCCCCAGGACCCGGCGCATCTGAAAGCTTGCGAAGCGTTCGAAGGACACCTGAACCCAGATCGTCTTCATCTAAAAGATCAGCAAGGGACTACACAAGAGCTTGGCGAAGCTATCAGTCCCCTCATAGATCGCCAAGAAGGTCAACCTATCGATATAGATCACCAAGGCGATCACCTCGCCCGATCACCGTCGATCACCTCACGGGTCTGCACATAAGCCTACAACTAGATCTCCACAAGCGTCAAGCGATATAGAGATAGAGCCACACAGCCCTACATCAGAAGAGCAACAACCTCTTATCTATGATGATGGAATGGAAGATGATGGAGGAATTATTTTCTCAGATGCAGAGATAAGATATTGGATGGTCAATAATCTAGATCTCTCATCACCTTCAAGAGTGGCAATAAAGCAGACTTATCTGATGAAAGAAGATGGCGCAGATGCTATTACACTACCCCAATCGACCCGATTAGCGGTACCCTCAGAACCTAGATACAGCATTTAACAAAGCCACAAAGGTTCAGGCGCCACATCTGCCAAATTTCAGCGCCAAGAAGTTCTCCGCGCGCCAATATGGAACCCTTCTTCAAAGCGCCAAGACATCGATGAGAACTATAAGCTGATCTCCGATGCCAAGAACAAGTACTACAAGATTGATGATGGAAATTGGTTCAGATAGAAACCATGGCGAAGTATGTTCTTCGGTCTAAATAGATCTAGAACAATAAATGAGACACTTATCTCCAGATTTGAACCACGACCTCTGAAGATGACAGAATGATTTACTTTCGGCCCTACTGATGCAAAGAAGGACCAGCAGTTTTTAACAGATCATCTGGCGTCTGTCTCAGCAGCACTGACCTTAGCTTCGTCGTCAAGGCCTCCTAGCTTCCTGCAACTGGGGTGAGAACTTTACAGCTCCACTATATACAGCCCGTGGTCTTCCCCATCCATATTTGTGGGAGGAATAGACACAGTCTCCAAAGAAGTCACCAAGGATTCTAGAAGTCCTGATGATTAAATCGATGGACAGCTAGCCAGTGTCATTCGACAGACTTCACAAAGATACTCAGGGAGATCTAAATTCACGGGCCTACAAAGAGCTAGAGACAGGAAGATTGCCAGTTCAGGGGAAGAGATTCTTTTAAATTAAGCCCATATGGCAACTATAGAGGAGGGTCAGGGCCGAGGCAGGACACCCAGAGGTTCCATAACTATAAGCGCTGAAAGACAGGTTGGAGCGACTGGAGTCTTCCACCCCAGCCGTTCCAGTACAACCGTCACAAGTGGGTGGGCGTCTTCAACTACACTGGGAAAACTGGGGAATACTTCAAGACACCTATGTCTCCAACATTCTTCAGCAGTTTTTTATATCCCACTACAGGCCAAGCCTCCACTAACAGTCAACCCTCACAAGTTCGAGGTAGAGGCACAACAACTACTAAAGTTAAGAGGCGGTTACATTACTCCTAACCAAGCAGGCCATAGAAGTAATAGAGCAAGGAAACATCGAACCAGGTTTCTACTCCCCAGTTTTCCTAGTACCCAAGAAGAACTCCAAGGAGAAATACAGACTCATTTACAACATGAGCTTATTCAACAAGACTTACTTAAACAAACCACCCAGGTTCACTATGATACATCTACGCCTTCGGACAGATGATTAAGCCCCATGGACTACATGGGCAGTATAGATCTACAAGATGCTTATCTGCACATCCCAATACATCCCGAATCCAGGAAATACCTTGGGTTTCAGCTAGGCGGGTTACATTACCAGTGGAAAGTACTCCCATTGAATAGCATCAGCCCCATGGTTATTCCACGAGGATAGCGAAACCGATTGTTATCTATCTACATCGTCAAAGGGCTCGCGCAGTGTCGTTCTTCCTCGACGACGGGATACAAGTAGATCAAGATCCACAGCATCTCAAACTACAGTTAAACTACATCATAAAGCTACTAACACAGCTGGGATGGTTAGTAAACTTACACAAGTCGGGACCTAGTACCATCGCCAAGATCTGCAATTCCTAGGAATCCGATTTATCACCAATCTCAACCGTATAGTGGTACCAGAAGACCGTTGGCTCAAGATCCAACAGATCATTCCACCAGCTCTACTGTCACGCTACCACCGACAATGGCAGAGCTTACTAGGTCTTCTAACATCAGCCCAAGACTTGACAGTCATAGGCAGATTACAGTTCGTCCGTTACAGGTCTTCGATCAATACACATCTCGGCGACCTACAACCATTCAGTCTACCGATACATCTCAGACCTCATCTATTATGGTGGACAAAGAAATCGAATGTCTCGAAGGGATTTGTTTAGCAGAGCAGGAATTCAAGACCCATCTATATGTAGGCAGCGTCGGCTCCAAGGTTGGGGAGCTCATCTCTCCAACGGACGGACACATCAGGGTTATGGACTCAGCTAGAAAGCAAACTCCACATAAGCATTAGAGATGAAAGCTGTAATCAGCGCCATAAGACATTGGAGCAACATTCTACAGAATCGCACTGATGATACATACCGACAACTTCGACAGTGGCGTTTTATGTGAACAGACAAGGCTCAGCGAGATCGCCGAACCTTTTGAATTTAACCTTTCAACTGTTGAATTAATCCAAGATCTAAATCTACATGTCAAAGCATGCCACATTCCGAGCCAGGAATATACTAGCAGGCGCACTCTCTCGGCCACATCTACCGTCGCCGACAGAATGGATGCTCAATACAGAGATATTTGCACAGATAATCAAGCAAATAGGGCCCCGCTAGTAGATCTATTAAGCCACAAGGTTCAACAATCAACTACCGACATTAAATGTCACCAGTGCCAGACCCACAAGCATGGGCAACAGGCGGCTCTAAGCATTTCATGGGAAGGCCTCAATGCGTGCGGCGTTTCCGCCCCAGCAATAATACCTCTAGTATTACAGAAAATCAACCAAGCGCCAGAGCCTACAACTCACTTTGGTGCGCCCTATTGGCCGGCCAGAGCGTGGTTTCCGCCTTAATACAAGATATCGGTCAACCGGCACTAGAACTACCCAAAGCGGCAAACCTGTTAATACATCCTCACACCAAACAGGTGCACAGAAACCCAGAAGTATTCAAACTTCGCGTATGGACTGTATTAAAATGTGTTTAAACAAGAGGATATTCTACCAGAGTGGCAAAAGCGGTCAACTTGCCTTCGATACTCAGCAGCGTAACTTATGCGATGACAAGTGGCAAAGTTTGAAAATTATGCAACAAACAAGGGTTTTACAGCGAGAGATGCTACGCATCCTCAAGTGGCAGACTATTTGTGTTACTTACGGCAAAACAAACATTTAAAAGGCTCGACATTGTCAACATATCTTGCAGCTTAGTTCTGTGATTTCTATGAGAGCGGGTGTTAAATTAACAAGAACACCAGAGTTACTGGCCTTACTCGTGCTTTCGATTGGAGGACCAAAGCGGAAATTCCACGCCCCAGCTTGGGATCTGAATGTAGTTTCACGACACCTCACAAGTGAGGATTACGAACCATTGGAATCGACAGCGTTTGAATTTCTCTCACAGAAAACAGTCTTCCTGTTATGCGCTAGCCCGCGGCAGCCAGAATATCTGAAATTCATGCTCTAGATTATGAGAGGATACAGTTTGATGAAAATCAAAGACAAGCGCACCTGGGATTAAGATGGGATTTCATCGCTAAAAATCAACTACCAGGTCAACCAGACAGGTTATTTCACATCCCTGCGCTATCCTCAATTCTTGGATCTCAAGATACATTGGACTTATCTCTATGCCCAGTCTGAGCTCTCATAATCTATTTCGTGGTTCCAAAACAAAGGCGAAGATCGCTCAGAAGATTGTTCATCCCGTTATAAGCCTACAAATCAGACAGAAGTCTCTCGTACCACCATATCAATATGGATAAGAACTGTCATTTCTGGCCTATAAGGCAGCAGGACTGGACCCTCAACAGCATCAAATCCCCATGAAATCAGGGCATTGGCATCCACCCTCGCCCTTCATGGTAACTGTTCATTGAATACAATTATGGAAGGATGCTTTTGGAAATCTAACATGGTGTTTGCTAATCACTATCTCAGAGATATCACCACCGAGGGCGTCTCTGGCATTCATCATTTAGGTCCTTTGGTCCTCGCTCAGCAATTGACAGTCCCTGCGTGGCGTTAATATTCACCCCGCGAGATTATTAGATATATGATACATATATTCACTAGCTTATAACTCCATGGAGTTCTAGGGCTATGTACATATTTAGCTTAGGTTATTCAACCTTAAGCTCATACTGAGTTATATTCAGTGTACAGCTCGTTAGAGTAGCAGTTTATATATATATATTGATATATCAGTATATTAGTAAGGTAATACCCCACTTATAGTGTATATATCTATGGATTATTATAAGGAAATATCCTAAGTCTCAATGCCTTATGAAGTTCCATGGAAGTTATTACAATATCACTTACTTAAATCACTAATTAATCCAAAGTATTCTGTTTACCCACCACCTCTCCGATTGGATTCTACAAACAAAAGAGCATGAGTCAGGATAAGGAAAAATATGTAATTTTCTGAGTAAAATTGATATTTTATACTTATCCTGACTCATGAGTGCTACCCTCCATCCTCCCCACATAACACTTTGGATTTCCCTGTAAATTCAAGTGTTGGGCTCGCAAAATCAGGAGAGAGTGAAGCATGAGGCCAGAGGGTGGCGACACCTGTTCAGCTTACGGCAGGGGAGGTAACTTCGTGGGTGAGTACCAATTAGTGATTTTACATTGAAGGGAGCTTCAATTAAGGAGATACAAGTGTTCCACTATGTTAGCAAGAGGAAGGGGACAAGCAAAAGAGCATGAGTCAGGATAAGTATAAAATATCAATTTTACTCAGAAAATTACATTTAACTTGGGGAACCAACTGAAAACTTTATGCAGATGAATTGTACAAGGATCATGCCTCAAATTGCTAAAAAGCATGTGCAAATATTGTTCATGCGAACAGCTGCGTTTAGGTGTAAAGTTTGGTTAAGAATTCGCCAATTTTCACTGATTTTCATTATTTACTGAACTCATGACAATAATCTTTTCAACGTTACAAATTTGTTCTACAATACATTAGTTCATGTGTAAATAGTACCTTTAAACTGAATGGAATATTTTGCAAAATCAAAAAAGTTTAGAACAGTTGACTGAAGTAAGTGGCTACGTTTACATTAGTGAGTCTACACTTTTGATGGGTAGTATTTGTACAAGATAGCAGTCATAGATTTAAGGCACAATAGCAAGTTTTTTACATCAATTCAACAAACATACAGAATATACTGGGGAAGGTTTGGATTAGATTCGATCTGTTTGTTGTTATAGTTGACTAACAGGGATCAGTTCTTTGAGAGGCATTTTAGAAGTTGTGAAGATGAAGGAAAACTAATTTCTATGGATAGTCAATATAGAAGTTGACTATCCATAGAACTTAGTTTTCCTTTAACAGGATCAGGTGGTAAGGCTCGCTGACTTGGCTGATATGCATCAACGTATCCTGGTTGAGGACATGAATGCTCATGATTTCAATCACTGGATTGTCTGGTTCCAGACTCAATTATTTACAGACCGCTGTCATATAGCTGGAATATTGCTGTATGTGGTGTAAGATGGATCACATATTCTTTTGGGCACGTTTCATTTCCCAAGGACAACCCAAATATCTGAATTAAGTACCCTTTGGCACTCTTTTGAGCATATGATATGGAAAATATCAACCCTTGATATTTCAGGAGCCCTGGCTGGCTAGTGTTGACCCAAACCACCTTCGACTCTTTATCGTTCTGTATTTCGGAAGTGTCAAGCTGCGGTCAAGAATGTCACTGAGAGCTATTGAGGTGACCAGCTTCCAGAACGATGCATACGGCAATGCTGTATACGAACTACTGCTGCCCATAGAGAAGTTTGTCTTTGAGAACCTTGACCTGTCCCAGTATGACGTTGAGCGGGAACTCGGAGCGAACCCCTACGCCACAGTCCGTTTGGAATACCACAGACCAGAAGTTATGCACGGTGGGTAGGATTCCAATTGTTCTTTTCTTTCAGTATATGTTTCTAAAGTATTGCTGTAACCCCATTCATTCCACACCTTCACTGTTTGTAATATACTATTCAAAAGAAGTAAGGGGTCAGCCGATTCTTTCATATTACTTTACTTTTACTCTATTGTATCAAATGGCCCTTATCATCTTTTAATAGTTTATTACACTTTCGCAATTTTGTCTGATGTCAAATCTTTACATCTTTGAAAGGTTTTTAAAAATTAGTGTAAATGGCTTAAAAAATATGAATATAATACTCTGCACCTTGTGTCAGCCAACCTAATCATCGTGTAATTTGTTAATCTCTAAAATATGTATGAATATATCTGAAGTGATGACCTTTTGCTTGAGCTATGTCTATATGAAGCCTTGGCTTTCTGTGTCTCCAGGTAAAAGTCCAGTGGCTGTTGGCTGGGCTCGCATTCCTCTGTTCCGCCAGGGAGCTCCGAGTGGACGTGTCTCAGCTGACCAGGCATGGGTGCTTCTGGCAGGGGATCATACCTTCAAGCTCCACCCAGGGGATACGTCGGAACCTTTCACCACGTCCATGCCAAAGACACCCTCTGAGAGGGGCGAAGGTAATTATTTGTACCCACAATAGCACCTTTCTGACTGAATGATGGAAATGCTGTGAAAATACTATATACAGTGGAGGCCCTCTAAACCGGCAGCCCTCCAATCCGACATGCTCTCAATATCGGCACTAGAATTTGGTCACGACAGAAGCTAGTTAATTTATGATCATTTACACGCCCTCTAATCCGGCGTCAGTCTATTCCGTATTTTCGGCACAACAAAGACCGCCCAATTGACTTTGTACAGTAAGTAACGCACTCTAAACCGGCATGATTGTTTTTCGACTGCCCGCTGTAAAAGATGCCCACTTCTTGTCCTATTTTGAAAGAGAAAGTTATTCAGTTTGCTTCAGAATTAAATGTCAACGAGTTTAAGGCATCAGATGGTTGACTGGCACGTTGGAAGACACGATACGACATCAAACAGTTCAAAGTGAGCATCGAATATGATGACTATCAAAATGTCAAGATCATTCTCAGGTTGAAAAGGGAAAAGTTCTCTAAAACGGCACGCCCTCTATACCTGCATTTTTGTCGGTCCCAACGAGTGCCAATTTAGAGGGCTTCCACTGTATAGGACAACAGATTAACAAACAATAATCCTAATTCTTCACACGCTTTCAGCTAAATGTTGGGTATTAGTATTGACTATCTCTGGTGTGAAAACATTTACCACTATTTCCCTGATCACTGCTGATTGAAGATGTGGCTGTACGTTAGTTACAGACTCAAACATAGTATGTGTTCCTTCTTTTGATGTTTCATTCCATGGTCTCCAGCAACCCATGCTTATCGTAAGATGTGACTAATGGGATCAGGTGGTCAAGTTTGCTGACTTGGTTGACACATGTCATCGTCCTTATTGCATAGATCGATGCTCATGATGTTGATCAGTGGATTGTCTGATCCAGACTCAATTATTTACAGACCACTGGAAAATTAGCAAGTGTGGAATTAAACTACAAACAAAACAAAACAGAACAAATTATGAGGTTTCACTAAGATTTTTGTCAGGACCTATATTTTTAGTTCACCTCAACTGCATTTGAGACAACAAGGTTCCATTGTTTATGAGAGAGGGATCATTATAGATACAATGACAAAGTTCCGTCGTCCAATGATCATAATGATAACATGTACTGGTAATATGTTTTCCTCTATTTTCAGGTCACCTGATTGGCTATGGCTGTGAACTGTCTGCCGTGGTGTATGATCCTCGTAATGAGCCTCCTGACACCCCCAGGCCCCTCCCCCAGGTTCCCCCAGTCGACACAAGACCGACCCCACGTCACATACCGCGCCACACCCCCAACCTCACCCCACGCATCCCCCCCAGGCAACAACCGCCCAGGTAACAGCACACACATTGTCCTTGCTTGGAATGTACACATGGTGTACACTCGCGTAACCTTGATTCGTGGATATAAGGGAAGTGCGGCAAAATTCATATTTTAAATGCATGATTTCATTTTGTATACGCACTGATTATTTTATTCATTGATTCATTGATTTAAATTGAAAATGCATAATATTCCACTCGTGAATGAACCGTTTGTTTACGGAAGCCATTTGCAATCATCACCCATTCGTGTGCCCACAAAATGTGACGTCACCTTGTTTCGTGGATTACGTAGTCGGTTACTTTATACCACTATGTACGCAGTGAGCATTGACACCAAGGAAAGCAGACAACGAGAAGTGCGAAGGGTTGGAGCTAACGGTATCTTTTTTACTTGAAATTTTGTAAAAATTGGTAATGGTGGTATTAGTGATCTGGGGCTATTAATATTTATCTCAATGCTGGACAATTATTACTAGTGTACTTGCGTGTAATGCAGAGATTCAGAACTTTTTTGTCAGCTAGGCGTGGCATTGTATGTACATAAAAAATACTGCTTTGTGACTTCAGTCGAGACTTAATTTACGAGCTAGCACAATAATATCCGCGATCCACGAATCAAGACTATCCACGAATTTAGGTTCTGTATATGTTGTGTATCTTGTAACAATGTTGATGTAAGGATACAGTTACCCAATACACTGATGTGTCTTCCTGTTAATGTGTAGCAATGCATACACTCAAGGATTCCAGGTTAGATATATCTGGATTTCAAGAGGTGACCAGATGAGTCAGAGGTGAGGTAATTTGGTTGGATAATGTGACATTGTACTGGGAGAGTGGTCAATGTAGCATTATGGGTACAATGTGTGAAGCCCATTTCTGGTGTCCGCGATATTGCTGGAATATTGCTACAAGCAACATAAAACCACTCACTCACTCACTCACTCACTCACTCACTCACTCAATCTTTCACTCACTCATTGTAGCATTAGTAACAGCTTGTTGTCATGCAGCTGAAATATTGCTGAGTGCAGTGTTTAACTGTTGATTCTTTAAGTAGATAAACAGATTATCGAGATTTATCCATAATGTAGTTCAAGAATATTTTTCTCAGATCAGTTGGTTGTTGGTTCCCAAGGTTCTGTTTACTTTAATGCAGGCAGACGCCAAAGAAACCAACCCCACCACCAGTCGTCCTGGACCCCAGGTCACCCTCACCGCCGATCACTGAGACCTCACCCGAGCCAGAGCCAGACGTTCCCCCCACCCCAACTGACCTGGAGGAGGACTTTGAACCCTGGGTGGAACACCAGCCTAAAGCTGCCAAAACAGATCCAACCCCTACGCCAAATGACAACACAAAACCATTTGACCTCTATGTAGATGGCGTGCGATTCATTCCGGATAATGCTTCAATTGTAAAGGCAAGTATTGAACGTTATCGATGCCTCAATGGTTTCATTACACCTAGTTCTCCTAATTACTTCACCTGTTGATGGGGCGGTGGGTAGCCTAATGGTTAAAGCGTTGGCTTGTCACGCCGAAGACCCGGGTTCGAATCCCCACATGGGTACAATGTGTGAAGCCCATTTCTGGTGTTCCCCGCCGTGATGTTGCTGGAATATTGCTAAAAGCGCCGTAAAACCAAACTCAGTCAGTCAGTCAGTAATCACTTCACCTGTTGATACCGTAAACTATGGATTATAATGAACCCAAAATTAGCTCTAATTTTAGTTTGTTATAACCATAGTTCGTTATGTGCATTTCAACTAAAATAACCCGTGAAGGTCCGGGTTAGAATGTGCCTTCAGTAACCCATGCTTGTCGTAAGAGGCGACTAACGGGATCGGGTGGTCAGTCTCGCTGGCTTGGTTGACACATGTCATCGGTTCCCAATTGCGCAGATCAATGTTCATGCTGGATTGTCTGGTCCAGACTCGATTATTTACAGACCGCAGCCATATAGCTGGAATATTGCTGAGTGTGGCGTAAAACTCAACTCACTCACTCACTTCAACTAAAATATATAGCAAGAGACAAGGATTAAAACAGTTTGTTATATTCATCATTATGAGCCTGTTTGTTATAAACATAGTTTACCCAATATTCAATTCAAATACAGTCTTCCTGTAACATGTGTCTATTTTATGTCAAACAGTGAGATGAGACCTTGTAAAACTAGTCTGTGTTAAATTAAAACATCTTTGATGAATTTGTGGCAGTAGTTTGCTGCAAAACTGTGGGACATGAAATATTGGTGTTTTTGGTTACATGTATATTGTGAACACAGATTGGTCTGAGCACCCACTGGCTTCCCTCTCACTGGAATCAGACCATTGCTTTACCATAGGTATATATGGATGATTCATGGGAAAAAACAAAACTGTGAATTGTAGACACTCGTCAGCCACAAGATTCTAGTTATATTTCAGGAAGAAGACAAAACTTGATAGCATATACAATAATTTCATTGGTCACATTTTTCATGAAAGTAAGTCGTTGCTAGGGGAAGTGCAACATTTATTGACAACAGTCATGATATTAGTCATGGATAGTTGGAGTGTTCCATTTACTAATGGTAGTTCAGTAAGAAATGTTAACAAAGCTTGATTGAGAGTGTATTGAGAGGCCCAGATAAGCTGCGTTATCCGGGTAAAATACGCATATAAAATTTCCAATTACGCATTGAAAAATAATTGTTGCGTACCAATTACGCATTTTAAATGTTAGATACGCAAAAAAACAAATGCGTACAGAATATATTTATAAAAATCGCTTGCGTAATGAAAAAGACATCGATTGCTATCAAGTTGTACTGTTAGTATAGGACAAGTGTTGTACTGTCAGTGTAGGATGAGTGATTTTTTATGAAATCATTTCCATTATATTTAAGCTGGTTTTGATTAGGTATGACATATGGCAGAACATATTTGCTTAGTAAACTTACTCAATGACATAATACTTAGGTGAGTAAAATGACTGAAATATGCACATATTTGAAAGCAGTGGGTAACGGAAAATGAAATACCCTCTCAACATTCATAATACCCACTCCAAAAAAAAATACAGTGGGTACAGTACCCACATGAGCTAAATCTTATCTTGAGCTCTGGTGTATTAGTCTGACTTGTTGCTATGGCATTAAATTGTGTTATGGATAACATCATGTTTGAAACCACAGTGCAATGTTTTGACCTCCCTTTAGAAAGAACCAAAATGGTTGAACAAATTTGTTAGTTTATCTAAATGAATAAATCTGAGGACCCTCTTTGAACTTTCTGTACTTATTTTCTTGAGTACTTGTGAATGAAGCCTTCATTAAACATTCTTAGGTGACAGGAAGAGTTCTACGAACCGGTGAGCTGAACGACATGTCGGACATCTTGGCCATACCTGACCTTGAGAGTCCTGCAAGGTCACCACTGTTCGGGTACCGACTGACAGTCAACCCAGACAGCAAGACGGCTGACCCTAACATGCTCGTCCTTCTAAGGGTGTACACTGTCGACATCGTGACGGAGAGAATCGTTGTCGTGGGCAGCTGCCTCCTGGGAGCCTTCAATGTTGTTGGGATGAACAAGGTAGGAGATCAGTTGATATTCCTGGTTTTCTGGTCATTTCAGCTGATTTACTGGATTGGATTGTCCTGTTCAGTGATTGGTGATTACTAGTGTTGGGAATTGGTTAAAATCTCATAATTGATGATTGGTTCTACAACCAGTCGAAAATCATCGAAATTAATTGGTTAGCGTCATTTATGAAATTTGCTAATGCACAAACAAATAAGGAAAAAAACATGTAGTTCTTTGGGGTTTTGGGGGGCAAAACTTCACATCTTTAAAGGATGACTAGTATGTTAGGAACATAAATTTCTTGGAGTCTTTAAGATAAATTCAATCATGAACTGGAATGAGCTTGTAGTGCTTATGAAATGTAACAGACATTACCAACCTTGTAAAAAATACTGTTAATGAAAACAAGTATTCCTGAATTGTTTATGTTCGATTATGAGAAAACATGATCGATTGCTTGGTCGTTTAGTCACTGCGACCAATCTTTGATTATTTCAATTAGTCGGACAACCACTAGTGATTACATGTCATATCCTGATTGCTGGAGGGTAGTGGGGTAGCTAAGTGGTTAAAGCATCCATTCGTCAAAGGCCTGCGTTCTATTCCCCACGTCGGCACTATATGTGAAGCCCATTCCAGGCATCCTCCACTGACCGGTTCTTTTTAATAAGTTTGAAACAAAAGTTGCCTCAATATACAGGAGCTTTGAATAATTATGGTTTCAAATTTAACACAGATTGTATTGTGTTACAATTTCGATACCTATAGACATCAAATCATTCATAAATATTTGTTTGTGCATTAAATGAAGGGTTGCTGTTGATCACTGGATTTGATTATTTACAGACTGCCGCCATATAGCTGGAATATTGCTATGTGTGGTGTTAAGCAACAAACAAATCATGATGGGTATCACATCACGCCACGGATGTATTTTCAGGGTAAATTGCGAATCGGGGGACATCAGCTGAGACTGAGGTCTGGAATGCCTGACACCAAGAACGGGGTGAACACCCTGACCCCAGCCAGCCTGGACTCCGCCCCCATAGTTCCAGGCTGCTCTCTACTTGTCAGGCTGAGGCCGCATAGTCCGGTAGGTCATACTTGCTGTCACTCAGTCACTTATGTATCTGTCAATACACAGAGTCTTTTAGAAAAATTTGTTTTTATCTTTCTCATTAAAGTACAGTACAATAACTTTTCATAATGATGATAAGATTGTGAACATCTTCTACAATAACAACCCGTGAAGGTCTGGGTTAGAATTGATCTTCAATTACCCATGCTTGTCGTAAGAGGCAACTAACGGGATCGGGTGGTCAGGCTCACTGACTGGTTTACACTTGTTATCAGATCCGTTAAAGCGTTGGCTCGTCACGCCGAAGACCCGGGTTCGAATCCCTACATGGGTAAAATGTGTGAAGCCCATTTCTGGTGTCCCCCGCCGTGATGTTGCTGGAATATTGCTAAAAGCGGCGTAAAACCAAACTCAGTCAGTCAGTGTTATCAGATCCCAATTGCGTAGATCGACGTTCATGCTGTTGATCCCTGGATTATTTACAGACCGCCGCCATATGGCTGGAATATTGCTGAGTGCAGCGTAAAACTAAACTCACTCACTCACTCACTACTACAATAACAACAACAGTAATAAAGATGATAACTATGCATATATAATAAGACATCAAAGCCACAAGCTAAAGCATGCTAAATGTGCTACATAATTACCATGGTCTGTGGATGAGTGTGCACTTGATCTACATTCTCATCTCTCTTGGGAGCAAACTACCTAAGCTGCCTGAGATATTTTAGAAGGTTAACAATCACCTACCCAAAGCAACACTAAATGTACCATCAATGCTCATGGTGTTGATCACTGGATTGTCTGGTCCAGACTAGATTACTTACAGACCGCTGCCATATAGCTGTAATATTTGCTGAGTGCGGCGTAAAACTAAACTCACTCCCTCACTCCACTGAATGTACATGACATGCAGCACGTGGTGTTCCCTGCCATGATATGGTTTAAGCAGCATGAACCTCAGACTCTCTTTGATATCTTTCAGGAGCCAGTGGAGGCCCCCAAGTACACTGTAGGATACTACAGGTCTATTGATTGTCACCCCAATGTGTCTGAGACACGCATCTTCCAGAGCTACGAGGACAACATGAAGTATCCAAAAACAGAGAGGGATATGGTGAAGAGACTGCAAACCATGGAGGGAATTACTGAAGGTTGGACACTTAAAGCTTAGAACTTCTACAAGTGTCTTTGTGGTGGGAGACTAGAAGCTTGTGTTTCCAGCACACTTCCGTTCTATGTTACAGTCTCACTGAAATATAAATAACATTTGTCTTTTGATTCTACTTCATTCTGCATAATTCCTTAACTTGGCATTTTAATGTGTGTTTTATTGATTGTGTTCAAATGTAAAATAAATGACTGTAATTCTGTAGAAAGTCCCTTCTTAATAATTTATTCTACAAACGGAAAGCCCATAAACACAATAGGCTGATGTCACAAGAGGTTATAGAAATACTTTGGTTCTTGCCCCAGGTCGGAGCGATGTGAGCCTGCTGAGCTGGTTGAAGGATCGCCTGGATATGAAGAAGCAGACGCCAGCTGCCCAACCAGCCACCAACCTCAGTCTGTCCAGATGTGTACGCTACAGAACCAAAATGGGGCTGTACGTCAAGATGAACCAGGCATACGGCATGCCAGGTCAGTTGTGTGAATGAGGATCTTGTTATCAGCTACTATTCATTCCAGAGATCCGCAGTGTTTAAAATTAAGCATGAAAGCATAGGCACCAACTGAAACAATGTTTGATGGAGTTAGATTTTCAGTTTTCTCATCAGGGTGGAGGGGACACAGGCCCAGTTCAGGGCCAGGGTAACACCAAGTAGATTAGAGGCCTCATCCAAAAACAATTTCAGCCTTTCAGGGTAGTTGTTTAGAGTAAAAATCCTGATATCTCTAGTGATTGTGAGGGTGTGAAAGAAAGAAATGTCCTCAACCCAAAATGCATCAGGGTTAAGAAAGAAATGCTCTCAACCCAAAATGCTTAGTTCAGTATAGGTAGTCTGACACAGCAAGTATGCAAGGTTGTAGATGACATAGACTATGGACCTTGGACCTCAGTTCTGGAAAAAGAGAATGAAACCTCTTAGGAGTAATACTGGAAAAAAGGGAGTAATAAGGACCCTTCTCTGTTTTCTGTGTCATTAAAATCCACAACCATGTATGTTTGTCTGTCACAGTATCACAGTAGTGATGATGTGGTGTGATGACTGTGCTGTCATCAGCTGTTACTGATGCTGCTGTCAATGTTTCTGTCCTGACACAGATGACAGAGTCATACAGTGCTTTGTACGAGTGACCCCCGGGCGCAAGGTGCAGGGGATGAGTGCCACCAAGGAGGGGTACGGCAAGGAAGAGAAGTTTATCACCAAGAAACATATCCCTGAGAGTTTTCTCCAGGCCCCGGCATGGGCTGATGACCCACAGGTAAGAGAGTGGTGGAGAGCCTAGTGGTCTAACCTTTCAGTCATTGTGTCAGAGGCTGGGTTTGGAGTGAGTGAGTTTAGTTTTACGCCGCTTTTAGCAATATTCCAGCTATATCATGGCGGGGGACACCAGAAATGGGCTTCACATATTGTACACATGTGGGGAATCGAACCCGGGTCTTCGGCGTGACGAACGAACGCTTTAACCACTATGCTACCCCACCGCCCCCTAGGTTTGGAATCATCATGTGGGTACACTGTGTGGAGTCATCCAATGTGTTCAGTTTGACAATAAATCACATTAATGATGGGCACCTGAGTTGGAATAGTACTCAAGCAGATTGTTTGTAGTAAGAAGGCATTGACATGAACCCCTTAGGATGCTTCCCAGCCTAAAACGCAATTTAATTTGTGAGGGCAGTCAGGTTGAATGGTTTGGTGATTTGCATGTTATCACACCATATCTTACTGAATTGTTTCACCCAGATGCGATAATTTACTGGCTGCCATCATGTAGCTGAGGTATTGCTGAGTGTGGTGTAAACAACTAACAATCTGATTTAGATCAAGTTGTCATAAACCGCGACTTGTTGATGGCTTGTCATGGCTCCCTAATGTAGTTAATCATTGTTCATTATGTCTCTAGTGGCAAGTTTTGTCTGATCCAGTGTCAATTATTTTCTGATCACAATTATGAAGCTCATACACAACATTGCCGACTGAACTTGCACTGCTCCCAAATGAGTTCTTATCCTGGTTGTTCATCCACCAGGAGCTGCACCCGTTCTATGACCAGTACAGTTGTCTGATAGTGCAGGTGTTTGGCCTGAAGATGATGTACCAGATGAAGCCAGACCACAAGGCCCCAGGCCAACTCCTGACCCCAGAAGGAGGAGAGCTGGATTTGGATGAGGAGAGTCTACTAGGATGGGCAGTAGTGCCACTGTTTGATGGGTCAGTTACTTTGTTGTAGTAATATAAACAGTCTCACATAATGAGTATATAGAAGTTGAAAACTCTGAAGCTGATTGAGGACTTCTTAACAACTATTGTTGCTATATTTGATACCAAAAGACTCAAAAGTGAGATTCTGTTTATGTATCAAGATGTTCTCCATTTTGCAGTTTCTGAACAGTCATAACTATTGTCTTTATTATTATTATTTATTATTATTGGATATTTATATAGTGCACATATCCACACACTAGTGCATGCTCAGGCGCTGGTATTTTTTTCCCTCAATCATTGGATGTCAATCTCAACCGCACACCTTATTGTCAATCTCAACTCCCTGGGGATCATACAACTCTTGCAGCCACTATGCGCACCAAGTTATTGCAGCTTTCCTTAGCTTGAGTATAGCTAGTAGTGCTAACTAGCGGTAGTGACTGGTGATGTCATGGTAACCAATGGTAACCATGGTCTACAATACAGCGTTTTGATTACTTTGTTCAAATATTTAAAAGTGAAAATGTTTCAGGTTATTTTGCTTCAGAGGAACCTTTGATGTTTGGTGTTGATTTGGGGTAGAATTCAAGCATTTTAGAATTCAAGAATATTGGTTACTACTTGACACCTCTGTATAACTGTATAAGTCTGTGAATTTCATGTTAACCTCTCTGTATGTACCACCACAATATGTCTATGTCAAGTTTAATTTTACGCCGCACTCAGCAATATTCCAGCTATATGGCAGCAGTCTGTAAATAATCAAGCATGGACCAGACAATCCAGTGATCAACAGCATGAGCATCAATCTACGTAATTGGGATACGATGACATGTGTCAACTAAGTCAGTGAGCCTGACCACCCGATCCCGTTAGTTGCTTCTTACGACAAGCATGGGTCACTGAAGACCAATTCTAACCCGGAGCTTCACGGTTCCTATGTCAAGAGAATCAACATATGAGTATTTGAATCATGTTTTCAGGAACTCTGTGCTGAACGGCACCCACCGTGTTCGATACTGAAGAGGAAGCCGACAGAGGAGGTTCTGGACCAACTGTCTACATCCTCTGCACAGACCATGCTGGAAGGACAACGCTGGGATTCCAGCAACGCCTATGTGAGATCATTTGTGGTATAATTGATAACAATTACTTATGTCAAGTTCGCCATAGGTAGCGGGCATTGTAAATTCATTAGAAGACACTTGTTTCAAATTTGACTCTTGTCTCATATTTCATTTAGACAGTGGTGTATTGTCAGAATCACTGGTATCATTTTCTGGAAAATTCATTAGCAAAACTTTGTCTTTGGTGTCACAGATCTGGTTGTTAGTTATCAGAATCACTGCTACCATGTGTTTGTATGTCATAATGAGGGTCACCTGTCTTCAAGGTGAAAGAACTTATTCCTGAAATTAATATAAAAACCTTTAAAAACTTGTATCCCCAAGTGTCTATCCATAAGCTATGCAGCATATACATACTTCAGACAAACACTGTGTTCTATTTCTGTGATGAACTTGTTATTGAAATGATATCCAGTTTTGTATGACATTGTTTTGTCACACATTTGATAACAAATTAGGGACTGCTATGACCGTGGATTCGAATCCAAGCTGCCCCAGAATATGATTCTAGGTGTGTCAATTTCTGTGTGTTTCACCAAAGTGGTAAACATCTTACACATGCATCTCCACAGGATTTCATCCCCCAGCCAACTAACACGCCATCATATACCTGAAATACTGTTCAAGGCAACGTTAAACTCAGCCTATTCACTTTCTCATCTTACAAAACTGTGTTAGTAAATTTGTCCTCCATTTGCAGGAAACTGGTAGTCTCAAGGTCACAATTTGGGATGGACACTATGAATTTAAAGAAATTCCAGAGATGCCAGTAAGTTGACCTCAGAGATTCAAAATCTGAAATAAAATGCCTTTTATTGTGAATAAGAAAGGCCTCCAGAAACGTGTACTGAACTTAGAAATGACTAAATAGACCAGCTAGTCTACTCACTGTTGATATTGTGTCTAGTCCTGATTATAGCTGAGTGGGGATATTATACAGAAAACACATAATGAGGATATAGTTGTTTCTTGGTTTGCTGTTAAAGGTATTATTCAACAGTATTCCAACAGAATGACACAGTCTGTAAATATTTTACTATTGTCTTAGATTTACTTGCATGTTTTGCATCTACATTTGCGTTATTCTGCGGGTACAGCAACGTGCAGTATTGTGGAATCAGTATTGTGACTGTGTCCCAGTCCACCCAGCTGTGAATCCTCGTAAGCATGGGAAAGCCACAATAACTTGGTGTGCCTAGTGGCTGTGACAGTTGTATGATTCCCAAGGAGTTGAGATTGATAATAAGACAAACCAGTGATTGATATTATGAAAAGTAATACATGGTGTCTGGGTACGATTACATGAGGTGAGAATCTCATATGAATCCAACAGTGGAAAGATAACTTTGTGTCTCCAGGTTTACGAGAACCTGTTGGAGAAGGTGGGTGACATCACTGCCTACCGTGAAGCGCAGCAGCTGAAGGTGGGCCGTCACCTGAACAGCATCGTCATTGAGGCTCTGGAGCCTAAGTACCGCAAGCAGGGCATCAAGGGAGCCGTGTACAAGAAGGAACTGGAGTTCTTCGAGGATCTACTCACAAAAAGATTTTATGATCTCATGGTAATCTGCTTTATCTGCTTGTGGTACATTGAGTATGAGCCCTGTATTTGTGGATGTGGGTATCACAAAGTAATAAAAGTCCAAGACCTTCTTCGCTTGGTATTACCTCAAACATAAAACAGGGATGAAACTAGTGTGCTGTTCAAAGAGGATTTAAACCCAGTTCACTCACTCACTTGCTTGCTAGGAGGTATAGAAGTGACAATGATTATTTATCTCAGTTACAAACATTGATATAAATCACTTAATTATCACATGATTATTTACTTGATGCCATAGTAGAGCTGGAATATTGCCATGTGTAGCATTAAAGAATACTCGCTCATGCACTCACTCAATCACCCAGCCTCTCAATCACCCAGACACCCAATCACCCAGCCTCTCAATCACCCAGACACCCAATCACCCAGCCTCTCAATCACCCAGCCACTCAATCATCCGTCCACTCAATCACCCAGCCACTCACCCAGCCTTTCAATCACTCAGCCACTCATGCCCCCATCTCACTCACTCACTCATCTCTCACTCACTCACTCACTCACTCACTCACTCACTCACTCACTCACTCACTCACTCACTCACTCACTCACTCACTCTCTCACTCACTCACTCTCACTCACTCACTCTCACTCACTCACTCACTCACTCACTCACTGATATTGTTACTTGCAGGAGAACGCTCTGATGACATCCGGCATGGGACCACTGTGATAGACAAAGGCGGTCTGGAAGTTCTTCCGATTGCCATGGATCATGTCCTGACCCAACTATGGACCACTGTGATATATAGAGGAGACAGCAACAGTCCCAGGGATCACCACCATGTATCATAGATCTAGCTCCCACCTAATGGCTATGTATAGGGCTACCATTTATCATTGGCCTAGAGAAAGGCAGCATACTGTCTCATATCAGTAAGTTAGTTTGGGAATAATTGGGTATGGAATTACTGGGTATTGCTTTGATCATCGTGAAAACAGGGTCTTCATTCTTATTTGTGTTTCACCAGGAAATAGCCCATTTATCTGTGGTAGGAAGCTAGAAACCGTTCAGATATTCGACATGGGAGAAAGCTTGCAGGAATGGTCATATTGCTTAAATCATTGACAACTGCTGTATTGTATTGTAATGGTACGACTGATCCCTGTTTGTGTATAAGTGTATGAGAGTGTGCGGATGGATGGGGGCTGAAATATTTTGAATTTATTTCAGAAATTAATAGAAGAAATGTGTTTGCCTTGATTGTAGCTTCTCCCTTCAAAGCAGAATGTTGTGTGACATCCAACTTTAAGAGAAAAAATATCATGTCACTAGCAAACATTCTGGCTGTCACATTAACATAAGATATATAAGAGTCTGATTTGAAGTAAAGAGCGTTAGGTTACCTAAACTGTTCTTAGTTTATGATGGGATAATATCCATAGTAACACAACCTCTTATAAAACTAGAGTGTGTCTTAAGTTTTGAGAAAACTTGAAATGTATGAAAACAGTGTTTATGACTGTGGTGTTTTCTTTTCTGATTCTTTCTGAGGGTTTATGCTCACTAAGCTCTTCCTGTCTAAATATTACAGGCAAATCTAAATTAATATTTGTGCACTCGGTGAATTTCTCTTTAATGTGACCTTCGGGTACTAAACTGAGAATACACTTATGGTGGTAGTTAAGTGGTTTATAAAACATATCAGGTTTTTGTCATTCACAGGTTTTAAGTTCTTGTCACATCCACAAATGTGGTGTCTGCTCAGGTCTCCTGTGTCAAGAATACTTTTTAATTGTGGAAAAATTGTCTGTGCCAGCCGGAGCATTATACTGGTCAGTTCTAAGTGCTATCTTGTTACTGTATACTGGAACATGGAGAGACTGTGGTTTGTTGTGGTATTTCATCTGCATTAGCAGTTCACTTAAACATTGAGGATCGTACATCAGTGTTGTTATTTTAGATTTTAAATTTTTTATTAGAACAGACAATCATAGATTTGTTGTTGTGTTATGGTCATAGCATTGGAACAATATTCACAACCATACCGTTTCAGTCAGTACATATGTGAAAATATCATCTTTGACAGTTTTTGTGCACCTTATTTAACTTGGGGTATTGGGGAAAATCTGGTAAGTCCCACCACTGGCTGCGTTGGAAGTCTGTGTTAAACAATGTAATTGGCTTATCTACGGTGATACACAGTACACATTTACTGGTATATGTCAAATTCATATCTATTTAACACCTGAGTTTGTTTTTTGACACTGCTATCAACAGTATTCCTTCTATTGATGATCTTTAAATATTGGAGTGTGGACCCACCAATCCAGTGATTGAAATCATGAGCATGGATCTAAACGACTGGGATATAAAGACATAGCACAACAAAGTCAGCATGCTTGGCTGTCCAATCCTCTAAGTCACCTGTCACATGGTTTGCTGGAGACTCGCTCTAGCCATGGTATTCACAGGAACAAGAGGATGTAGTGTTAGCTGTGTGAATGCTATAGGGCAATACTGATTGTATTTGAAGGCACATTAGCAATGTTACAGCCACAAGCTGTGTCTTGAAATGTTACCATAGGTAGCAATACATGCAGGGAGATAAAACAATGTCTGTGACTTTAAACAACTACTCTGAAGCACAAGTCTGAATAAATCTGGCAATCTTTGCTCATCTAACATAAAGAGTCAAGTATACTGAAAGTAATATCAAACAAGTCCTCAGTCAGCTCAGCCTGTATTGGGCAGTTATTCCTATGGGTTAATAACTGACGGGACGTAGCTGTAGTTTAAGGTAGAACTGGCACTTTGGGTAAAATTGTTGAACCATGAGTTAATAGGAAGTAACAACATGAATAGTGTATGAGTCACTCTCATAAACAAGACTTCCCAACACTATATCAAACTTCCAATATTGATAGAGGCGGTGGGGTAGCCTAGTGGTTAAAGCGTCTGCTCGTCACAACGAAGACCAGGGTTCTATTCCCCCACATGGGTACAATATGTGAAGCCCATTTCTGGTGTCCTCCGCTGTGATATTGCTGGAATATTGCTAAAAAGCGGCGTAAAACCATACTCACTCACTCACTCCAATATTGATACTAACGATGTTTACAATATGTTAGAAATCTGTAGGAACCAATCATAAATGGTTTCATATTTGCTGCAGCGACCGAATTCGGAATTGAACTATGGCAGGTTATTTAATTTAGGGCATTAATATTCAATCCCATTGTCATGTGTCATGATGTTTATTGATGGTTTTGTTGATCAGTATTACTTTGTTAATAAAGATCGATTCCGGTCAGTGACATGGTTCTCATTTTTCAGATTAGTTGATGTTGTAATTTGTGCCTTGTGAAACTTACACCATAATTAGGGCAAGAATTAATTGTCGCATTGATATACATCACAAAGTCTTATCACAGACAATTGAAATGCGAGTAGCCGAGACAAACTTGCTAGGACTGCAAATTTGTAGAAGCATTGTCCAACTTTACACAGTATTTATTGTTGGGGAAAATATCTAAGTTCATGTTTTTAATTAAACTTTATCTGGTTTACATTTTTAGCTGAAAATATGTTTTGTCTGCCTTACAAGGATGTCAAGTGGTTGGTCCCTTAGCTAGTGCATTGTGTATGTAATGATATCAGCTGTTGTTTAGTGCAGTAGACTGTGTGGTTTTAGTGTCAGTGGTCAATACTAGACAGATGGTTTCAACAATGCCTTGAGTCACAAATGGGTGCTGGTTCACAATGGATGTGTGTGTGTAAATGCTATAAATGTTAACATTATTTTGGTACACAATTAGATTTAAAAGACTGATCAGGATTGAAACATGTTCTAACAGTAGTTCATAGTCAAATACCAAAGGATTTTGTCAGCATCAATGTGAGTGAACTTTTATTAAACTGCTAACAATATCAAATCCTTTTTGCAGAGAGAATTTAGTTAGGCAAGGAGAGAGTGTTTTATGGGTGGGGCTTGAGTATTTCGTCTTAAAGTTTCACTTGGAGATTGAATGGTTCAAAACCATTATTCATCATTGGAAATATGTATGATTTTGTCATAAGAAATCCCTTGGATTATCATTTATCATCTAAGAAGTGTCTACTGTTGCTGGAATTAATGAATTGTCTGTCATTCTTATTTTTGTGTTTCTCATTTTGTACGGCTAGGATGCTTCACCAAGCAAAAAAATGTAAGGCCTCAATATCATGTCCATTTGCAATGTGAACGTGTTTCAATATCTTGTCCATTTTGCAATGTGAACTTGTGTCAATATCATGTCCATTTTGTAATGTGAACTTGTGTCAGCATCTTGTCCGTTTTGCAATGTGAACGTGTTTAAAAATCTTGTCCATTTTGCAATGTGAACGTGTTTCAAAATCTTGTCCATTTTGCAATGTGAACTTGTGTCAGCATCTTGTCCATTTTGCAATGTGAACTTGTGTCAATATCATGTCCATTTTGCAATGTGAACGTGTTTCAAAATCTTGTCCATTTTGCAATGTGAACTTGTGTCAATATCATGTCAATTTTGCAATGTGAACTTGTGTCAGCATCTTGTCCATTTTGCAATGTGAACGTGTTTCAAAATCTTGTCCATTTTGTAATGTGAACTTGTGTCAGCATCTTGTCCATTTTGTAATGTGAACTTGTGTCAGCATCTTGTCCATTTTGCAATGTGAACGTGTTTCCATTTTGCAATGTGAACGTGTTTCAATATCTTGTCCATTTTGCATCATGAACTTGTGCCAATATCATATCCTTTTTGTACTGAAATTTGCTTCGATTTGTTTATTTTGTGGCAACTCAGCTTCAGAATGAGGCAGTGATGTGTAGTGCTGTAGTGTTCACGAACCTTTTGTTTTGACTTAAAGCTGTGATTTTATCTACTATTGATACATAGCAGTTCAGCATATATTTTGTATTTATTATGCCAAACCTTGATAAAGTTCAGATCCTTGCCAACTGTAAAGTATAACAATTATTGTGACAGTGCGATCACTGTCAATATTGTTCATATCACCACATTGTACATTGTTCCCAAATAATAAAGTATTATTCAACACCTCAGATGGATTTGCATTGTTGTAACTTTCTCTGTTGTGTAACACTGCAGTCATCAATGTTCTAACTGTACCACTGTGGTTGGTAAATAACCAATAGTAATTATCTGGATCATACCATCCAGTGATTGACATCATGAGCATCTTTATACTTAATTGGGATTTGATGACATGCATCAACCAAGTCACTAAACCTGAGCACCTGGGCCCTTATTCTCGAAACGTTCGTAGCCCTAAGAATTCTTAACTTTGATCGTAGCCAATGTGTTAAGAATGGGCTTAAGAAGTTTGTAGGGCTACGAACGTTTCGAGCATAGCTAGCCTGATCCCATCGGTTACCTCTTATATAAGATATATATAAGATCGTAAACTCAAAAGTGTGAATTATCAATGCCAGCAATATTACAGTGTCCTTTAAACATGTTGCATTTTACTCAAGAATGTTTGTCTCCATACTCCCAGCATAGGTTTCTGGGATCAGCTCAGATGCTCACAGGGCTCTGATACAGTGTAGAGACACGTGGGAACAGTGTTAGGGGTGGTGGTGTCGCCAAGATGTTAAGGGGTTCTCTCGTCTAGCCGAAAACCTGGGTTCAATTCCCCACATGGGTATAATGTGTAAGCCCATTTCTGATGTCCCTCCTGTGAAATCGCTGAAATTTTGCTAAAAGTGGCATAAAACTAAACTCACTCACTCATTGTTGATAGAATCTGTCTGCAATGCTAGCATCAGCCTTTCCCATAGGTAAATGCCCTGATCCTAAATGAACAATATACTTCAACCATAAAACCTGGAATAGGTTATTGCATGTTTTATTCGTAATATCTTCATATTCATCAAATCAAGACATCACACCTTAGTTGTCATAAAGTCTTTCTGTAAGTGTACACATTCAAAAGACATTACTTACAATAAACACAGGAAAACAGTTTTGATATTTTGGCATTTACTTTTTAAAGCATTTTTTGTTTTCAAATTGGTCATAATGGTATTAACAATGAGATGATTTAAGCTAATCCACCTAATCTTAACAAAAACTTCCCAAAGCTCATGACAACATTTCATACTTTCCAAACAAGAACCAACTGATAATCCCTGTGGAAAAACTGTTGGTTGCCATCTGTATAGAAAGAAAGTTACTGAATTTAACAGATACTTGTCCTAAAATATTTCCATAAATACATACAAAATAATATGACACAACTGACCAATGTCTTCTGAACATATTTCAGATTACTGTTGACATTGTTATCACAGGTTCGTCACTTTGTCAAATATACATGATGTATTGTTCAGTTCATAACATTCACTACCACAGCATTTTCACATGCATGTGAAGATCTATACATGATCAACTTTATGTACACAGATATTTACAAGACACTTTCTCAAAATAATATTATGTTACAGGTATCTGTAAAAATATACCACTTTCATTTGAATAGAGATTTGTTTATCTTTCCACTGTACACAAAAGTGATTATCATAATATGCTAAGTGAATATTATCTGACATATTTCATCATCTTCATGAAACAGGATGCTGACAGTCATAGGTAGCGCATTGATAAACTCTGTACATATTAATATTTATACAATTATCATACACAAAGACACGCTTTAAGACATCTTTTGCATTAAACATTATCACTTGTTACAAAGTGTCCCGAAGCTTTCAAACTCAAAGTGGGTTTTACAAAAGGACATGGCAAATAAATCTTTAATTTGTCAAAAAATAATGGCCATACTTTCCCCATCTTCAGTTACAAAAGAA
The DNA here is from genome assembly GCF_003918875.1 of Haliotis rubra. Lineage (NCBI taxonomy): Eukaryota > Metazoa > Mollusca > Gastropoda > Lepetellida > Haliotidae > Haliotis > Haliotis rubra. The sequence continues at coordinate 211,707 of NW_025766115.1, forward strand.
AATGGACAAGGTGAAGTTGTACAAAATGTGCCTGGATGTGTCGGCCATGTTGGTCTAGTCCTGTTCCTTGTCTCTCTGATCCTCCTCTTCCTTCAGTGAGTCCATAGCCGTCTTCCAGTGATGCAGCTTCACAGACACATGCACCTCTAGGGGAGGAGGGGGCACATCCTCTCCCTCCTCTGCTGTTGGTGTGGGTGCTGTGACCTTGCCCTTCTTGCCACCATCTTTCTTATCAGCATCTTTGACCTTGCCCCCTGCTTTCCCTGCATCTGTAGAAGGGAGGTAACTCGATGAGCAAAAGCAGTTATCTGCATGGATTACGTGACATTTAAATTCACTTTTAATAACTTTATTACTAAAACAGAGATCATGATTACCAAATAGAATAAAAACCCAGACAATTATTTAACTATTACTAGTCCAAGCAAGACATGGAACAACAGGCAGGCAGGTATTTTAAATCACCATGGGTAGCACCTACCTTTCCCTTTGTCTTTCTTGATAGCTGAGGACGATTTTGTAGCCTTCTTGTCCTTCAGATCCTTGTCCTTCTTACTCTCCTGCAACAGTGAGTGAGGTTATTTATTGTTGCAGTAATATTTTCGTTCTACTTGCAGTGGTGTTGAAGTAACAGATTTACCCCAGGTGTGCTGCTTTGTGTACAGAAAAGTACTCTTGCACACAAAAAATAATACTACACATATGTAGAATATGTGACCACTGCAAGGTGCTTAAAGGGAGACCCAGCTTCACACTCCAGTGCTTACTTCCAGTATTCATGTCATCGGTTCCCAATTATGCAGATCAATGCTCATGCTGTTGTCTGGTCCAGACTCGATTATTTACAGACCGCCGCCATATAGCTGGAATATTGCTGAGTGTGGCATAAAACTAAACTCACTCACTCACTTCCAGTATTGGTATAGATGTAATTACAAGCTCATTCAAATCAGATCTGTAACTCCATTGCAATCCCTGTCTGTGTGAAGATCTGACGCTATCGCTACAGAAGGTCAAGTAGCTGATTTCAGATTTCTAAAACAACTCTGCTTCTTTATTGTACTGCCACAATTTGCGAATTTTGATTTCCGCAAAAAAGAGAACCCAAACATGTTTGTTGCCCAGACTTGTAAAAAATACCAACAACAAAATAATAACATCACTATATTTGGTTCACATTACATTTCCAACTTTCTGTAAATTTCTGAGGTACGGAAATCAGACAGGAATGGCTGAATATTTGCCACTTTTCCCGAGATGTTGATTAGTAAGTTCACAAGACGTGAGAAATCACACCTGAGTAAAGATCAGATTTCATAGGATTGGACCTAAAGAGCACCGTAGGTCAAAATGAAATACTTTCTCAGTATAATTATGGTAATGATCAGCCACTACCATCCATTTCATAAACTTAAAGCAAAACTAGAACTGGAACATCCGAGGACTGCCACTCATGTTGAGCCTAGTGACAAAATGAATGGGCAATTCAGTAGTCAAGTTTGGTTAAAGCCAGCAGTAGAATCAGCCAGGTTTAACAGTCAACACTACCATGGCATTTCAGCGTGTTTACAAACTAATGATGTGTATTCAAAATCAGGAATGGGTATGGAAACCAGTCTTCTTAACGACTGTCTGACACGTTAACAAATAAGGACTCAACAGTAGACAGCAGCATGGTGCTCACCTTTCTACCAAGTTCAGGTGACTCGGTGCAGACTGTTGACGCTGCCGTCTCCACGCCCCCGTGGGAGAACACTGACATCACCTCGAAGTCCCCCTCCAGGAAGTCGTCCAGCTGGACATGGAACGTAGCTAGAGTGGTCAGCTGAGGTTCTGTCCGCCTCAGCTCAACCTCAGGCTCTTTCTTTTTCTTCTTTTTATCCTCTTTCTTGGGCTCAGGCTGAAAATGAAGAAGAAATGAGTATCTACAGTTATGCATAACAGCTGAAATTATAAAAACAAAGCATATCAAAAACATTTAAATGTTCAAAAAAAGGATGAATTGGAGCTGGAATATCTGCACCTTTTTAAAAACTCATTAAAAAATATACTGCTTAGCATACAGTGACTTATCATGAATACATTATTTAGTGAAAACTAGATGTACCACATGCTCAGTATTTAAACTGCCACATAAAGTTCCTCCATTCTACTTTTTCCTTATAAGAGCAAACTTGTCAGCTTGCCATTGAGATTATAGTCTCTACTACCCAGTACTTTGTCAAGCCTCTCATGCACCCCAGTCCGTGGACTACCGTGCAACCCTGAAGGCTGACATTGTATAGTCCCTGCTTGCCTCTCATTTCTACCCCGCTGAGATACCATGCCGCGGTGAAGCATAAGATTCCCCACTGGACACATTATACTGACTCGCTGTTGTACAAAAGGACAACAAGTCCATATTTAATGTCTTTTTTGGTATGGCCAGCGGTTGGGGATCGAACCCTAGCGACCTTCTAAGACTACCTTCGGAGTTCCTGGGTGCTGTTGTAAGCGCTAAGACTACATTAAGTCTAAGTTAAGGTACAGGAGTTACGGTCACCTTAGCGCTAAGATCACTTTGAACAATGGCACCCAGGTAGGTAAAGGTACCCAGCAGTCCATGCTGGTGAATAGAGAGAACCACTGGACCACGTGATCAGGTTCGATGACATGGTTAAACGCATGTCATCATTTATGGCCAGACAATCCAGTGATTGATATTATGACACTGCTCATAATATCAATCACTGGATTGTCTTGTCATTTACAGACTTTTGTCCTATAGCTGGGATTTTGCTGAGCTAAGCAATAAGAAAAATTCAACAAGAAACAAATTTCAATGACCTCCTCAGCTGAATAGATGATACACCAGTATACCTCGTATAGCAAAGAAAATGTCATGAAAACAATAGTTGCTGATCCATCACAGAATTATTATTATTGCTCACCTTGCCCTTTTTATCTGCCTTGGCATTCTTGTCGTCTTTGCCCTTCTTAACTGACCCGGCCACACTGGCCCTGTCCCCTTCCTCTTCCTCCAGAGGATAGCACAGAACCTGCAGCCATATTATTAATCAGTCTTCAATACACAGGCTAGGAGAGCTACTCAGTAAACACTTCAACATCTCACATCACATGTTACTAGCCCTGCAAAACAAAAGGCATTACATCTCCCCAGGCCCCAAACTGAAAATACATTCAATTGTGGTATCCGGAAAACATAATCGGTCGCATCAACTATACATGGAAACTTATCAACAATGCTGGATATGACAAAATAATGGATATGACTTCCATCTTGAATTATCCATACCACACTTTTTTTCCCAAAACTGCACAGTTAAAACGATAATGGTGCCATATGCAAGGTAAACTCTGTTACAGAACCTAAAGTATAGCTTTGATACAACAATAACTCCCTATTCCATTCTCAGCTTGTTCTCAGCAGCAGCAGCATAAACTCATCCTCATTTCAACTTTAACATTTAAAAACTTCAAGGTTTCTTCATAGAATTGGATATCTAACTGTATACAAGGGAGGGAGGGACTACAGGGATTTATCAAGTTTATCCAGACCTGGGCCTAGATTTTCGAAGCTCTCTTAGAGCTAAGATAGTCGTAAGTTAATCTTAATGTATGGCACTTACGACTATCTTAGCGCTAAGAGAGCTTCGAAAATCTAGGCCCTGCTTAGAAGTTAATATTTCGCCACAAGTCCGCAGCAAATGTTGGTAAACATTGAATGTAGTGTTCAACTTCAATTATGAAATATCGTATGTCTAAATTAATTAAATCAGAACTATATGCTTGAAAAAAGATTGTTTGAACAAAATAATAATTTTTCCCAAGTTTGCTTTCTACTATGGCAGTCCATTGACAAAGTATCATAAAGTGACTCCAGAACATGTTATGTGAACTGACCACTTGCTCCACCACCGAGAAGTCCATGCCCTTGCTGAAGAAGTCCCTCAGATTGTGCAGGTCATCCCTGACCTGAGTGCTTGACCAGTTCACCTCCATCTCCTCAGCCCAAGGCAGACCTCCTGTTCTCAGTGGACCGAGTTTCATCTGGCGCTGGACTGGCTCGATCCGTGCCGTGTCGTCCTCAATGAAGTCATCCGCCAAGGATTCTCCCCCAAGTACAGACAAAGGGACCTCTGCTCAGAGAAGGAGATGCTTGCTGTATATGACCGTTTATTACTCGCCCGTGGAAGATACTGCAGTGTAATATTTTTACTGCAATATTACACTAGTGTAATACCGCTAGACGTATGACGTCATAATGGTTACAGTTATGACGTCACAATGCTAATACCTCTGTCAGAATGGTATTAGACCTTGCTTGACTCGTAGAAAGCTGAGAGTCATCACACTTCGTAGGCAGTTTCTATCAGTTTATGTTGGAGAGTAATAAACAGAATTTATTAAACTCCGAGAAAGATTTAGCATCAAATTCGCTTTCGCTCATTTGATAAGTATGGTATTACATGGAAGGACGTTTAGTATCCTCTATATATTACTCGCCCATGTAGGATACTGCAGTGTAATATATTTACGGCAATATGTTACACTAGTGTAATACCGCTAGACGTATGACATCATAATGGCTTACAGCTAATATCTCTGTCGCAATGATATTAGACCTTGCTTGATAGCTCCAACAAATTTTCAAGTGTCATGTGAAATCCCCATGTTGCTATGGTTACCTGCCAATTCTTGCACTGTCTCAAGGTCCGGTTTACTGGTGAAGCAGACACTCTTTTCCTGCTGGCTGTTTGACCTTTCACCTTGTGACCCAACACCAAGGTCAGACTGGTGAACAAGGAAAGAAAAAGTTGAAACAAATTCACTTAAATTCACTTTTCTGTATGATGAGTAATTACTACTGACAAACATTTATTTTAACTTCAGCATACATCAAAATTTGAGACTGTGCTATGAATTGAGAGTTTTACAAACTGTTTGCTTGCCACCAATTATTTGCTTGATTTCAATGCCTGGGCAGACATTTCTATTTAGACCTATTGTGTTTAATCATTAAGAAAATGATGAGGATTCTGTGCATAAAAACAATATGGCATTTAATGAAGACGTCAATATTCTGAAGCCCCCATGTTTATTTGAGGCTCGGCATTGAAGAAAGAAACACAATTCAAATGGATCTGAAACTGATGAAAATCATCAGGGCATTGTTTCAGATGATATTATGCCTGATATCCTAAATATCATGACCCTTCCCTACTCATTGTCTTATTTCTGAGGGGCAGTGGGGTGGCCTAGTGGTTAAAGCGTCCACTCGTCACCCCGAAGACCCGGGTTCGAATCCCCACGTGTACAATGTGTGAAGCGCATATCTGGTGTTCCCGGTCGTGATATTGCTGGAATATTGCTAAAAACATACTCAGTCATATATTTCTGCTGACTTTCCCCATGTTTGACTTGAACGTTGTTTTCGTGGCCCTCCCCAAAAACTTGCATTCCCTTTTTTACCCTCCCCTCAAGACCCACTCCTGATACACAGATCTAACCTAGGGCCACCTGTACCTGGTGCAACAACAACTGATGTGATGCTCACCAAGTCAGGGGAGGCTCCCAGCTGCCGTCCCTCCGTCCCTGGCAGGAGGGGCATCTCCGTGACATCGTCTGGGACATGCAACACCTCCGCCTTGGTGCCAGAATCCTCCAAGAACATGAATTCCACATAGTACGTTCTCTCTACGATAGGGAACTCGGGCTGCTCCTCTGGGTTCTATAATAAGAGTTGCACAAGTAGGAGACAAATTATCTTTCCATATTATCTTACCAACATATTTCAAGTTGCCACGGTAAAAGTTATTTCATTCAAAATTTAAACCAATTAACAAATAAAACAGCTGTTTGATCACACTGAGAATAGTTTATGCTTGTCATGTGACCTCCGTTAACTCGGAAACATGTGACTTTTTTGCATCAGAGGAGAGTGTAAAGGATGTATTCTCAGGACCAACTCTGAAATCCATGTGCAGTCTGTTTTCTTCATGGCAAGGCATAAGAGAAGAAGGTCTAAGAAATGTATGTGCCTGTTAGATGAGATATAATGTATTTTACCATGATTACACCAACCAATCAGATCTCACCATTGTAACATTGTGGTAATATAATACATGTTTAGGGCTCTGCTTGTGCGGTATGTGTTTGACTCAGACTAGCAGTGAAATGGAATTTGAAATGAGGACGTTTCTGGACCGTAATCAACAGCATCTGAGTCAGTTACTGATGGGGATATTGTGTCCAATATTAAGGACGGACCATATAGGTGTGTTGTACCCTAGAAACAGTAATGTTTGGGGTGACCCTCCCTGATTCACTCTGACCCATTCCTTCCTTTAAGTAACAACTGGTCTGTTAGAAACTCTTGGCAGTCAGCACTGTGTGTTTCAAAATGCACATTTGTCAGGTCAGCATATGGTATCATCATGTCATACCAGAGCAATGGTACATCTGTCCTACATAAAAACATGTGCAGAGATGCCAACCCTTACGCTTTAGGCGTAATTATTACGATTTTGACCATTAAATTACGCCATTACACTTAATCTGCGAAAATTACGCGGAACATAAACATACATCGAGGATACATCAACCCATGGGCTCTGAGGGACCAGTCAACAACGTATTTATCTTACCGAACACCTCAATGGTAATTTTGAACTGTTTGAAGCACGGGTATCGGATCACAGTATGGAGGACAAGACGACAAGATGCTTTTCTTCTCGTTTTTCGAAAATCAGTTAAGTGGATAAATTTTCACAGGGAAGTGTTTCGTAACGCACAGGTGCAGGGGTGCAGAAATGGCCTTGCACCGATAGGAATCGCTTACTCTTAGCATCGCACTCATTCCAATTAACTTGCAAGAAATTAAAGTATGTTGAGTCACATGACCAACAATTTTCGATGTATGGAGATTCATAATGATTGGTCACATGTGTTTCTGTCTAGAATCTTCCTTTTCGTGAAAACGTTTACCATGTTGAAGCGATCGGCAGACAAGTATTACACTTTTTAGGTCCAAATTACACTTTTTGACCTCTAGTATTACACTTAGGCCCGAAATAGGGTTGGCATCTCTGCATGTGCCATACAAAATTCCTGACAGTTACACAGGTAAACGATGTTGATAAACATTACAATGCATGCCTTTTATTGTTTGTGTAAGAAATTGAGTAATAGTAATAGTAATAGTCCGCTTACCGGTATATGGCTCATATCCAGGCACATTGCCTGCTCACGGCGCTACGTACATTACTATCTCCGGTCATAGGACACTATCGTACTTTCCGATACTTCTTCAACTCCCTGGGGAGTATACAGCCATGCTGCCTGTTAGGCGCAATGAACTAAACACTCACATTGCCAGCTCATCCTGACGGGTACCCATTTTACAGCTGGGTGAAACTGAGACAATGTGGATCTAAGTATCTTGTCCAAGGATACTACGCAAATGTGCCCACCTCGGGACCCGAGTCTAAGAGGAATTCATAGTTTGCAACCTCAGGTTTATGTGATCAGTTCCAAATGAATTCCATTGCCCCTTTGATAATGAGGAGTCTTTCAACAATGACAACAACACTCACCTTAAGTTCTTCTGGTACAGGTACACCGGTCATCTGGGACACTTCTATGGTCAGCTTAGCTTCATCTAGTACATACTCTGAAACAACACGGAACACTTGCAACTCCACACCCAAAACACTCCCATATTCACTTGGTACATCATCATACATAAGCTAAACATACCAGACCCCTTCTGATACCAAAGTAACTCTGAAGGGGTCGTTGTCGGCACAGGTACTACAGATACGTATCCCAGGTACGTTTCTGTATACAGTAATGTACCCTAAACAAGATCAAAATACAGAAACGTACCCGGCACCTTACACGGACGATGAGTCCATATTTCGCAACCTAAAATCGAAGCCGTATGTAGTAGTTCCCGTTCAACTGATTGCAAATGGTATTGTGCTCTGCGAAATATTCATGACCGTGCATGGTCGTTTCTTATAGAACGTAATCAAATGCATCTAATACCACTGTATGACAGTTCCAATCAAGAAAACAACACACTGCGGAATGGAATCGTCCAAGGGTACGTTTCTGTATACCGATTTTGGCTAGGGTACATTTCTGTATACAGTACCCATGCCGACAACGACCCCTTCAGCGTAGCACAACAGTAAATAACAAACAGTGCTTTGTTCAGTTTCTGTAACATGAACTCAGAAACAAAAATATTAATTAAAAAGAAGAAACAAAAAAGAACAACTAGCCTAAAATTCTTTGTTTATTATTATTATTTATTACCCAGTCAGCAATAATCAATATTTTATTGTCAGCATTTAAACAATTAAATCCTGAAATGACAATCCATTGATCGAAATTGCAAAACTCCATGCCTTTGGAGTACAATGATACTCCATACAACAAGTACAACACACTGAGCCTGACCACATGTCCCATTAAGCCATCGCTTATGACCATAATTGGTTGCTGAGGATTAATTCTAACCCAGAATGCCTATGGGCTTCTTAACATTGACCAGAATGACGCCATGTGCCTCACCTCTCCGTCTCGCCAAGCCCTTGAAATGATGCTTCTCATCTGCTGATATCCTGACATCATCCAGGATGCTTAACTTCCTTAGCGAGTCGATTGTGTAACCACGGTAACCGGGTATCAACTAAAATCATTGCAAAAATATTCTTTGGCATAATGACAAAAATAAGTTAAATTCTTTGTTAACCAAACACCCAGTCAATGACAAGGGTTAAAAATTGCATTCTATAATTACTGCATTTTGAAATATTCTGACTGAAATTAGTTACAATGACACAAATGATTTTGAACAGTAGTGTTTTTTTTCTTCTTCTTGTCCGATTCAGTTATTTCAGTTATGATAAAATCAGCAAGGTTTGACAATATGGGAAGCCACATTGACTCAAGGCTGCTCACCGACAGTGGATTGCCGAGTAAGATCAGATTGCGGAGCTTGGGTAGAGTGCTCAGTTTCCGAACAACATCCAGCAGGTCACTGAGGTTATTGTGGCTGAGGTCCAGTGATAGAAGACATGGCCTGCAATACAAAATCATGAAACATATTGTCAACTGAAATTCTTTGAGTACAAAACTGGTAGCTGTGTTAATCAAAGTAAAGTTTTTAGTAATCTCTAGTGATGTATAAACATACCAGTAATCTCCCGTGATGTATAAACATACCAGTAATCTCCCGTGATGTATAAACATACCAGTAATCTCCAGTGATGTATAAACATACCAGTAATCTCCAGTGATGTATAAACATACCAGTAATCTCCAGTGATGTATAAACATACCAGTAATCTCCAGTGATGTATAAACATACCAGTAATCTCCAGTGATGTATAAACATACCAGTAATCTCCAGTGATGTATAAACATACCAGTAACCTCCCGTGATGTATAAACATACCAGTAATCTCTAGTGATGTATAAACATACCAGTAATCTCCCGTGATGTATAAACATACCAGTAATCTCCGTGATGTATAAACATACCAGTAATCTCCCGTGATGTATAAACATACCAGTAATCTCTAGTGATGTATAAACATACCAGTAATCTCCCGTGATGTATAAACATACCAGTAATCTCCAGTGATGTATAAACATACCAGTAATCTCCAGTGATGTATAAACATACCAGTAATCTCCCGTGATGTATAAACATACCAGTAATCTCTAGTGATGTATAAACATACCAGTAATCTCTAGTGATGTATAAACATACCAGTAATCTCCAGTGATGTATAAACATACCAGTAATCTCTAGTGATGTATAAACATACCAGTAATCTCCGTGATGTATAAACATACCAGTAATCTCCGTGATGTATAAACATACCAGTAATCTCCAGTGATGTATAAACATACCAGTAATCTCCAGTGATGTATAAACATACCAGTAATCTCCAGTGATGTATAAACATACCAGTAATCTCCATGATGTATAAACATACCAGTAATCTCCAGTGATGTATAAACATACCAGTAATCTCCAGTGATGTATAAACATACCAGTAATCTCTCCGTGATGTATGATGTATAAACAGTAATCTCCCGTGATGTAAACATACCAGTAATCTCCAGTCATACCAGTAATCTCCAGTGATGTATAAACATACCAGTAATCTCCGTCCAGTGATGTATAAACATACCAGTAATCTCCCCGTGATGTATAAACATACCAGTAATCTCCCGTGATGTATAAACATACCAGTAATCTCCAGTGATGTATAAACATACCAGTAATCTCCCGTGATGTATAAACATACCAGTAATCTCCAGTGATGTATAAACATACCAGTAATCTCCAGTGATGTATAAACATACCAGTAATCTCCGTGATGTATAAACATACCAGTAATCTCCAGTGATGTATAAACATACCAGTAATCTCCAGTGATGTATAAACATACCAGTAATCTCCAGTGATGTATAAACATACCAGTAATCTCTAGTGATGTATAAACATACCAGTAATCTCCCGTGATGTATAAACATACCAGTAATCTCCCGTGATGTATAAACATACCAGTAATCTCTAGTGATGTATAAACATACCAGTAATCTCCCATGATGTATAAACATACCAGTAATCTCCCGTGATGTATAAACATACCAGTAATCTCTAGTGATGTATAAACATACCAGTAATCTCCAGTGATGTATAAACATACCAGTAATCTCCAGTGATGTATAAACATACCAGTAATCTCCAGTGATGTATAAACATACCAGTAATCTCTAGTGATGTATAAACATACCAGTAATCTCCCGTGATGTATAAACATACCAGTAATCTCCCGTGATGTATAAACATACCAGTAATCTCTAGTGATGTATAAACATACCAGTAATCTCTAGTGATGTATAAACATACCAGTAATCTCCAGTGATGTATAAACATACCAGTAATCTCCAGTGATGTATAAACATACCAGTAATCTCCCGTGATGTATAAACATACCAGTAATCTCCCGTGATGTATAAACATACCAGTAATCTCTAGTGATGTATAAACATACCAGTAATCTCCAGTGATGTATAAACATACCAGTAATCTCCAGTGATGTATAAACATACCAGTAATCTCTAGTGATGTATAAACATACCAGTAATCTCTAGTGATGTATAAACATACCAGTAATCTCCAGTGATGTATAAACATACCAGTAATCTCCAGTGATGTATAAACATACCAGTAATCTCCCGTGATGTATAAACATACCAGTAATCTCCCGTGATGTATAAACATACCAGTAATCTCTAGTGATGTATAAACATACCAGTAATCTCCGTGATGTATAAACATACCAGTAATCTCCCCGTGATGTATAAACATACCAGTAATCTCTAGTGATGTATAAACATACCAGTAATCTCCAGTGATGTATAAACATACCAGTAATCTCCAGTGATGTATAAACATACCAGTAATCTCTAGTGATGTATAAACATACCAGTAATCTCCAGTGATGTATAAACATACCAGTAATCTCTAGTGATGTATAAACATACCAGTAATCTCCAGTGATGTATAAACATACCAGTAATCTCCAGTGATGTATAAACATACCAGTAATCTCTAGTGATGTATAAACATACCAGTAATCTCCCGTGATGTATAAACATACCAGTAATCTCCAGTGATGTATAAACATACCAGTAATCTCCCGTGATGTATAAACATACCAGTAATCTCCAGTGATGTATAAACATACCAGTAATCTCCCGTGATGTATAAACATACCAGTAATCTCTAGTGATGTATAAACATACCAGTAATCTCCCGTGATGTATAAACATACCAGTAATCTCTAGTGATGTATAAACATACCAGTAATCTCCCGTGATGTATAAACATACCAGTAATCTCCAGTGATGTATAAACATACCAGTAATCTCCAGTGATGTATAAACATACCAGTAATCTCCAGTGATGTATAAACATACCAGTAATCTCTAGTGATGTATAAACATACCAGTAATCTCCAGTGATGTATAAACATACCAGTAATCTCTAGTGATGTATAAACATACCAGTAATCTCCCGTGATGTATAAACATACCAGTAATCTCCAGTGATGTATAAACATACCAGTAATCTCTAGTGATGTATAAACATACCAGTAATCTCTAGTGATGTATAAACATACCAGTAATCTCTAGTGATGTATAAACATACCAGTAATCTCCAGTGATGTATAAACATACCAGTAATCTCCAGTGATGTATAAACATACCAGTAATCTCCCATGATGTATAAACATACCAGTAATCTCCCGTGATGTATAAACATACCAGTAATCTCCAGTGATGTATAAACATACCAGTAATCTCTAGTGATGTATAAACATACCAGTAATCTCCAGTGATGTATAAACATACCAGTAATCTCCAGTGATGTATAAACATACCAGTAATCTCCCCGTGATGTATAAACATACCAGTATTCTCCCGTGATGTATAAACATACCAGTAATCTCTAGTGATGTATAAACATACCAGTAATCTCCAGTGATGTATAAACATACCAGTAATCTCCAGTGATGTATAAACATACCAGTAATCTCCAGTGATGTATAAACATACCAGTAATCTCCAGTGATGTATAAACATACCAGTAATCTCTAGTGATGTATAAACATACCAGTAACCTCCCGTGATGTATAAACATACCAGTAATCTCCAGTGATGTATAAACATACCAGTAATCTCCAGTGATGTATAAACATACCAGTAATCTCCAGTGATGTATAAACATACCAGTAATCTCCAGTGATGTATAAACATACCAGTAATCTCCAGTGATGTATAAACATACCAGTAATCTCCAGTGATGTATAAACATACCAGTAATCTCCAGTGATGTATAAACATACCAGTAATCTCTAGTGATGTATAAACATACCAGTAACCTCCCGTGATGTATAAACATACCAGTAATCTCCAGTGATGTATAAACATACCAGTAATCTCCAGTGATGTATAAACATACCAGTAATCTCCAGTGATGTATAAACATACCAGTAATCTCCAGTGATGTATAAACATACCAGTAATCTCCAGTGATGTATAAACATACCAGTAATCTCCAGTGATGTATAAACATACCAGTAATCTCCCATGATGTATAAACATACCAGTAATCTCTAGTGATGTATAAACATACCAGTAATCTCTAGTGATGTATAAACATACCAGTAATCTCCAGTGATGTATAAACATACCAGTAATCTCCAGTGATGTATAAACATACCAGTAATCTCCAGTGATGTATAAACATACCAGTAATCTCCCATGATGTATAAACATACCAGTAATCTCTAGTGATGTATGTATAAACATACCAGTAATCTCCGTGATGTATAAACATACCAGTAATCTCTAGTGATGTATAAACATACCAGTAATCTCCCGTGATGTATAAACATACCAGTAATCTCTAGTGATGTATAAACATACCAGTAATCTCCCGTGATGTATAAACATACCAGTAATCTCTAGTGATGTATAAACATACCAGTAATCTCCCGTGATGTATAAACATACCAGTAATCTCCAGTGATGTATAAACATACCAGTAATCTCCCGTGATGTATAAACATACCAGTAATCTCTAGTGATGTATAAACATACCAGTAATCTCCAGTGATGTATAAACATACCAGTAATCTCTAGTGATGTATAAACATACCAGTAATCTCTAGTGATGTATAAACATACCAGTAATCTCCAGTGATGTATAAACATACCAGTAATCTCCAGTGATGTATAAACATACCAGTAATCTCCAGTGATGTATAAACATACCAGTAATCTCCAGTGATGTATAAACATACCAGTAATCTCCAGTGATGTATAAACATACCAGTAATCTCAGTGATGTATAAACATACCAGTAATCTCCAGTGATGTATAAACATACCAGTAATCTCCCGTGATGTATAAACATACCAGTAATCTCCAGTGATGTATAAACATACCAGTAATCTCCAGTGATGTATAAACATACCAGTAATCTCCAGTGATGTATAAACATACCAGTATTCTCCTGTGATGTATAAACATACCAGTAATCTCTAGTGATGTATAAACATACCAGTAATCTCCGTGATGTATAAACATACCAGCAATCTCTAGTGATGTGATGTATAAACATACCAGTAATCTCCAGTGATGTATAAACATACCAGTAATCTCCCGTGATGTATAAACATACCAGTAATCTCCAGTGATGTATAAACATACCAGTAACCTCCCGTGATGTATAAACATACCAGTAATCTCCCGTGATGTATAAACATACCAGTAATCTCCGTGATGTATAAACATACCAGTAATCTCCCGTGATGTATAAACATACCAGTAATCTCCGTGATGTATAAACATACCAGTAATCTCCGTGATGTATAAACATACCAGTAATCTCCGTGATGTATAAACATACCAGTAATCTCCAGTGATGTATAAACATACCAGTAATCTCCAGTGATGTATAAACATACCAGTAATCTCCCGTGATGTATAAACATACCAGTAATCTCCAGTGATGTATAAACATACCAGTAATCTCCGTGATGTATAAACATACCAGTAATCTCTAGTGATGTATAAACATACCAGTAATCTCCGTGATGTATAAACATACCAGTAATCTCTAGTGATGTATAAACATACCAGTAATCTCCCGTGATGTATAAACATACCAGTAATCTCCAGTGATGTATAAACATACCAGTAATCTCTAGTGATGTATAAACATACCAGTAATCTCCAGTGATGTATAAACATACCAGTATTCTCCCCGTGATGTATAAACATACCAGTAATCTCCGTGATGTATAAACATACCAGTAATCTCTAGTGATGTATAAACATACCAGTAATCTCCAGTGATGTATAAACATACCAGTAATCTCCAGTGATGTATAAACATACCAGTAATCTCCCGTGATGTATAAACATACCAGTAATCTCCCGTGATGTATAAACATACCAGTAATCTCCCGTGATGTATAAACATACCAGTAATCTCCAGTGATGTATAAACATACCAGTAATCTCCCGTGATGTATAAACATACCAGTAATCTCCAGTGATGTATAAACATACCAGTATTCTCCAGTGATGTATAAACATACCAGTAATCTCCGTGATGTATAAACATACCAGTAATCCCCAGTGATGTATAAACATACCAGTAATCTCCCGTGATGTATAAACATACCAGTAATCTTCCGTGATGTATAAACATACCAGTAATCTCCAGTGATGTATAAACATACCAGTAATCTCCGTGATGTATAAACATACCAGTAATCTCCAGTGATGTATAAACATACCAGTAACCTCCCGTGATGTATAAACATACCAGTAATCTCCAGTGATGTATAAACATACCAGTAATCTCTAGTGATGTATAAACATACCAGTAATCTCTAGTGATGTATAAACATACCAGTAATCTCCGTGATGTATAAACATACCAGTAATCTCCAGTGATGTATAAACATACCAGTAATCTCCGTGATGTATAAACATACCAGTAATCTCCCGTGATGTATAAACATACCAGTAATCTCCAGTGATGTATAAACATACCAGTAATCTCCAGTGATGTATAAACATACCAGTATTCTCCCGTGATGTATAAACATACCAGTAATCTCCAGTGATGTATAAACATACCAGTAATCTCTAGTGATGTATAAACATACCAGTAATCTCTAGTGATGTATAAACATACCAGTAATCTCCGTGATGTATAAACATACCAGTAATCTCCAGTGATGTATGTATAAACATACCAGTAATCTCTAGTGATGTATAAACATACCAGTAATCTCCTGTGATGTACAAACATACCAGTAATCTCCAGTGATGTATAAACATACCAGTAATCTCCAGTGATGTATAAACATACCAGTAATCTCCAGTGATGTATAAACATACCAGTAATCTCTAGTGATGTATAAACATACCAGTAATCTCCGTGATGTATAAACATACCAGTAATCTCCAGTGATGTATAAACATACCAGTAATCTCCAGTGATGTATAAACATACCAGTAATCTCCAGTGATGTATAAACATACCAGTAATCTCCAGTGATGTATAAACATACCAGTAATCTCCAGTGATGTATAAACATACCAGTAATCTCCCCGTGATGTATAAACATACCAGTAATCTCTAGTGATGTATAAACATACCAGTAATCTCTAGTGATGTATAAACATA
Source organism: Haliotis rubra (assembly GCF_003918875.1). Lineage (NCBI taxonomy): Eukaryota > Metazoa > Mollusca > Gastropoda > Lepetellida > Haliotidae > Haliotis > Haliotis rubra. Next base: position 228,007 of record NW_025766115.1, read on the forward strand.
CCAGTAATCTCCCCGTGATGTATAAACATACCAGTAATCTCCGTGATGTATAAAACATACCAGTAACCTCCGTGATGTATAAACATACCAGTAATCTCCAGTGATGTATAAACATACCAGTAATCTCCAGTGATGTATAAACATACCAGTAATCTCCAGTGATGTATAAACATACCAGTAATCTCCAGTGATGTATAAACATACCAGTAATCTCCAGTGATGTATAAACATACCAGTAATCTCCAGTGATGTATAAACATACCAGTAATCTCCAGTGATGTATAAACATACCAGTAATCTCCAGTGATGTATAAACATACCAGTAATCTCTAGTGATGTATAAACATACCAGTAATCTCTAGTGATGTATAAACATACCAGTAACCTCCCGTGATGTATAAACATACCAGTAATCTCTAGTGATGTATAAACATACCAGTAATCTCCAGTGATGTATAAACATACCAGTAATCTCCAGTGATGTATAAACATACCAGTAATCTCCAGTGATGTATAAACATACCAGTAATCTCTAGTGATGTATAAACATACCAGTAATCTCCAGTGATGTATAAACATACCAGTAATCTCCAGTGATGTATAAACATACCAGTAATCTCCAGTGATGTATAAACATACCAGTAATCTCCAGTGATGTATAAACATACCAGTAATCTCCAGTGATGTATAAACATACCAGTAATCTCCAGTGATGTATAAACATACCAGTAATCTCCAGTGATGTATAAACATACCAGTAATCTCCAGTGATGTATAAACATACCAGTAATCTCCAGTGATGTATAAACATACCAGTAATCTCCCGTGATGTATAAACATACCAGTAATCTCTAGTGATGTATAAACATACCAGTAATCTCCAGTGATGTATAAACATACCAGTAATCTCCAGTGATGTATAAACATACCAGTAATCTCTAGTGATGTATAAACATACCAGTAATCTCCAGTGATGTATAAACATACCAGTAATCTCTAGTGATGTATAAACATACCAGTAATCTCCAGTGATGTATAAACATACCAGTAATCTCCAGTGATGTATAAACATACCAGTAATCTCCAGTGATGTATAAACATACCAGTAATCTCCAGTGATGTATAAACATACCAGTAATCTCTAGTGATGTATAAACATACCAGTAATCTCCAGTGATGTATAAACATACCAGTAATCTCCAGTGATGTATAAACATACCAGTAATCTCCAGTGATGTATAAACATACCAGTAATCTCCAGTGATGTATAAACATACCAGTAATCTCCCGTGATGTATAAACATACCAGTAATCTCCAGTGATGTATAAACATACCAGTAATCTCCAGTGATGTATAAACATACCAGTATTCTCCGTGATGTATAAACATGTCTCCAGTAATCTCTAGTGATGTATAAACATACCAGTAATCTCTAGTGATGTATAAACATACCAGTAATCTCTAGTGATGTATAAACATACCAGTAATCTCCAGTGATGTATAAACATACCAGTAATCTCCAGTGATGTATAAACATACCAGTAATCTCCGTGATGTATAAACATACCAGTAATCTCCAGTGATGTATAAACATACCAGTAATCTCCAGTGATGTATAAACATACCAGTAATCTCCCGTGATGTATAAACATACCAGTAAAGCTCCGTGATGTATAAACATACCAGTAATCTCCAGTGATGTATAAACATACCAGTAATCTCTAGTGATGTATAAACATACCAGTATTCTCCGTGATGTATAAACATACCAGTAATCTCTAGTGATGTATAAACATACCAGTAATCTCCCGTGATGTATAAACATACCAGTAATCTATAGTGATGTATAAACATACCAGTAATCTCCCGTGATGTATAAACATACCAGTAATCTATAGTGATGTATAAACATACCAGTAATCTCCGTGATGTATAAACATACCAGTAATCTCCAGTGATGTATAAACATACCAGTAATCTCCTCTAGTGATGTATAAACATACCAGTAATCTCTAGTGATGTATAAACATACCAGTAATCTCCAGTGATGTATAAACATACCAGTAATCTCTAGTGATGTATAAACATACCAGTAATCTCTAGTGATGTATAAACATACCAGTAATCTCCAGTGATGTAAACATACCAGTAAACATACCAGTAATCTCCAGTGATGTATAAACATACCAGTAATCTACCAGTGATGTATAAACATACCAGTAATCTCCAGTGATGTATAAACATACCAGTAATCTCCAGTGATGTATAAACATACCAGTAATCTCTAGTGATGTATAAACATACCAGTAATCTCTAGTGATGTATAAACATACCAGTAATCTCTAGTGATGTATAAACATACCAGTAATCTCCAGTGATGTATAAACATACCAGTAATCTCTAGTGATGTATAAACATACCAGTAATCTCCAGTGATGTATAAACATACCAGTAATCTCTAGTGATGTATAAACATACCAGTAATCTCTAGTGATGTATAAACATACCAGTAATCTCCAGTGATGTATAAACATACCAGTAATCTCCCGTGATGTATAAACATACCAGTAATCTCCAGTGATGTATAAACATACCAGTAATCTCCAGTGATGTATAAACATACCAGTAATCTCCGTGATGTATAAACATACCAGTAATCTCCAGTGATGTATAAACATACCAGTAATCTCCAGTGATGTATAAACATACCAGTAATCTCCTGTGATGTATAAACATACCAGTAATCTCTAGTGATGTATAAACATACCAGTAATCTCCCGTGATGTATAAACATACCAGTAATCTCTAGTGATGTATAAACATACCAGTAATCTCCAGTGATGTATAAACATACCAGTAATCTCCCGTGATGTATAAACATACCAGTAATCTCTAGTGATGTATAAACATACCAGTAACCTCCTCCGTGATGTATAAACATACCAGTAATCTCCCGTGATGTATAAACATACCAGTAATCTCCCGTGATGTATAAACATACCAGTAATCTCCCCGTGATGTATAAACATACCAGTAATCTCCCGTGATGTATAAACATACCAGTAATCTCCGTGATGTATAAACATACCAGTAATCTCCCGTGATGTATAAACATACCAGTAATCTCCGTGATGTATAAACATACCAGTAATCTCCAGTGATGTATAAACATACCAGTAATCTCCAGTGATGTATAAACATACCAGTAATCTCCGTGATGTATAAACATACCAGTAATCTCCAGTGATGTATAAACATACCAGTAATCTCCGTGATGTATAAACATACCAGTAATCTCTAGTGATGTATAAACATACCAGTAATCTCTAGTGATGTATAAACATACCAGTAATCTCCAGTGATGTATAAACATACCAGTAATCTCCAGTGATGTATAAACATACCAGTAATCTCCGTGATGTATAAACATACCAGTAATCTCCAGTGATGTATAAACATACCAGTAATCTCCAGTGATGTATAAACATACCAGTAATCTCCGTGATGTATAAACATACCAGTAATCTCTAGTGATGTATAAACATACCAGTAATCTCTAGTGATGTATAAACATACCAGTAATCTCCAGTGATGTATAAACATACCAGTAATCTCTAGTGATGTATAAACATACCAGTAATCTCCGTGATGTATAAACATACCAGTAATCTCTAGTGATGTATAAACATACCAGTAATCTCTAGTGATGTATAAACATACCAGTAATCTCCAGTGATGTATAAACATACCAGTAATCTCCAGTGATGTATAAACATACCAGTAATCTCCAGTGATGTATAAACATACCAGTAATCTCCAGTGATGTATAAACATACCAGTAATCTCCAGTGATGTATAAACATACCAGTAATCTCCAGTGATGTATAAACATACCAGTAATCTCCAGTGATGTATAAACATACCAGTAATCTCCTGTGATGTATAAACATACCAGTAATCTCTAGTGATGTATAAACATACCAGTAATCTCCGTGATGTATAAACATACCAGCAATCTCTAGTGATGTATAAACATACCAGTAATCTCCAGTGATGTATAAACATACCAGTAATCTCCGTGATGTATAAACATACCAGTAATCTTCAGTGATGTATAAACATACCAGTAACCTCCGTGATGTATAAACATACCAGTAATCTCCCGATGATGTATAAACATACCAGTAATCTCCCGTGATGTATAAACATACCAGTAATCTCCCGTGATGTATAAACATACCAGTAATCTCCCGTGATGTATAAACATACCAGTAATCTCCGTGATGTATAAACATACCAGTAATCTCCGTGATGTATAAACATACCAGTAATCTCCAGTGATGTATAAACATACCAGTAATCTCAGTGATGTATAAACATACCAGTAATCTCCCGTGATGTATAAACATACCAGTAATCTCCAGTGATGTATAAACATACCAGTAATCTCCGTGATGTATAAACATACCAGTAATCTCTAGTGATGTATAAACATACCAGTAATCTCCGTGATGTATAAACATACCAGTAATCTCTAGTGATGTATAAACATACCAGTAATCTCCGTGATGTATAAACATACCAGTAATCTCCGTGATGTATAAACATACCAGTAATCTCCAGTGATGTATAAACATACCAGTAATCTCCAGTGATGTATAAACATACCAGTAATCTCCGTGATGTATAAACATACCAGTAATCTCCAGTGATGTATAAACATACCAGTAATCTCCGTGATGTATAAACATACCAGTAATCTCTAGTGATGTATAAACATACCAGTAATCTTCCGTGATGTATAAACATACCAGTAATCTCCAGTGATGTATAAACATACCAGTAATCTCCGTGATGTATAAACATACCAGTAATCTCCAGTGATGTATAAACATACCAGTAACCTCCCGTGATGTATAAACATACCAGTAATCTCCAGTGATGTATAAACATACCAGTAATCTCTAGTGATGTATAAACATACCAGTAATCTCTAGTGATGTATAAACATACCAGTAATCTCCCGTGATGTATAAACATACCAGTAATCTCCAGTGATGTATAAACATACCAGTAATCTCCCGTGATGTATAAACATACCAGTAATCTCCCGTGATGTATAAACATACCAGTAATCTCCAGTGATGTATAAACATACCAGTAATCTCCAGTGATGTATAAACATACCAGTATTCTCCGTGATGTATAAACATACCAGTAATCTCCAGTAATGTATAAACATACCAGTAATCTCTAGTGATGTACAAACATACCAGTAATCTCCAGTGATGTATAAACATACCAGTAATCTCCAGTGATGTATAAACATACCAGTAATCTCCAGTGATGTATAAACATACCAGTAATCTCTAGTGATGTATAAACATACCAGTAATCTCCAGTGATGTATAAACATACCAGTAATCTCCAGTGATGTATAAACATACCAGTAATCTCCAGTGATGTATAAACATACCAGTAATCTCCAGTGATGTATAAACATACCAGTATTCTCCCGTGATGTATAAACATACCAGTAATCTCCAGTGATGTATAAACATATACCAGTAATCTCCAGTGATGTATAAACATACCAGTATTCTCCAGTGATGTATAAACATACCAGTAATCTCTAGTGATGTATAAAAACATACCAGTAATCTCTAGTGATGTATAAACATACCAGTAATCTGTAGTGATGTATAAACATACCAGTAATCTCCAGTGATGTATAAACATACCAGTAATCTCCAGTGATGTATAAACATACCAGTATTCTCCGTGATGTATAAACATACCAGTAATCTCCAGTGATGTATAAACATACCAGTAATCTCCAGTGATGTATAAACATACCAGTAATCTCCGTGATGTATAAACATACCAGTAATCTCCGTGATGTATAAACATACCAGTAATCTCTAGTGATGTATAAACATACCAGTAATCTCTAGTGATGTATAAACATACCAGTAATCTCCAGTGATGTATAAACATACCAGTAATCTCTAGTGATGTATAAACATACCAGTAATCTCCCGTGATGTATAAACATACCAGTAATCTCTAGTGATGTATAAACATACCAGTAATCTCCCGTGATGTATAAACATACCAGTAATCTCCCAGTGATGTATAAACATACCAGTAATCTCCGTGATGTATAAACATACCAGTAATCTCCAGTGATGTATAAACATACCAGTAATCTCCAGTGATGTATAAACATACCAGTAATCTCTAGTGATGTATAAACATACCAGTAATCTCCTGTGGTGTATAAACATACCAGTAATCTCCAGTGATGTATAAACATACCAGTAATCTCCAGTGATGTATAAACATACCAGTAATCTCCAGTGATGTATAAACATACCAGTAATCTCTAGTGATGTATAAACATACCAGTAATCTCCCCGTGATGTATAAACATACCAGTAATCTCCAGTGATGTATAAACATACCAGTAATCTCCAGTGATGTATAAACATACCAGTAATCTCCAGTGATGTATAAACATACCAGTAATCTCTAGTGATGTATAAACATACCAGTAATCTCCAGTGATGTATAAACATACCAGTAATCTCTAGTGATGTATAAACATACCAGTAATCTCCGTGATGTATAAACATACCAGTAATCTCCAGTGATGTATAAACATACCAGTAATCTCCAGTGATGTATAAACATACCAGTAATCTCCTGTGATGTATAAACATACCAGTAATCTCCGTGATGTATAAACATACCAGTAATCTCCGTGATGTATAAACATACCAGTAATCTCCAGTGATGTATAAACATACCAGTAATCTCCGTGATGTATAAACATACCAGTAATCTCTAGTGATGTATAAACATACCAGTAATCTCCAGTGATGTATAAACATACCAGTAATCTCCAGTGATGTATAAACATACCAGTAATCTCCCGTGATGTATAAACATACCAGTAATCTCTAGTGATGTATAAACATACCAGTAATCTCTAGTGATGTATAAACATACCAGTAATCTCTAGTGATGTATAAACATACCAGTAATCTCCAGTGATGTATAAACATACCAGTAATCTCCAGTGATGTATAAAACATACCAGTATTCTCCGTGATGTATAAACATACCAGTAATCTCCAGTGATGTATAAACATACCAGTAATCTCCAGTGATGTATAAACATACCAGTAATCTCCCGTGATGTATAAACATACCAGTAAACTCCCGTGATGTATAAACATACCAGTAATCTCTAGTGATGTATAAACATACCAGTAATCTCCTGTGATGTATAAACATACCAGTAATCTCCGTGATGTATAAACATACCAGTAATCTCCAGTGATGTATAAACATACCAGTAATCTATAGTGATGTATAAACATACCAGTAATCTCCGTGATGTATAAACATACCAGTAATCTCCCGTGATGTATAAACATACCAGTAATCTCCCGTGATGTATAAACATACCAGTAATCTCCAGTGATGTATAAACATACCAGTAATCTCCAGTGATGTATAAACATACCAGTAATCTCTAGTGATGTATAAACATACCAGTAATCTCTAGTGATGTATAAACATACCAGTAATCTCCCGTGATGTATAAACATACCAGTAATCTCTAGTGATGTATAAACATACCAGTAATCTCCAGTGATGTATAAACATACCAGTAATCTCTAGTGATGTATAAACATACCAGTAATCTCCAGTGATGTATAAACATACCAGTAATCTCTAGTGATGTATAAACATACCAGTAATCTCTAGTGATGTATAAACATACCAGTAATCTCCCGTGATGTATAAACATACCAGTAATCTCCAGTGATGTATAAACATACCAGTAATCTCTAGTGATGTATAAACATACCAGTAATCTCCGTGATGTATAAACATACCAGTAATCTCCAGTGATGTATAAACATACCAGTAATCTCCAGTGATGTATAAACATACCAGTATTCTCCCGTGTATAAACATACCAGTAATCTCCAGTAATGTATAAACATACCAGTAATCTCTAGTGATGTATAAACATACCAGTAATCTCTAGTGATGTATAAACATACCAGTAATCTCCGTGATGTATAAACATACCAGTAATCTCCAGTGATGTATAAACATACCAGTAATCTCCAGTGATGTATAAACATACCAGTAATCTCCAGTGATGTATAAACATACCAGTAATCTCTAGTGATGTATAAACATACCAGTAATCTCCAGTGATGTATAAACATACCAGTAATCTCTGGTGATGTATAAACATACCAGTAATCTCTGGTGATGTATAAACATACCAGTAATCTCCGTGATGTATAAACATACCAGTAATCTCCAGTGATGTATAAACATACCAGTATTCTCCGTGATGTATAAACATACCAGTAATCTCAGTGATGTATAAACATACCAGTAATCTCCGTGATGTATAAACATACCAGTATTCTCCGTGATGTATAAACATACCAGTAATCTCTAGTGATGTATAAACATACCAGTAATCTCCAGTGATGTATAAACATACCAGTAATCTGTAGTGATGTATAAACATACCAGTAATCTCCAGTGATGTATAACCATACCAGTAATCTCCAGTGATGTATAAACATACCAGTATTCTCCGTGATGTATAAACATACCAGTAATCTCCAGTGATGTATAAACATACCAGTAATCTCCAGTGATGTATAAACATACCAGTAATCTCCGTGATGTATAAACATACCAGTAAACTCCCGTGATGTATAAACATACCAGTAATCTCTAGTGATGTATAAACATACCAGTAATCTCTAGTGATGTATAAACATACCAGTAATCTCCCGTGATGTATAAACATACCAGTAATCTCCAGTGATGTATAAACATACCAGTAATCTCCAGTGATGTATAAACATACCAGTAATCTCCAGTGATGTATAAACATACCAGTAATCTCCGTGATGTATAAACATACCAGTATTCTCCGTGATGTATAAACATACCAGTAATCTCCAGTGATGTATAAACATACCAGTAATCTCTAGTGATGTATAAACATACCAGTAATCTCCAGTGATGTATAAACATACCAGTATTCTCCGTGATGTATAAACATACCAGTAATCTCCAGTGATGTATAAACATACCAGTAATCTCCGTGATGTATAAACATACCAGTAATCTCCAGTGATGTATAAACATACCAGTAATCTCCGTGATGTATAAACATACCAGTAATCTCCAGTGATGTATAAACATACCAGTAATCTCTAGTGATGTATAAACATACCAGTAATCTCCGTGATGTATAAGCATACCAGTAATCTCCAGTGATGTATAAACATACCAGTAATCTCTAGTGATGTATAAACATACCAGTAATCTCCGTGATGTATAAACATACCAGTAATCTCCCATGATGTATAAACATACCAGTAATCTCCGTGATGTATAAACATACCAGTATTCTCCGTGATGTATAAACATACCAGTAATCTCCAGTGATGTATAAACATACCAGTAATCTCCAGTGATGTATAAACATACCAGTAATCTCCAGTGATGTATAAACATACCAGTAATCTCCCGTGATGTATAAACATACCAGTAATCTCCCGTGATGTATAAACATACCAGTAATCTCCAGTGATGTATAAACATACCAGTAATCTCCCGTGATGTATAAACATACCAGTAATCTCCAGTGATGTATAAACATACCAGTAATCTCCAGTGATGTATAAACATACCAGTAATCTCTAGTGATGTATAAACATACCAGTAATCTCCGTGATGTATAAACATACCAGTAATCTCCGTGATGTATAAACATACCAGTAATCTCCAGTGATGTATAAACATACCAGTAATCTCCAGTGATGTATAAACATACCAGTAATCTCCAGTGATGTATAAACATACCAGTAATCTCCCGTGATGTATAAACATACCAGTAATCTCCAGTGATGTATAAACATACCAGTAATCTCTAGTGATGTATAAACATACCAGTAATCTCTAGTGATGTATAAACATACCAGTAATCTCTAGTGATGTATAAACATACCAGTAATCTCTAGTGATGTATAAACATACCAGTAATCTCCCATGATGTATAAACATACCAGTAATCTCCCGTGATGTACAAACATACCAGTAATCTCCGTGATGTATAAACATACCAGTAATCTCCAGTGATGTATAAACATACCAGTAATCTCCAGTGATGTATAAACATACCAGTAATCTCTAGTGATGTATAAACATACCAGTAATCTCCTGTGGTGTACAAACATACCAGTAATCTCCAGTGATGTATAAACATACCAGTAATCTCCAGTGATGTATAAACATACCAGTAATCTCCAGTGATGTATAAACATACCAGTAATCTCTAGTGATGTATAAACATACCAGTAATCTCTCCGTGATGTATAAACATACCAGTAATCTCCAGTGATGTATAAACATACCAGTAATCTCCAGTGATGTATAAACATACCAGTATTCTCCGTGATGTATAAACATACCAGTAATCTCTAGTGATGTATAAACATACCAGTAATCTCCAGTGATGTATAAACATACCAGTATTCTCCGTGATGTATAAACATACCAGTAATCTCTAGTGATGTATAAACATACCAGTAATCTCTAGTGATGTATAAACATACCAGTAATCTCTAGTGATGTATAAACATACCAGTAATCTCCAGTGATGTATAAACATACCAGTAATCTCCGTGATGTATAAACATACCAGTATTCTCCGTGATGTATAAACATACCAGTAATCTCCAGTGATGTATAAACATACCAGTAATCTCCAGTGATGTATAAACATACCAGTAATCTCCGTGATGTATAAACATACCAGTAAACTCCGTGATGTATAAACATACCAGTAATCTCTAGTGATGTATAAACATACCAGTAATCTCTAGTGATGTATAAACATACCAGTAATCTCTAGTGATGTATAAACATACCAGTAATCTCCAGTGATGTATAAACATACCAGTAATCTCCAGTGATGTATAAACATACCAGTAATCTCCAGTGATGTATAAACATACCAGTAATCTCCGTGATGTATAAACATACCAGTATTCTCCGTGATGTATAAACATACCAGTAATCTCCAGTGATGTATAAACATACCAGTAATCTCCAGTGATGTATAAACATACCAGTAATCTCTAGTGATGTATAAACATACCAGTAATCTCTAGTGATGTATAAACATACCAGTAATCTCCCGTGATGTATAAACATACCAGTAATCTCTAGTGATGTATAAACATACCAGTAATCTCTAGTGATGTATAAACATACCAGTAATCTCTAGTGATGTATAAACATACCAGTAATCTCCAGTGATGTATAAACATACCAGTATTCTCCGTGATGTATAAACATACCAGTAATCTCCAGTGATGTATAAACATACCAGTAATCTCCAGTGATGTATAAACATACCAGTAATCTCCAGTGATGTATAAACATACCAGTAATCTCCGTGATGTATAAACATACCAGTAATCTCCAGTGATGTATAAACATACCAGTAATCTCCAGTGATGTATAAACATACCAGTATTCTCCGTGATGTATAAACATACCAGTAATCTCCAGTGATGTATAAACATACCAGTAATCTCCAGTGATGTATAAACATACCAGTAATCTCCAGTGATGTATAAACATACCAGTAATCTCTAGTGATGTATAAACATACCAGTAATCTCCAGTGATGTATAAACATACCAGTAATCTCTAGTGATGTATAAACATACCAGTAATCTCCAGTGATGTATAAACATACCAGTAATCTCCAGTGATGTATAAACATACCAGTAATCTCCAGTGATGTATAAACATACCAGTAATCTCAGTGATGTATAAACATACCAGTAATCTCCAGTGATGTATAAACATACCAGTAATCTCCAGTGATGTATAAACATACCAGTAATCTCCAGTGATGTATAAACATACCAGTAATCTCCAGTGATGTATAAACATACCAGTAATCTCTAGTGATGTATAAACATACCAGTAATCTCCAGTGATGTATAAACATACCAGTAATCTCTAGTGATGTATAAACATACCAGTAATCTCCAGTGATGTATAAACATACCAGTAATCTCTAGTGATGTATAAACATACCAGTAATCTCCAGTGATGTATAAACATACCAGTAATCTCCGTGATGTATAAACATACCAGTAATCTCCAGTGATGTATAAACATACCAGTAATCTCCAGTGATGTATAAACATACCAGTAATCTCCAGTGATGTATAAACATACCAGTATTCTCCGTGATGTATAAACATACCAGTAATCTCAGTGATGTATAAACATACCAGTAATCTCCGTGATGTATAAACATACCAGTAATCTCCAGTGATGTATAAACATACCAGTAATCTCCAGTGATGTATAAACATACCAGTAATCTCCGTGATGTATAAACATACCAGTAATCTCCAGTGATGTATAAACATACCAGTAATCTCCAGTGATGTATAAACATACCAGTAATCTCTAGTGATGTATAAACATACCAGTAATCTCCAGTGATGTATAAACATACCAGTAATCTCCGTGATGTATAAACATACCAGTAATCTCCAGTGATGTATAAACATACCAGTAATCTCCAGTGATGTATAAACATACCAGTATTCTCCGTGATGTATAAACATACCAGTAATCTCCAGTGATGTATAAACATACCAGTAATCTCCAGTGATGTATAAACATACCAGTAATCTCTAGTGATGTATAAACATACCAGTAATCTCCAGTGATGTATAAAACATACCAGTAATCTCCGTGATGTATAAACATACCAGTATTCTCCCATGATGTATAAACATACCAGTAATCTCCAGTGATGTATAAACATACCAGTAATCTCCGTGATGTATAAACATACCAGTAATCTCCCATGATGTATAAACATACCAGTAATCCCCAGTGATGTATAAACATACCAGTAATCTCCAGTGATGTATAAACATACCAGTAATCTCCAGTGATGTATAAACATACCAGTAATCTCCAGTGATGTATAAACATACCAGTAATCTCCGTGATGTATAAACATACCAGTAATCTCCGTGATGTATAAACATACCAGTAATCTCCGTGATGTATAAACATACCAGTAATCTCCAGTGATGTATAAACATACCAGTAATCTCCCGTGATGTATAAACATACCAGTAATCTCCGTGATGTATAAACATACCAGTAATCTCCAGTGATGTATAAACATACCAGTAATCTCCGTGATGTATAAAACATACCAGTAATCTCCGTGATGTAAAACATACCAGTAATCTCCCGTGATGTATAAACATACCAGTAATCTCCAGTGATGTATAAACATACCAGTAATCTCCGTGATGTATAAACATACCAGTAATCTATAGTGATGTATAAACATACCAGTAATCTCCGTGATGTATAAACATACCAGTAATCTATAGTGATGTATAAACATACCAGTAATCTCCCGTGATGTATAAACATACCAGTAATCTCAGTGATGTATAAACAAACCAGTAATCTCCTGTGATGTATAAACATACCAGTAACCTCTAGTGATGTATAAACATACCAGTAATCTCCCGTGATGTATAAACATACCAGTAATCTCTAGTGATGTATAAACATACCAGTAATCTCTAGTGATGTATAAACATACCAGTAATCTCCAGTGATGTATAAACATACCAGTAATCTCCAGTGATGTATAAACATACCAGTAATCCCCAGTGATGTATAAACATACCAGTAATCTCCAGTGATGTATAAACATACCAGTAATCTCCAGTGATGTATAAACATACCAGTAAACTCCAGTGATGTATAAACATACCAGTAATCTCTAGTGATGTATAAACATACCAGTAATCTCCCGTGATGTATAAACATACCAGTAATCTCCAGTGATGTATAAACATACCAGTAATCTCCAGTGATGTATAAACATACCAGTAATCTCCAGTGATGTATAAACATACCAGTAATCTCCAGTGATGTATAAACATACCAGTAATCTCTAGTGATGTATAAACATACCAGTAATCTCCCGTGATGTATAAACATACCAGTAATCTCTAGTGATGTATAAACATACCAGTAATCTCCAGTGATGTATAAACATACCAGTAATCTCCCGTGATGTATAAACATACCAGTAATCTCCAGTGATGTATAAACATACCAGTAACCTCCCGTGATGTATAAACATACCAGTAATCTCCCGTGATGTATAAACATACCAGTAATCTCCCGTGATGTATAAACATACCAGTAATCTCCCGTGATGTATAAACATACCAGTAATCTCCCGTGATGTATAAACATACCAGTAATCTCCCGTGATGTATAAACATACCAGTAATCTCCCGTGATGTATAAACATACCAGTAATCTCCAGTGATGTATAAACATACCAGTAATCTCCAGTGATGTATAAACATACCAGTAATCTCCCGTGATGTATAAACATACCAGTAATCTCCAGTGATGTATAAACATACCAGTAATCTCCCGTGATGTATAAACATACCAGTAATCTCTAGTGATGTATAAACATACCAGTAATCTCCCGTGATGTATAAACATACCAGTAATCTCTAGTGATGTATAAACATACCAGTAATCTCCCGTGATGTATAAACATACCAGTAATCTCCAGTGATGTGTAAACATACCAGTAATCTCTAGTGATGTATAAACATACCAGTAATCTCCAGTGATGTATAAAACATACCAGTATTCTCCGTGATGTATAAACATACCAGTAATCTCCCGTGATGTATAAACATACCAGTAATCTCTAGTGATGTATAAACATACCAGTAATCTCCAGTGATGTATAAACATACCAGTAATCTCCAGTGATGTATAAACATACCAGTAATCTCCCGTGATGTATAAACATACCAGTAATCTCCCGTGATGTATAAACATACCAGTAATCTCCAGTGATGTATAAACATACCAGTAATCTCCAGTGATGTATAAACATACCAGTAATCTCCCGTGATGTATAAACATACCAGTAATCTCCAGTGATGTATAAACATACCAGTATTCTCCAGTGATGTATAAACATACCAGTAATCTCCAGTGATGTATAAACATACCAGTAATCCCCAGTGATGTATAAACATACCAGTAATCTCCGTGATGTATAAACATACCAGTAATCTCCCGTGATGTATAAACATACCAGTAATCTCCAGTGATGTATAAACATACCAGTAACCTCCAGTGATGTATAAACATACCAGTAATCTCCAGTGATGTATAAACATACCAGTAATCTCTAGTGATGTATAAACATACCAGTAATCTCTAGTGTGATGTATAAACATACCAGTAATCTCCCGTGATGTATAAACATACCAGTAATCTCCAGTGATGTATAAACATACCAGTAATCTCCCGTGATGTATAAACATACCAGTAATCTCCGTGATGTATAAACATACCAGTAATCTCCAGTGATGTATAAACATACCAGTAATCTCCAGTGATGTATAAACATACCAGTATTCTCCCCGTGATGTATAAACATACCAGTAATCTCCAGTAATGTATAAACATACCAGTAATCTCTAGTGATGTATAAACATACCAGTAATCTCTAGTGATGTATAAACATACCAGTAATCTCCGTGATGTATAAACATACCAGTAATCTCCAGTGATGTATAAACATACCAGTAATCTCTAGTGATGTATAAACATACCAGTAATCTCCTGTGATGTACAAACATACCAGTAATCTCCAGTGATGTATAAACATACCAGTAATCTCCAGTGATGTATAAACATACCAGTAATCTCCAGTGATGTATAAACATACCAGTAATCTCTAGTGATGTATAAACATACCAGTAATCTCCGTGATGTATAAACATACCAGTAATCTCCAGTGATGTATAAACATACCAGTAATCTCCAGTGATGTATAAACATACCAGTAATCTCCAGTGATGTATAAACATACCAGTAATCTCCAGTGATGTATAAACATACCAGTAATCTCCTGTGATGTACAAACATACCAGTAATCTCCAGTGATGTATAAACATACCACAGTAATCTCTAGTGATGTATAAACATACCAGTAATCTCTAGTGATGTATAAACATACCAGTAATCTCCCGTGATGTATAAACATACCAGTAATCTCCCGTGATGTATAAACATACCAGTAACCTCCCGTGATGTATAAACATACCAGTAATCTCCAGTGATGTATAAACATACCAGTAATCTCCAGTGATGTATAAACATACCAGTAATCTCCAGTGATGTATAAACATACCAGTAATCTCCAGTGATGTATAAACATACCAGTAATCTCCAGTGATGTATAAACATACCAGTAATCTCCAGTGATGTATAAACATACCAGTAATCTCCAGTGATGTACAAACATACCAGTAATCTCCAGTGATGTATAAACATACCAGTAATCTCTAGTGATGTATAAACATACCAGTAATCTCTAGTGATGTATAAACATACCAGTAACCTCCGTGATGTATAAACATACCAGTAATCTGTAGTGATGTATAAACATACCAGTAATCTCCAGTGATGTATAAACATACCAGTAATCTCCAGTGATGTATAAACATACCAGTAATCTCCAGTGATGTATAAACATACCAGTAATCTCCGTGATGTATAAACATACCAGTAATCTCTAGTGATGTATAAACATACCAGTAATCTCCAGTGATGTATAAACATACCAGTAATCTCCAGTGATGTATAAACATACCAGTAATCTCCAGTGATGTATAAACATACCAGTAATCTCCAGTGATGTATAAACATACCAGTAATCTCTAGTGATGTATAAACATACCAGTAATCTCCAGTGATGTATAAACATACCAGTAATCTCCAGTGATGTATAAACATACCAGTAATCTCCAGTGATGTATAAACATACCAGTAATCTCCAGTGATGTATAAACATACCAGTAATCTCCAGTGATGTATAAACATACCAGTAATCTCCAGTGATGTATAAACATACCAGTAATCTCTAGTGATGTATAAACATACCAGTAATCTCCAGTGATGTATAAACATACCAGTAATCTCCGTGATGTATAAACATACCAGTAATCTCCGTGATGTATAAACATACCAGTAATCTCCAGTGATGTATAAACATACCAGTAATCTCCAGTGATGTATAAACATACCAGTATTCTCCCGTGATGTATAAACATACCAGTAATCTCTAGTGATGTATAAACATACCAGTAATCTCTAGTGATGTATAAACATACCAGTAATCTGTAGTGATGTATAAACATACCAGTAATCTCCAGTGATGTATAAACATACCAGTAATCTCCAGTGATGTATAAACATACCAGTATTCTCCGTGATGTATAAACATACCAGTAATCTCCAGTGATGTATAAACATACCAGTAATCTCCAGTGATGTATAAACATACCAGTAATCTCCGTGATGTATAAACATACCAGTAAACTCCGTGATGTATAAACATACCAGTAATCTCTAGTGATGTATAAACATACCAGTAATCTCTAGTGATGTATAAACATACCAGTAATCTCCCGTGATGTATAAACATACCAGTAATCTCTAGTGATGTATAAACATACCAGTAATCTCCCGTGATGTATAAACATACCAGTAATCTCTAGTGATGTATAAACATACCAGTAATCTCCCGTGATGTATAAACATACCAGTAATCTATAGTGATGTATAAACATACCAGTAATCTCCGTGATGTATAAACATACCAGTAATCTCCAGTGATGTATAAACAAACCAGTAATCTCCTGTGATGTATATAAACATACCAGTAATCTCTAGTGATGTATAAACATACCAGTAATCTCCCGTGATGTATAAACATACCAGTAATCTCTAGTGATGTATAAACATACCAGTAATCTCTAGTGATGTATAAACATACCAGTAATCTCCAGTGATGTATAAACATACCAGTAATCTCCAGTGATGTATAAACATACCAGTAATCCCCAGTGATGTATAAACATACCAGTAATCTCCAGTGATGTATAAACATACCAGTAATCTCCAGTGATGTATAAACATACCAGTAATCTCCCGTGATGTATAAACATACCAGTAATCTCTAGTGATGTATAAACATACCAGTAATCTCTAGTGATGTATAAACATACCAGTAATCTCCAGTGATGTATAAACATACCAGTAATCTCTAGTGATGTATAAACATACCAGTAATCTCCCGTGATGTATAAACATACCAGTAATCTCTAGTGATGTATAAACATACCAGTAATCTCTAGTGATGTATAAACATACCAGTAATCTCTAGTGATGTATAAACATACCAGTAATCCCCAGTGATGTATAAACATACCAGTAATCTCCAGTGATGTATAAACATACCAGTAATCTCCAGTGATGTAAAACATACCAGTAATCTCCAGTGATGTATAAACATACCAGTAATCTCCAGTGATGTATAAACATACCAGTAATCTCCAGTGATGTATAAACATACCAGTAATCTCCTGTGATGTATAAACATACCAGTAATCTCTAGTGATGTATAAACATACCAGTAATCTCCGTGATGTATAAACATACCAGTAATCTCTAGTGATGTATAAACATACCAGTAATCTCCAGTGATGTATAAACATACCAGTAATCTCCCGTGATGTATAAACATACCAGTAATCTTCAGTGATGTATAAACATACCAGTAACTCCCGTGATGTATAAACATACCAGTAATCTCCGTGATGTATAAACATACCAGTAATCTCCCGTGATGTATAAACATACCAGTAATCTCCCGTGATGTATAAACATACCAGTAATCTCCCGTGATGTATAAACATACCAGTAATCTCCCGTGATGTATAAACATACCAGTAATCTCCCGTGTGATGTATAAACATACCAGTAATCTCCAGTGATGTATAAACATACCAGTAATCTCCAGTGATGTATAAACATACCAGTAATCTCCGTGATGTATAAACATACCAGTAATCTCCAGTGATGTATAAACATACCAGTAATCTCCGTGATGTATAAACATACCAGTAATCTCTAGTGATGTATAAACATACCAGTAATCTCTAGTGATGTATAAACATACCAGTAATCTCCGTGATGTATAAACATACCAGTAATCTCCAGTGATGTATAAAACATACCAGTAATCTCCGTGATGTATAAACATACCAGTAATCTCCAGTGATGTATAAACATACCCAGTAATCTCCAGTGATGTATAAACATACCAGTAATCTCCCGTGATGTATAAACATACCAGTAATCTCTAGTGATGTATAAACATACCAGTAATCTCTAGTGATGTATAAACATACCAGTAATCTCCAGTGATGTATAAACATACCAGTAATCTCTAGTGATGTATAAACATACCAGTAATCTCCGTGATGTATAAACATACCAGTAATCTCTAGTGATGTATAAACATACCAGTAATCTCTAGTGATGTATAAACATACCAGTAATCTCCAGTGATGTATAAACATACCAGTAATCTCCAGTGATGTATAAACATACCAGTAATCTCCAGTGATGTATAAACATACCAGTAATCTCCAGTGATGTATAAACATACCAGTAATCTCCAGTGATGTATAAACATACCAGTAATCTCCAGTGATGTATAAACATACCAGTAATCTCCCGTGATGTATAAACATACCAGTAATCTCCAGTGATGTATAAACATACCAGTAATCTCCAGTGATGTATAAACATACCAGTAATCTCTAGTGATGTATAAACATACCAGTAATCTCCCAGTGATGTATAAACATACCAGTAATCTCCAGTGATGTATAAAACATACCAGTAATCTCCGTGATGTATAAACATACCAGTAATCTCAGTGATGTATAAACATACCAGTAATCTCCCCTGTGATGTATAAACATACCAGTAATCTCCAGTGATGTATAAACATACCAGTAATCTCCCGTGATGTATAAACATACCAGTAATCTCTAGTGATGTATAAACATACCAGTAATCTCTAGTGATGTATAAACATACCAGTAATCTCCGTGATGTATAAACATACCAGTAATCTCCAGTGATGTATAAACATACCAGTAATCTCCGTGATGTATAAACATACCAGTAATCTCCGTGATGTATAAACATACCAGTAATCTCCGTGATGTATAAACATACCAGTAATCTCCGTGATGTATAAACATACCAGTAATCTCCGTGATGTATAAACATACCAGTAATCTCCGTGATGTATAAACATACCAGTAATCTCCGTGATGTATAAACATACCAGTAATCTCCGTGATGTATAAACATACCAGTAATCTCCAGTGATGTATAAACATACCAGTAATCTCCAGTGATGTATAAACATACCAGTAATCTCCAGTGATGTATAAACATACCAGTAATCTCCGTGATGTATAAACATACCAGTAATCTCTAGTGATGTATAAACATACCAGTAATCTCCGTGATGTATAAACATACCAGTAATCTCTAGTGATGTATAAACATACCAGTAATCTCCGTGATGTATAAACATACCAGTAATCTCTAGTGATGTATAAACATACCAGTAATCTCCGTGATGTATAAACATACCAGTAATCTCCGTGATGTATAAACATACCAGTAATCTCCAGTGATGTATAAACATACCAGTAATCTCCAGTGATGTATAAACATACCAGTAATCTCCGTGATGTATAAACATACCAGTAATCTCCAGTGATGTATAAACATACCAGTAATCTCCCGTGATGTATAAACATACCAGTAATCTCTAGTGATGTATAAACATACCAGTAATCTCCCGTGATGTATAAACATACCAGTAATCTCCAGTGATGTATAAACATACCAGTAATCTCCCGTGATGTATAAACATACCAGTAATCTCCAGTGATGTATAAACATACCAGTAACCTCCCGTGATGTATAAACATACCAGTAATCTCCAGTGATGTATAAACATACCAGTAATCTCTAGTGATGTATAAACATACCAGTAATCTCTAGTGATGTATAAACATACCAGTAATCTCCCGTGATGTATAAACATACCAGTAATCTCTAGTGATGTATAAACATACCAGTAATCTCCCGTGATGTATAAACATACCAGTAATCTCCGTGATGTATAAACATACCAGTAATCTCCAGTGATGTATAAACATACCAGTAATCTCCAGTGATGTATAAACATACCAGTAATCTCCGTGATGTATAAACATACCAGTAATCTCCGTGATGTATAAACATACCAGTAATCTCTAGTGATGTATAAACATACCAGTAATCTCTAGTGATGTATAAACATACCAGTAATCTCCGTGATGTATAAACATACCAGTAATCTCCAGTGATGTATAAACATACCAGTAATCTCTAGTGATGTATAAACATACCAGTAATCTCCTGTGATGTATAAACATACCAGTAATCTCCAGTGATGTATAAACATACCAGTAATCTCCAGTGATGTATAAACATACCAGTAATCTCCAGTGATGTATAAACATACCAGTAATCTCTAGTGATGTATAAACATACCAGTAATCTCCAGTGATGTATAAACATACCAGTAATCTCCAGTGATGTATAAACATACCAGTAATCTCCAGTGATGTATAAACATACCAGTAATCTCCAGTGATGTATAAACATACCAGTAATCTCCGTGATGTATAAACATACCAGTAATCTCCAGTGATGTATAAACATACCAGTAATCTCCAGTGATGTATAAACATACCAGTAATCTCCCGTGATGTATAAACATACCAGTAATCTCTAGTGATGTATAAACATACCAGTAATCTCTAGTGATGTATAAACATACCAGTAATCTCCAGTGATGTATAAACATACCAGTAATCTCCAGTGATGTATAAACATACCAGTAATCTCCAGTGATGTATAAACATACCAGTAATCTCCCGTGATGTATAAACATACCAGTAATCTCCAGTGATGTATAAACATACCAGTAATCTCCAGTGATGTATAAACATACCAGTAATCTCCCGTGATGTATAAACATACCAGTAATCTCCCGTGATGTATAAACATACCAGTAATCTCTAGTGATGTATAAACATACCAGTAATCTCTAGTGATGTATAAACATACCAGTAATCTCCCGTGATGTATAAACATACCAGTAATCTCTAGTGATGTATAAACATACCAGTAATCTCCCGTGATGTATAAACATACCAGTAATCTCTAGTGATGTATAAACATACCAGTAACCTCCCGTGATGTATAAACATACCAGTAATCTCCCGTGATGTATAAACATACCAGTAATCTCCCGTGATGTATAAACATACCAGTAATCTCCAGTGATGTATAAACATACCAGTAATCTCCAGTGATGTATAAACATACCAGTAATCTCTAGTGATGTATAAACATACCAGTAATCTCCAGTGATGTATAAACATACCAGTAATCTCCAGTGATGTATAAACATACCAGTAATCTCCAGTGATGTATAAACATACCAGTAATCTCCAGTGATGTATAAACATACCAGTAATCTCTAGTGATGTATAAACATACCAGTAATCTCCCGTGTGATGTATAAACATACCAGTAATCTCCAGTGATGTATAAACATACCAGTAATCTCAGTGATGTATAAACATACCAGTAATCTCCAGTGATGTATAAACATACCAGTAATCTCCAGTGATGTATAAACATACCAGTAATCTCTAGTGATGTATAAACATACCAGTAATCTCTAGTGATGTATAAACATACCAGTAATCTCCCGTGATGTATAAACATACCAGTAATCTCCAGTGATGTATAAACATACCAGTAATCTCCCGTGATGTATAAACATACCAGTAATCTCCAGTGATGTATAAACATACCAGTAATCTCAGTGATGTATAAACATACCAGTAATCTCCGTGATGTATAAACATACCAGTAATCTCCGTGATGTATAAACATACCAGTAATCTCTAGTGATGTATAAACATACCAGTAATCTCCGTGATGTATAAACATACCAGTAATCTCCAGTGATGTATAAACATACCAGTAATCTCCAGTGATGTATAAACATACCAGTAATCTCCGTGATGTATAAACATACCAGTAATCTCCGTGATGTGATGTATAAACATACCAGTAATCTCCGTGATGTATAAACATACCAGTAATCTCCGTGATGTATAAACATACCAGTAATCTCAGTGATGTATAAACATACCAGTAATCTCCAGTGATGTATAAACATACCAGTAATCTCCAGTGATGTATAAACATACCAGTAATCTCTAGTGATGTATAAACATACCAGTAATCTCCCGTGATGTATAAACATACCAGTAATCTCTAGTGATGTATAAACATACCAGTAATCTCCAGTGATGTATAAACATACCAGTAATCTCTAGTGATGTATAAACATACCAGTAATCTCCAGTGATGTATAAACATACCAGTAATCTCTAGTGATGTATAAACATACCAGTAATCTCTAGTGATGTATAAACATACCAGTAATCTCCAGTGATGTATAAACATACCAGTAATCTCCAGTGATGTATAAACATACCAGTAATCTCTAGTGATGTATAAACATACCAGTAATCTCCCGTGATGTATAAACATACCAGTAATCTCCAGTGATGTATAAACATACCAGTAATCTCCAGTGATGTATAAACATACCAGTAATCTCCCGTGATGTATAAACATACCAGTAATCTCCAGTGATGTATAAACATACCAGTAATCTCTAGTGATGTATAAACATACCAGTAATCTCTAGTGATGTATAAACATACCAGTAATCTCCCGTGATGTATAAACATACCAGTAATCTCCAGTGATGTATAAACATACCAGTAATCTCCAGTGATGTATAAACATACCAGTAATCTCCCGTGATGTATAAACATACCAGTAATCTCCAGTGATGTATAAACATACCAGTAATCTCTAGTGATGTATAAACATACCAGTAATCTCCAGTGATGTATAAACATACCAGTAATCTCTGTGATGTATAAACATACCAGTAATCTCCAGTGATGTATAAACATACCAGTAATCTCCAGTGATGTATAAACATACCAGTAATCTCCAGTGATGTATAAACATACCAGTAATCTCCGTGATGTATAAACATACCAGTAATCTCCAGTGATGTATAAACATACCAGTAATCTCCCCGTGATGTATAAAACATACCAGTAATCTCCCGTGATGTATAAACATACCAGTAATCTCTAGTGATGTATAAACATACCAGTAATCTCCAGTGATGTATAAACATACCAGTAATCTCCAGTGATGTATAAACATACCAGTAATCTCCAGTGATGTATAAACATACCAGTAATCTCCAGTGATGTATAAACATACCAGTAATCTCCAGTGATGTATAAACATACCAGTAATCTCCAGTGATGTATAAACATACCAGTAATCTCCAGTGATGTATAAACATACCAGTAATCTCCCGTGATGTATAAACATACCAGTAAACTCCCGTGATGTATAAACATACCAGTAATCTCTAGTGATGTATAAACATACCAGTAATCTCTAGTGATGTATAAACATACCAGTAATCTCCCGTGATGTATAAACATACCAGTAATCTCCAGTGATGTATAAACATACCAGTAATCTCCAGTGATGTATAAACATACCAGTAATCTCCAGTGATGTATAAACATACCAGTAATCTCCCGTGATGTATAAACATACCAGTAATCTCCCGTGATGTATAAACATACCAGTAATCTCCAGTGATGTATAAACATACCAGTAATCTCTAGTGATGTATAAACATACCAGTAATCTCCAGTGATGTATAAACATACCAGTAATCTCCGTGATGTATAAACATACCAGTAATCTCCAGTGATGTATAAACATACCAGTAATCTCCGTGATGTATAAACATACCAGTAATCTCCAGTGATGTATAAACATACCAGTAATCTCCCGTGATGTATAAACATACCAGTAATCTCCAGTGATGTATAAACATACCAGTAATCTCTAGTGATGTATAAACATACCAGTAATCTCCCGTGATGTATAAACATACCAGTAATCTCCAGTGATGTATAAACATACCAGTAATCTCTAGTGATGTATAAACATACCAGTAATCTCCCGTGATGTATAAACATACCAGTAATCTCCCATGATGTATAAACATACCAGTAATCTCCCGTGATGTATAAACATACCAGTAATCTCCAGTGATGTATAAACATACCAGTAATCTCCAGTGATGTATAAACATACCAGTAATCTCCAGTGATGTATAAACATACCAGTAATCTCCAGTGATGTATAAACATACCAGTAATCTCCCAGTGATGTATAAACATACCAGTAATCTCCCGTGATGTATAAACATACCAGTAATCTCCAGTGATGTATAAACATACCAGTAATCTCCGTGATGTATAAACATACCAGTAATCTCCAGTGATGTATAAACATACCAGTAATCTCCAGTGATGTATAAACATACCAGTAATCTCTAGTGATGTATAAACATACCAGTAATCTCCCGTGATGTATAAACATACCAGTAATCTCCAGTGATGTATAAACATACCAGTAATCTCCAGTGATGTATAAACATACCAGTAATCTCCAGTGATGTATAAACATACCAGTAATCTCCCAGTGATGTATAAACATACCAGTAATCTCCGTGATGTATAAACATACCAGTAATCTCCCAGTGATGTATAAACATACCAGTAATCTCCCGTGATGTATAAACATACCAGTAATCTCCAGTGATGTATAAACATACCAGTAATCTCCAGTGATGTATAAACATACCAGTAATCTCCAGTGATGTATAAACATACCAGTAATCTCCAGTGATGTATAAACATACCAGTAATCTCCCGTGATGTATAAACATACCAGTAATCTCCCCGTGATGTATAAACATACCAGTAATCGCCAGTGATGTATAAACATACCAGTAATCTCCAGTGATGTATAAACATACCAGTAATCTCCATCTATAAACATACCAGTAATCTCCAGTGATGTATAAACATACCAGTAATCTCCAGTGATGTATAAACATACCAGTAATCTCCAGTGATGTATAAACATACCAGTAATCTCCAGTGATGTATAAACATACCAGTAATCTCCAGTGATGTATAAACATACCAGTAATCTCTAGTGATGTATAAACATACCAGTAATCTCCAGTGATGTATAAACATACCAGTAATCTCTAGTGATGTATAAACATACCAGTAATCTCCAGTGATGTATAAACATACCAGTAATCTCTAGTGATGTATAAACATACCAGTAATCTCCAGTGATGTATAAACATACCAGTAATCTCCAGTGATGTATAAACATACCAGTAATCTCCAGTGATGTATAAACATACCAGTAATCTCCAGTGATGTATAAACATACCAGTAATCTCCAGTGATGTATAAACATACCAGTAATCTCCGTGATGTATAAACATACCAGTAATCTCCAGTGATGTATAAACATACCAGTAATCTCCCGTGATGTATAAACATACCAGTAATCTCCAGTGATGTATAAACATACCAGTAATCTCCAGTGATGTATAAACATACCAGTAATTCTCCCGTGATGTATAAACATACCAGTAATCTCCAGTGATGTATAAACATACCAGTAATCTCCAGTGATGTATAAACATACCAGTAATCTCTAGTGATGTATAAACATACCAGTAATCTCCAGTGATGTATAAACATACCAGTAATCTCCGTGATGTATAAACATACCAGTAATCTCCGTGATGTATAAGCATACCAGTAATCTCCGTGATGTATAAACATACTAGTAATCTCCGTGATGTATAAACATACCAGTAATCTCTAGTGATGTATAAACATACCAGTAATCTCCAGTGATGTATAAACATACCAGTAATCTCCCGTGATGTATAAACATACCAGTATTCTCCCATGATGTATAAACATACCAGTAATCTCCAGTGATGTATAAACATACCAGTAATCTCCGTGATGTATAAACATACCAGTAATCTCCCATGATGTATAAACATACCAGTAATCCCCAGTGATGTATAAACATACCAGTAATCTCCAGTGATGTATAAACATACCAGTAATCTCCAGTGATGTATAAACATACCAGTAATCTCCGTGATGTATAAACATACCAGTAATCTCCATGATGTATAAACATGCCAGTAATATCTCGTGATGTATAAACATACCAGTAATCTCCGTGATGTATAAACATACCAGTAATCTCCAGTGATGTATAAACATACCAGTAATCTCCAGTGATGTATAAACATACCAGTAATCTCCCGTGATGTATAAACATACCAGTAATCTCCAGTGATGTATAAACATACCAGTAATCTCCAGTGATGTATAAACATACCAGTAATCTCCAGTGATGTATAAACATACCAGTAATCTCCGTGATGTATAAACATACCAGTAATCTCTCGTGATGTATAAACATACCAGTAATCTCCAGTGATGTAGTCCCCTGTAAAGGCTATGTTGTTGTGTCCCAGTCCCAGGTGATTCAGGAGAGGAGGGTCGATGCACAGTGCAGATATGTCACTGATTTCATTGGCACACAGCTCCAACACCTGGTGACAAACATCCTTACATTATACACCATGTAGTTACTATGTTGAGTTATACAACTACTACTAATCAGAAACAGTGTTGAAAACAGCTACCATCCAAAAATCAGCAATATTCAGTGAAGTGCCACAAATTATTCCATTTCAATATTATGTCTATCTTTTGTAAATTTCCAACTTATTTCACATGGTTGATAATAAAATTTGTTCACTTTTCAGAAATGCAATATTTGGAATGTAATTCATACATATTTGTACATGCAGAATTAAATGGCTAAAAACATAGTTTAGATTTTATAAAAACAGCGCCTACATACCTTCAGCGACTCTGGGAGGTTCTTGGAACTGATGTTCTTGATATGATTTGCACTTAAAGTTAACTCTTCCAGATTCTTGAACATTAATAAATCTTCATCAACCTCTGTGACCTGAAGAAGAAAATTTGGCAAATTCTAAATGATGTTATTACAAACATTTTGAGGTATTAAAATCATTTCAATACAAAGAATAAACTACAAGCTACCAAGAACTATGGAATTTCTGTTCTGGGCAAATACATTTTGTAAATCTCAACTCTGACAAGGAAAATCAGTATCAGATACCAAACGATTGATTAACAGTTCTTTAGAGTTGGTTATGCTACAATACTACCATGTCTTTTTCAGAGAAATGTTTGACATACCAGGGACACAGTATGGCATTAGCCTGTTAGTCTGTGTCAGTTTGTTAGTCTCATGTTAAATGTGTCCCTGGGCTCTTTACCATGAGAGTGGTGGGTGAGGTAGCTCATCACACTGAAGATGCAAGTGAGGGTAGGCCTAGATTCACCAGCACACAAAGTCAATGATCTAACCACTTCAACCAAAAATTCTTCCACAAAACTGGAAGTGTGAAAAGTGGTTGTCTCGACAACATACTCTGTTACAACCCTCTGACAAATGTAAACTGGCACGCCTCCCATGACCGAAAACTAGGAATACAAAACTAGGTAACAAATGTTACATTATAAGTTGTTCACTGGTCTCGAGCGGGACATGGGTTGATGTACCATTGATGTTTGTTTATGTTCCCTGAGCCCGAAGGGCGAGTGGAACATAAACAAACATCGAGGGTACATCAACCCATGGGCCCCGAGGGACCAGTCAACAACGTATTTATCTTACCGAACACCTTAATGGTAATTTTGAACTGTTTGAAGCACGGGTATCGGATCATAGTATGGAGGACAAGACGACAAGTAAAACAAATTTTGAGTTATCTCCCTTCCATCGAATTGTATTCGCAAAATATTGGTAATTTCCGTAACATCATACATGATTCAACTGATTCGAGATAAAGAATTACTACTACGAACTACCAAATGAGTTCGGCATGCCTAGTGAGGTACATAGAAAATGTTACTCGCTTGTAAGCAGGATACATTGAAAACAAGAAGACAAAGTCATCAATATCCCCCGCAATGGCAAAATACTCTTCATGATTATGTCTACGAGTTATGATTATGTCAAATATTTAGGTGTGTATATAGAAAAGTGGAAGGAGAGTATTGAAAGGTTTTTAAAGTTCTGCTCCAGAAAGGAGCACTATCACCAATTTCAGTCTATGTCAAACTTGTTGCCATGGAAATGCCAAAAATATTGTATTCAGAAATCCAAAACTACCAAAAGGCACCAGTACACCACCAGATCCAAGTTTGGTGAAGAAACATTGAACAGTTTTAGAGTTCTGCTCCGGAAAAGTGCACTACCACTAATTTCTGTTTTAGTCAAACTTGTTGCCATGGATATGCCAACAATATTTTATTCAGAATTCCAAAACTACCAAAATGAAACCAGTACACCACCAGACCAATCTATGTGTCAAGTTTGGTGAAGAAATAGTGAACGGTTTTAGAGTTCTGCTCCGGAAAAGAGCACTACCACCAATTTCAGGCTAAGTCAAACTTGTTGCCACGGAAAAGCCAAAAATATTTTATTCAGAATTCCAAAACTACCAAAAGGCACCAGTACACCACCAGATCTATCTATGTGCCAAGTTTGGTGAAGAAATAGTGAACGGTTTTAGAGTTCTGCTCAGGAAAAGAGCACTACCACCAATTTCAGGCTAAGTCGAACTTGTTGCCATGGAAAAGCCAAAAATATTTTATTCAGAATTCCAAAACTACCAAAAGGCACCAGTACACCACCAGATCTATCTATGTGCCAAGTTTGGTGAAGAAATATTGAAAGGTTTTAGAGTTCTGCTCCGGAAAAGACAAATGTGCACAGACGGACGGACGCACGACGGACGGAGTCCATTTTAATACCCCCGCAAAACGCATTGCGGGGGATAATAATAGAAGAGCGCTCAGCCAATCAGAAAACAATGTTTATGCGTGAGGCAAGATAAAAAGAATTACTACTACGAAGTACCAAATGAGTTCGGCATTCCCAGCGGGGTACATAGAAAATGTTACTTGCTTGTAAGTGGGGTACATTGAAAATAATAGAAGAGCGCTCAGCCAATCAGAAAACGATATTTATGTGTGAGTCAAGATAATTGGGACTGCGCTCTCTCAGAAAAGCTGGGGCAGTGGGGTAGCCTAGAGGTTAAAGTGTTTGCTTGTCATGCCGAAGACCCAGGTTCTATTCCCCACATAGGTACAAACACGTGTTTACGTTCGTCATGTTACAGTGTTGAACAGTCACGACATTGATATACCAAATACCGAAACGTACGGGGAAAGGGGCCGACTTATACTTGAGTTACATGGTTTTGGCAAGAATTTAGAGGGTTGAGAAAGGGTCCCGACTTATAGTCAGATCAGACTTATAGTCGGTCATATACGGTACAATTTGTGAAGCCCATTTTTGGTGTCTCCCGCCATGATATTGCTGGAACATTGCTATAAGAGTGGTAAAACACACTCTGTCAGCAAAGTACATACCGTATATTACCGTCTATAAGCCGAATTTTGATGATAAAAAAAAGCAGTCTGTAGAAGGGGGTCGGCTTATCTATGGGTAACGTTTTCGTCCAACTTTTTTCCAGGGGTAAGAAAACAACATCGTATCACTTCACGTGAACAAATAACAGAAGACAGCTTTGTCAGTAAAGACATCAAATTTGAAATTAAACATCACTAGACAAGATTATTTACCTTTTAAGTTCTAAGTTGTTTTGCTGGGCATTGTATTATTTGCAGGGATTAAGATTACCATGTGTTTTTGAGCCGGAAATAGCAATCAGCTGTGCACACATTTCCCGGCGATCAAGTTCAAACATGCACAATAATATAATGGGATGAATTTTGACGAAGTCATCAGTAAAATATAATACAGAATACTATTATTTAACCCAAAGAAATGTATCCTAGCATTGTGTAATTTTAATTACAGTTTTTGCTCTATAAATTAATTAAGATTAAGATTACCGTGTGTATTTGAGCTGGAAATAGCAATCAGCTGTGCACACGTTTCCTGGCAATCAAGTTCAAACATGCACAATATTTGTCAATAATATAAGGGGATGAATTCTGACACAGTCATCATTAAAATATAATACAGAGTACTATTATTTAACCGAAAGAAATATATCCTAGCATTGTGTACTATTGATTACAGTTTTTGCTCTATAAATGTAAAATATATATAATCAACACTAAACTTATACGGACCCTCATGAACGTGATAAGCGGAAGTTGTACGCACATGGAATAGGGTAAAATAAGCAGCCATTTAAATTCACACATTTTTACCGATGTTACTGTAAACTAGAAGTCCATGGAAAAGTCCATGGATTGTTGAATGGGGTAAAATAAGCAAGCCAGTTTGTTGACATGTGATCGTCCAGCTACAATAAGTATGATATTTAGCGAAACAAAATATATTATCCATTTTCTGTCAACTACACTTCATTTCGATGCGTGAGTAGACACAATATGATTGTGAATTCTTTGAATAATGTGGACCAAAGTTATAATTATTGGTAACTGCCAGTTGACTGTGGTCTGTGTTTGCCAGGATTAGGATCCCATCGCGGGGGATTGGCTTATGTACGGAACATACCATTTTGACACTGATTTTAAGGGTCAAGTTTGGGGGTCGGCTTATCTATGGGGTCGGTTTATAGACGGTAATATATGGTACTTCAGTACTTTTTCGGGGGTTAACCCTCCATCCAGCATTTGAACCCAAACTCTTTGGGTGAGGCCAGCACACAAAGTCATTCAGTACATATATATTTGTATTGCTGGTAAGAACAATTGAAATCCGGCTCATACATCAAAAGTGAATTTGCTTTCATCACTTACATTTTTGTCCACAATTCGAAGTGTCTTGAAGTAGTTGAGGACGAAGTTATCATCTATCAGCCAGGGAGATTTCACAGCAATTTCACGAAGTTCACGTGCTTCCTGTGACCAGCTGTAGTCCAGGTGCCATGGGGAGAACCTGGATCCAACATATTCCTGTAGAGTCTCCATCTTCTCATAATTGGTGCCATAATCTGTCAAATAATTTCAAAACAATATGAGTGAATGAGCCGGATTAAATAACAATATTCATGATGCAATGTGGTTTGAAGACATTAAAATCTGATACTTCTGACTCTGACTGATCTGACTCTCATTTCAGGCCATCTTGTGACAGAACTGGAAACCTTTGCAACACCTTGGAACTCCCAAAAGTGGCAGACCCATGAAAATCTGATATACTAAGTTCACCCATAAATGAAAAAAAGTTATAAAATATCATTTTTTGGCACTTTTCCTTTTTCGCGCTGTGTTGACCTGGGCGTGGTAGACCAAAATCAGCGACACCTAGACAGGACCGTCTTACTGCATTAATGGCCCTATGCAATAGGTTCAAATCAGTACATGCTATCAATAGGGACTCTATCAAGCCCGTCTGAAAGCAAGGCGGCCCGTAAAGGATGTCACCCTCACAGCTCACCATAGGCACCAAAGATTGGTGTGCTATGCAATATCAGGGACAGGCTTTGCGCCACTGGCATTACACCATGTTCTCAGATGAGTCAATGTTTTGCCTCCAATTCACAGATGGCAGAAAACGTTGTTGGCGCCGTAGCAGTGAGCGGCATGCCAGAGCGGCAATTATTGACCATGATCGGTATGGGGGTGGTGGTGCATGGTGTGGGACGGTATTACACATGACAGGCGATCGGATCTGGTCATCATTAATGGACAACTGACATATGTTGACGAAATTTTGCATCCTGTCGTGGCTCCACTGGCTAGAATTATCGGCAGTACTTTTGAATTCCAAGATGATAATGCCAGACGTTTGCCAGCGGTTTCGTCATCGCTTACCTCTGACGAGAGGGCATACAGACATTGGACTGGTCCTCTAAGCCCCAGACATGTGCCCAATTGAGCATCTGTGGGACGTTCTCGGACGGAGGGTGTACGACAGGGATCCCGCACCCGTCAACTTGGCCCAGCTTGGGGTAGCTCTTCAGGCGGCATGGCGGGCAATACCATGGGCAACCATCCGGAGGTTAATCAAGGTGTCATGTATGTGTCACCCAACATGATGGACACACTAGATACTGAACTTCACGCCCGAAATTGATTTTGTGGACATTTAGAGCAATTACACATTCACTGTCATTTCATCAGTTCCCTATCTTTTGTCGGTAGTATATCTCACACAGTTGTGATAAGAGATGAGCATCTTACCTTTCAATGTTGTGGCAAACTGTGAATCAACTTTATCAGAGGAAACATATGCTGGATTAAAGCCTCTTTTGGACAATGTTTTCTTCCTCGGCAATGAGTTGGTCTTATGTTGAGACCTTCTCTGTAAACAAATTTAGTACACCTTAGAATGTTCAGAAATAGCATCAATTAATATGTCATTCATCCTTCGACTGTATCATGATGAAAAGTAACATTAAAATATTTTGAACATTACAATTTCCTAAACATTCACATTTTGTTATTAGATTTCCGATTTCAAAATTTCAATCACATTTTTAGCTTGGACGCAAGAATACCAATTGCTGGTTTTATAGTGCTTGTCCACTAGTGAAACCCCATTGCTGCAAAAAGGTCACCCATTCGGACACAGTATAGTGATTCCCAGAAGATCAGTTATTGTTCCAGCACCTAAATAAGGATTTTTCAAACATTTATTTGTATGATGCAGCCCGGGGACCAACAGAAGCATCGGTTTTCATTCATCCATCGGATGTTCCCTGTCATTGATTCAATATAATCTTTCTTACCCATGAGCCTAATCCACAGGGAAATTCTTTCAAACACAATGTCTTCAACTGTTTTTCAAACGCTGAAAAAGCTGGACAAGAATCAGTTACTGCCATTTCGTAATTATTAAATTGTCGACTTCACATATTCCCTGCTACTGTTGTGACAACTAGGCAGCCATTTTGACGCCAAGTGTGATGACTTCCGCTGTTAGGGTAATTCAAAAACATGCACTTAATACTGTTTTCTAATTTTGTTCAGTACATATCAACTATAATTAAACAGCGTCCAATTGGTAGACCGTTTGTTAATATAGAGCAAACACAAAGATCACAAATACCTCAAAGCGAAAAAGGTTTACTTGTTATAAAGGATATGGATATAAAGAAAAATGTGATATTCATTTTCCGTAGTATAAAATAGTTTAACCTTTGGTGAAACAAAATGGCAGCCTCCATGCGTGGCACATAATCGCTGCCTAATATCTGTTGTGGTGCTACGAATCTTGCAGGGATATTGGTTTACAATGGAGAATAGGAGAACGCGAAAACATTCCAGGTCTCCATCTGCAAAAGGGGAACGTCGATCACGGCCTACATCAAAGAAACGGAAGCGATCGTGGCAGTCTCGAAATGCAAGTTCGAGTTCATCTGATTCCATTCAGTCATCAAGATCATCTTCATCAAGTGAACGAAGGCACAAACATAAACACAAAAAGTCTTCAAGGCACAAAGACAATTCCAAAATGAAAGCACGAAAAAAGAGTAGCTCAAAACGCAGGTAAAATACACTGAATACACTTATAGTTATACGGTTTGTGATTAATGTGAAGCTGGCTCAACAGCGTCCTATTCTGTATTTCCACGGAAGCTGTTGAGGCAACTTCGGGACGTCTCTTCTGGCACAAGTCGCAAACTTACGTTTGCTTATATTATACTATATTTATTGTTTGAGTACTTCGTACGGGTTACGTTTATAAACAAATTTAATATCGTGTGGTATATTTCTGGTACAAGGGTTTGTTGCATATATTTGTCTGTGTAACAGATTGTCAGTAACACAACGTTGTTCAGTAGTAATTAGTGTTACGGTGTGCACTTCTTACTGTAGCATTGTTGAGGGATATTCTTAGTTTTGACCTGTGTTTACATTAATTTTAACCACTATATATATACAACATGATCCATTTTAGCTGTCTGTATTTTTTTTTTTTTTGTGATTTGTGAAAACATTTTTTTATTAATAACTCAAAATTACTTGAGATGAAACTATTTTTAGGACGTAACTAATAAATATTTCTAATGATCCAAGGTGTGCATAATTACCGGATGTTACTCATTCATTCAGCAGCCTTCTTGATAATCCAGACAATGATGCATTTCATTTTCAATCCACATTTTTATCTTCATCTGTGACCATGGTTATGCATGTTGTAAGACCATTGTATATCTTGAATATTGCTGAGTGCGGCGTTAGACAAAGACCAAACCGTATTGGGTGGATATTGAATATAGTTTTCTATCTTTAGGACTTCAGTTAAACATGATTAGTGTAGATACATATAATGTAGCTGTAATATTTGTCAGTGCACTTTGGTTCAGCATCATATCAAATCATTACAACATAGGCAAATTCATTTCAAACGCACTACCATGTAATAACAATGGTTTCTTATCCATTATGTCAGACACAGTTCTTCCGATTCATCCTCATCAAGAGAAAGGAGAAAAAAGAAGAAAGCCAAAAAGAAGAAAAAGAAAATGAAGAAAAAAGAAAAGGAGAAACAGAAGCAGGACAAAGCAAAGGGGAAAAGCATTTCCAGCATCACACAGAAACTAACACCCTCAGTTGGAGTAACCATGGTTACACCTCCAAGTACCATACCTAAGTCTGGTAAGTATATGTGTATATATATATATATATAATAGATATATATATATATAATAGATAAATAAAAACAGAATGACTTTTTCTCCAACATGTTTCGTTCTTTACTCTTCAGGGAGATTTTAGCGGTTACAGTATGACGTCATTACATATATATTGTGACGTCACAATAGGGACAACATTCAAGAGCGACAAGGTCACAGCTTGCAATGGTTTAACATTGGTTTGAACTTGTCTATGAAGTAGTGTTCTTTTAAAATTCGTTTTACTTTGTCCGAATTTTGAACTTGATAAAAAGGAAATATTGTAAATTTAACATCGTTTCCTTTCGCACAGACATCTAGATGTTCACTCAGTGGGATACATCGGGTTTCAGGACACTTTATTTGTTGTTTGTGGACACGAACCCGGGCTCTTAAATTTTCTGATTGACCAATATACTGTTCATTACAGCCTGTGCATGTTATGTTTTATGGATCAAATAAACAGTTATCCAATAATTCCTAACGCAAGCAAGAAACACTCTAATATAACCAGCAAACAGAGAGATTCTTTAAACTCTTTGGCCAATGATCCGAACATCATAATAAAAGAGGCTGACAAAGGCGGAGCAACAGTGATAATGGATTCAACGAACTACAAACACATGGCAATGGACTTACTCCTGGACAAAGGTACTTATGTTCCGTGCAGTGAAAAAGAGTCAGACAGTGTACTTCGGAAATTAAAGAACCTAACCAGTCAGTACTCAGAAGAGCTCACATCAAAGGAATTAAATTATATAACACATTTTGACTGCAAATCGAGCAATTTCTATGGCTTACCCAAAATTCATAAAAGTAAGGAGATCATAAGACATTGTGAAAAGTGCTAAAAGCAGCTATGTTGAGATGGAACACCCGGGAGATTTGAAACTCCGACCTATAATTGCAGGCCCAGCGTGTGCTACACATAGACTCAGTAATTTCACTGGTATTTTATTGAAACCAATCTCACCAAATGTTAAAAGTTTTACTCGTGACACCATGCATTTCCTTTCCTCTTTACCACAAAACGTTAATGAAACAAGCAAACTTGTAACTTTTGATGTAAAAAGTTTGTATTCAAATATCCCATATAGCCTAGGAATTAAAGCGTTGGATTATTGGTTAAACCGTTGTGAAGAACACATACCTGAGCGAATTTCAAAATCATTCATTTTGGAAAGCGTTGAATTCATCTTAAAAACAATATTTTCTTTTTTGACGATAAGTACTATAAACAGATTAAAGGAACAGCCATGGGAACCAAAATGGCGCCAACTTATGCTACGCTTGTCTTAGGATATCTGGAGGAAAAGTTCAAGCATAAAATCAGTCAAATTCTTGGAGAGGATGTTGCCCATTATTTCATGGAAAATTGGAAAAGATTTCTAGACGATTGCTTCATAATTTGGCCATTTTCTGAGGAGAAACTAAATACATTTTACGAACTATTAAATAGCATGGACGAAAATCTTGTTTTCACTATGGAGGCAGATGAAACTAAAACAGCTTTCTTAGACTCAATGGTCATCAAATCAAGGCGAAATTGGACACAGATATCTTCTACAAACCTACAGATCTGAAACAATATTTAAACTTCAAATCTTGTCATCCGAGCCACACCAAAAGAAGTCTTCCATATAACCTGGCACGAAGAATATGTACAATAGTTTCAAACCAGGACACCCGCAATCAAAGACTGAATGAACTTAGGATGTTTTTACTATTACGGGAATATCCAAAATCTCTTGTTGAAGACGGAATAAATAAAACTTTACAGCTTAATAGAGACGATCTTTTGACAGGAACGATGAAACAAACCAATGAGGAAAAAGTTATTGCTTTTGTATCTACTTTTAATCCGTTGAACCCAAATGTGTTCCAGAACATAAAAACAAATATGTGCATCTTAGAACAAGATGAAAAACTGAAATCAATGCTGAAATCTAGAAAAATAATAAATAGCAAAAAGACAAAATCAGAATCTTAAAAAGATACTAACAAAAGCTAAATTTATTTTAAAGAAACAGAATTTATCAAATCCTACTGTGTCTAGATGCAACAGAGGTAACTGTGGAACGTGTCCACATATTGTTGAAGGACACTCTGTAACTTTCACGAGACACGGAGAATTCTATGTAAAACAGAATTTTGACTGCTCTTGCAAAAACATAATATATGTCATAACATGCACAGGCTGTAATGAACAGTATATTGGTCAATCAGAAAATTTAAGAGCCCGGGTTCGTGTCCACAAACAACAAATAAAGTGTCCTGAAACCCGATGTATCCCACTGAGTGAACATCTAGATGTCTGTGCGAAAGGAAACGATGTTAAATTTACAATATTTCCTTTTATCAAGTTCAAAATTCGGACAAAGTAAAACGAATTTTAAAAGAACACTACTTCATAGACAAGTTCAAACCAATGTTAAACCATTGCAAGCTGTGACCTTGTCGCTCTAGAATGTTGTCCCTATTGTGACGTCACAATATATATGTAATGACGTCATACTGTAACCGCTACAATCTCCCTGAAGAGTAAAGAACGAAACATGTTGGAGAAAAAGGCATTCTGTTTTTATTTATCTATGTAATATTTATGACTGAACACCTGTACTATTTTGGACATTTTGTGCATATATATATATATATACATGATAAATACAATATGAAAACTTAAAATACAAATGTGCCAACTTTATAAATCTTCAAAGATGTGCACCACACATTGTAATTACATGTACACCCTGAGGTATAGTTTTTGAATGTGGGCTTTATGTGATCATGGTACATGTGTTAGGTGACAACTGTCTAGAAAGTGTCTAAACAATCTTTCAGGACATGTGGGTCCAGTCCCTCGTGTGCTGAAACCAATGAGCAAGGAGGAGTGGGAGAAACAACAGAGACATGAGACCATGTGAGACATGTGTGATCCAGAAACTGGGAGAACCAGGTGAGACATGTGTGATCCTGAGACTTGGAGAACCAGGTGAGACATTGTGATCCTGAGACTTGGAGAACCAGGTGAGACATGTGATCCTGAGACAGGGAGAACCAGGTGAAACATGTGTATGATCCAGAAACTGGGAGAACCAGGTGAGACATGTGTGATCCTGAGACTTGGAGAACCAGGTGAGACATTGTGATCCTGAGACTTGGAGAACCAGGTGAGACATGCATGATCCCGAGACTTGGAGAACCAGGTGAGACATGTGATGATCCAGAGACTTGGGAGAACCAGGTGAGACATGTGTGATCCTGAGACTTGGAGAACCAGGTGAGACATTGTGATCCTGAGACTTGGAGAACCAGGTGAGACATGTGTGATCCTGAGACTTGACTGTGTGATCCTGAGACTTGGAGAACCAGGTGAGACATTGTGATCCTGAGACTTGGAGAACCAGGTGAGACATGCATGATCCCGACACAGGGAGAACCAGGTGAAACATGTGTATGATCCAGAAACTGGGAGAACCAGGTGAGACATGTGTGATCCTGAGACTTGGAGAACCAGGTGAGACATTGTGATCCTGAGACTTGGAGAACCAGGTGAGACATGCATGATCCCGACACAGGGAGAACCAGGTGAAACATGTGTATGATCCAGAAACTGGGAGAACCAGGTGAGACATGTGTGATCCCGAGACTTGGAGAGGTAGGTAAGACATGTGTGATCCTGAGACTTGGAGAACCAGGTGAGACGTGTGTGATCCTGAGACAGGGAGAACCAGGTGAAACATGTGTATGATCCAGAAACTGGGAGAACCAGGTGAGACATGTGTGATCCCGAGACTTGGAGAGGTAGGTAGGACATGTGTGATCCTGAGACTTGGAGAACCAGGTGAGACGTGTGTGATCCTGAGACAGGGAGAAGTAGGTAGGACATGTGTGATCCTGAGACTTGGAGAACCAGGTGAGACGTGTGTGATCCTGAGACAGGGAGAAGCAGGTGAGACTTGCGTAAGATCCCTCAACTTGACATCCAGATGAGACCTGCATGTGATAATGACTGGGAGCATCAGGTGAGACATACGTGTCATACCGAGACAGGAACCAGGTGAGGTATGTGAGATCATGTGACCGATGTAAACAGACTAACACTTCTATTTCTGAATTTGGTGTAGATATTATACAAACAGGCTAGATGATGGAGAAGATTTAAAGATAATGAATTATGATTTCTTCCAGATTAGTGAAAGGTGATGGTGAGATAATGGAAGAGATCGTCACCAGAAATCGACATCTAGAAATTAACAGGGTAAATATATTAGGATGAAACCAATGAAATGGCCACTTTACCATGTTTACTCTGAAGTTTGAAACAATGAATCTTTGCAGTAAGATCTGTTTTCTAGGCTTGTGCATGATCTTGCTTGTTTATATTGTCCGAGGTCTGCAGGTCTGTTAGTGATCCCTGGAATGTCACTGAAAGAATGAATACCTCTCCTTGTCCAACATTTACAGTATTTTCACAGAAAGTTTAAGGCAACCACTTGCAGTACCAGCTGAACAATTATAATTTTTATGGAGTACCAATTTTGTATATATGGTTCCACTGTTTTGAGATTTAAGCAAAAATAAACTTGTTTCTCAGTTGTCCGATTAGGAGTATGGTTTGCCCAGTCCTATTGGTGCCACAGTTTCCTGTGCTTAGTTCTATCCTTTAGGTGTGATTAAAACCTTTTATCATTTATTGGAATCAGATTTAACCCTAATATGTTCCGAGGGTTGTCACGTGCCTGTGTTTGTTGGTTTTACTAGTGTGGTAAATAGTTAGGACCTCCTTCACTTCAGACATTCCTGGAAGTGTTGTAACTGAAATATTGTAAATATCAGCTTTAGCCAAACTGCCTTTGATAATAAATAACAATTATGTGCATATTTACAATGTGTCAAATCCACATCTAAAAAAATGCTCAATGTACATTATTGCCCAGTCAATGGATCAACATGCACACAATGTTTATTCTCAGCTCCCTGAGGAATATACAAGACTGATAACTGAACACTGTCTGTTTCTGTCAAGGATTGGTTCAGCATGTTTATTGTTTAGAAACACAAATATCTGTAAACTATTACAGTTATGTTCTGAACATATTTGTTCAAACTGGAATTTTTGTTTTACAGCAGGCAACAAGAGGCGATGGGCTATCTTACCAAGCTCAAGTTGGTTTGCTGTAATGATGACCAAAGTTGGTCACCCCAATTGCGCTAACAGACCTCATAAGGCCTCCATCATCCAGTTCATGGGCTGTTAGTGCCAGAGTTTATGTGACACGTCCAATACAATGACATGGTTGAAGGGAGACAACTGAAGGCACACCAGGAGGGGCAGATGCTCATCTGGATATTATAACCATGGTCCATTACAGTGAATTGCCTTTTGTCTCCTTGATGTTATGTTTCACTTTGTACAGTATGTGAAAAGGAATTTTTATATTTTCATTTTATGATTTTTATTATTCGCATACTGGTTAACCGTTCTCTTAACTGGACACCATTTCTTTTTTAATCTGTCAGGTTCTGTTCTTTTAAAAACTGAATATGTAGTGAAATCATTAAATAGAGCTGATAACTGCCATGTTGGATCTATTTGAACTCCTTTCACATTTTCCCATTTTATGAAGTGGGTCAAGGAATTAAATTAGGTTTAGTTAGTTTAACATGAAAAATCCCAAACAGAATGGTTCTATTTCAGTATCCTTATACATATGCATGCATATCATACCATATCTCCAGTTTGTTTAAAGGTAATGGCTCCGATATGACAGGGGCTATTTTAAAATAACCATTGGGAAAATCCTATTTATTAAAGGTCCCGAGTAACTGCATGGATCATTGCATACAATATCAATGCCATTTAATCTGAATATTGCAGTGTGGCTAAAAATACCAAACCTGCCCACCTGTATTTCAACCCTATGTGCCTGGCTATGAGTCTTGAATGGAAACTGCTGTGCGCCATTCTATACTGAGAGAAACAAATAAAGGATGACGGGAAAATTCAAGCGTTCCTTTATTATTTTCCAGTTTTCATCACCACAGCGCTATACAAAGCTGGTGATGAAAAATGGAAAATATTAAAGGAAGGCTTGAATTTTCCTGTCATCCTTTATTTGTTTCTCTCAGTATATTCTAATGAGGCCCTGTCAGTATATCAGTTAATCTACTAAATCAATAATTCACCGTAGACTGATCCATGAGCACTAAACAATTCTAAATGTATACTCAGGTAAATTCATTCCCCCAAGTTGCTGTGACCATTATGGCTGTAACGATTCACTCGCATATTTGGTGAATCGAACCGTAGCCCTTCATGAATTCAATTTGTTATTTGTGATCACCAGAACCGAATATTAACGGATATTTACGATTTTTTTAAGGGAGCATGTTTTACTTGAACCCTTGTGTACTTTTGGAAAGTGAGATATGCAAGGATTAAATATGTACTAGCCATTGAATATGTACTAGCCTTGCAGTAGCGCAAGTCATGTTAGTTTGCCAAGGCCGCACATGCTACTGTCGACTATAACTATTACATACCAAATTTGAGTGTCATGAGATCACTGGTTATTGCTGTGACAAATCAAAATTGTCAGCATGGGCGTTCCATATTCTACATCAATCACTTAACTACAATACAGTATTCGTGAATAATTATTCGTATTTGTTACCCAATATTCATGATACGTATCATATTCGCCACATAGTGTATTCGTTGCAGCCCTAGTAACCATGTGATTTTCTGTAGTTCTCAAGATATGGATTGTGTACTGGAAGCTCAGTATGTGAGTCTGACCTGCACCCTTAGCCAACATTATGTAGAAAGGCATATCACACCAAATTAAGGAAGAGATTTTTATGGATGTCAGCTTCTTTATTATCACATGATGGAGTAAGGATGTACTCTGAAACGTTGTTCCTCATAATAAAGAAGTTGTCATCCATAAAACTCTCTTCCGTATGTGTATCACTTCTAAATGCCATTCAAAGACCTCACACCATATCCTCAGTTTGGGTAAGAGTAATGGCTCATTAAGGCAGCCTAACCTGCACCTTTAGCAAATGTTGCGTGGAAAGGCAGGTCATGCGAACTAATATAGTATTACCAGATATTTGTCCTGTAGACTATTCCTTTCTTTTTTGCAGTTAGTTTAGTTATTTTGGGACAGGATTGTCAAGTTCACATGTAGTAGGCTTGTATGTGTTACACTTGAGTGA
This sequence comes from Haliotis rubra, assembly GCF_003918875.1. NCBI lineage: Eukaryota > Metazoa > Mollusca > Gastropoda > Lepetellida > Haliotidae > Haliotis > Haliotis rubra. The sequence goes on from NW_025766115.1 coordinate 271,065, forward strand.
GTAGATGCTCCACTAACTTAAGTTTATCGAAACTTATAAACCTTAAATTCATCTTGACTGCAAACATTTGCCACCCCTTCCCCCTGAATCATATTTAGTAAATCTGAAAGAAAGTTGTTTTACCCAAACATTATACAGCTTTAAGACAGCTCATATACTTCTCAATATGTGCTAAGGACCAATAGTCCTCTTAAAAGAGTTATCCTTAGCAGAAATTGAGTAGTATATATATCAAGCTCTGTTCAATAAAAACAACCAACTTGATTGATTCTGACATTTTCACTTTATTCAACAGTATTCCTGTGAATGTGTACTATACACCTTTTTGGTTTCTCTAGCAACGGCTTCACATGATCCAGTGACAATGTCTACACATCTGGAGTATTATCAAACATAAATACTAAAAGCATATGAAAACATAAATATGCTTTTCATTGTTTATCAGTTTTCATCCTAACGTTATCTTTTTTGTCTTGTCACATTCAAGCTGGTTTCAACTTTGCTTCTTCAGCCATGTGTTGAGAAAGAATCCACTAGGTGATGTTAACCAGATTAATCATTAATTAATAGAAAATAAAATAAATAAACAAACAAAAAAGAAGATTTTAAATTTCAAACAGAAATATTGTTGTATGCTGTTTACATGAGATTTACTCAAGGTTGTCTATGTACAATACGTCCATTATATATACTACTACATAATATTTACTGTAGTGCATCAAACCAGTTATATCACCTGGCAATATTATTCCAGTTGTTGTGAACTATGTCCTCAATTAAACCCTTTTAATTAAAGTGTGTTTTTGCCACTTTTCAGCAATATTCCAGCAATATCACATTTGGAAAATCAGTGAGGGGCTTCACACACTAAACCCTTGTCATCTCTCAGTCCCCAAACCATATTATTTTGTGAAATGTTATAGTCTAAAATGAAAGATGTCTAAATATTCCACAATTTTAGGTTCTGATTCTACCCTCATGCCAAGACTTGTTTTATAAAAATTCAAGTATTTTCAGAGGCTAGGTATTGTACCAATGTGGAAATCAAACATGGCCTTTGGCCTGATGAGCCTAAGACTAGTATCCACACAACTAATTTAATTTAATTTAATTGCCTAGCCTAATTTCACCACTAAGCTTGTCATTTCTAAAAACATGATTCAGGGACAGATCTGGGAGTGAGGTGTTAAATAAAGGTAATTTCTATGAGGGACAGGTCAACTACAATGATTAGAAGACCACACTAAGCCAAGCCTCAACAATGAATACTGGTCTGTAACAAAAGCAGACATCTGTTACTGAAAGAGTCTCCAGCACAATAGATCACAAAGCTCTTAATGGAGGTAATACGGTAACTGAGATTGATTCAGTCAGGGTGTATTTATTTGTTACATTTAACATTTTGATGACATTATACTGAGATGTATCATCTCCTTGTTGAATAAACTTGGTACAAATTAATGTTTGTCTTTTTTCATAAGTTTCAGAAATTTCTTCCCTAAAAAATGCAATACCTATGTGTTGAAGGAACATACATACTAATAAAAAAACGTTTAGGTCCACCCAATTCATTCATACTATACTGAGGGAAACAAATAAGGTATCACATTAAAGCACAAGTGTAACTTTATTCTTTTCCAGGTTTCTTCACAAGCTTTGTATCACACTGTGGGTGACAATCTGAGAATAAATAAAGGAACACTGTGATGAAGTGATGTTCCCTTATTTGTTTCCTTCAGTATATTATAGTTAATCTGAAATGGACTACAGTAATATGAAGAAATCAGGTGGTCTTCAATTTTAGTGGGTAGTATAATATCCAACGTAGAGAACAGAAAAGATGATTTTCTCATTATTGAAGTCTGGACATAGCTTTTGACAAGGTGTGCACATAAAACACACCACACATTTAGTTACATGGTTTATACATCAATATTATCCCTCTGTATCAGCATATAGTGCTAATATTTATTAAATCCCTTTGTGGCTCATTTAGGAGCACAGAGATTCTCGTCTTGTCAGCACGAGGTAATCCATAATTTGGCACTCAAGTAACCAATCTACTCAACTTTTGATAGGGCTGCTGATAATGTTCCCCTACACACTGATTAATTATAATGGCGAATTACAGACTTATGTCTCCCTATCAAAAGTTGAATAGCTTGGATAAAATAAGGTTTCACTTTTTACATCTTTCTACACAATATCAATAGACTACCACTGGGAAGAGGATCTTTTTCCAGATTTGTTTCTGGCAGTTTGAATGTAATCTATGTAGAATGCAATGCTTAGGCCAGACTGTTTTTGTATTTTTCGATTTCTGCCCCCATTGCAAGCGATTGCTTTAACTACCTGGTTACCACACTTCTCCCAATGCTGATCCTCAAACATAAAACACTTGCAGTGCTAGGGAGACCTAAAGGGGTATAGTTATAATAAGGTCATAATGAACATGGCTTTACAGGGAGACCTAAGGGGTATTGTTTTAACATGGTCATAATGAGTGAGTGCGTGAACGAGTTTGGTTTTATGCCACTTTTAGCAATTTTACAGCAATATCACGGCAGTGGACACCAGAAATGGGCTTCACACATTGTACCCATGTGGGGAATCGAACCTGGGACTTCGGCATGACGGGCGAACCCTTTAACCACTAGGCTACCCCACCACGCCTGATCATAATGAACATGGCTTTACAGGGAGAACCTTATTGAAGTGAGGGGACACCAACAATTGGCCTCACACTTTACCATCTAGGGAACTGAACCCAGGTCTTAGAGTGAGTTTGGTTTTACGCCGCTTTTAGCAATATTTTAGCAATATCATGGCAGGGGACACCAGAAATGGGCTTCACACATTGTACCCATGTGATGAATCAAACCCGGGTCTTCTGCGTGACGAGCGAACGCTTTTACCATTAGGTTACCCCACCACCCCCCAGGTCTTAGACACTGTAAGCTAACACTTTACCCACTAGGCTTCCCTACCCCTGCAATACTGAGAAGTCTTTCAACTATGTTGAAATATGAGAAGAAAACCATTTCTACATGAGTACAAATTAGGACAGAATTTGTTTATGTTTTTTCAAGCATAACATTTTCACTAAGCCTATATATGATGTAGAAATTGCAAACGCTCATTCATACTAACAAATCTGGATGAAATTAATTTTGCAACAAAAGGTGGGAAGAAACTGTGGTTTAATAATACAGTTTGCACCAAAGTCATAAATTAGTATTTCCATTGTATATTTACAAAGAATATAAACAAAGTAGTCCAGGGCCTGTTTCAAAAAGCTCTTGTAAGCCTAAGATCTCGTAAGTTTTCTCGTAGTATTTGTACCTCCTGATCTCGTAACTTTTCTCGTAGTATTTGTACCTCCTGATCTCGTAACTTTCTCGCAGCATTTGTACCTCCTATACTGTAACAAAGGAGGTACAAATGTTACGAGATCTTAGGCTTACAAGAGCTTTGTGAAACAGGGCCCAGGTATGGACTCACAAACATATATACACAAATAGCAACAGAAAGTACTTACAATAGGTAATTAACAAAATCAGAAGCTGCCTGAAGAGATGTCTGACAACAACACATCACACTAGTAAAACAGACAACACATTCTCTCTCACAAGCAAACTAGTCTCCACAGTGTCTACACAACTACCATAGCGTATCATCACATATTCGGAAAAGAAGTTAAAGAGACCCTGATTATATCATATTTTAGTTACTCTGTCATGCTATTAGGTAATTTGTTTCATTTAACTACAGATAATCTGTCATGGCAGGTTGGATTAATGAGTGAGTTAGTTTTATGCTGCTTTTAGCAATATTCCAGCAATACCAGATACCAGAAATGATCATTGTACCAATGTGGGCAATCGAAGTGGCTTAGTGATAATTTTGATCTTTCGAGTGAGTACAGTTTTACGCAGCTTGTAGCAATATTCCAGCAATATAACGGCGGGTTACACCAGAAATAGGCTTCACACATTGTACCCATGTGGGGAATAGAACCAGGTTTCTGGCATGATGAGCGAGCTCTTCAACCACTAGGCTACCCCACCACCCCTCCAGGCCAGACTAGCTGTAGTCCGATGAACAGTACTGGGGTTTCTATAACTTCTTCTTCTATAACCTTGTAGTACACATCACAAGGTTGTTTTGTCTTGATCTACAGATTTGCCTTGCCTAATTTTTGCAAAAGTGAAGAACTAAGAAGCATTGAATACTTGAAGTATTTTTTTACAGTCAAAGTAACTTCTATTCAAGCCAGCTTTAAAGGTTTTTATATAACATCAAATATACTTGGTAACATATTTCTATAAAAAAAAAAAAATATACGTTTCCACAGATATTTGACAAACCACAATCTACATGTTTGGCACACTGAACTTAATATGGGACAGGAATAAATAATTCACAACACAAGGAAATAAAACTGACTATTTCTGCATCCAGTTTGGTGTTCTCATTGTAGATACAGTCCAAAACATGACTCCGCGACATCCCAATCACTGCAAGCTCTTCTCACAGTTGTCTCCAGTTTTACCTAGTGTCAGATTCTTGGTGGTACCAAACTCATATCATAGTCATTAGAGCTAAAAATAGTTAAAACCTAGCCAGAATGTGGAACAAACTGCCTGCTGACTTGAAAAAATTGAAAATCTCTCCACTTTTAAAAGGACTTTAAAGACCTACCAGTTTAACCAATTTTACAACACATACTCATCTTGCTCCTTTTAAAAACTTTGTAAATACCAGTGGATTTATATTAGCTCTATGTGCAATCACCTAGTGAATTGAATTTAGAGCATTATAAAAAAGGTAAACTCAAGTTTTAGGTTACAAAAGACTATTATCCACACAACTATTGAGGGTGAGCTTATAGTCCAGAAAAAATCTAAAAGATTTTCATAGTGTGATGACTGCCAAACTAAAGGAATTCGTAAATCAGTCATAAGCTTTAAAGTTACCCAGATCAGTTGAACTCATGTTTTTTGTACTTTGCAAAAGTTTCAATTTGTATTGGTATTTTGTCCTAAACACAATATTACATTTAATACAATGACAGGACATTGGTTGTTCTGAATGAATACTGCCACAATATGACCGGTACTTAGGCCTGTAAGATCTTCAGTCAACAAAACTGTTGTGACTATATAAACACAAAGTCAATGTGTAATAATCTCTGTGTCAACCCCAGATAACCATTTCTCAATTTACACTTATCAGAGAGGTACACAAAGTCTGTGGTCTAGACTACCAGTTGTCCGACAGTTTTTCTTGAAACCACAGTGCCTTAGCGGGTTAGGCATCTGACATTGTGTGCTGCGATTAGGTGCCCAACTCTGAAGGTGTGGGCTCGTATCATGGAATCAACCCAACTCAAGTACTAGAATCTGTACTTTACTAGGAAAGTGTAATCCCAAATATAACATGTTGCATTTCTCTGGTGTTTTGGAGTCCAAGACAACTGGGTTCGACTGTAGTACTGACTGACTGAGTTTTCGTTTTAAGCCGCTTTTAGCAATATTCCAGTAATATCACGGCGGGGGACACCAGAAATAGGCTTCACACATTGTACCCATGTGGGGATTCGAACCCGGGTCTTCGGCGTGACGAGCCAACGCTTTAACCACTAGGCTACCCCACCGCCCCTCGACTGTAGTAGGTCACACTGACATGGTTGCATCTGGGAAATATGCAGGATTCAAATGTTTTAAAAATGGTAATTCCATGATTTAAGTAATCATTAGAATCAATTTCTGACTTGAGAGGTGATTTGTTTTTGTGGCATTAAATGTGTTCTATTGTAATGTTTATATGACACACCATGGGTGTTACAATTTACTCCGATTTTGTTTCAAGGTATGTCAGCATTATCTTCATGAGTTAACAACAAAGACCTGCATCGCTTCACGCTTTCCTCCTTCATCCTGCCACAAATCATGATCTAACCAAAATATTGTTCAGCTGTTCAGGGCAGCGTCTAATCCCAACCTACTCAGAGTGAGTGAGTGAGTGTGGTTTTACGCGCTTTTAGAGATGTTCCAGCAACAGTGGAGCAAACCAGATATGGGTTTCACACACTGTACCCATGTGGGGAATTGAACCCAGTTCTTCGGCGTGATGAGCAGAACGCTTAACCACTAGGCTACCCCACCACTCACCTACTCAGGGTACTACAGTGAAGGAAACTGACATCAACAGAAATTACATCTGTTTTGAACATTTTGAAAATACATGTGAATTATTTTTCAAATCATTGGATACAAGTGATTTCATATTTGTTGATACAATTCATGTTCATCGTGCACGAGATCAATACAATTAATGACCAGGGAAAATGGGTGATGTCATGATTGATGTAACAATTCATGATTAATGAAATCAACAAAATTCATTATATTTGAAACCTATTGCTAGGATGGTTTGGTTACAGTTTTAATCATCAATAATGAAATGTTTGATAAATTTTCTCATGAAATTTATCTGTTAGTGCGGGATTAACTGCATAATATGTCTGATAGGAAAGCCAAAGTCACCAATAGCGTCCCATTAATGTGGTTTTGTGAATCATTTGAAAGCTGTTTAGTGCTATTTACATTGAAGGTACTGTTTGTGTCACAATCATAATCTATTACAGATTACTTCATGTAATTTTAACCGATTTCCAAAGACTAGTAATCCCAGTCTCACTCTTCATCAGTGAAATCAGTTCACATCCATCATCAGTAAACCTAGTCAAGTTCATGAACAGCGAACCTGTCCAATTCATGAACAGCTAACCTGTCCAATTCATGAACAGCGAACCTGTCCAATTCATGAACAGCGAACCTGTCCAATTCATGAACAGCGAACCTGTCCAATTCATGAACAGCGAACCTGTCCAATTCATGAACAGCGAACCTGTCCAATTCATGAACAGTGAACCTAACCTATTCATGAACAGCGAACCTGTCCAATTCATGAACAGTGAACCTGTCCAATTCATGAACAGTGAACCTAACCTATTCATGAACAGCGAACCTGTCCAATTCATGAACAGTGAACCTGTCCAATTCATGAACAGTGAACCTAACCTATTCATGAACACTGACCAAGTGATGTTCATAAACAGTGAACCTCGTCCAGGTGAACCAAAGTTCATGAAAAGTGAACCAAGTAAGGTTTATGAACAGTAAAGCACTCACGTTCAGGAACAGTGACCACGTCATGTTCAGGAACAGTGACCCCAGTCATGTAAGTTCATGATAAGTGGTACCGGTATCAGCATTGACAATTCAAAAAATGCTTATGAATACTTTCTATACATCCATGCAAGCTAGACATCAGTTCCAACACTTGACACAAAACATTTACACAACACACACAACAAGCTGAGCACATTTCATGTAGACATGTCAAAATATCTCACTATCACACTTGATAACATTTTCACTTCAATAACAAATGGATATAAAACAAGACCCTAATGTATGCACCATGTTACCTAGCAACAGTTGTCCTGGATACAACAGCATCTCTTTAGAAGAGATAATACTAAAATAAATACGTACGTCACAGGACATAACTCTATTCTGTTTCTCTGGGACAAAAAAACAGCAACAACAAATCATCCTGGAATGCAGTTACGATGTCGAATGGGTGACCTGCACCGCGGGAGTGGTCGTCGTGGCAACACTAGGCATGGAAACCATGACAACTGGCTTGACAACAGGGGTTCCAATCATTTGCCCTGACTGTAGTATATGTGGCTGAAGAAGAGGGATTTGCTTCAGGATCGCCTGCTGTGACAGAACGTTATTGAGTTGATTTGATGCCAAGTTGGCGACAGGCATCCCAGGCGACATGACAGTCATGTTGTTAAGGCCCATGTGTGCTAGTGACATTATGTGGGGCATGCTGGTTACTTGCGTCTGGGTGGAGGTGAGGATCGTCCCCGTAGGGATGTTCCCGACTGTAGATAATACTTGACCTGTCGTCTTGGGCATCGTTCCAGCAATTAACGGATTAAATGTCAGCTGCCCGGGCACCAAGTGCGCTGGGGATGTCGCAAAGATGGGTTTGATTGTTGGGACCGTGTAGTTACCGTGGAAACAGTGGGTGGGGCCAAAGTCGTTATGACAGAAGGTAAAGGGTTTTTAACTGAATTCAGGTGATTCAGGATAGCTGATGATGATCCACCAGCGTTTGGGATGCCACTGCTGCCAGAGCTGTTGCAGCAACCAACAGCGGATGTCCTAGAGCCTTGGAAATATTAGGGATGTTCACTGTGGCCGTCATCAGTTTTCCCGATCCTGAATGACCTCCAGGATTCACAGAGGTCGTAGAAGGAGCAAGGTTACTGATTGCAAATGGTTGTCGTAAAGATGTAATCGGCTGCTTCATGTTCATCTGAGAGGCTGCACGGGCAGCTGCAATAGAGAAAAGAACACTGAACTTAGTGGGAAAGTTTGTTCAGCAATAATTAAGTAAATGGGATTCTAATGTGAAATCAGCATTAATACAATCATATCACTGTGACCCAGTTATTTTAAGCAGCATCAGCAAAGTTCCAGCTAACGGGTTGCATTTAATGAATACTGAGTTTGGGGCTCATCAAACCAGTGGTCGACAGCATGAGCAACACACATCATAAAATGACACAAAATCAGCCAGGTCACAAATTACAATCAGGATGCCAAAGCTACAACACAGTGGAGATGGTCTTCTACTGGGGACCCACTTTGACCAAGCATAGGCTCCGGTGGACCCACTTTGACAAACATGGGGTCTGGGGGGACCCACTTTGACCAAGCATGGGTTACTTTCACCAAGCATGGGGTCCGGGGGACCCACTTTTACAAGCATGGGGTCCAGGGGACCCACACTGCCAAAGCATAGGTTACTGGAGCTACACTGCCCTGAGAAAAACATTGACCACTCACCTTGAGATGCAGCTAGAGCTTGTTTCTGTAACGCTTGGCGTTGTGTTAGCGTGTCGTGTAGTATCTGAGTGACGGGGGGTCTCACCATGGGTGGTCGGGGGGCAACAGGAGGGGGTGCAACAGATGGTGAGGCAGCTGTTGTGACTGGCGATGCATGTTGCACAGCAGAACTTGCTTTACCCGATGGCGTATTTTTATACATTCCAAGCGGCAGGGACTTCACGGCAGAGTTCATCATTGCTGCAAAGTCATTGTGAAAAATTTCATAGACAGAAGTTAATGGTCCAATATTTGTCAAATCATAAAGCCATGTTAAGAAAATTATGCCAAAATGATTTTCATATTGATGGCTGTGAAGGTAAGAGCTCTAGCATGTGACCATTAATATTTTAATTATCTGGCTTATTGATCTTGGCTTGTCTTGCAGTGACATTGATACACATGGAATTTGATGTAAAACCATCCTGAAATGAGCGATATTGATCTATTTGTCTTAATACTTGCAGTGTGGGACTCACAGAGTGGTATATGCATTGTTTTGGTCCCTCCACATTAAACTGACACATCATGACGGTTTTGTTTGTTTGTTTGTTTGTTGTTTAACACCACACTCAGCAATATTGCAGCTATATGGTGGCAGTCTGTAAATAATCAAGTCTAGACTAGACAATCCAGTGATGAACAGCTTGAGCATCAATCTACGCAATTGGGATATGATGACCATCATGATGTAACGGACTGACTGACTGAGTTTAGTTTTACGCCGCTTTTAGCAATATTCCAGCAATATCACGGCGGGGGACACCAGAAATGGGCTTCACACATTGTGCCCATGTGGGGAATCGAACCTGGGTCTTCGGTGTGACGAGCCAACGCTTTAACCACTGGGCTACCCCATCGCTCCATGATGTAACTACTACACTGTTCAAATTAGAGCTATCCAATTATGCTTCTAGCCATCATATATATGCTCATGGTTTTATTGCCACAGGGCAAGTGACTTTGAGAAAGTAACTTGTCCTGACTAATTTTCCACTTGCCCTGATTTTATGAAATAATCATGATGCTGTAATTCAAAGAATAAATCAACATCATGATGGTATTTGATGTTAATGTTTACTGGACTATTTATTGAAAAGTGATAAATAGCAAAAAAGGATAACTCTACTTTATTATCATTGCGAAATTTAATAGCTACATTTTGAGCAGATATGAAATTAAATCCAAGTTTATTTTCAGTTTGAAACCATAAGTGGAAATTTTCTAGTAGCCCACGGACAAGTAAGATACCATTATTTGATTGCCCGAAATGAAAACTGACTTGTCCCGGGCGTCGGGCGATGGGATTTTTTAACCCCTGAGTCTACATGACTCACTCAATTTAAAATTGCTTCAATACATCCATATTTCACCATGTTATCTTGTGAAGTGAAATCTATTAACCAACGGTATGACATCCAACCATTCCTGTCCAGGTGAAGTCGCAAATGTACTCGTTGCCCAGAAACACGGTACCCACCTTCCAGATAAAACCTGGAGTTGGTCTTCCCTGGTAGTCACCAATCAGGTACTATCCATACTCAGTAGCCATTGTGGCCACACAATCACCACTTAGTCGCCTCGAAAAGAATCAGTCATTAAAACCTTAATGTTGCTGATCTTGTCACTTTCCATACCAGCTTTTGGTGCGATACGCTGCAGCGTCGGAGATTCCTCTTCCTCCTCCTCCCCATCTTCCTCTGCGTCACTCACGATGGGACTGCGACCCTCTGAAACCAAAACCAGATTACGGATTACTCACCAGTGGCAATGGATTAGGGCGATGGATTACTCACCGATGGCAGTAGATAAGGGCAATGGATTACTCACCGGTGGCAGTAGATAAGGGCAATACTCACCGATGGCAGTAGATAAGGGCAATGGATTACTCACCAGTGGCAGTAGATAAGGGCAATACTCACCAGTGGCAGTAGATAAGGACAATACTCACCGGTGGCAGTAGATAAGGGCAATACTCACCGGTGGCAGTAGATAAGGACAATACTCACCGGTGGCAGTAGTAGATGCAATGGGATAAGTGCAATACTCACCAGTGGCAGTAGATAAGGACAATACTCACCGGTGGCAGTAGATAAGGGCAATACTCACCAGTGGCAGTAGATAAGGACAATACTCACCGTGGCAGTAGATAAGGGCAATACTCACCGGTGGCAGTAGATAAGGACAATACTCACCGGTGGCAGTAGATAAGGACAATACTCACCGGTGGCAGTAGATAAGGGCAATACTCACCGGTGGCAGTAGATAAGGACAATACTCACCGGTGGCAGTAGATAAGGACAATACTCACCAGTGGCAGTAGATAAGGACAATACTCACCGGTGGCAGTAGATAAGGGCAATACTCACCGTGGCAGTAGATAAGGACAATACTCACCAGTGGCAGTAGATAAGGCAATACTCACGGTGGCAGTAGATAAGGGCAATACTCACCGGTGGCAGTAGATAAGGGCAATACTCACCGTGGCAGCAGAGATAAGGACAATACAATACTCACCGGTGGCAGTAGATAAGGACAATACTCACCGGTGGCAGTAGATAAGGGCAATACTCACCGTGGCAGTAGATAAGGGACAATACTCACCGGTGGCAGTAGATAAGGGCAATACTCACCGGTGGCAGTAGATAAGGACAATACTCACCGGTGGCAGTAGATAAGGGCAATACTCACCGGTGGCAGTAGATAAGGGCAATACTCACCGGTGGCAGTAGATAAGGGCAATACTCACCGGTGGCAGTAGATAAGGGCAATACTCACCGGTGGCAGTAGATAAGGGCAATACTCACCGGTGGCAGTAGATAAGGGCAATACTCACCGGTGGCAGTAGATAAGGGCAATACTCACCGGTGGCAGTAGAGGTAGAGTTTGTCTCCTGTTCCTGACTGTGCATCCACTGCACCAGATCCACCTCGATGTTCATCTCCGCCAGCTCCATCTTCAGTGCAGCGATACGGTCACGGAGACGTGACTTCTCCTGCGCAAGGCGCTGTAGTTCCATCTCATACTCCTTCTCCTTTCTCTTTAGGTTCTGAATACATGGTGACAATGTGATTACAGTTACTTGCAACAAACCAGCAACTATATATATTACCAGTCCCTACTTTACTGAAAGATCTCTTGCCAAAGCTTTCAGTCTGAATGCTATCCCTTTTCCTTCAACATAACTACAAGTGCATCTTTCACTCAACAGAAATATTTTTTAAAATCTCACGAAACAAAAATAGTGATCACTGGCCACTGAATCAGGTTGTATCAATGAAGTAGGAAACTGACTAATGTGCTGACTGATGAAAGGGAGGTAACTCCCAAGAGTAAGGCAGAACAGCTCCAAACTAAGAGATTTTCTGTTTTTAGAAAAGGGACAACTAAATACGGCCTACCAACGATAACTGATAAACACATCAAATGTATGCATGGCTAATATCATTCTCTTCCCACAGGGGTTACTTGTCATATCTTCCTACGAACCTCTGTTCTAATACGGCCATATTTCCCGGTTCTCGTAAAATCCCCTAGCGGCAAAAGATCGCAACACGAATTATCTCCCTTCTTTCTATCCAATCAGAACACGTGTTACATCGACTTAGATTCAACTTGACTAACACAAGCAAATGTGGGGCCACAAATATCCCCCATCTGCCGGGGACTTGTGTTGATATTACACACAAGATGTTTAATGGCTAGCTTGTCCGTTGTCAACGAGGGCGATGGAGACGCCACTGATCCGCCATAACATGACTGAGTTCTGTCTAGAAGAAACGTTTGCGCATCGCGCAGGGAAAGAAGTTTAGTTTTCTCAAAGCATACGGAAATTACCGAGGCCTTGCGAATGATCACTTTTGAAACAACGTCACTGATTGCACAACTAAATCTGATTGCCTCCAATCACGAGTCTTGAACGCTCACACCATGAAAGGGCCGTATTAGAACAGAGGTTACGTAGGAAGATATGACAGGAGTAACCTCTGTGGGAAGAGAATGGGCTAATATACGATTCCAAGACTAATGCTATTATACATATTATAGTGATAGTTTCATTAAATGCTTTGAAGAGATAATCTCAAATGCTTTGGGCGAACTATAGAGTAACTCTTAGTCTGAGATTCAGAACCTGAACCTGAGGAAAACTAGACTGATTTCATTTAGGGCTTTAGCATTGCAGGGAGGGCTAGGTAGTAGGGAAAATATTGTGGTTCAAGGACTGTGAGACAGACTAGGCGACCTAAAATACTGGACTTGTTGATTTCACCTGTGACCACCTGTAGAAAATTACTAAATAAATTCTAAGGCCACAAAAGGGGCAAACACCTACATCACCAAGTCAGCCACAGGCCACCGAAAAATAGATAAGGACTTATAAAATGTTGTATGATGCGTTCCTTGTTTCAAGAATCTGATATTTGAAAGAGATAAGTCCATATTTGTGCATAATGCACACACATTTTTAGCATGTTACTGTAAAACATAATGAGTAATGCACTTACATTTTTAGCATGTTACTGTAAAACATAATGAGTAGAAGCGATGTGATAATCAGTAAAAATCATTATGATGTTTAAATTAATGGAGGAAGTATCAAAAGAAAGAAAGGAAAAATAATCAAGCTCTTTGTATGCATGTAGTATGGCCACACCTTTTGTACATCCTTGATGATTTACAGGTAGCCATTAGGGCAGACATTGTGTATTGTATCACGATCAGTCATATCTATTTTCGTACCCCATTGAAAGAATGAGTTAGCCACAGTTAGCCTTGTTTGTTTGTAAACACAAACTGAAATATTAGACAGATAATATTTATTATCTGTTAACGCGAGTGATGACCTGCACATTCGCGACCTAATCATAACTTATCACAACACGACTGCTTGAAATAGATCTCTCATTGATAACGACTGTCCAAGTTCATTGCAAAATTAGGGTATGACCCGACATTGCCCAAACTTTAATAGCGTAGAACCAATATTTCTTAATTTCGTTTGCATATTTCCACTGTCAAAGAAACCTTCAACAAAAATCATTCCAACACTGCTTTTCAATAAAGCCATATTTTGCTTAAATAATCCCCTCTGAAGGTATTCTGTATAGCAATGATGGTTTGTTTGACACTGACCTGACGACCATGACAATGTCACATGGCTGTGTTTACTCCACTCAGCCAATCAAAAGCTACCATGTGCAGCTGCCTGCTGCCAGAAACTTTCCAAATATAGACAGCCTCATTATTATTCACAACCATCAGATGATAGCCCTAAGCCCCACCTCCACAGCTTAGGCCACGCCTTCCCTTACAGAGGATTATGGGAAATTCTATTTATAGCATAGTCATTATTACGTTGGCCAACACAACAAACCAAACATTCGGGTTATGAATGGGTATTAGGTCCTGTCAGATACTTCATCCACATTTAACCAATCTTCTTAGCTACGAGAATTCTAAGCCCAAATTTATTCTAACACAATCAATGCTTAATTTAGGTTTCACTGCTACATATTCATAAAATCTGTTTAAAAAACAGATCTACAGAATTCCGGGAAATGCCGAACGTCAAGAAACGCCGATATCACGTGACGGTTCATGTTTTATTATGATTTCATTTATGCCAGTTATTTGTAATAAATGATGATATTCATATTTTTCGGAAATATATATACAAATGAACATGTACGCTTGAAAGTTTACTCATGTAAAATACATGCATTATTAGAGCCACCATTTGCAGTTCCTGACTGAGAAATAATTAGATGACTGTGAAGTATAATCATAAGTATTATCATATGATGGGGCAACTATTTGTGTCAAAGTTGAACATAAATCAGATTTCTCATTTCTAAAATTAGTTTTTCTCCTGAAAAATAAAATATATGTGCAAAAAAAACCCACACATTTAAAGTTAACTCCCATACACATGCATGCATGTCGTCATACGAGCGAAATATTCTCAAGCACGAGTTAAACCCAATTTCACCTCACCTCACCTCATTTTAAAGTTAACTGTTAGCAGCAACCATGGGTTTATGACAGATTTAAGAGCACAAGACAGCATTAGATTTCAAGAACATGAGGTGATATTAACTCCAGTGAAAGTAAATTATATCATATGCAATCAATGAATACCTGGATATATTTCAAAGACCCTCTCAGTATGCTCAAGTTTGATGTCTTTTTATCTTCCATAAACGGAATTTGTTTTTTCAGCACTTCAAAACATTCTTTCAAGTGAGCTCGCCTGGAAAAAAGATTGTCAAAGTCAGTCTACCATGACGACAATTGTTTTACATTTTTTAAGTAAGATTTTGAGACAATTGTGGCAAAATATTGCTTTTACTTGTCACATGAATTCGCGTCATACATACACACAGCTACTTATCTAGCTCAAGTACGTATGACCTGTCAAGTCAATATTGACATAATGCTGCACAAACAAATTCCACATATTACGTATTAACAAATCATAAATAGAAATCTTATTACAAATAAACACGTTTCCGAATGTAATGTAATCAAAGGATATATAAGGAAGTGGTCGTTAACGTTTACAAGTTGATCGCTGCAAAACACGCAGTTTACACCAGCCACGCGGATGTGTCTCGCGGACGAGTCTAAAAATAGTAACACGCATGTCGACGTGAACCTCAATGAGCTGGGTAATGCAAAAATGAAGTCTCACCGATTTTTCTCCAGCTTGTTATGGACCTCGCGTGTCCCGGCTCTGAAAACAAAACACCACACATACATTTCGGACACTAAATAGCAGAACGAAACGTGAAACCGTGTTTTGATTGTGATCCAAACACAAAATGTCGGCCATTTTCAGTGAGAACACCACCTACCCTCCGTAGCGCCGCTTGTCACGGAAATCGTCTCCCGGCCCACCTTGACCATGGCTGCTGTCAAGCGACGAGTCTCCGTTGTCATCTATCGACGATGTTTTAGCGTAATGGTGAAAATCTTGAGAGGATTCCTCGCCTGGTAGAAAAATCAAATCGAGTCGAGTCTTGACAAGGCCGAGTTCTCATCAATATGCAAATATTTACACTGTGTTGGGTTTACTTCAAACATCAACTAAAGACATATGCAGATTATTTACTACGTTCGACTAATGTCATTGCTAACCCTGGTCTAAATACACATATATTGCAAACATATCTCTGAGAGCACATTTGCCAAAATTACAATGACATTTGTCGTGAAGCTGTGCATGCCAACTTGGCCATGTGCATAGACTTACCACGTGCTTTAGGCGGGGTACGCCACTTCTTGGACTCGAGAAATTCTGCGGCTTCTAATAGGGTTTCCAGACTCATTATTTGTACAGATCCAGGTTACCATGTAACTCATGCGATCGTATGCATTTGTAGATCATAAAATATCGAAGTTACACCCGAGGATATAGAAAATTTCTTCTAAAACTAAACAACCAACATAAGATGGCGGTCGGCTTGATCAAAACACACAGGCGCTAGGCGAAATGACATTAGCACGTGGTCAGTGATTGACACCTGTCAAATTTCGACCAATCGAAAGCTTCCAGTTTGACGTCATCTATGCACCACGCTGAAAATCACATGCTTTGTTTTGGCTGAGCTTGGGAGTAAACATACGTGCATTTCACATCCCTTTGAGTTTGTTGTATATATGTGTACTTTGCTTGATTCACAATGAGCCAAATGTCATAATTTTCTGTTTTTCGACATGAAACGGAAGCCACCGATTGCAAATTCTATGAATGACATCCAACAGTAAAGTTGCCATTATTTTGTGGGCGTTCCCGTAGTGATGACGCTCACATCGCCAGTCACGTGCTTCATGGTCGATATCTGTCGGGATATCTGTAATAATATTTTCCTGAAACATGTATCCTGGTAACGTTCAAGAGGATTACCGGTTCCTTGTTGAGGCGACATGCGATCTACGAAAAGTGCCGTGTTTCCCGTTGAGGATGTTAGCTCAAACTGTACATCTTATTAAACAATTTTCTGTTTAACAAAATAGTTACTTGATAAAAGTATTCTTTCGTGACCATATTTCACCGGACATTTACAGAACACATGCAAGAAAAACTCTTGGGGTAGTTTTAGGCCTCCTTGTAGTTGTAGACGTAGTTCTTTATCACTGTATATATACTTTGTAATGTGATGTTGTAAATATGCTATAAACATTATAACGTGTCATGTAATATTTATCAAGTTTATTTTCATTTTAGTCTTAAGTAGTCAGAAAGTTTTGTCTGATATAACTTCTTTTGTCATTTTTACACCTTGATATCAAATAAGACAACATGAGAACATGTTATGAGTATTAAAAAAAATAATTTAAATAATGTATGGCCATTTTGACTTTTCTAGGGCCATTTTGACTTCGGTATGGCCATTTTGACTTCGGTATGGCCATTTTGACTAGGGCTTTGTAGCCATTTTGACTTGGATGTTTTATGGCTATTTTGACGTTTTGCCATTTTGTCTAGGACCCTTAAAAAAACATATATTTACGTTTATTTTGCGATATTTTTACAATTTGTTGCCAAAGACAGTTCTTCCAACCAAACCACATCACCAATTAAACACATAGATGACGCAAAACAGTAACGGAAGCAAGCGATTTAAAAGGATGTAAAAAGAACACCCACAATGTGTTCAGAAACTCTGTATACTTCAAACTTTAGAAGAGGAAGATGTTGTTGTTTTCGTAAAACAAACCTGATTAAGGGAAAGAATAGGAAAAAGGAAACAAACGACCTTATGCTGCAACTGCTGTCAGATTTCAAGAGCTAATATGTCATTGCTATATTGAATGTGTGTGAGTATGGCTTTACACCGGCGGGACGAGCGAACGCTTTAACCACTAGGCTACCCCACCGCCCCTGTCAGTGCTTTACAAGACAAAATATTATTGCTGTTAAGTCCATCTGAATCGAAGCTGGGAGCGATTATATACAAATGGATCCATAAAAGTAATTAGTAATGATAACTTATTTTTTATTTTGACGTCAAGTAGTAATGCTATTACTATTGTCATTATTACGCCAATTAGTAATGATACTCATTATTATAATTTCTATTTAACGTCAGTTAGTAATACTTTTATTATTATCATTGTTATTATAACGTCAATTACTAATACTTCCTAGAAAAGAACAGGATACTGAGAACAGACAAGCTTTGATCGCTGATGTAGATTACTGTGTATTCCTTCCGTCAGGAAATCCCACTGCATGTACATATTTACACATATAAAACTGCAGGTGGCCTAACGACGTTACGTTGAAAACACAATACGTTAAGCACTTTAATGTCAATTAATTTTCTGAGTATATATCGACTGAATCTCATATCAACTGTGACATATTATCATTTATGATTTCATCAAATCAATTTTTATTGAAGGATTTACTCATTTTGTTTGTTCATATAGAATCACTGAAAGTGCGTTTGTTTTAAGTCTTGTTGAAAGATTCACATAAAATATATTCCCCATAGGAAACATTAACACAGCTAGTGTATTAATATATTAAAGCCCATAACAATATTTCTCATCCTAGCTGTTAACATAGTTAATAAACCCTATTTCAAATTTCCATAAGCTTTGGTCCAGTTGCATTGGATTTAATTAAACAAAAAGTGAAAAATAAAAAAGGAAACAAAACCTGGGGTTCGCCCGATCTAAAGCATAAAATACATAAATACATTATGAACGACTGAACGTCTTCAGGAAAGAATCGTTGTCGAACGGAGGAATCTGGACATTTTGTGTAAACAGACTCTATGCTCGTGTTGTAAAATTGTTTTATAAGAAAGTACATGCGTTAGTTCATTTTACACGAATTTATGTTAGAGGTTAGACATTTGCTGTCTACCATCCATGGCCGGTAACCTTCGAGTGATCCACCAGAAGGGTTTGTTCAAATAACACTGAATCGCAATCTGATTTCACCTCATTCGTCTAAGGTATTCAAATGTGGTTGTAAACTGGAACAGTCGCGTGGGAAACCGTATGTTGACGATATGTGTCAAAATGGCGTCTGTCACCTGTCGGAGTTCTTAGCTATGTGAACCGTGTAAAGTATTTGACGTTGTCCTTTGATTATTCGTGGATGATGAGTGCACACCCAAATACTTAGAAATATAAACCAAGCATTAAAGGTACGTATTATTTATTTCTAGGAAGAAATCATGGCCGTGGTATGCATCAATTTCCAGATATGTTTTGATGTTGGAACAAGTGATCCGAGTTTGTCCACGTTTCATCGCTAGGTTGATTACTGGTGTGTCCCAATCACTGATAGTGTCACAGTCCCAAGTCGACATTACCTGTTTACTACACAAAGGCAAACAGTCAGCATACAGGTGAAAACCGCAAGAAGCTGTTAAACAAACACAGTAGTTCACGCCTTTGAAATAAACCGTCATACGTTTCACCTTAGTGGCACCTGCTGAATTTGATCTCGGTAGCAAATGAAGCTGGCACTGAACCTAATGAACAATAAGCTGTTTCCTACGTCACTTTTGTCTAGTTAGCGTACTTGAATTTTGTTTTATAAAAAAGGCAAATTATTTAATAACTATCAAAAAAATTAATTTAAAACTTGAGAATCACATTTAAATATAATACACCAGAGTATATTTCAAACGTGAGGTTTCAACTCCTAAACATCTTCTAAACCCCATTTCTTTTTATCTGGAGTTGAAGACAATGATTACTAATGGCAATTTTGTCCTGTATATTCTTAGCAGCCTTTGAACATTAGCTTGGAATACAGTAGTTAAGCCAGCTAAACGTCGTGTTCCTACCAAAGTATACCTTGGTAGGAACACAACGTTTAGCTGGCTGAACTAGGAATACAGAAAGTCATGATGAATGTGCATTCCACTTTGCCATTGACCAGACAAAATAGACTGATGTTCCAGTATTCCAGAATTGTGTTTAATTGTTGGTTTCACATTAATTTTAGACTTGCTGTGCGCATGCCCAGAGCGTAAAAATATCCACTTAAAGGTCACATGCAACCAAAAATCAAACATAATTAAAACACAATTATCACTTCTTCATGACATATAATATGCATTGCTGATTATGAAAAAACATATAAACAAAATTATAAGCGTATAATCGCAAATCAAAAGTGCAATATTTTGTACTTGGGTTTACCTCCCTCAAAACGAAGCAGCCAGGATACCGAACCCAGTCAGAGCGGGTGGGTGTGCACTCAAGTGTAACGGCTGGTTCATTAGCAGATGCTGCCTTCACGGGTCATTGTGTGTGTATATATAGAAAGTTGGGTTTTGTAAATACATGCTCATTTTTTGTGTATAACATTTTGCAATCAACAGACATCATAACATGTCATGTGTTCAAGTATCACACCTGCCTGTCTGTGTAATTACATAATGTGACAGAGACCTAACTCGGGCCATAAATCAATGCGCTTTTGTTTATGGTGTATAGCCTGATTGGTGTTAAGTTCAAATTGCATGTGGTCAGTGATCGCAGTTGTGTATTGAATATTGTCATTAGCAGACAGGCAGGCAGACAGACACACTGGTGTCAATAAAACAAGACATTGAGTTTTGTCTGTGACAGCTTACATATCTATATCACAGTTAGAAATCGTGGTCAACTCTAAATAATGCTTTTGGCATCGAACTGAGAAAGTGACTCGTAAGAAGAACGTGTGGTGAAATAGACAAATGAAATTATATAAACAGTTTATTTACTGTCATAACATACAAAAGCTCGCTACTGTGAGATATCATCAAAACATTAGGAAACTAGCTCACACCAAAGCCTTCACAGAGTATTCACCAGACAGCCCGCCTCCAAGTTGCGCCAAACCTATTTCACTGGCGCGACGCATATGAGCGCAGCCAGCTGTTGAAACTCGTATTCCCCAGAAAAGTCTGGGGAAAATTAGTGAAACGCTTTGAACTCCGATTTCGCCAGCTTTTTTCATCATCGCTATTTTCAACTTTATAAGTTGAATTTGCACTTTTGACGCTTTGTTTCGTAAGTCCATACCGAAAGGTATCAGAATCTGCAAAGTTGTGTTTTACGCTGCATGTGACCTTTAAATAAAAGTCGAAAATTAATGTGAAACCAACGAATTGGGAGTCGTACTGAGACTGCATCTACATACATACATGGCTACCATGACAACTTGTTAATATATAGGCCACTGGAAGTTGTAATTTGAGTGAAAAGAGGGAGCTGAATTGCAAGATATTAGATTGGGATACATTCTGGTAGCCAACTTTGTTTAATGCAAATGTTCAAAATGGCGAGACCTATGGACACTGATTTTATTCCTGGTTCTGCTGTATTTTGTGTGTAGATTTGTCAGCACCATACCCATGCTTGTGGGTTTCTACGACACCAAGCTGAAGTGCTGTGATATTATTGGGTAAGAGTTCCGCCAGTAACCCCGCTTGAAATGTATTCTATTTATTATGATTATTTGTCATGTTTATAGGGCTTCGGGTTTAGGTTTAGGCAGGGATTGGGAAAGGCAGGGGTCCATGGGCCATTTTGCTCATTAGAATAAAAAATGGCCCATTAAAATTTTTAAGTTTACTATTGATACAAGGGTTTTGGTCCATTCTAAATTCAGAAAATGGCTAATAATCCTGAAAATGGCCCATTGTTAAAGTGCTCTTTCCCAATCCCAGTTTAGGGTTTAGATTTTGCATTATGTAAGTTTTAAAGTTAGGGTTAGGGTTAAGGCCTTAGGGTAGGCTTTCTATGAAAACCATTTTTTCTTTGGCATAGAATGATACGGGTGGAAATCTTTCCATTTATTGTTGCATTGGCTAGGCATCAAAGAGCCTGATCATGTCATGGATACTTGTTTGACATAATTGGCTCCACAATCTACATTATCTTACCTTCATGTAAAATACTTGAATTTCATTGGTCAATAACGCTTTAACCCCAGGAGGGTGTCAACTGGAAAACATATTAGGATTATATTACCGGCTCGGGTAACACTGCTACAAAGAGGTGTACATCAGACCGTATTACCCTCAAGAAAAGCATACAACTTATATTGTTAACGAATCAAAACTGAAACTAGGCAACATCCTTACCAAAATACCATCTTTGGACAATTGGTCAGTTGTGGAGATCTGATTCATTCCAGTCAATGATATGAACTCTAATTCATTTCTTTCTGGGAGATTTTCTGATTGTCAATCAAAGTGTATTGAATATATGGTTGGCCAAAAAGACTGATGATCATAATTATCATCAGTGAGAAGAAATATTAAAGATTATCAATATGAAAATTGTGTTATTGCTAACATCATATATATACTATTCTGACTGAGTAAAGTTTTGATATACCAAATCAGACTAGTTATTTTCTATAACCAAAAACTGAAAGCAGCTGTTTTTGTTAATTTTGTAAATTCCACACAATAATCCATGCATTAACGTGGCACCACTCACCAGCGGTTTGAAATAAGCGACATTTTTTAAAAAGCTTTACGTATGTTTGATCAAAGTGACTTCTCCAGTATATATAAAAAATGTATCAAAGTAAGTATAGTTTACGCTAACAATCTAGATGATCTATCATATTTCTTAAATCAATTATTAGGCATCCCTTGGCCCCCAAGAGTGAGTGAGTGAGTGAGTGAGTGAGTTTAGTTTTATGCCGCACTCAGCAATATTCCAGCTATATGGCGGCGGTCTGTAAATAATCGAGTCTGTACCAGACAGTCCAGTGATCAACACACTCTAGAACGTCGGACCAAGAATGACCAGATGACACCTCACTCATAAGGGTTTTTTTTATTTCAGTAGTCTAGTGAATCCTATCAGGTCGTAATGGCGTACTCAGTGTGTGAAAACCTCCGTGGATTTGCCTACAGTCGTCCTCCACTGGTCATCTTCATGATATGTCTAGCTACGTTCGCCATCGCCCTTGTCACATTTGCCTATGTTGTCAAAATGAGAGACATGCCCAATCCAGATATTCCAGAGGTGAGTATTGATGAGAAAACTCTTGTGTTTGTACTTGTTGCTGAAAGCTGGGCCCTTCAGCTTGATCTGGCACACCTGTTATAAACATATGGTCATTTTCAGAGAGGGTGAAAATATCTTGCAAGAGCACACGTTGAGTGTTTGTTGTAAGTGTTATGACACCTGCAATTTATCCAGTTAATTGTGTTTCCATTCTGTCATGATAACTGTAAAGATACTGTTTGAAATTCAGGGTCCCTATCCACAAAGTGTTCGTAATGTTACGACATGTTGTAACTCTGTAGTTTGTCATAGGCTTACGAATGTCATAGTGCTATGAATGGTTTGTGCATTGGGACCCAGCCTTCTAAATTACCAATGGAAGTCAAGGAATTCTTCGTCATTTTGATGTGACAAATTTTAGATTTATGGATCCCTCAAGGATAGATGTTATATCTTATGTTACCATGGCAACTGAAGGTAATACTCCTCTTACCCCAACACCCTGTGGGATTCCTTGTAAGAACAGACCCCCAGCAACCTGTGCTGGTTATACGAGGCAACCTATTGAATTGGGTGGTCAGGCTTGGTGATTTGGTTGAATGGAGATCATTGTATCCTCTTTCCTCTTTGTATCAATCACTAGACTCCTTGGTAAATGATCAATTATTTACAGGCTGCTGGCATGTAGCTGGAATATTACTGAGTTCAGTGATAAGCATCAATAAACACCAACTGAGTGTTACCCCTACCAAACACATTCAGTCCTTTAACTTTATATCTCAGGTATTGATCTGTGTGAAGAGGTCTCTTAGAAAAATGGCAGAAATTAAAGGACCTCCAAATTACGTACCATGCATAAATAAAGGAAGTGTAATTTATTCAAAATAAAGCTAGCCATTTGTCACTTGGGGGCAGTGGGGTAGCCTAGGGGTTATAGCGTTTACTGATTATGCTGAAGACCTGGGTTCGATTCCTCACATGGGTACAATGTATGAAGCCATTCGGTGATGGAATATTGCTAAAAAAACCTCACTCCCTTTTGTCACTTGGAATATCATCGTTAAGACACTTTGCCTTTATTTCAGGATTGGAATACCTTCCTGGAGAGTTTTGCTGATGTGGATTTTTGTGTGTTGAGCAACTCCAGTGATTATGCATCAGACGCTACCACAGCTGGCACCACAAGACACAACCGTAACACGATGGATGGCCAGCATGAAGTCACAACGACTGCTACGTTACCACCAGATGGTGTTGTGTATGTATTGTTGAAATGGACATCATGTAGTCAGCCATCTCATTGAGGAAACTTGACTCATTGGTTACATAATAGGCATCCATGTGGTGTTGTTCGGATGGAAAGGGGAGATAACTCTTTTTTTAAAATTAAATATCTATGATCATGATGTACATCTATATAGATTGAATGTGTTCAATATTTGCAAATTGAGATCATGAATCTAACAATACCTGCTCCCATATGGCAAAATTAGAATGTCTAGCTTGAAGACCTATTTAGCTAAGGGAAAGCTCTAACTGTAATATGGCTAATTAATGTGGCTTTTGTCATAATGGTAATGAACCTACAGATGGCAGTTCTAGTTGTCTCTTGGCCGTATACATACTTGGTAATGATTTCAGCTAATCATTGTTTAATCATTTATATTGCAATGGAGGGTACCATGTAATATTATACAGATGAAAGTTTGAAACTGATACTTGCTTGATAACATGCTTTTTGTTGACTATGAAAAAAACTGAACTTCAGAGGTTCAAATCCAAAATACTTGAATATCAATTTTGACCCCATGTTTTCAGTGGCTGTCTTCATTTACATTGGGAGTTATGATATAATAATAAAGATGAAGCTTATAACTCATAATGTAAATGAAGACAGCCACTGAAAACATGGGGTCAGAATTGATATTCAAGTATTTTGGATTTGAACCTCTGAAGTTCAGTTCTGAAGATTATTATTATGATATAATAATAAAGATGAAGCTTATAATAGGTAATGATGACTCCATCTCCCTGTGAGCCACTAGGCATTGAGACTATTGTGTGTCTATTCCACAGCAACGTATCACTGTCGATGATGGTGGAGATGCAGCCTACCCAGGACTTTGTCAACATCCCCCACAATGTGACATACCTGTCCACAACACTGATGGGGGACCAGCTCGGTCTGTATGGTAGGTGCATCCTTGTGTGTAAACCCATGGGGAGTGAGCAGCCTATACTGGTTGTAAGAGGCCACCAGATAAGTGTCAGCATGACACTCACTCAGAAACAAACGAATGAACCAGCATTCGAAATTAACGTCAGTCCTTAGGCCCAAAGCCAACTGAAAACCACTCGGACCCACTGATTTGTTTCCTTATGGCCTTGTTTGTTTGGAATTACTTATATTGTAGCTACAATATAAGGCCTACACATTCTCATCAGGACCCGGGGTGGTGGGGTAGCCTAATGGTTACAGCGTTGGCTCGTCACACCCGAAGACCCAGGTTGGAATCCCCACATGGGCACAATGTGTGAAGCCCATTACTGGTGTCCCTGCCGTGATGTTGCTGGAATATTGCTAAAAGCGGCGTAAAACTAAACAACATTTTATAGCTCTGGGTCCTTGGGGCCTGCAGCTTTTCAGGGTTAAGGGCAAACACTGGAACGAACGAATGAATGAACAACTTTTCACCACTCCTGCATTATACAGCTCTCTGTTGAAAAATAATGTCTGTCGATTTTAATAAAAACCTCTGCTTTCTGTGTCTTGTTTCTCTCATTTACCATCATATATTATTTGATGTGATTTTGTGGCTGGTTTGTTTCAGGTGAAGCAGCCGACCTTGAGATGAATGTGACCTTCGTGTTGCCGTTCCAGTGGAACACGTCACGGTGCAACCGGCGAGGGATCTGTGAGCCGGTCAACATCTACACCTGCATCAGCTTCCAGGCACCAGTGTCATTCTTCCCCCACACAAAGTTAGTCCTCAATATGTCTGGGGGTTTCACCTGTTTTATGTCAGTATAACTTAATTGTAATGTTTTGTGTGTGTCACAGTACAGTTATACATGTAAATCGATGTGCAGTGGGCCGTGTTTAGAGATACAATACCGTATCACCATATTGTTCCACTACATATAGCTTATTGGTGAAAGTGTCCACTCAGCACAACAGAGACTAGGGATGCCATGATACATCGATGCATCGATACTTTTTCAAACACAATGCAATTATCGATACATTCAAAACTGTATCGATATAAGTTTTAACAGTATCGGTTTAGATATGTTTATGTATCGTTTACATTTTGCAATTGTATCATGTTTTTGATGTTGTGAGAATGATTATTTTCCATGCACAAAGATGGGAAATTAGAACTTTTTAAACTCTGAGAATAAAAAATGTTGATCTTTTCATGGACAATTATTAAATATGAAATATTAATGTTCAAAATGTAACTAAATGTACGCAGTAATGCTGCAAAAATAGGTATCGTGAAGCGTATTGAATCGTGACATGGGTATCGTGATATGTATCGATTCATGAAACTTATGTATATCGTGACATCCCTAACAGAGACCATGGTTGAATTGCCCACAATGTGATGGCCTCCGCTCAGTTGTCAATGGGATATTGCTTAAACGGAAAGGTTGTTCATTCAGAATAAATAACCCAGGTGATTCTTAATAATATACTAGCTGCTTCTGTCCTACATGCTCTACCACACATTTAATGATATACAGAGTTGTGCCCCTTTGATATTTCAGGAGAGTATGCTCCTGGGTTCAAACCCCAAACCTGATTATAATGTTTCTTTGTTAACCTTGATGTTTACAGTACACATGGATTTCACCAATGTGTTAAATATCTAATATCTGCACCACTTTTGATTCGGGATCAAGTGACAGATTTGATATAACTGATGTACATCATGTGTGATTGAGATGCTTTTGTTTACCCAGAAAAGGACTCCAACATCTTCTGTTCCCATCAGCTTAAAGGCACAAAGTCACATATGTCCAAAAATATTTTGGCTTATGTTATATATATTGGAGAATATGCACTCATTTCAGCTTCCTATTGATGCAATAAAAGACTAATTATCCCTTACAACCTGAAATCGATAATTGAAACTTTGAGGTGAACAGCTTTCAGAGAACACTTGCCATATA
Source organism: Haliotis rubra (assembly GCF_003918875.1). Taxonomy (NCBI): domain Eukaryota; kingdom Metazoa; phylum Mollusca; class Gastropoda; order Lepetellida; family Haliotidae; genus Haliotis; species Haliotis rubra. Next base: position 298,193 of record NW_025766115.1, read on the forward strand.
TGGAACATAAACAACTGCTCCATACATCGAAAACTGTCGCACACGGTGTTGTCAGTGATAGTCGAACTGGTTTCAGTCACAAGTTGTGCGTAGGATGTTCATAAAGGGACAAGGGACATAACTCTATGGGATTTGCTTGAATTAATGTTCAGCTGGTATGGGGGACGAGAGTTGCATTTATTCATTCGAACTTTAATGTATGTTTTATTTGCAGGAAGCCTGACATGTGCCATGGCAACTCGGAGTCTGGGATTGAGTACCATGTGAAGATGGTTGGTCTGAAGGGAACTCGCAGGCACCCCAAGGTGTTGTGGTGCAACAGTCAGCCAGTGCTGCATGTCCGCTACAAGCTGGACCCCAGCCTCACCGTAATGTTGTCATTGGTAGGTGAACATTGATAGGCTAGTAAATCATCACTGTGACTTGTTTCAGTGGTTATCCTCACGTCACTGTTATTCCACTGAAATGACATCTATCCAGGGCTAGTTCATATAGTTAAAGGGGTGGTGGGGTAGCCTAGTGGTTAAAGCGTTGGCTCGTCACTCTGAAGACCCCGGGTTCAAATCCCCATATGGGTACATTGCGTAAAGCCCATTTCTGGTGTCCCCCGCCGTGATGTTACTGGAATACTTCTAAAAGTAGTGTAAAACCAAACTCAGTCAGTCAGTCAGTCATGTAGTTAAAGCACATTTGGGGCGAACATGCACATGCCCACACAAACAAACAGGCACGCACCTACACACACACATTTCGATTTGGAACTACATGGAGTTCTTGTTTCAGTGGTAACACTCACTTCACTGTTATTCCACCGAACTGACATCTATCCAGGGCTATGTCATATAATTAAGGCACATTTTGCGTAAACCTTTGACTGTTGATCTAATGTTATTCATCTGAGATTCTTGTCTTAGTGTTCCCCCTAGGATTCAGAAAGGGCAGGGTAACTTAAAAAAAAGGGCACTTCATAATCTAAAAGGGCACTTTGGTGAGGATTATTGAAAAAATAACAATAACAAAATGTATATGAAGTCAAATGCTCTTATAATTTTATTTCTAAAGTTCATTTATTACTCTTCTCATTTTGTATTTTAAGATCAAAATTTGAAAAAAAGCATTTCAAGACATTAATCTGTTGTCACATTTGTTTACAATTTCACAAAACACGCAAACAACAATTTACAGTCTTCTTTTCTTTCTTGCCAAGTATCTGTTCACAACCTTCTTCAAGTCAATGTCTGAAACTGACGATGCATTCAGGCTAATCATGAGAAGTCTGTTGCAAGTTTGAACACTGAGTCTGTTTCTATGATCTGTCACAATCAGTTTCACTTTTGAGAACACTCATTCAACTTCAGAAGTGGACAATCACAGTTGCATGAATGGACAGTAATTGAACAATGTTTGGATTCAAGTTTCAAAGTTGAGGCTTGAGTCTTCAAAATGGTGGAGGGTGAACTGGTGTCAAGCTCCTTTACTTGACTCCACTCAATCTGTGTTTGGTTGACAGTAAGTCCATTTCTGCCCTTAGTGTTCCACTTAGAACATAATGAACAAAACATCATTCCCTTCTTTTTGTCATCTTCTGAGTACCTCGACCAGGGACAGTTTTGTTGCCACTTTGTGTCAAATGCAGTCTTGTGACCACCATCTTTCTTCTTTGTTGGATTAACTGACTGTCTCGTGCCCTTGAGTTTTCATAGGAAACTACCTCTGACTCGTCTAAGTCTGGTCTGAAAAAAGATATATACAAAGTTAATATACCATATTCAAAATATTCTTACATATTAAATTTGCAATCATAATTATTAAAACAAAAATATCACACAATAATACACCTGAACGTAAGTATCTACTGTGGAGAGCTTCGATAAGGGTGTGGCTTCCCATTGTTTGAAATCGTAAAATAGTTTTACTCCTTCAAGACTTACTTTTTTTATGAAATCGACACTAAACACTAAAAACAAGGCTACCATGTGAAGCTGTTATGCAAGCTGTATTAACTATTTCATTTCCCAGGACAAACAACAAAATAATTCAAGATCAATTTCAAATTGCCGATGGATTCAAAATGGCGGACATTTTCGAGTTTCAGATTTTCACCTAAACAGCACAGTCACATGAATGTCGGTCCCCCAAACGTACCGAAATACATCACATGTAGTTCACACATCGTTGTCTTTAATAAATGAAGGTTTAATTTGAAAGGCGTGAAATGGAAAGGGAAATCAACGGCCTAAAAATCACGAACTTAGAGGCACATACCTGTTAGTGTTAGGAGCGAAGAAATCTACTAGTTGGCGACTCTTCCTTTCTTCAACCTTCACTGCTTCTTCTCTTTTCCTTTTGATTCTTTCTTGGTAGGCATTGTGATTTGTAAAGCGAACTAAACACATTTGACTTCGCCATGGTTTAAATGCCAATTTCCTAATCATTATCAAAACAATTTTGCGTCTCCCCTTGAAAGGGAGAGAACTCCGTCCTTAATAAAATCCGGAAAATACACACAGGTTGTTGTGAAATCAATCACAGCTGGAATAAAAAGTGGGATTGAGGCGAAAAGGGCAGGGTGCAAAAATCAAAGGGCAGGGCGCAGCGCCCTCCTAAATGTGCCTAGGGGGAACACTATGTCTAAATCTGTTGTCTTCCTTGTTCATCAGCATGACCGATCTGTCATCAACCTCCACTTGATGCACACAAGTTACTTCCTGTTTGTGATGGTTATCACACTGTTCTGCTACGCCATCATCAAAGGGAGGCCACCCAAGACCAAGATCGTTCAACAGATTCATGTTGAAAAGGTATGCTTGGATTTGTTTACTAATACAATGAGACCAGAATATAAGTGCATTTCTAAAAAAAATCAAGTCATTTGCAAATCCTAACAATTCGAAAATTGTTGAGCTGACATGTGTTTATGTCAGTTGAGCTATGTTCTGGCATGTGTCATCTGTTGTCGACATATGGTTATCTTTTACATATTTGATAGCTACAAGGCTTATTAAGCTGAACGTTTGTATAAATGTTCCCCCAGTTATGGTGTCTCTAAAAGTGCTCATTAACTTCTGATCCAATGTTAGACATGGTAACATTTATATCTTCTTAAGGCAGGTAAGCTTCAGATCTTTAGGTTTTGTCTGTTACCAAATAACAACTAAATAGCTTTGTCACAAAAGAAAGATGATGTTGAGTCCTATCTTTATCATGTTGGTTCCAGTGTTTGGTATAAGAGACTAATGTGAGAATTGGGTGGTTTGTGAGTTGGCTCATTACAAGCGCAAGCCACATCAAAGGATTGTTGCCTGGCTTTGACTTGGAATGCTTACAGACCACTGCAATATAGCTGAGATATTGCAAACTGCAGTGATAAACAAAGAATTTATTCACTCCTTATCAAGGAGCAGTAGGATACATGAGTGGTTGATGTATTCCCTCTTCAGAATGAAGACATAGGTCGGCTCCTCAAACTGGTAGAACATCTGGAGCCCATTTTTGCGTCCCCTGCCTTGATCTTGCTGGAGTGTTGCTTAAAGCAGAGTGAAACCATACTCTCACTCCCTTTATACCCTTAAACAGCCCTGTCATTGTGTGATATGTCCTTTAACAGAGCTGTCATTGTGTGATATGTCCTTTAACAGAGCTGTCATTGTGTGATATGTCCTTTAACAGCCCTGTCATTGTGTGATATGTCCTTTAACAACCCTGTCATTGTGTGATATGTCCTTTAACAGCCCTGTCATTGTGTGATATGTCCTTTAACAGCCCCTTTCATTGTGTGATTGTGTGATATGTCCTTTAACAACCCTGTCATTGTGTGATATGTCCTTTAACAGCCCTGTCATTGTGTGATATGTCCTTTAACAGAGCTGTCATTGTGTGATATGTCCTTTAACAGCCCTGTCATTGTGTGATATGTCCTTTAACAGAGCTGTCATTGTGTGATATGTCCTTTAACAGCCCTGTCATTGTGTGATATGTCCTTTAACAGAGCTGTCATTGTGTGATATGTCCTTTAACAGCCCTGTCATTGTGTGATATGTCCTTTAACAGAGCTGTCATTGTGTGATATGTCCTTTAACAGAGCTGTCATTGTGTGATATGTCCTTTAACAGCTGTCATTGTGTCATATGTCCTTTAACAGAGCTGTCATTGTATATGTCCTTTAACAGAGCTGTCATTGTGTGATTTGTCCTTTAACAGAGCTGTCATTGCGTGATATGTCCTTTAACAGCTGTCATTGTGTGATATGTCCTTTAACAGAGCTGTCATTGCGTGATATGTCCTTTAACAGAGCTGTCATTGTGTGATATGTCCTTTAACAGCCCTGTCATTGTGTGATATGTCCTTTAACAGAGCTGTCATTGTGTGATGATATGTCCTTTAACAGAGCTGTCATTGTGTGATATGTCCTTTAACAGCCCTGTTCATTTAACAGAGCTGTGATATGTCCTTTAACAGAGCTGTCATTGTGTGTGATATGTCCTTTAACAGAGCTGTCATTGTGTGATATGTCCTTTAACAGAGCTGTCATTGTGTGATATGTCCTTTAACAGAGCTGTCATTGTGTGATATGTCCTTTAACAGAGCTGTCATTGTGATATGTCCTTTAACAGCTGTCATTTAACAGCCCTGTCATTGTGATATGTCCTTTAACAGAGCTGTCATTGTGTGATATGTCCTTTAACAGCCTGTCATTGTGTGATGATGTCCTTTAACAGAGCTGTCATTGTGTGATATGTCCTTTAACAGAGCTGTCATTGTGTGATATGTCCTTTAACAGAGCTGTCAACAGGCTTGTGTTGATGATGTCCTTTAACAGGCTACCCTGTCATTGTGTCCTTTAACAGCCCTGTCATTGTGTGATATGTCCTTTAACAGAGCTGTCATTGTGTGATATGTCCTTTTAACAGAGCTGTCATTGTGTGATATGTCCTTTAACAGAGCTGTCCATTGTGTGATATGTCCTTTAACAGAGCTGTCATTGTGTGATATGTCCTTTAACAGGGAGCTGTCATTGTGTGATATGTCCTTTAACAGAGCTGTCATTGTGTTATGTCCTTTAACAGCCCTGTCATTGTGTGATATGTCCTTTAACAGCTGTCATTGTGTGATATGTCCTTTAAGAGCTGTCATTGTGTGATAACAGGCTGTCCTTTAACTGTCATTGTGTCATTGTTAACAGAGCTGTCATTGTATATGTCCTTTAACAGCCCTGTCATTGTGTGATATGTCCTTTAACAGCCCTGTCATTTGATATGTCCTTTAACAGCCAATCATTGTCATTGTCCTTTAACAGAGCTGTGATATGTCCTAATCCTTTAACAGAGCTGTCATTGTGTGATATGTCCTTTAACAGAGCTGTCATTGTGTGATATGTCCTTTAACAGAGCTGTCATTGTGTGATATGTCCTTTAACAGCCCTGTCATTGTGTGATATGTCCTTTAACAGAGCTGTCATTGTGTGATATGTCCTTTAACAGAGCTGTCATTGTGTGATATGTCCTTTAACAGAGCTGTCATTGTGTGATATGTCCTTTAACAGAGCTGTCATTGTGTGATATGTCCTTTAACAGAGCTGTCATTGTGTGATATGTCCTTTAACAGAGCTGCCATTGTGTGATATGTCCTTTTTAACAGAGCTGCCATTGTGTGATATGTCCTTTAACAGAGCTGTCATTGTGTGATATGTCCTTTAACAGAGCTGTCATTGTGTGATATGTCCTTTAACAGAGCTGTCATTGTGTGATATGTCCTTTAACAGAGCTGTCATTGTGTGATATGTCCTTTAACAGCCCTGTCATTGTGTGATATGTCCTTTAACAGCCCTGTCATTGTGTGATATGTCCTTTAACAGAGCTGTCATTGTGTGATATGTCCTTTAACAGAGCTGTCATTGTGTGATATGTCCTTTAACAGAGCTGTCATTGTGTGATATGTCCTTTAACAGAGCTGTCATTGTGTGATATGTCCTTTAACAGAGCTGTCATTGTGTGATATGTCCTTTAACAGAGCTGTCGTCATGTATTCTTGTGAAATTAACTGCAATCAAGCATATGTAATTGCAAACTATGAGCCTGTGATATTATGTCTTTTCTGATGGTGTGTTTAGGAATGGTCATCAAATAATTATGTTTTTGTTCTTCCTCAGATTCCAAACAAAGCATAGGTGGCATCTTGTGGAAGAGGAAGTAGTTAATGAAGAGAGTAGGGTGTTCACATCAATCAGGAAGAAGAGTGGTTTCAAATTATCCTGCAACAAGTTCTTTTAACATGCGGACCAGGTGTGAACATAGTGGAGAGGTCTACATTCAAAAACAAAACCTACACACGGGAGCTTAATCTTGGCTTGATTCCATTTGATAAAATCTATTCCATAATCCTTGCATATGCAAGGTTGCTATGACCACAACCTAAATGACTTCTTGGTTTCACATTTGTAGAAAGTGAGAGAAAAGTGAAAGAAGATGGATGGTATAGATTTCTTCTCTCTCTCAAAAGTACCTCAACATATGTTGGAATACAACCCTGCAAAGCTTTCATCTTGATTACTTCAGTTGTAATTATAGAATTATTTGTGTTTCAAAAACACGAAGCAGTCTTGATGAGCAAAGACAGAAACATTTCCATCACTTCTGTGTCAGATTTGGATCAAAACAAGAAGTGGTGAAGGAGGAGTTGTTCCGGATGTCGACTGGATGCTTCACAAGATATGGGGGCTGTTTAAATTCAGTGTTTGATATTTAGTTAAACATGTTTATACATCCTTTGTTGTTAGTATGTCTTGGGATTGCAGTGAGGGCACCTACTTTGAGTCAATTGGTCCATCTTGCAAGGGTACCTGTTTTTAGGCCATTTGTTCATCTTTCAAGAGCACCTGATTTAAGGGCATTGGTACATCTTGCACAGGCACCTGTTTTGAGGCCATTGATGCAGGTTTTTGGGGTACATGTCATTGGTTCTTCTTGCAAACTTATGAAAAACCAAGAGAAGCTGACAAGATTTTCTTTGCAATACATATGAAAAATCAGAAACTTTAAATTTGTTTGTACCATACAGCGAATGTTTCTGATTGGATTTTTGTTTTTGTTTCTTTTGTACAGAATATTTTGCTTTTTGAAGTCCTTTGCTTAAAAAACAGCCGGCATGGTACCAACTATAGAAAACTGTATGTATATGTTGAAAATGTGATGGTTAATTTAACTTTGTTTCCTCATGGGAACATTTCCCTGACAACATATTGAGGCCTTGCAGAAATGAGTTTTGAGCATTGTCGCAATGTTTCAAGTGATTGGTAATTGTGATCACATTGTTGTCATGAATTATGTTTTGAATGGGTGTAAATAATTCATAACTGCCACATCATGCACGAGTTGGCTGCAGTTGTCATCGAGCCGTTGAAGAATTGGTGCCACTATGCCAGTGTTTGGGGGATATATTCTTCTTCTTTTTGTGACTACCAAACCAACCATGTAGGATACGAATGTGTATTTAATATTGCCATGTTCTTAGTTTTTGGATTTGGGGCTGTGGGGTAGCCTAATGGTTAAAGCGTTGGCTCGTCACGCCGAAGACCCAGGTTCGAATCCCCACATGGGCACAATGTGTGAAGCCCATTTCTGGTGTCCCCCGCCGTGATGTTGCTGGAATATTGCTAAAAGCGGCGTAAAACCAAACTCAGTCAGTCAGTAGTTTTTGGATTTGGAGTCATGACTTCATCATGTGATGAACTTTGTGTTTTGAAGTTAAGCCAAGGCTTTTTCACTGAATGGTCTGTTTTTAATGGTTGAATCAACAGATCATTGCATGGATGTCCAAGGGGTTAGTGCTGTCTGGCATGTGGAAGAAGGTCCGTATCCCAAATGTTAGAACGTTTGAACGTGGTATTACACATTCATGCCCTGATGTGATATGGACAGTATGGTGTACAGATGTACACAAACAGATGGGGCCTCTGGGACAGGCAGTTTGTACAGAGGGTGTATAACCATGATATTACATGTATATATGTGTTTACAGTTGCTATTTATTACCGTCGATTGTAATATACAACAGTCATGTCATGTAAGCTGTGCGGATGCTATAGGGGGTTAGGTTAAGAGGGTGTTATGATGTATTAATGCATATGAATGCGTGAAAATCATGAGTAGCTTGAGAATATATGTGATTATTGTTCATGAACTATTTGTTCTGTAAGAAGTTCAAACCAATCTCATTAAATTCAAATCTTAGTGCTCCCTACATTATACAAAGATCTGAGGATGTCCAGTTATAGGTCACATCAGAATGCGCCTTTTGTGAATTTTGTCAGTGTAAGTCACTCGGAAAAAATCTTTCAAGTTAGTTTTGAACTGGCAACTTTCATTCCAGACTATATTTTAAAAATATTAGAAAAGGTTCTTAATTCAAAATCTGAAAACTCAGTAAAAAAAGTCTGTAAAGTTCAGTTGTGTCTTAAACTTTTCATGGTTGCATGAATAGAAAACCCATTCCAGCTGTCACTTTCCTGATCTTATCTTGCAAGCAACATTCTGAAGTGAATGGATGCGTCCTTGAATCTTTGTTAAGCACTTAATAAGCAGTAGTAATACTAAGCTGTGATTTTGATGAGCCTCACATTCAAATTAAACCCATATTCCTGGTTTCAAAGGCAGTCATGAACCTGTATCACTCATTACATGTCTGTTTGAAACCAGTGACTGAAATATTAAAGTTCTGATACCCAGGCGGAACTCTTGTGAACTGGGATAAAGAAGATGAATTTGCCTCAGAAGAAAGCCTCTCAGATTCTTACTATATGTGAAGAGAGTTTCAAGTTTCAAAAAATAGCTCGTTAACTTCGCCTATCTTCGGCAAATTCCGTGATTTTGCAACTTACAAATAATTAATTCCCGTATTGTTTTCGTAATATTCCTCATATCTTTTATAGTTACTAATATTTGGCTACGAATCGATCCATCTTTCACTAGAATATTTTAAATTGTAAACTATTTTGCGACAATCGTCACGACATGCGGCAGAAGTAAGCACGTTTTCGCGAGGCAGGCCGCAGAACTCGCGCTCCACTATCGCTAACGTTTATCCGCCTTTCATATATAACAGGTCATGAATGATTCTCCGAACATAACAACAACATATTGCAGGGTTATGTATTGTTTGTGATAGTGCTAGCACTCAGAAGTCATCAAGTTCATGTCCAAACATTCAGTCATATTTTGTTGCGAGACAGAATTAGAACGGATGCTAATTAATCATATTTATCAATATCAATACATACCACAAGATTATTTGTTTAGTTTGTGCCCATTTTCAGCTGGGTAGTCTGGTCCAATCTAAGTTTATGGTTTGTTAAACTTGTACGATGGTTTGTTTATGCTTAAACCCTGTTTGTGGTTTCCAGTGCCTTGATAGTACTGAAATGTTGCTTAAAAACAGCATAAAACGCAAAATGTCGAGTGATAGTGAAAATGATGGGTCAGGAATCAGATACAAGAGGATGCGAGTACATGTAGGAGTGGAAATAACTTTAAAATTGCTAGTGTACTCCGGTACAGTGGCACATTTAAAATCACTTGCCCTGATAAGTTTTCCACTATACCGGCCGTTTTCTTGTTGATTTTTTAAATAAACAACATAATTAACGTTGGAAAGTCAACTGGACACCGGTACAGTGTGATATACAAATTTGCTTGCCCAACAGAAAAAAAACGACTCAGACGTCGGGCAATGGGTTATTTCCACCTCTGACATGTGTCTAATGTGTGAAGTCCATGCTTAGAAATTGCTTGACTATTGCTGATACCGACATAAGACAACTCGTGGCACATGGGCTAACATATCCCAGTTATGCAAAGCTTGAGGTCATATCAGTGCATGTTAAACAACTTAGCTCTTTGAAACAAAAAACCCAATGATAACACCACGTGCTGTCCTGGCTTCACTATAGGTGCTTTAAAAATGGACACAGGAATTCCTTATGAAACCCCAACAATACTATATATTTGTTTCCAGAGATAGAGCGATAGTGAACAAACTTCAATGAAACTGAAACATTTTTTAATAGTTATGAGTTTGTTATATACCCCTTCAACACTGCTGGTTTTTCAATATCTGTGATATTAGGCAATATGGGCTGTAATATGAATCTATACAGGGCTGTTTAAGATTACTCACTCATTGGACAAAAAGTTTGGTCAGTGGTGATTATTGGAACCAGCTGCTTCATACAGAATATGATCATGATAGTAATTTCTAATTACTATCATGATGGGTAGTATGCCAAGTGGTTTATTGGTGGACATATATTTGGTTGCCAGGATCTACTGATATGAGATGTAATCCCAGATTTCTCAGATTATGATCCTTATTTGGTTAGCACCATATCCATACTCATGAGTCTTGCAAAAATGGAAAACCGGTATCAATTTGGATATATTCCACACACAATGATAAAGAGTAGTGATACGACCAAATAACTTCCTCTTTAACTGCGGTTGTTATAGTTGTATTGCTGATATTTTGTACAGATTTTGTTCTTAATTGTTTACTTATCAGTGATGATAGGTGTATGTTTTGTGTAAGCACAGGATGTAAATATGCATCTGCATGTCATATTTTTTATGATATTCATATCATTTTGAATTGTTTGTCTATTGTTAATTGCAATGAATGTTTGTGTTTAGTTTAGTTTGCTGAAATCAGTTACAGCATATTAAATGTTTTCTTTCTGTTTTGAATTCAAAAGCAATTGCATGAAAATCAGATCTTCGTGTTTCCTAATGTTAAGTGCAGCGAAACTTAATTTATGAAAATGAATTCCACAGTTGTATCTATTTTGATCGTTCATATATGTATATATGACGTAAACGTTATTTACTTTTGATTAAAAAAGTCTGTTTCTTTAAATATTGTTTCTGGTGTCCCCCGCCGTGATGTTACTGGAATATTGCTAAAAGCGGCGTAAAACTAAACTGAGTCAGTCAGTCTTTAAATATTGCAATGTTTGATGTGTGCTTTTTTTTTAATTTTGGAAGTCTAGTATTGCAGTAGAGAACACTTAAAAGGCAGTCACATCCTTTTTCAAAGTCAAAAGTGAAACAGCATTTTTCACATTTATTCAGTATCATTAGATTCTGTTCTGTGATCGCTATATGGCTGTAATATTGCCGATGCGATGTAAAATTTTAACTCACTCACTCACTGTTCTGTGATTTTGGGCCAGAATCATTGGATTTCCTGAATAATCAATTTTATCTGTATATTTGTCTGTATATTCATTTGTTCATATACCAATTTCTTTTTTCATCCTTGTCATATTTCAACTTGAAACATTTGCACCCCGTTAAATTACATTTGTCAAGTTAGTGCAGTTAGTGATAGGAATGGGACGATTCACCGATGCATCGATACATCGCGATACATTTAAGTTTGATACAGCTATCGTATCGTCGACTGGTGTATCGATACAAAACGATACACAAACCCTTTTTTCAAAACAGTTTTATCTTAAACATGTTAAAGTACTTATTTAGAGAAAAATACCCAAATATGATAGAGTTACTTGCTTGTTTATTACAATAGTGGTATTGTTATACACAAATACCTTTACATAAATCATTTTAAATCATTAATACTGTTCCATTCTTTCAAGGTGTATGTATTGTGATATGTATTGTATCGCAGGTAAAATATCGTGATACAGGATCGTATCGTGACATAGTGTATCGTCCCAGCCCTAGTTAGTGAACTGCAGTTACGCATCTTTGTGACTTACATATGGGAAATCCTTGAATCAGCTGAGGCTTTGTTTTGGTCTTATAAACAAATGAAGGCGAAATTGTATGGGTAGTAATAGTAATGAAATACAGAGGGTTGGAACACAATATATGGGGCGATGGGGTAGCCTAGTGGTTAAAGCGTTGGCTCGTCACACCGAAGACCCGGGTTCGAATCCCCACATGGGTACATTGTGCGAAGCCCATTTCTGGTGTCCCCTGCCGTGATGTTGCTGGAATATTGCTAAAAGCGGCGTAAAACCAAACTCAGTCAGTCAGTCAGTGGAACACAATATGTATGTGGAACAGTAGAGCAATATGGATGTTTGGCAGTTGGTGTATTCATCTGTGCATTTAGTCATATATCTGTGGGGTTTACCAGAATGTGAAATATAGACGTTTGAAGTGAGCTTATTCAAATCAGATCTTTTACTTTAATATGTACCTCTCTGCATGATTCCATAGGACACCTTTCCATCAGGTGAACTTTGAGGCTTTATAATTGACAGAGCAGGCAGAGCAGTTATTACAGTCATTGAAAATGAAAATAAAGTGAGCAGTTCCAAGTGTAATTGTCCAAGGTGGTTGAGAATTGAAGACAAATTGTTTTGGAAAACAAGCATGTGATTGGTTTAGAAACCCATGTATTGTTCAGTAGACTGAGTGACCAGTGGTCAAGGTACACCTGCAATGACCACCTACATCAGTGTCGTTGGATCGTCTTGCAGTGATATTTTCACCAAGTAAAGTTTTGATTTTAACAAGATAGATGTTTGAGGCATCATTTATGTCACAATACTGTACTTATGTACCTGTATCAATGTGTAAGTTCATTTCCAAAGTACATTAGTTCCTTTGATGTCTTTTATGACACAATACTTATAGCATGATCCAGGATAAATCTCATAATGCCCTAGAGTACTACTAGTATTTCAGGACTGTACGATACTTGTATTATAAGATACTTCCTTGACAACTGATTACCATGATCCAGCATCATTTTCATAACACCCGAGAATATGGTTTATATTTAAATACTTGTTGTTAAATGTACTTACTTAACAACTAGTTACATAATCCAGTATCAGTTTCATAACACCCAAGTGTATATCTTGTTTCTTGATACTGCTTTTGTATGTAAATGTTAGTTTCTTGACAACTGGTTAGGATCCAGTATCAATTTCATATCCTACAATATCACCAGTATTTCAGTACTGCTTGTATGTTAAGCTGTGGAAGAGATTATTACTGACTGTTGTGTAAAACAGTTCTTGTATGTTGATAATATTTTCTTGACAACTGTTTCTGATACAGTATCAGTTTCATAACTTATAAAATCATCAGTATTGAATACTGCTCCACTGGGTATCTTTAAGCTGTGACATTACTCGGATATTGCTGACTGTCATGAAACAAACTGTATATGTTAATAATACTCTCTTGACAACTGATTATCATGAAAGAGGGCTGCTGTTCAGTATAGTTATGTGGTTTACAGAGAAAATGCTGGGGAAAACATTTTGTTTTATTTTTTAATGTGAAACTTTGAAAAAAACAAATGTTCAATGAATAAGCTGTACATTTAGAAAATGTGTTGTGACTATACCATATTCAAAACAGGGCACAAAATAGGATGAATATGGTACCATTATGTTTATTTACCTTCAGTTTCCAGTATAAAGATCAATAGTAGGCCACTGTTAGGAAATGAAATAACACTAAGTTTGTCATTATGGCCACTGTCAAAACTTTCTGTGGAAGCTTTTGTTGTTGCTAGCATTTGACATAGTGACAGTTGATAAATATGTCTCATTCAGATATGATATAGTATTTGTGTTTATGTAGATTTCATGTTTTGATGATGAAACTATGTTCTAGCGTGACAAATTCCTGCATTATTTTGACTAAGAATCATGTTGAAATGTTTTGTATATTTGGTTAAGATGTATTTGGAGTTTTGACAAAAGATGACAAATTTAAGGCTGTTGTTGACATGAAACATCTTCACACGTTCCTGAAATTTAATATCCAAATAGATAAAGGGAGAAGGATATACGCGGAGAGTTATTTTGATGTGGTACACAAGGAACTTCATACAAAGTTGGATCAATTCTCAAAGGTCATGCAAATCATGTGTGTCTTATTTCACGCCAGTATCAAGTATGCATTTGTGTTTGTATGCAAGTGTGAGTGTCTGGATACACGTTTCCAGTAAGATTGGGAGAAGTGTCCCATTTTGTAAAATGTCAAACTTTCAAGCTGTAGATATACTACAATAGCTATCTAGACAACGTTATCCTGACTTAATTGTTAGTTAAATTTTTAATGGGCATTGTTTATTGCTCGTAATCTTTCCTTATATGGTAGTGTCATTTCAAATTTATGCTCTTGTACCTTCTACTTCCTTGTCATAATTGCAATATTAAAGGCCTATGAGCGTCACTTGAATGCTCAGTGCATTTAGGAAGAGAGTAATTATAGGGTTATAGGGACTATAATTGTAGATATTGGTTTGATGAATAAATCCCTTTTACTTCCCTTTCTTGTTATGATGATCGTAAAGTAATGAGAGTTACGATTGTCGTAGTTTATCATAAAGATCATTTCATTCAAAAGGATCCAGTTTTCGAAGGAACTGTATCTTACTCTGAAAGGTTCGACCATTTTTTGCATGTTTCATAAATATGCTACTCAATACAAATTAAGTAATGCCATAGTTGTAAGGCTGTGTTCCTTGACAACCAGCCCTGACATATACTGAGGGAAACAAATAAGGGAACACCAGATCATGGCAGTGTTCCTTTATTTATTCTCAGATTTCCTTCCACAGCGCTATTCAAAGCTGGTAATGAAAACTGGAAAATATTAAAGGAATGCTTGAATTTTTCTGTTCCCTTATTTCTTTCTCTCAGTATATTACCTGTAGTCATTTGGAGAAATGGGGTGATCTTTCACTCCCATTACTTTAACAACTTTGATAGTGTTCCTGGTGTAGCAGAATTATTTGGTCATTTCATGCTCTGTCATATATGTAAATGACATGCCTAACCATTCCATGCTGTTTTTGAACTGCTTGACATAGAGCTTGTTGCGAAATGTTTCACTTAGTTCGCATAGGTTGTTTTTGTTGTTGAGTGAGTGAGTGAGAGAGAGTATCATCCTTGATGACTGTATTGTTGAATTTTAACCTTTTTTTTGTACATATGGGGAGATCACCAATAAAGAGGAAAAGCGGGATGGTTATTTGGGTTTTTTGTTTTCAAGGAAACTTGACTTGTTTAGGATATTTAGTTTCATGAATGTCAGTACACTAAGAATACATGTGTTTGTGTAGCAGTGTATGCAAACTGGATCTGACAAGGAACATCAGGAACTGACAAGGAACATCAGGAACAACAAGGAGTTGAACAAGCTTCTGTCCATCGCCCAGGCTGGTGTCCTCCCCAACATTGAGGCTGTTCTTCTTCCCGAGAAGAAACAGAAGTCTGCTTGAAAGCAAATTTCCTGCCCACCATTCTTCTCACCATCAGGGGCAGTGGGGTAGTCTAGTGGTTAAAGCATTTAGTCGTCACGCCGAAAACCCGAGTTCGATTCCCGACATGGGTACAATCTATGAAGCCCATATCTGGTGTCCCCCCACCATGATATTGCTGGAATATTGCTAAAAGTGGCGTAAAACTAAACTCACTCTCACCATCAACCTGTGAAAACCCAAGTTAGAATTACGCTTCAGCTACCCATGCCCGTGATAAGAAGTGACTAACAGGGTCGGGATCAGGATTGCTGACTTGGTTGATGCAAGTCATCATACCCCAGCTGCCTCAATCAAGCTGGTGATGTCAGTTCTTGGACAGTCTGACTCATACTCAATTATTCATAGACACACATTATCATGCTGGAATGTTGAGAGTGCTGTGTTAAACAGCCAACGAAACAAACATTGCACCATCTCGCACAGACACATAACTTGCAGGGGGCGGTGGGGTAGCCTAGTGGTTAAAGCGTTGGCTCGTCACGCCGAATACCTGGGTTCCAATCCCCACATGGGTACAATGTGTGAAGCCCATTTCTGGTGTCCCCTGCCGTGATGTTGCTGGAATATTGCTAAAAGCTGCGTAAAACCAAACTCAGTCAGGGAGGCATAACTTGCAGCCTCAAATTGACATGCTGAAGCAGTAAGCTGACAAATTCACAAGACAAGACATGCCAATGGAAGTTCTGGGTTAGAATTGGTCCTTCGTAACCTGTATAGAGACATCTTATGGGGTGGTAAGGCTCATCTCATCACCTTTCCTGGTTCCCCTTTCAACCTACTTTACAGTGGATTGTTGTAATACTAAGCTCAGTACAGCCGTTTCTAAATTAAGGCGTGCCTATTGTGATCGAAATTTAATGAACAAACAGTAACCTAAGCAATTTGTTTCTTTTATGTTTAATATATTCACATGTGTTTGTTGTGAATGTTGTTTCGCTTATTTCTGGTGATCCTCCCCCTGCGATATTGCTGGAATAGCCTAAAACGGCGGCGTAAAACGTATGCCTAAAATGTAGGGTTATTGTGAGTGTAGTGAGTACAACTACCTCAAACCATTGCTGAACACCCCTATGTCAGTCACCTTCACCAATGTACTAGGGTTGATCGAGAAGTTCCAAGTCTCTAATAGAAAGGATTGCGTAACAGTGAAATGTTTTGTTGTGGACGTAACACAATGGCATGGAGGTATATTAACAATAACTTGAGTCTGAGTAAACTGTTTCGCTGTGCCAAGACTGTCAAATGGGCAGGGCATTGGAAAATGGACATACTTGAGGTAGAGACATTGATCATGTAAACCATCCGTGAAGCCAGCTCACCACAAGGTGTGGATGCCCCTTCCTGTGCTAACGTAAAGAGATTAGCATCGAAATCTAAGTGCTTCAGGGAGAGCCTTGAACATTTCCCCCATCTTGAAATACATGTTATGTATGCATTGATCCACGATATGGTGATGGTGGCATATTGCTTGTTCTGTATGAATTCCCATCTCTGAGAACATTTTATTATCACCTTGAGAGGGAAGACCAAAATCAGCTCGTGTTGTTCGGAAGTTTCTGTCATCTGATAAAAAAAACCACTCCAAGTGTTGCACCCCTGGAAGAGAGGTGTTGGTTGTTGCCATCAAAATGGCTGAAAACAGACAACAGCGTGATTTAGTTCCAGCGTCAATTTATTAATCACCCCAATAAGATGGCGTCAATGTGCGACGCTCATTACAGCAAGTTTACAGTACAACAGAAATAGGTGGATTGCCTCCCTTAGTTCAATAACTTGACGCTCACTGATTACTACAGGCAGGTACACCATACCAGGTTATCTCCCTTAGTTCAATGATCTGGTATTCCACAGATAAACTACAGGTATGCAACCCACACCAAGTTATCTCACTTACCTAGTAGCAAATCATTTACACATACCATACAACTCAGCATTAACCTTTGCATGGATGGTTAAGTATAATTCTGTTCTTACTCCATAATTACTGAGTAACAATAACTCATATTGGATGAATATATATGCTACACAGGTAGTTCAACATGTACATATAATCTGCATGAAACTATATATTCTAAATGGAGTAATACAGTAACTTGAATTATAACTCAACAGTTAACTTCAGTTGAATACACAATATTTACAGTGCAATCTCAATATAATAACGT
Source organism: Haliotis rubra (assembly GCF_003918875.1). NCBI lineage: Eukaryota > Metazoa > Mollusca > Gastropoda > Lepetellida > Haliotidae > Haliotis > Haliotis rubra. The sequence goes on from NW_025766115.1 coordinate 315,664, forward strand.
TTACCAAATTAATACTTGCATTCAACAAATATTTTTCCCTGTTTCAACATATTTGTTACAGACTAAATTATGATCTAACCATTCAATATCTAAACATCAGTTTCATGCAATTTAAAATACTTTCGTAATGTTCTATCCTTCTTACTGGAATAAAGTGCCCTTGACCTTATTTCCGATCTGTCCCAAACAGTATGCGCATAACCCTTACGACACTGACCATGCTACTTCCGGTTCTTACAATTTACTCTAGCAATAATAATATTTTGGTCTGCCCACACATATTCACTAAGTCTGTAAACACGATAATGTCAAAACTGGAATATCAACATTTCGAACATGAACTACTGATTCTCTTCACCGATGGACATTGATATCTTGGGAAAATACCTGCTTTCTAAAGTTCACATTATAGGCATAGAAAACTGTAAAAGGATTAACCTTCACTTCAAAAAGATGGGTGATCAATCCATTTCATAAACAGATACCATAACAGCATTATTTACCCGTTTTCATAATACCAATTCTCACATTTAGTGGTGAACAAACATCTTATACAATATGGAACATGTTCACATCATTCACATACCATGTACAGCCTTAGAACCACTTCCATAGAACATACAGATTATTCAAACATTTACAGGTATATCAGCTGGAACATCCATCATATATACTGCATTATCAATCACAAGATCTACCTCAACAGTGCTTAAGCTTAACACATTAACATACAGCTTCTCATGGTTGGTACCATGTGCACTAGTGGTACCTGCCTTGGGTACCATACAACTGGGTACCTGTGAAACTGGGATAATGAGTAGGTCACTGGTGCCATGTGGTAATAGTGTCCCCTGTAAACTGAGCTTTGACACAACTCATTGTAAGTCATTCTTGTCGGAGCATGTCTCGCTCTGTCAGATCGCCTAGCTGTTTCCTCTGTGTTAGAAGGTCTCGGATGGACAACATGTTCAGAAGAATCACTCACATCTGATTCTGCACTGTCGCTAAGGACCACCTCTTTCCTTCAAGTTCCTGACAAGAACACGATCACCTGGTTTCAATACTGTGTAGTGAGCTTTCATGTTGTAGTTTTCTCGTGACTTCTCAGTGGACTGTTTCATCCGATCACTCACCAGATCATATGCCTGCTGCATGGTTTCATGCCAGTTTTCAACAAACTGCTGATAACTTTTTCCCTGTGCTTCTCCTTCCAGACCAAATATCAAATCAACTGGTAGCCTGGGTGAGCGGCCATACAATAGGTAGAAAGGTGAGAATCCAGTCACTTCATGTTTGGTGCAGTTGTATGCATGTACAACCTGATTTACTTGATCTTTCCAGTTGATTTTCAGCTTGTCAGGAAGTGATTTCAACATCTCTAGCAAAGTTCGATTGAAACGTTCAAGTTGTCCATTCCCTTGAGGGTGATATGGTGTTGTTCTTGACCGAGCAACAGAACTTAGTTGTGTCAGGCGTCTAAACAATGTATTCACGAACTCACGTCCTTGATCGTGGTGAATCCTTGCTGGAAAACCAAACCGGGGATAAAGTCATTGAATAACTTGTCTGCTGCTGTAGTTCCAGATTTGTTCTTATGAAAGCGGTTAAATAATGCTGTTATGGTGATGGTGGCATATTGCTTGTTCTGTATGAATTCCCATCTCTGAGAACATTTTATTATCACGTTGAGAGGGAAGACCAAACCAAAATCAGCTCGTGTTGTTCGGAAGTTTCTGTCATCTGATAAAAAAACCCGCTCCAAGCACAACGTTTTCTGTCATCTGATAAGGTGTCTCGTGATAATCTAGCTCTGTTTGAAGCTGATCAGAAAGGTTCTTGCAACTATCTGGGACTATGATTTACCACGTAAGTACATCATCGGTCCCAACAACATTCTAAACAGTAGAGGCACGTTACATCGTCCACCTATGAAGGCAAAAACTGTCCCAGCAGTTATCAGGATAGACATGTTCCAAAACGCAAGACAATAGTGAGTGAGTGAGTTTAGTTTTACGCCGCACTCAGCAATATTCCAGCTATATGGCGGCGCAAGACAATAAATGTAGCATACTATGCTTCAGTTTGGAGGCAATTACGGAAAGGAATTAAGACAAAGATACGTAGGAAGCTGAAAGAACGCGCCTGTGCACAGATCAGTCATTGCCATGGTGACAGTCAACGAGTGTGACTCTGACGTCCACTGCATTCTCTTGATCTGGCTTCTCAGGTTTCCATCTGTTCACAAACATGGACAAAGATGGAAGCGGAACACATTTCGACTCCAACCATGACGTCATAACGGCTGCGAGAACTCTTTATGCAGCCAGGACAGACCGAGTTTGGTTTTACGCCGCTTTTAGCAATATTCCAACACCATCACGGCCGGGGGACACCAGAAATGGGCTTCAGACATTGTACCCATGTGGGGAATCGAACCCGGGTCTTCGGCGTGACGAGCCAACGCTTTACCCACTAGGCTACCCCACCGCCCCATACAACCAGGAGAAGGACCACGCTGATATAACTTCCTCTCGTCTTTGTGGCAAAAGTGTGTGTGTGTGGGGGGGGGGGGGAGGAGGAAATCACCATGGAAGGGGAATGTGTTCCAAAATATACCATTCAAAAAAGTAGAGAATATTGGATTTACAAGATTGATAAACTGCAAAGGATGAAGCCAAGGAGGAAACAGATGATGAAGAAAATTAAGGGAAAATGTGACAATTTATTCAATTCCTTTGGAAATGTTTCATCTGTATGGATATATATTACTTTTTCTCTAATGCATTGGCTAGTAGTATGCTCGCAAAACGGAATATCCCCTACTTTTTGGGAACGGTATATATCATTCTGCTGTCTCAATAGGTCAAAACCTTCTATTTGCAGTTCCGACCTGATCAAGCCCTCGATGTAAGAATCCAGCGTCCTTGCCTTACGTCACAGGGGAACTCGATTTCTGAAATCGATGGAATATCTGAAAGTGTCGCTATGGTACACGGCAACTGGCAGTTTCTTGAGACACGTCCATGTTTTAGAGACTGGGCCAGGGCACCGGCTGTTTGCCTTATATCGTATCTCCTGGTACAGATATCACTGTTTGATTTATGTTTCGCGATTTTGTGATATAAACTCTGAATATTTTTAGAAGTATATTGTCATCATTCTTGCCACATGTCATCGTATCCCAATTGCATAGATTGATGCTCATGCTGCTGGTCAGTGGATTTTGGGCTGTCAGCCACCAGATAGCTGTAATTTTGCTGAGTGCAGCCAGTGTGCGAAATAGCCACTGACCCGCTAGCCCGTGGCTAGTAAAAATCAAGTCGGGCCAGTTAATCTCCACAGTCACTCGCTCGACTGGCTAGTGAATTTTCATGGGGTCATTTTGTAAATACATCACTCTCTCCGACTTGTCAAGTTATAATACACTTTTAAATCATGCACGATTATAGCCCGATTAAAATGTTCATCATATTGGCAGCTTAATGCTGAAACCCGTGTCTGCATTCAAATTTCGGGGTAGTGAATTATTTTGTGGGCTAGTAACGGGCTAAAGTACTGTCGGAAATGCTAGAAAAATGCTTTTTGACTTATATTTAAAACTAAGAGGTATTAAAGTTACTTAAATAACAAATATCACTTCAAGAAACATCTACCTAATGTAGACCGAGAGAATAAATTTTAAGACATGCCCTAAAATGTGTTTTTTACTGATGAAAATACCAAAAACTTAGAAAAATAAGGGGTAGTGGGACGTTATTTGATACAAACATTAATTGCCTGTGTTACGTCATCAGCATCCACGGTATCGACAGGTGAAATTGACACCTGAGAACACGCTCGGGCGAGGGGTCATCTCAATAGATGTTTTCTGCAAAATGTTGAATATGTGTACGTATAGTATACGTATCGGTTATGTAAGGGATCATTTGTGTATGTGTGTTTGTTTTGAAATAAACATACGAATTACTGTACATTGGAAAGAGTCCAATCACTTGTGTTATCTTATCGATTGATTGTAGAAATGTGCAACGTTTTAATAAATGTTTTGCATGTCAACAGTATATTTCATTGAAAACATATGGATGTAATTCGGTCAGTTTAATCTAGATTTGAACATTGGCCAAAGATTTAACGAAGTCACTGGTGTAGCTTCTATAGAATATGTATATTTTTCTTCTCATAAAGTTTGTAGACCGCCCGTCTAAGCACTCCCTTGTCAAAGTTACCAAGGATGGTTTTACGTCCCGGTTTTGCATTTGAGACGGTCCCTGTCTTGTCTGATTTGTTTACAATATTGTAAACTTGTTGGTAAGACATGCCAACAGCTCTACAAGTTCTGTAATAAACCCTTTCTAAACTAATGAAAGGTTTAACTCTGTCTTTTGTAAGCAGAAAAAACCTATAAACCTTTGCAACAATCGACTGCAAATCGTTGGCCATAGTGGACGCTGTGATAAAGATGTGCATGCATGACGGGAAACTTATTTATCAAGACTTAACATTTATAATAATATTTCTTCAATAAAGAAACGATAATTAAGTAAAGTAACACAAACATTGAATATTTATTTGTTTAGGAAAAACGTTAATTCATACATTTACACCACCTGTATTATTAGCATAAATGTAAAGACTATTTCAGATTTCTGTTGTTGAACTCTGAAAAAAATATTAAGTTCCTGTTTTGGTACCAAATTCTCTCCTGTAAACTGCCCTTTAAATGCATGGGAATGTTAAATCGATTGAAATAAAAATTAGGTAGACAATAGGCGAGTTGATATATTGACAACATAGTACATTTATCACCTTTATAAAGATATTACGGCTAAAAAGCATTTTTCTAGCATTTCCGACAGTACTTTAGTAACGTTCAAGCCAGCTGGTCCGGCTGGCTTGCACAATTTGGAAACTAATTCGCACACTGAGTGCAGCGCTAACCAACAAACAAAAGCATACGGACATGATCTATTCACGCAAGTACTGTGAACATAAACACTTTAAGTACACACACTTTCCCAATCCAGTTGTGTTATGAGGAGTTTTCTGAAGTGTTCTATTGTTGGATTGGTTCGATTGAGAATTGTGGGTCGTAAAAATACCCCATTAGGAGGAAACAAGACAAACTATCTGGAGGAAGCATTGTTCTAGAACAGACTTCTCGCCTGACAGTTGGAGATTAATGGTGACGGGGCAGTTTCTCCGAAGCGGAGGAAAAGGATATGACGCATTATCTAACCGTCGGTATGGCAACGTGTGAACGTTTAACGTACGGTAAGTACTGTGGTAGTTTGTTCAGATAATGTCCCAGTTAATGTCTTGAAAGCGTTTTAGTTGTAAACGCCCTTCTGGTCGATGCACGCTAACAAGGGATCAGTAACTTCTCATAAAGTCCTGCCTAGCTATGGTTTGGTTGAGTGTTGTTTGATATCCTCAGTATATTCCAGAGGTATGACGGCAAGCTGTAGATTATATAATCTGGACCAGACAATCCAGCGGCTGATCAATGGACAAGGGACTCGATGGCATGCAATTAACGAAACCACTTGCCGGTTTGTTCGACAAAAGTTTGACATGGGTTCGAGTTCCGAATTGGGTATAATTTTAATAATGTATGAAACTCGTTCCTAGTTTACCTTGTGATATTGATGGAATTTTGCCAAAAGAAGCGCATTACAATATTCGCTCACTCACTTGCAATGTGATGCAAGAGCGTGGTCATATCAAGGAGTGGATGAGTGAGTGAATATGGTTGTTTTATGCCGCTTTTATCAATATTTAAGCAATATCCTGGAGGCGGACACAAGAAATGGGTTTCACATTGGCTGACATTTCCGTCACCAATACATCATATCAAAGAAGCAGGGCATGCTACAGAGAGGATATTAAAACAAATATTGACGTGGAACAGTTTCAATAAAAGAAATACATCCTACACAAGGACATCTCTGCTGAAAGGAGCGATTCTTACTATATAATAAACATGTGCTTATGAATCATTATTTAATAGTGATGAAGCCAAGTGTTGGCGAAAAGGTATCCTGCTCCCAAGGGCGGCACCCGTCATAAATACACACAAAGGCAAGTCAAGTGTTCACAAAGAAACGAACACGGGACACGTGATACAAGAGAAAAGAGGGATTGCATCGGACATGGATCCAGGCAAATTTCAAAATGGCGTCCACGTGTCTGACATATTTTTTAAAAGCTTGGCTGAAGCCTGAAGTAACCTCCATCAATCAACTTTTGAGTAAGGCCGGTATGACTGACTGAGTTTAGTTTTACGCCGCTTTTAGCAATATTCCAGCAATATCACGGCGGGGGACACCAGAAATGGGCTTCACTAATTGTGCCCATGTGGGGAATCGAACCCGGATCTTCGGCGTGACGAGCCACGCTTTAACCACTAGGCTACCCCACAGCCCCAAGGCCGGTATGATACTCTTTGTAATCGGTCTCACCTCAAAACGTGCTGCCACCAAAGGTTGGTACATCAGCAAAAGGGATTACTAACGTCATAAATGGCACAGATCGTCGATATACCTGAACTGTTAAGGGTTTGGATAAACCCTATCGCAAATACTTGGGAGTCATCACGTGAGTAGTCAATGGTACTGTTTGCCGCTGTACATTTATAGCTTTCAACGCATGATGAATCTGTTTCGGTGGGCAATCGATGATAGCCATTTTCGGACATCATCCAGGAGAATACCCTCCTGTCGTTTCAATGTAATGTTAGGTCGCCTCTAGATTCAACGGAGCTGAACTGATTTTTGAACCGGAAGTGCTAAAAAATATTTTCTAAAATTACCTAAAGATAATCACTAAACATTATATATCAAAGCATCGGTGAACATGGTACAAATAATGTGGGCTTCAGGCTTATACATACATAAGAAATATAACTGTTCAATATGACTTCGCGTTTGCACACGTGACCCACTCGTGTTATTCCTGGACAAGCTTGGAGGTTACCGAAAGAGACGAGTGGTGACGAATGTTCGCGTTTGCTGACATGAGTAAACAAACAAGTGAGGCCAGAAAATAAACTTTACAATTTGATAATGGTTTTAAGACCCAAAAAGCGCATTGAGTATAAATGCTCAGTTTTAAGAGAAGTGATATTCTGTATGCCCCGTTCTCTTGAACGGATCTGAGCGTTTAAGCAATCTGGACATTAAGAACATCACGTACAGAGGACAGTTGATTTTGCACCTGTTTTCACGTGATATAATCCGTATATTTGTCATGTGTAACACTTTAATGTGATGTTCATATAAAACAGTTATTGGGGGTACTTTATATTCAACAGTTTTCTCAGGTTGGTCATATTTTTCATCTGTGCTATTCAAACATCCTCTGGAATTCCATTATGCGTCATGAAAAGAACGAACAACAAACCCGTCTCGGAATTGTTTATTGAAACATTATTGATAAAAGCTGGAATCCCATCACGTCTGTTTAGGCAGTATGGCAAATGGAACAAGGAACTAACAATCAACATAGCCCCGACCATGGGTGCTCATCGTTACACCCGAACACCCAAACAATATATCCTCCATGTTCACGGCCGGCTGTATTTCTTCCCAGCCCTGACCAAGCATTCTCAATTGGTGGAACGAAGTGATAAGATATGAACACTGATGGCAAGGAACTTCATTCAATCTCATTCACGTTCAGGGCAGGCTGTTGCTACAGCACAGCCCTGATCGAGACACTTTCATCTTTCTCAGCCACACTCAGGATTCTCCCTTCTCTTTCTTCTGTTTTTTCTTTTTACATTTTTTGTTTGCGTTTGTATGCTCGTTGTCATCCTCGGCATCGACAGCGTCTCCCGCATCGTGCGCCATCGATTGTGGTGACATTTCTGAAAGATCTTGGACCTTTTTCTTCTTTTTCTTTTTGGATTTTTTTAATTTTACCACATCACAATGAGTGTTTGTTGGATCGGATTTGCAAGTTTTAGAAGAACCTGAAAACGTTGTGTCTTTGAATATGAAGTCGTGTGACACAGCTGCGGAGGCTAACCTCTCGTCTTCTGAGCTGCAACATACAAGAGTGAGTGAGTGATTTGGGTTTATTGCTGCCTTGAACGGCATTTAGTCACATGCACCCTTGATTTCGAGATGACAAAACTGATTGTCAAGTCGACTTTGTGCAAGATTTTAGAAAGATTTGTTTCTTGGATAATGTACGTGAATCATCAGGACTCAGAAGAGTTTTTGTGTTATTACCTGTCGCTGGAACTACTTTCAACAAGGCGTTTGGAGACACCTTTCCTTACAGGCGTACGATCCTCCAAGCTCACGGGACTCGTGCAACTTGAAAAGAGACGGACACCTACAATGGATGAAGCAAACGGGCAAGATTGGTCAAGTTTATAAACTCTCGCTGTCGTCCTCAATTCCTCATCGAGTCATCAAAGATTCATCATCCACACTTATTCCATCCCTATCACTGCTCGACATTCTTTTATCAGAGAATTTCGGAAGGAAGCCATTGATTAGTATCCATGGACTGGAAGGCTTAAAGTGACACGTGACCTAAATAGGTCACAATGGAAACCCGTTTCCGCACAGTGAAGCTGTAGCTATCAAATGTGTAGATAAAACCAGAGAAGCGAAAAAACAGTCACCCTAAACAAAAAAAACGACACAATGTGAGGGAATAAGCATTGCTAGGAATGATCGCTGGAAGGAAACCTTTCAAAGACCTTTCGGGATTTAAAACAATGTTCATAACCACAGCTGATGGACTTCAGTCCATGGATGTCTTAGAAACTGTTGTTCGCTATACATCGGGAGGTATGCACTAACCGATTTCTGTCTCCTTGTTTGAAGCAGTGGAAGCAGTGGGTGCCGTCTTCATTTCAGTAACTTCTACCATACTGCAAAAGACAATCGTTTCCATGTCAACAGCCTACCAATGCCAGTAAGGCAGTCCTCTTCCAGTAAATAGCGTTGGTGTAATGTGATGTCGGAAGTGGAGACACGGTTGCCGTAATTATCCAACTTTATATTTGTTAACCGAATTTATCATTACATTTCAGGATTAAACCCTAAAATTGTCCTCTGTTGAATCCGTTTAATGGATTTGCCAATAATGACTTGTCTTGTTCTGTAAGTTCAAATATGGCTGGTCAGATGTTTGTTCCGCAAAACAGAAATCATACACTAAATTCACAAACTAAACTAACTGAACGTATACTAAACTAACTGAAGTTAATCCCATTAATAAAACACAGTATAAAACGTTCTTTCAACACAACTTACGGTGTACGTTTTTGGAACGGTGTCAGATTGTTGTGAAGTTAATCCCATTAATAAAACACAGCTGAAAAAACATATCCTAAATTCACAAGCTAAACAACTTACGGTCTACGTTTTTGGAACGGTGTCAGATTGTTGCGAGGTTAATCCCTTTAATTACACACACCTGTCCACAATCTGCGACAGTTTCTTGCTGACGAACGCCCTGAATGCCGGCGTTGTGTTGAGATCATTCTCTAACGCCCGACTCTCCTCTCTTGATGGTCTGGTGTGGAGAAAATTACTCGTGCATTTAGTTATGCGCTAATCATGAAAGGTCACACTGACAGAAGACACGTATTTAAAGGCAAATAACATCAACTGAGTGAGTGAGTGAGTTTAGTTTTACGCCGCACTCAGCAATATTCCAGCTATATGGCGGCGGTCTGTAAATAATCGAGTCTGGACCAGACAATCCAGTGATCAACAGCATGAGCATCGATCTGCGCAATTGGGAACCGATGACATGTGTCAACCAAGTCAGCGAAACTGACCACCCGATCCCGTTAGTCGCCTCTTACGACAAGATAGTCACCTTTTTATGGCAAGCACATGGGTTGCTGAAGACCTATTCTAGCCCGGATCTTCACGGGTCTAACATCAACTGACAATGCTTTAGTTTGTTTCTTGTGTAATTCTGTATTCAGCACCATTCCATCTATGCTCTGTAAATAATCGAGTTGTGGGTGAGCGTGTGAGTGAGTTAAAATTTATAGTCAGCTCGGCAATATCTCAGCCATATTGTGACTAAAACAGGTAATATGATAACAATAAGTAATACAAAATCTGTCGACAAAATGGGTGAGTGAGTGTGTTGGGTTTTGCGCCGCTTTTAGCAATATTCCAGCAATATCACGGCGGGGGACACCGGAAATGGGTATCACACTTTGTATCCATGTATGGAATCGAACCCGGGTCTTCGGCGTGCCGAGCGAACGCTTTAACCACTAGTCTACCTAACCGCCCCTTCATGGGTAGACAAACCAGTGATTGATATTATGAGCAACGACCCACGCCCTGTCAACAACAAGCAGTCAGCCGTTTTAATAACCTTAACAACCCGATCCAGTCTGGACTTATTGTTTTAATTTATAAATTGTTTGAGACAAAATATCAGTCCTCGAGTGATATCAAATTATTAGAAATGATTGTATGCGGTATGAAGACTAAATATGTGAATTATATTTTAACTGGTTCGATCCACCATTCACAGTAAAAAAAAATGAGTTCTTAACAACGACCGAAATGTTATCCTATCTCTACTAGTGGTGTTCCGATTAATTGAAATAATCGAAGATTGGTCGCAGTGGCCAAACGACCAAGCAATCGATCACATTTTCTCATAATCGAACAAACGATTTTGGAACCGCTGTAATAGAGTTTGAAATACTTGATGATAGAACATATCCTAGGACTTTGTCAGGGCCTGAAAACGTGTTTATTTTTAAGAAAACTCACTTCACTTTCTGAAAAGTCATGACTGAATATTTCTTGAAGAATCTGGGAAGTTTATGTTACACTGGAACTGAATCATTTTACACTGGATGTGAAATCTGCAAATGTAATTTGAGCAGTTTTAAAAAACAACAGAGAACCAAACATTTTTTTCTTTATACTTATCTGCAACTACAACCTGAATAGGAATGTTTTTCGATGATTGGTCGTTGGTATTGAACCAATCATCAATTGTGAGATTTCAACCAATTCCCAACACTAGTCTCTACCAAAATCCACAGACCTGCACCGGACTGTTAGATGGACAAATGGACAAATAAGCAGCCGAATTACAGAATACCATGCTTTCTGTGTAACCCACGGGTATCCCCAATTTTTTTATAACAAATAAATATATATAAATAAATTTAAAAACATAAATAAAATAAAATAAAATAAAATTTAACAATATATATATAAAAAAATAATAATTTATCGTCGTTATTATTCTAAGCTCTCCACTCACAAACGTCATAAAAGGCTACGTATGTACCGAACCCGGACCTTCTGCCAACACTTCACCCACATGGCTACCCCATCGCCCCAAGGTAGATTAGTACTAATGGCTGTATATTTTACGTTAGGACCTCACGACTTCGATAACATATATACTCAGCCCAACTTCTGAAGGGTCATCAATAAAATATTGGATTTCCAGAAAACGAAATGAACTGAAAATGAAAATATCACCTCAGTTCCTCATTCGTTACAAACAGAAGTTGGTTTGGGGAGCGGAGGAGTACCCTGAAGCTCTTTGCATTGTCATAAGCTCATTGCAGTAGAGCGCTGTGTGAAGTTGAGTGGGGTTAAACTCAGGACAGCGGGAAGACCACACCATGCTGCTTATGCCTTGTTGCCTCATCTCTCAGGACGTTGACGTTCAGGATAGTCAGGCCTACCAAAGAAAACTTTCCCACTGTGAAGAAAAACGCAGAAATACCCACATTAATCGTGGAAATAGCAACATAAACACATTACCTCGCTACTGAAACAGTAAAAACGGCAACGAAAAACTATGAAACTGCAACACTTTTGATATCAGCGAACTTTGACCTCTACTGCGCATGCGCATTACGATCCGGGCTTCTTTCCAATTTCCGAGCAACCGTGAATCGCCTCGCGTAGAAAAAGTATTAAATATGTTGAAATAATTGCTTTCAATCGTTTCATACGAATGGAAACTAAACTAAACAAGTGTGCACACAAGTATCATGATGATAAATGCCAAATAACACAACTGAAATAGTTAAAAAGGAATGTAACTTTTGTCCAAGCTGGAAATTTCAACATGCGGTCGAGACTTCCTCTTCCATGTGCGCATGCGCAAAATCGAAGTTGCGGGCTCCTCGTTTTATGATGCAGTGTAAGCGATTTAAAGTTGCCGTTTTTACTGTTTCAGTAGCGAGGTATTATGTTTATGTTGCTATTTTCACGATTAATGTGGGCTTTTCTGCACAGTGGGAATTTTTTCTTTGGTAGGCCTGATAGTCAGAGACTATACTGTACAAGGCGTAATTCCAGCTGATGAATTACAGTAAGGGAGCTGATGAACAATTTTATTCTTTTTACAAAGCATTTTTTCCCGACATCATGCACATTCAGCAAAACTGTATATTTTGGTTGTGGGTCGGGGTCGGGGATCAGGAGGACAAATTAATTTAAAATATTTAATTTATATAGCCAACTTTTTAAAATCCCGACATAAAAAGGTTGGTCCTCAGGTTGAGGATAACGAGATAACTCTCTTACCCGTGTTGTGAACCATGGACCCCCTGGTCCTTCATTTAAAGTGTTTCCGAACCGCGGCTTCAATCTACCATTACACTCAGACAGTGGCTTCGACACAACTTTCATTGCTCAGAAATCGATGCATTTATACACAAACACATGCGGATGGTACTCAACCATAGAAGTTCCCTAGAAAGGCTAGAATCTGAACATTCCTGAGAAAGTGTAAACCTAAATGTATGAAACATGTTTTTGATCTAATCGGAATTGTACAGTGGACACATCTTAATCTGAGATTTCTGAATATTTTAGAAAGGGCATTGTCGCTTTCAAGTACCTGCTGTTATCTGCTGCTGTTACTATTAATGCAAGCGAAAGCCCCTAATTACAATGAGTTATGGTCCGTGTTTTGTGACAAAGTCTAAATAGACAATTTTGGTCACCAGTTACCAGGTCTTGTGTTCTTTGTTCGCGTCTCCATTACTGTCAGACTGTACGTCGTCATGTGATCATGGCCCATGGCAGACAGTTACTGATATCCATTGATAGTTTTATTGAGAATGCAAACCCTGAGCCTTGAACCCAGCATGCTGTGCTGGACGACAGTGACGACATGTCACCTCTTCATGACATACAACATCAACAACTTGTCTGTTACAGACGCGATTATTTCCAGGTCCCCGTCGTGGAGCATTGCAGAACGCATAGTTAAACACTAAACCAAGAAACCAAGATGCCCATACAGGTGACCCTTCAGTAGTAGCCCTGTAAGTGAGGTGAGGTGGGGTGAGGTGAGGTGAGGTGAGGTGAAATTGGGTTTAACGTCCTACTTAAGAATATTTCGCTCATATGACGACGTGCATGCGTGTGTATGTGTATGTGCGGCTGCTTGTACTAGCCCAGCCTTAAGCTGGTTTTTATAGTGCTAGCCCACTGAGATACCATGCCGCAGTGAAGCATGAATACCCCACTCAGACACATTATACTGACTCCGAGCTGACCAGTCCTTGTTGTACCCATTAATGCCGAGCGCCAGGCAGGGACCAACAAGTACCATATTTTAACGTCTTTTGGTATGACGCGGTCGGGGATCGAACCCACGACCTTCCGCTCTCCGGTCGGACGCTCTAACCACTACACCACGGAGGCGGTCCCCTGTAAATACTGGTATATACGAGGAACGCCAGCTCTTAATCAGGGAGACTATATAACGCTGTTGTAGATTATCCCTGTCTTAATTAACCTCGGACACGACGAGGAAGCTGCATCCATCATGTACCTTAGCGACGGGCGAGAGCTGACGTCATTCGGCGCTGTTCGAGGCAGGTTTGCGCAGCTCGGTATTGACTTGCCGGTCTTCCCGTCTGAAATAATCAGATATATCGTGACTTGGGAATTACAGTGGAGAATAGTTTACGGTGAAATGGCACATCTGATTGAACAACGTGTAAACAACCGCGGTGTATCCTCGACAGGGCTGTGGGTAAATGCTTAAGGGTAAGGGAGTATTCGTCTTTGTTGTTTAACGCCGCATTCAGCTATAGCAGCTTTAAGACGGCGTCAAGACTCGATTACTTACAGACGGCTGCCATATTACTGGAATACTGCTGAGTGCGGCGTTAAACAACAAACATGGTGGTAAGCACAGCTTTAATCCCCTCGAGACAAATGAGAAACTGTATAAAATTACATTTGTGACGTCATTTCATTGTCTGCTCGCTCCATTACTTTTCAGGAATGGAGCGATGTGTACCAATTTCAAATTAAAGACTTCATTTTGTCATTTAATTTTGATAACAGAATATTCCCAATACTTTGAATGCAATTAAGTAGGCCCTAAGGTAATATCCTCGTAACTCGCCATTCCTTAAAAATAATGTGCCTCGACCCCTCCCGGGCCTCTGCTCAATTATTTTTAAGGAATGGAGAGTTACTCGGACATTACCCTCTACATCACCAAATAACGTCAAAGCAGATCACACATATTTACAGATGCTTAACATTCAAAACATAGCCATGTGTACTGATAACGCTATACACAGTGAACACAAAACAAGATCCAATTCCGTCTATACATCCAGAAGAGTAAACGTTAAAGACCTGAGTAGAACAAGTGGGTGAGTCACGTTAAATGCCTAGGCTTGTTTATAAAATATACATTTACTACCTTAGTGAAGCCTACGTTCATGGACATGATGTTGACTAACTAAAGATGTATTAATCTGAGACTGCAACCGAGATCAGTGGATCCTGCACAATGAGGGACGCCACTCTGCACAGCAACTTCCGGTGACTCTTTCGACCACTCGTGCTCCCCGAGACTCAAAAGAAAATTAAAGACGGTCATGTCCATGGTCACATATCATCTCATTACAAGTCAATATCTACCGTTGGTCACTTGACTTGTTGCCCGTGAAGATCCGGGATAGATTTGGTCTATATGCACTGTACCCATGCTTGTCTTAAGACTGACTGACTGACTGAGTTTGGTTTTACGCCGCTTTTAGCAATATTCCAGCAACATCACGGCGGGGGACACCAGAAATGGGCTTCACACATTGTACCCATGTGGGGATTCGAACCCGGGTCTTCGGCGTGACGAGCCAACGCTTTAACCATTAGGCTACCCCACCGCCCGCTTGTCTTAAGAGGCGACTAACGCGGGTCGGGTGGTCAGGCTCGCTGACTTGGTTGATGCCATACTATCCCAATTGTGTAGATCGATGCCCATGCAGTTGATCACGGGATTGTCTGGTTCAGACTCGATTACTAGTCCTTTCAGACCACAGCCATATAGCTGAAATATTGCGGAGTGCGGCGTAAAACAACAAACCATCCACTTGACTTGTTTCGGGAAATACTTCGTTTGTTGTTTCAGGCAACCCACCACAATACTGCACCAAACTCCAAAAGTGCCAATGCTCAAGAGCTGCTTAATTGGGCGACAATATTCCAGGCTTCAGTCAAGTTTCCAAGAGGTTTTATGTCAGTTATTTCCAGATGTGACACACCAGGCTGTCCGATGCAATTTAGTTTCTCTTGCACCAGATGTTCCGAGGTGTTCTTTTTCAGGTTAACCTTAGCTTGCCATTCCAGGTGTTTGTGAAGGAATGCATCGTAAGTTTGGATGACCTCACCTTCACGCGAACATCTGGTATCATAACCATTTGATAGGTATTGTATCCACACATCCTCGTAATATAGTCAATAGTTTGATTCTGTTTTTAGCAGAATTCTTATTATGGAAATGGTTTTGTCGATTTTACTTGCAGAAACACCGTATTTAATAGGCTACTGGTAAGTATGGGTAATATCAACACCCCTTCCTCTTTGTCAGAAAGATATAATTTGTTTGTTGCTTAACGGCACACTCAGCAATATTCCAGCTATATGGCGGCGGTCTGTAAATAATCGTGTCTGGACCAAACAATCCAGTGATCAGCAGCATGGGTTGCTGAAGATCATTCTAACCCTGATCTTCACGGGTACAGAAACATATGGACGTGCAGTTCTCGAATGACTACTGTACGACATCATCTTCAGAAAGATAGAATCACATAACTATATTTATGGGTGGGAAGAATGAGTGAGAGAGTGAGTTTAGTTTTACGCCGCACAAAGCAATATTCGAGCTATATGGCGGCGGTCTGTAAATAATGGAGTCTGGACCAGACAATCCAGTCATCAACAGCATGAGCATTGATCTGCGCAATGGGGAACCGATGACATGTGTCAACCAAGTTAGCGAGCCTGACCATGGATGGGAAGAAACATACATTGTATTTACCGAATATGTGGGCTCACTTGCACAAAGCGATCTTAGCGCTCCGATGATTTAACTCCCCTTCTCTGACATAGGCTTAAGATAGTCGTAGCGCTAAGATCGCTTTGTGCAAGTGGGCCGTGAACACTGAGTGATGACCTATTTTCAGAAAAAAAAATAACAACAGACAGGTACTTTGAGATCACACGCTAGTTTGTCCAAATTTAGCGTCCCATATTCTTGTGTAGAACCTGTTCAGGTGTACGGCACACAAGCAGGTAATAGAACATGCCGTTGGTCGTGGGGAGTATTTGAATGGGTGGTCGTGTTCAGTACTTAGGTCCTGCCCCACTTTGTAGCACGTGTAGCAGATGCAACATCTACTGAGGATTGTGGTTATATTCGAAATAGGCCTCCGTTCATACTGCAGTAAATGGGTACCCGGAAGGAGGCTGGTAACGTGACGTAACCTAGCAGACCACAGGCAGTTTGGGTTGTATTCGTCCTCGGGAGCTGAAAATGAAAACTGAGTGCAACCATCCACTGCTTTGGGCACTAGTAGCGCTTCGAGCATATACAAGCAGGCGGATTTGCGCATTGAAATATGCACATGAAGCATGCTACTGCCTGGTACTTCCTATTCATTGGGTGAGCGAGTGAGTTTGGTTTTACACCGCTTTTAGCAATATTCCAGCAATATCATTGCGGAGGACACCAGAAATGGGCTTCACCCTATGCATTGATGAAATGAGCGTTATAGGGACTGTATATGCAGGTTCGAAAATCTCTGTGATTCCAGTTTACGCCGTCATACGTGACGATCCACCACGCCCAGAAGGTTTTCTACCAGTTAGAAATCCGGCGAAAAACAGCGGGAACACTTGTATATTAGAAAAGCTGTAGTTTCAGGTGTTACATACAGTCGGGCATTGTGTTGACAGATGGCTTCAGGGAGGTCAACAATGGGAACCACGTGCCACTACAGTATTTCATCAAATAGCGTTGGGCCTTGAACCAGGTTTGTTCACATCATCATTAACTGCCACCAAATCTCTCGACCTCCTGAATTGCAGCTGGAGACAAGACATTATTGGCGACGTCGGTCTCTCCAATTAACATATATATCTAGCAGTGTTTTCATATAAAGATGTAAAACGCCGTGTCGTGCCGGCATGGCATAGGGATCAAAGCCTGGCATCCCGGTACGAGGAGACCTTTTTGGCAAGTACTGGTACTGGGTGATGGGGGATCATTATATAAATGGTAAAAGAAAAATGGTAAAAGAAAAATGGTAAAAGAAAAAAGGCACAGAACCTCATTTTTGCTGGCCCATTCATTTACTTTTGAAAGTAACAATTTGCTTCATATTTTTCAAAACCTGCACGCATTTTACATACCATGTCCTGCGTTGCCATTTTTCAGAAAAACAAACAATTACCACCGATATAATAATCGATCATCTGAAAAAAGAAATCACATCTTCATAAAATCACCAGGTTCGACCAACTGTTGTTTCTATTTGAGGCCGATTCGATCAAAACTCTTGACAATGACTGACTGACTGACTGAGTTTGGTTTTACGCCGCTTTTAGCAATATTCCAGAACATCACGGCGGGGGACACCAGAAATGGGCTTCACACATTGTACCCATGTGGGGATTCGAACCCGGGTCTTCGGCGTGACGAGCCAACGCTTTAACCACTTGGCTACCCCACCGCCCCTCTTGACAATGAATATAACCTTCCCATCAAATCACTATATCGGACAAGTGAAGTTAAACCACCCGCGTGGAAGCAGGGACATGGTAGCGAATGGGTCCAGGGTGTCATCACAACGGTAGACAATACACCGGTTACTCAAGGATGGGACAAATCGCTTCATTTTCTCCGTCGTCTAATGGACGGTCATCAATATCCAAGCTCCATTATCAGTGATAGAATGACTGCCATGTTTTCCCAATTGAAATCCTTACACATTTTTGCAGTTTAATCTACAGTTCTCGTTTTCAGTTGTTGCAATCAGAATCATGTCCATGACGCAAGTCCATAACTGCACGTTGATCAATCGTTATATTCATCCGACGTCGCCATTGTTTTTAATGGTTGCAGATCTAAAACATGGCGTTATAATCTGAGAATATTATTTTGTTTTTATCAACGCAGTCAGCATTCCAACTACTTGGCAGTCTGTATTTAATCAAATGTGGACCAGACCCTCCAGTGACTGACATCACTAGCTCAAGAAACCTAACCAACACAAATCCATTATCATGCCCTTTGAGAATAGCATAGGATGCTGGTAACAAATAATTGTTCTAACTTACATTCAGCAAGAGGAGTAACGACGGCTTCGGGACCAAAACTATTTACTGCCAGACAGAAATACACAAAATATAATTCAGCAAATACAATATTCATCTTCTTTTCAATGACACTGCTTGGGTTGCCATTGTGCTTGAATCCCTCCTCCCAAACCCGTGTAAAGACATATAGGATAGTGCATTTTTGACATTCGTAATAATTATTGTATTGGAAATATTGAAGCAACTACACAAGGACCTGTGTCCAAACTTCCACCTTTTCAACACCGAACCCACCCCATGGTTTAATTGCTGTCCAATGCCACACTTCGCAATATTCCTGGTATATAAGGGTGGTCTGTAGGTATAGACTATTATAGTTCCGCCTGGTCAGATATACCACTGAACGATACAAATCCATGCTGTCAGGTACAATGACGTGTATGACGACGACATCCATTAGGTCGAATCTTGCGTTATATTCAATATTTTCTCACGTTTCATTTACGTAAGGTCCTTTCCTTTCACTGCCTATATTCATTTTCAGACGCCATTTCCAGTTATTTGAAATTGTGAATGTTAACCTAAAGAATGAACATATTTGAGATCACCGCCTTGGTCTGGTTGGAGAATTAGAAGCTCTAATAACTGTCGTTTGTCTAAAATACATAATTACGAACAAATAGATGAAACTGTAGTCCTCTTATCAATAACCCTTATTTTCACACTTAACTGCATTTATAAACTTAAGCTTTCGGCAGAGTATGAAATAAGGCCCGTTCGACCGCCCGAGACTGCTAGATTTCTGCCGGACGGTCTAATTTTACAGCTAGCCAGCCCGATGGACGGGTGGAAAAAAATATTCAGATAACATGTCCACTGGCACTGTCTATTTAGTATATAAGAAGGACTGGTTAAATCTCTTCTGGGCTGGTAAGTTTTTGAGGTTACCAGCCCAGATGTCTGGCTGGGTATTTGGCTTATTTCATACACTGGCTTTCGGTCTTAAATTTGGATTTGAACATTGAACATTGAACGATTTAACAACAACAATCAGAGAGAATGTCAATAAAATTCGGCAAGTAATAATTATATATAGGATATTTATATAGCCCACATATCCACGCAACTAGTACATGCTCAAGTTGTTGTTTTCCCTCGGTCATTGGATGTCAATCTCAAAGGCACATCGTATTATCCATCTCAACTCCCTGCGGGATCATACAACTCTTGCAGCCACTGTGCGCATCAAGTTGTTATTGCGGCTTTCCCATCCTTACGAGGTTCCCATTCACAGCTGAAGCAAGAATATAATTCTTTCATTCACGTCAATTCCTTAATTCTAACTTGACATTTTCTTGACGAGTGTACTTTACACCAAAGACCATACATATCGGTATATGTAGTCTCTGGTTACAAATACATGTACTATGCTATTAATTAGGTAACACAACTAAAATAAAGACCTAGTATGTGACAGCCTGGGTGATTTGAAAAATCACCAGAGCAAGACAGTTTAAACACATATAAATATTTTCCTTTAACCAATAAGGTCACTATTTACCATATTTTCAATCAATGTCCTCAAATATAATTGCATGGGTATATTAAACAACATGCAACCAAATTGGAGGTTTGATAAAGTTCGCATCCATGGTCCAACAATATTTTATACACATATTCCACAACGAGATTCTGTCTCCTGCATCGGTTGCCATTAAACAAAGGATCGTCCGCCACTAAACATACACAGCACTGCCATGTGGTCAGCGGGCACTTGTTTCGGCGTTAACAGTGACATCATTTCCAGACAGTGCACATCCGACTCAAAAATGTAGTTCCCAGTATCACCATGGATGCACTTTAAAACAGAAAAATACTGGCATGATACATACTCGATGCTGAAGAAGAGTGGTGACAATCAAGAACAGCCGCCTCTCGTAATCGGCTTGTTTCGTCCCCATCGCTGGACTCTGAGGACGAAACTTCACTGACGCGACCGACCGTGGCTGCAGCCATTTGTCGATTGTCACCAACTCCAAATTCGTACTCCGCGTCTGGTGGATACGGTTATGAGAGATTCAATTTTATCACTGGAAATCCTCTAAACAACAAGAAAAATGTTCAATAATTTATCATAAACGGTGTAACTGATTTACAACTGTAACACTTTAAAGGATGTGTGTTATAGTATTCTAACAGTGATTTACAACTTGGTAAGTTAAAATTCTTTCCGCATTACAATTCAACTTTTGACATGTTCCATCAAATGCTTTCGAAACTATTACATTTGTGGTTTTCAGCATGCATAAGCGGGCAGTGTGTAAATAAAATATGCATACAATATCATGACACAAACACACATATGTCCAATCCCTTCTTCAATACGGACAAGCGTGTTATTACCCCAAACAAAATTACAATAGATGCGCATTGATTCAAAATTCACTCCTCGGTCATAGACAGGAAGTAGTTTGGAGCGAGGGAAAGACAGCGAATGTTCCTGTCAAACATGTGGAAACGAATATTAAATTGGATATGTACGCTCATCTGAGATTGTTTTAATTTATTCAGCAAATCGACAACTGCAGAAATGACAAGCATATTCAAGTGATCTTCCTGGGTCGGCACGGAGAACCACTCCCGAAACACCGACGAGAGTTTGTTCGGTTGAATACGGCTATCTACATCATATCTTCACGCTGAATCTTTGGGAAATGGCGTACACAACGCTGAACAGAGCTCAATTGAGCTTTGATTATCTGCATACTAATTCGTACGTATCTGTTATAAATGTCAAAAGATCATGCTCGAAGTATGACAACGTTACAAATATATTTGTACACCACCGGCAAGGTGATGTGTTGCTAGTTATAGATATTGTTCAGGAGAGGTTGCATTTCGGTGTTGATAGTGAAATGATATTTGACAATGTGCATTTAGCAGAAATATCCTCATGCAAGGAATGACATGAGTACCTATTTAAACTGTTGAAAATGTATTATTGTTATCCTGTCAACAATCTCGCTCATTCAAGAGCAGAATGCTTGATTGGAATTAGGTGTACTGTGTAGTTTGTGGTAGATTTGGAACTAAGAAGAAGTTTTAACATGAAATAATTATGCCATTTTTGTTTATTTTCATATTGAATATGCACCACAATGATTATGCAACATGGCTAAGTAGTATTGTAAACAATACAGAAAATGCTTCCATAAAATGACACAACATCATGTTGAAGTATTATTATTGCATTTAACACTATATGAGTTATATATGTTCAGAGCTTTAGCTATTGAACCATAGATTTTTCATGAGAATTTTTTTTTATATTTGAAATATGACACCAGAAAACAATAATCGCTTCAAAAGCCATTGATATCAAGCTGAAACGTTCAGGTTATCACAGATGTTATTGTGCAGCTAATGATAAATGGCAACATTAAGGCTTTCACTGTTGTCATCATCTCCTGCAATGCATCTTCTTATGATTTCATCTCTTCTGTTTGAATACATCTAAATTGTTCAGAAAGTATAGTATCATCAGTCATCTCTCTCACATTGCAAAATTTTTGCATCTGTCTCACCAAACCCTGAAATCTTTATTTCCAGAATATTATTTCCTTGATGACACATGTTTTGCACAAATGAGATCACTGCTTGTCAGCCTTTTTGTCCAGCCTAAATATTTCGACAGTCCAGTTCACACATGATGTGGATGAATTTAAATCATTTTCAGAACAACCCATGAGTTCTTGTTTGGAGCATTGGCAGAATTGCTGGATAATGCCAGGTAGGTGCTCAGCTGGTTATGTTTGTTGTTATTTCTCCTACATTAAATCATGATCTTTAAACCTGAGGTACATTTGTGTGGCATAAAATGTAAAATCAATAAAGAGATAGCTGGGTAATTGAGTCTATTCATAGTTAGCAAAATTTCCAATATGCTCATACCCAGAGTTTTCAAAGGCTTACTCGCTTACAGTCCATTTGATTTCATTTGAGACCGATAAATTGCTCAATAACACAAAGTCTAATAAATGCAACAAAACCAAATTTTGCGCAGTCACATGAAATCGACAGACCAACTCTGATGATTTGTCTCATAATTTTGGACACCCAAATAAAAAAGTTGTTATTGTTTGTTAGTGAGCAATTCATCAGTCTCAAATGAAATCAAACGGACTGTAGTCATCATTTTGCTTCTCTACTGTGTCTACAATTGTTGCAATACAATTTAAAATTTCTGAATATGAGTCATTGTGTACTTGTATTCAACTGTGCTGTATATATTTCAGAGATGCGGATGCAACAAAAATCAATATCTATACAGGTATGTAATCATGCAACAGTTGTCATCAGCAGACTAATAAACAAGACTTTATAAGTTGATTGTTGAACACTGTTATTAAGCCTACTGTAAAGTTATGAAAAATGATTTGCCATATTATTAGTTGTTGATGGAGAACCAGTTTCTTTGAGTATATGTAGAAAGATTTTGGCAAGTCAGTCACTCTATTGGTTGGGGTGGTACAAACAGACAATTCCATTGCTTTATAATTACTGAGAATGATGCAGCTGATTTGAAATGGTAACAATAATAATCAGAAATATATCGGCTAAGAATAATTCATGGATAGAGTACATATTTTTGTATGTTTCAGGGATTGGGGTAGAGAACATTGACAATGGATCATTTTCAGGATTATTAGCCATTTTCTGAATTTGGAATGGGCCATAGTATCAATAGTAAACTTCAAAATTTTATTGGGCCTTCTTTTATTCTAATGTGCAAAATGGCCCCTGCCTTTCCCAATCATTGATGCTTAGTTTTACAGTATTTATTTAAGTGTGTGCATTTGATTTCAAGTCAGGGACAAGGAGCTGCGAGGAGGCTTTATGATGTGTTTCCTTGACGACGGAGAAGGCATGGACCCAAGTATGTATGACTCCTGAGCTGGAAACCACTAAGACATTCAGCAGTATGACAGTCCACCCTCAGCAGGCTCCACCCAATTAATTCAAAGCCCATACCATTCATTGTTTTCTCTTCAGACTCTGTGTCTAATGAGACCGCCTCTGTGGTGTAGTGGTTAGAGCGTCAGGTCGTGGGTGCGATCCCCGACCGCGTCATACCAAAAGAAGTTAAAATATGGTACTTGTTGGTCCCTGCCTGGCGCTCGGCATTAATGGGTACAAGGACTGGTCGGCTCGGAGTCAGTATAATGTGTCTGAGTGGGGTATCCATGCTCCACTGCGGCATGGTATCTCAGTGGGCTAGCACTATAAAGCCAGCTTAAGTCTGGGCTAGTACAAGCAGCCGCACATACACACACACACGCGCATGCATGTCGTCATATGAGCGAAATATTCTCAAGCACGACGTTAAATCCAATCTCACCTCACCTGTGTCTAATGATCATCAAGTTCTCACAGGTTGATATTTTGCATCAAATGTTGGTAAAATTTCCAAATTGGAATGAGACATTTAATTTCACGTTATCGTAAATGTTAATGTTTTTTTGCTTTGTATGTATGATACAAGGTCACATTACTTTGCATGATGTGACATTGTCCTTCATGCAATTTTAAAACACTGTTAAAGGTAAGAATATCTAAACACTGCAAAAAGTTGAGTCGATGTTTTGCCCTCAAGTTTGCCTGCAATTGTCACATATGATGCTTGATAAATGCCTAATAATGAGACCTTGGACCAATTAATTAGTGTCCCATAATCATTTCATCACAAACTAGTGAGTGTGGACTTTAGATTGCCTTTAGCAATATCACAACCGCTATTGTGTGTGCCATATACAATATTCAGCCCTATGGCCTAGTGCCCCCCAGGACCCGTGAAGGTCCGGGTTAGAATATTGGTCTTCAGTAACCCATGCTTGTCTTAAGAGGCGACTAACGGGATCGGGTGGTCAGGCTCGCTGACTTGGTTGACACATGTCATCACGCAGATGGATGCTCATGCTGTTGATCACTGGATTCTCTGGTTGAGACTCGATTATTTACAGGCCGCTGCCATATAGCTGGAATATTACTGTGTGCGGCGTAAAACTAAACTCACTCACTAGTGCCCCCAGAGTGGAAGGTTCATGGTTCAAATATGGTGGCATCATACCAAAAGCCATTCAGAGATTATTGTTTCTCTCTCCGGCATTAAGGGATAAAGGACTTGAGTAGTGGTGTCTATTATTGTTGATGTTAAAGACCTGTGTTATTAATGTTAAAGACCTGTGAAGTTCTGGGTTAGAACTTAGATACAGGTTGGTCCATAGCAACCATGCTTGTCATAAGAGGTGAGTAACAGGATCAGTTTGTCAGGCTCCCTGACTTGTTGCGTAGATCCCAGTTGCGTAGATGGCTGCTCATGATTGGAGTTACTGGATTTTATGGTTCAGACTGTCACATAGCTGGAATATTGCTGAGAAGGGCCTAAACAACAACCAAAACGAATAAACAAAATATATATCAATATTAAACTTGACTATGGTATCAATGTTGGCCTGCGATACGAAACTGGCTCTAGTCCTAACCTATACAAGTAGACATTGGTGCATGCACATCACAGTCTGAGTGAAATATTCCTGTACACAACGTTAGTCTACTGATCACCGAAGCCTCAAGTAATTATGTCTTGTTACAGATGAGACAGCTGATATTGTCACCTTTGGTAAATCTGCCAAGAAGTCCATTGATCTGAACCAAATTGGAATGTATGGCAATGGTCTGAAATCGTAAGTATTGTGTCTGCAAGATGATTGCTTCCATGTATTGTGTTTTTGCTAACATCTGTCAACACCTTCAGAACCAGATGACAAGATTCGATGATTCATCAAGATTCATCTACATAATCACAAGAAAATTCAGGAAATATTTTGTAACTTCTGTTACATATTATTCTCTGAATGTGTCAGGAATCATATTCGGTGACATGTTTGATGCGTGTTTCAAACCCAAATTGCATAGTTGGATGTTCATGATTGCAATCACTGGATTGTGTGGTCCAGACATTATTTACAGACAACTGTGATAGAGCTGGAATATTGCTGAGTTTGGCATTAAACAACAAACAAGATAATTTTGTCTGTATCTATTTGTGGTAGGAAAATCTTTTAATTGTTGATTTGGTACATTTAGTGACATATTTTGGTTACCTCTTTGTTTCAGAGGCTCAATGAGAATCGGTAATGATCTGATTTTGTTCACGAAGAAGGGAATGACAATGTCTTGTCTGTTTCTGTCAAGAACTTTCCACGAGGAAGAACACATTGATGAGGTAATGATCAACCTGTTGAACGGGAAACAATGATAAATCAGTCTGCAAAGAGAAAAAAACAAATCAACCGAGAAAGTCTAAATTTATCACCGCAGAACAGTCGATCAGCAAGATGACAATAAGATCTGTCAACAGAATGAAGAATGATGCATCTCTATGAAAGGAGTTTAATTGTCGGATGGGGAGGACAGAGAAACGATAATACTTCATGAGGAAAATTGAAAATAATGAAATCATCAACAGAAAATGATGAATAATCTTGATGAATATTATTTCTAATGTATAAACATCAACACCAGAGATTGATCAGTCTCAGAAATCAGAAAATATTAGGAATGAACAACTGAAAATCAGTGATGACACTAAGTAATTCAACAGCATATTCAAAAAGATTCAAGTTATATTTTTATGAAGAATGATAAATCACCAACATGAAGAATGCACGACTTACTATTCATGTGGTTTGAGTCAACACCCATCTGGGGCGGTGGGGTAGCCTAATGGTTAAAGCGTTCGCTTGTCACACCGAAGACCCGGGTTCGATTCCCCACATGGGTACAATGTGTGAAGCCCATTTCTGGTGTCCCCCGCCATGATATTGTTGGAATATTGCTAAAAGCGGTGTAAAACTAAATTCACTCTCTCACTCAACACCCATCTGTTCGTTCTCTCGCCCACTATTCATTATTTACATATTTCAGTGGTATCACTTTATCAATGCTGTCTAAGATTAAACAATGTTCATTAACCCCCATGAAGACACATAGATGAAATTGAGAATACTCTCACTACATAGAGAAATGCTGAATGGTAAACCGTGAAACAGATTCTGAAGTACTTCATGGAAAATATGGTCTCTGGTTACATAAATGAACAACCAGTAATCCTACTGTGTATGGAAATAGCATTCATGGACAATATGATTGCAACCACATTCATAGAGACAATGGCATGATACAGTAGTGGAGGACATTTCTTGACTCAAGTCAGAATTAGGCATGTTTGAATAACAACACAATGCAATGCATGCATGCATTCACAACATTTTGGAGATATCCAAAACTAGTATCCATCAGGAATATTGTTAATGATCATTTTTGACACATGGGCCCAAATGTAATGCTAATACACAAAATAGTTTGTGGCAGTGTGAAATAGACTTTAATTAGTTTACACAGAGAAATATTTCACATTCATAAGAAACAGCCATTGTTGCAAGGCACTCATTGAGAATAGGGGATTAAGTATGCACAATGTATGACGTACCTAGGAGAAGTAATCACATTATTGTTTTGGTCATACATGAAATGAGTATATGTGCATCTGAAAAGGTGCTTGAAGCACTTGAGGAAAACATATCTATGCACATGATTCACCATGTAATATGGAGTGCTTGATGCCATAGGGAGGTCTGTATGCTTGATGCAATAGTAAAGGCAGCTTGAAACAAGGAATATTGTATGCTTGATGCAATAGTAAATACTGCTTGAGACAGAATATTGTATGCTTGATGCAATAGTAAATACTGCTTGAGACAGAATATTGTATGCTTGATGCAGTAGTGAAGGCAGCTTGAGACAAGGAATATTGTATGCTTGATGCAGTAGTAAATACTGCTTGAAACAAGGAATATTGTATGCTTGATGTAGTAGTAAAGACTGCTTGAAACAAGGAATATTGTATGCTTGATGCAGTAGTAAATACTGCTTGAAACAAGGAATATTGTATGCTTGATGTAGTAGTAAAGACTGCTTGAAACAAGGAATATTGTATGCTTGATGCAGTAGTAAATACTGCTTGAAACAAGGAATATTGTATGCTTGATGTAGTAGTAAAGACTGCTTGAAACAAGGAATATTGTATGCTTGATGTAGTAAATACTGCTTGAAACAAGGAATATTGTATGCTTGATGTAGTAAAGACTGCTTGACACAAGGAATATTGTATGCTTGATGTAGTAGTAAATACTGCTTGAAACAAGGAATATTGCATGCTTGGTGATGCAGTAGTAAATACTGCTTGAAACAAGGAATACACAAGGAATATTGTATGCTTGATGTAGTAGTAAATACTGCTTGAAACAAGGAATATTGTATGCTTGATGTAGTAGTAAAGACTGCTTGAAACAAGGAATATTGTATGCTTGATGCAGTAGTAAATACTGCTTGAAACAAGGAATATTGTATGCTTGATGCAGTAGTAAATACTGCTTGAAACAAGGAATATTGTATGCTTGATGCAGTAGTAAATACTGCTTGAAACAAGGAATATTGTATGCTTGATGCAGTAGTAAAGACTGCTTGAAACAAGAAATATGGTATGCTTGATGCAACAGTGAAGACAGCTTTAAACAAGCAATATTGTATGCTTGATGCAGTAATAAAGACTGCTTGAAACAAGGAATTGTATGCTTGATGCAATAGTTAAGTCCGACAGAATATTGTATGCTTGATGCAATAGTAAAGACTGAGACAGAATATTGTATGCTTGATGCAGTAGAATACTGTACATGATGCAATAGTAAAGACTACTTGAGACAAAATATTGTATGCTTGATGCTATAGTAAAGACTGCTTGAGACAGAATATTGTATGCTTGATGCAGTAGAATACTGTACATGATGCAACAAAGATATTTTACATCTGATGCAATGGAATACAGAGATGGAACACGGAATATCTTGTTCTTGATGCAATAGGAAAGCTGTGTGCTTGATACTATACAGAAATGAGCATTGTATGCTTGAAGGGTTGATGTCAGATAAATGCTTGAAGCAATGAATATTGTATGCTTGATGCAATAAAGAATGCTGTGCTTCCAGGGGGATTTGGGTGTCTCAGTGTGATAGCAAGTTCTGTGCTTGGTGTAGAGAGGAATGCTGTATGCATGATGCTTGATAAAGACAAATGCTTGATACAAGAGGAATTATATATATTCTTGATGCAGCATTAAGGAACATTTGCCTGGTACTGAAGGAATATATATGAATGATGCAAAATGAAAACAATATACATGTGTTGAATAAACGAAAAAGTAATGAATTCTTTATTTTACAAATCTAACACAAGAGCACACACAAAATGTCACAATTCTTGACAAGTTTGCAAATATCAATACATCCGGGCAGAAGTTAAACACAAAGTAGAAACACACCAGCTTCTGTTTTCTTCAGAGATTTTGTCATATATTATGTGTGACAGTGGAGTCCTAAGTTCCTAATGGTATCCTACAGGTGATTGTTCCTCTACCAGCATTCGAGGCCTCAACAAGACGACCACTGACAAAAGGTGCTAGGGCTGCAGAGAAGGTGAGTTTGACACAAGGAACGGTGTTCCTGTGGGTCCTCCACTTACCAGGACATAGTAGGGCTCTATACATTAAGGAGTTAATGGCACTGGTACAAGTAGCTAGGCACACACAATCATGCACATCACTTATATCTTGAAATAATATTCTTGAAAATGATTTTAAATCCCATTTTACTTCACTACTAGTTGTGGAAAAATTAGTACCTATCTGATTGGCCAATCATCTGTACATGAGTGTGTGTACATGCATCTTTGCGTTGACGGGGGCGCGTTGGGAGAGCTGGCTAAGGCGCCAGGCTAGTGATCCAGTGAATTTGAGGTGTCGGAATGGAGCCCACCTGTGACCGGGTGTAAAAACTTGGAGTCAACTTTGTGTGCAGACTCTCCGTGTTGTCACAACCCCTAGTGTACAGTACACAGCCCTGTGCACTTTAAAGAACTCACAAATCCGTTGGTATATGACCAGATGGTGGCCACATGAATACATGCAAACACCTAGTTGAGGATACAGCAACGTGCAGTAAACTTGGACAAAGTATTGTGACTATGTGTCCCAGTCCACCCAGCTGTGAATGGGTACCTCGTTAGGATGAGAAAGCCACAATAACTCGGTGCGCCTAGTGGCTGCAAGAGTTGTATACTCCCCAGGGAGTTGAGTTTGATAATTCGATGTGCCGTTGAGATTGGCATCCAATATCAAGGGAAATAAATCCTATATTAATATAAATATCCTATATTAATAATTATTATTATACTGCATAATGAAACTGTCATAAGGATTAATAAAAAATTGCAAATTGTTAGGGTTATGTCATTAAAAGGACTACTGCACTAAAATGATTAATGTGTTAAGAGCATAAGTCAATATTATTGTAGTAATGCACTTACGTAGAAGTTCTTTCATTGTTTTCTTCTGTCCTTAATTGGTTTGCCTGATCCAGATTTTAATTATCAGACTGCCGTGATGTTATAAGATTACTAAATGTGAAACAGCGTTGACAGTGATTATTGATGATTTCAGCATGAAGTGGAGATGGGGCTCATATACAAGTATTCACCATTTCGGTCAGAAGAGGAGTTTTTTGCTCAGTTTGACAAAATTGAGGGTAACTCTGGGACACTTGTGGTTGTGTACAATCTTAAGCTGCTGGACAGTGGAGATCCAGAGCTGGACATTAATTCAGACCCTGAGGACATTCTACTTGCTAATCCAGAGTCAGACTTTGACCCAGATGCAGAGTAAGTTTCAATGATCTGTTTCAGATGACGACAAGCCACTTTGGATGAAGTCAGAATGTAAAACCTGTATTATGAGATGACTAAACTGTGAGATGTGACAGTTTGAGAAAAGTATGGACAATATATGGAAAGTGGACATCCTCACAGCATGAAGATGCCCTGTACATTTAGAGTTGTTTTAAACTGATTATGTTTCTCTGTCTCTCTCTCTCCCTCTCTATTTCTCTCTGTATGATGTGAGGTAAAAACAATTGTTTGGCAATTCCAATCAAAGAACGGACAGTTTGAAGTGCTGACAATATTTTTTTTGACACAAATCTCTCTCTCTCTCTCTCTCTCTCTCTCAGGTCCAAGAGTTTATATTTCAGAGAGGTTTCAGTACATGAATTCGTGACTCTCTTGCAATCAACAACATTTTCTGTTTGTCTGCTGATTGATTGTCTTTACTCTGGAATGCTGTTATTTTACTTTAGATAACAATCACATTGCAGATATTGCAGTCAATATCTCCTGGTTGAATGATTTACCAAGGGGAGGTAATTTTAGGTTTTGTATGTGTTGTCTCCCTTTGAATGATATACTCAGAATATGGAAATGGGTTGTGTTAATGCTAATGTTTGACACTGATTGTGATACAAAATCTTAAGAAATCAGATATATTGTTGGCTTAGATTTTGTTTTGGTAATTAATTTTTAATGTAGATATTCATGCTTGAACGATTTGTCATTGTCTGTTTCCAGTCTCGTGCCAGAAAGGAAGTCATTCAGAGACTATACTGCCATTTTGTATGTGGACCCAAGGATGAGGATATATATTAATGGCAAAAAAGTGCGGACTAAGAGACTCTCGTGTTGTCTATACAAACCTAGGTTTTACAAATATTCTTCTAATCGATTCAAAGCACGATCAGAACACGAAGCCAAGCGAGCGATGGATGAAGCAACTTCCGCAGAAAACAAAGCTCGGGAAGCTGAAAGCAAATCAAAGTGAGTTGTGATGATGATGATGATGATGATGATGCAATTTATATTTTGCTAGATTTCCACACCACACAGGGATATGTTCCTAGCATTGTGTTATTGTCAGAGTGAACAAAGTCAGTGTGCATATTCTGAAGTCCCCAATTTGCCATTGCAGCTATATATGTTGCTTAAAAGAAGTTAAGGACAACCCAGAATCATGAAATATTGGTCATATGGTTTTTAGCTTCTTTTGAGTTGTATATGTAATGTCACATTGACTCATTGTTACATGTAGCATGTCATGTGCTGTAAGGTTTTACTATGACTTATATTACCATGGTTACAGTTTTGTTCCAAATATATTCCTAAAGATTCAGGTGAGTTTCAAGACCAGTTGAAAGGCTAATATTGAGACCCAAATCTGCAGTAAATAATCAATTATTTTGTGTCTGAAGTGGGAAATGTTTAATTAGGTTAACTGCCGTGTTATGAGAAACAACAGTTTGGTATTTTCAGGTGAATAATGGGGGGCGGTCGGGTAGTCTTGTGGTTAACCTGGTTAATGCGTATGCTCATCACGCTGAGACCCGTGAAGGTCCGGGTTAGAATATTGATCTTCAGTAACCCATGCTTGTCGTAAGAGGCGACTAACGGGATCGGGTGGTCAGGCTCGCTGTCTTGGCTGACACATGTCATCAGTTCCCAATTGCGCAGATTGATGCTCATGCTGTTGATCACAGGATTGTCTGGTCCAGACTCTATTCTTTACAGACCGCCGCCGCCATACTGCTGGAATATTGCTGAGTGCGGCATAAAACTAAACTCACTCACTTGTTACGCTGAAGACTAGGGCTCAATTCCCCACATGGGCACAATGTGTGAAGCTCATTTCTGGTGTCCCCCGCAGTGATATTGCAGGAATATTGCTAAAAATGGTGTAAAACCAAACTCACTCAGGTGAATAATGAATTAGTAAGAATATTCGTCGAAACATTATGTTCGTCACTTCAATTTTGTAGCTGATGTAATGCATGTATTTTCTGTCTTATTTTCAGAAATTTAGAAAACAAAGTAGGTTCCTCAATATCAAGGGATCAAAGGGTGTGTATATGTTCTCGTTTTTACTTGTCATCATATCCCAATTGCGTAGATCAATGTTCATGCTGTTGATCACTGGATTGCCTGGTCCAGACTCGATTATGTACAGACTGCTGCCATATATTGGAATGTTGCTAAAAGTAGTGTAAAACTAAGCTCACTCACTAACTTATTTAACTAAAGCATTAACAGTTTAACAAAGTAATAATTAAGATATTTTTAGATATTTATCCTATTACAATTTGAATTTTGGATATTTTTACATTGTTCTTTTAATTAATTTGGTTGATAAATGCTAATTTGTAATCTCACAGGCGGACCTACGTAAGGCTCAAACCTTTGCAGCAGAATGCAGAAGAGAAGCACAGATTAAACGTCAGATAGCCGACAGAAAGAGCAAGTAAGACTCCCTTGTGTCTTGTTATGTTCCAAAATATGTGTCACTGTATTTCTGTTTGAACCATGCAATGAATATCAGATCATCTGCATTACAGATGTGATATTATTGATGATACATCTATTTCTGTTGCACCCTTTGCTCTGTGGTGTAGTTGTTAGAATGTCCCCCTGTAGAGCGGAAGGTTGCGGGTTTGAATCCCGACCGCGTCATACCAAAAGACGTTAAAATATTGTACTTGTTGGTCCCTAATGGCATTAATGAGTACAACATTGACTTGTCAGCTCGGAGTCGGTATAATGTGTCTGAGTAGGGTATAAATGCTTAACTGCAGAATGGTATCTCAGTCAGCTAGTACTATAAATCCAGCTTAAGTCTGGGTTAGTACAAGCAGCCACAAATACACATGCTTGCACGTCGTCATATGAGCGAAATATTCTTAAGTGCAACGTTAAACCCCATTTCACTGCACCTATTGCACCCTTTGCTACTCAATACTGTATGTAAAAATGTACTATCTTTTCAGTACTGTAAATAAAGATTGATTTGTGATATGTGTCACTGGCTACTGATATGAAAGGAGTATCTTTTCCTTTGCTGATGGGGGCGGTGGGGTAGCCTAATGGTCAAAGCGTTCGCTCGTCACGCTGAAGACCCGGTTCGATTCCCCACATGGGTACAATGTGTGAAGCCCATTTCTGGTGTCCCCAGCCGTGATATTGCTGGAATATTGCTAAAAGCGGCGTAAAACCATACTCACTCACTCCTTTGCTGATGTTTTATTTAGCCCATCTTCTAAGGAAAAATTGTTCTGAGAATCTCATACTTTTGTAAAATACTATTCAATACCATTTCATTGACCAGGACTCTCGTAAGCCTAGAATGATGTGCATTGTTATTGGAAGATTTTCTGACAAACTTAAGTGGTGGCTAAGCTAATTGGTTATAGTGTTTGTTTGTCACACAGAAGGCCTGTGTTCGACTCCCTTCATGGGTACAATGTGTTACGCCCATTTCGGGTGTCACCAGACGTGATATTGCTGGAATATTGCTAAAAACAGCCTTAAAACTTCTCACTTACTTCAGAGAAACTGTCACACATAAAAACATGACATTTCTTGAAATGGCGAAATAGAAAATTAACATGGAAAATGAAATAAGTTCATGTGAAATATCGTAGGAGGCGACTAACAGGATCGGATGGTCAGGCTCGCTGACTAGGTTGACATATGCCATTGTATCCCAATTGTGTAGATCGATGTTCATGCTGTTGATCTCTGGATTGTCTGGCCCTGACTCAATTATTTACAGACTGCCGCCATATAACTGGAATATTGCTGAGTGCGGCGTAAAACTAACCTCACTCACTCACTCACTCACTCATGTGAAATATTGATTATTGTACTTATCATGTGAATGATATCTCACTTTTTAACCTGTCTGTTTCAGAGCTCTAAAAGACCCCAAAACATTGAACTTTATTTTTGGAATGAACTTGGAGAACCGGGTCCATGATGGTGTGTTTGTCTACAACTGTAGCAGATTGATCAAAATGTATGAAAAGGTTGGACCACAGGCGGAGGGAGGAGTGTAAGTTGATCTCACTTTACTACAGAAACAGTTGAAGACTTAGCTGCTTCATACCTCAGAATTTATTGCTGGATTGTCTAAGGCTCAAGTTCGTGGGAATAGATTGTAAAGGTTGCCAGAATTGTTTAAGAATGGCACACAAATTAACACTTGACATGAATCTAAGAAATGTTACTAGTTTTTCTGTTTTATTATTGCAGGAATTGCAGTGGAGTTGTAGGTAAGTAATGCTTTTCACCAAACAATGTTTTCATTTCAAAGTGTTCCAAAGACCCAAGGTTGCAGGTCTGGACGCAGACAGTCCCTTCAACTCAATGACCACTAGTATAATACAAAAAACAACTGACCAAAATTCTAGTTTCAAGAAATAGAAGTTGAAGGGTCGTAAAGAAAATTGTTACTATTTCTTGTTCTCTTAATCTACTGTCTTCAGATTGAAAACACCTTTATCGGTACCTGCTATGATGCTGACCCTCACAGAGTCTGCCCAATTGCAATAACATAACTAGCAATTCACTTTGTAAAGGTGACATATGTCACTGATACCATTATCAATAGAATTGAAGAGGTTTGAATGCTACATTTTACATTTTGCAGTCTTTGATAACATACCCATGAAGATCCGGGTTAGAATTGATCTTCAGTAACCCATGCTTGTCGTTAAAGACGACTAACGAGATCGGGTGGTCAGGCTCGCTGGCTTGGTTGACTCATGTCATCGTATCCCAATTGCGAAGATCGATGCTCATGCTGTTGATCACTGGACTGTCTGGTCTTGGCTTGATTATTTACAGATTGCAGCCATATGGCTGGTATATTGCTCAGTGCAGCGTAAATCTAAACTCACTCACTCACTCTTTGTCAACATAACAATACCTCTTACATAAGGGAACAAAAACTTCAATCCCAATTTTGAACTCAGACACAACTTTCCCCTTTTGCCTGCTCAGGGCAGAATCTTTTAGACCCTGATAATCCCTGACTATTGCCAGGTTGCCCTGATAATCCCTGAACAACTCGCCCCATTAATGTCAGAACCTTTCGAGGAGGTGAAAATGTCCTAATTCGAACATACTGTGTAAATGTCACCAATTTCAGTTTGGGAAAGTGTTGTCTGAGAGTTTTCTGTGATGCAGTGATTGACAGGTCTTGGTTCACTCTGTACTTGTAGGTATTGTTGATGTCCCGTACCTGGTGCTAGAGCCCACTCACAACAAGCAGGACTTTGCTGATTCCAAGGAGTTCCGGCATCTCATGAAGGCTATGGGGGAGCACATGTCCCAATACTGGAAGGATGTGGGCATCGGTAGGTACACAACTCACCCCTCAGCACCCTACAGGAGAATGGCTTGTCAAATGTTCATGAATTGTACTATGGCCTAACAATCAATACAAGTCTTCTATCCATGCTAAATTTATCATTACAGCTAACATTGGCTGTTTTGGCATTTGTATTGCTATTTTTTGCAATATTGATTCATGTAATGTCATACAGCACAATATGTTACGTGTGTTATATCATCTGTAATTAGACATATTACATAAGGGAACCTGGCAATAATAGTTTCCCTTTTTGTCCCCTGCTGCAACGCGAAACCGGGGACTATGTTATCAGCAGCGTCCGTCCGTCCGTTCGATTGTTGTTAACGTGGTATCTCATGAACTGTAGTACCCAATGTCTTCAAATTTGGTGACAGCCTACATTGGGGGATTACGCAGACACCAGTCGATTTGGGTGACCTTGACCTTATTTTTCAAGGTCACCACGACACTTTGACCACTTTTCAAACTCTTGTTAGCGCGATATCTCATGAACTGTTGTACCCAATGTCTTCAAATTTGGTGACAGCCTACATTGGGGGATTACGCAGACACCAGTCGATTTGGGTGACCTTGACCTTATTTTCAAGGTCACCTTGACACTGACCACTTTTCAAACTCTTGGTAGTAGCGATATCTCATGAACAGTAGTACCCAATGTCTTCAAATTTGGTGACAGCCTACATTGGGGATTAGACAGACACCAGTCAATTTGGATGACCTTGATCCAGGGCTCCAGATAACTTTTGGGGTGTGGAGTGTACTTACACATCATATTGCAAGTGGAGGTGTACTGAGAATTTGAAGGAGTACTGACATGTTTTGTGTGAGCGAGTTGGTGATGTGGTTTGTCTGGACGATTCATCGATCACTATTTCCAACCATGTATTTGTATTTGAAGTCGCGCGAGAAATAACTGAGGAACCGTGTGAAGCGAAAATGTCAGGTCCGACTGGATATAAATAGCAACAGTGTAGTTTTAGCCAATCGAAAAATAGTGGCGATATCGCAAGTGATTCCTACTTTCGGGTTTCCTCATGTGTCAAATCGTGTTTCGCGAAAAGAAACTTGACAAGCATTTATCCTAAATATATTTCCATTTGCAACATAATCTGCCGGAAATTAAATGTTAGATCGATACAAAGATATTTATGTGCGTGTACCCATACGCTTGAAATCTTATATGATGTCAGACTTAATTCATTTTGAGGCGTACATTACTCCTGTGCCTTTTATCTGTAGCCCTGTTGATCTTATTTTCAAGGTCACCACGACATTGACCATTTTTCAAACTCTTGTTAGCTGATATCTCTTGAACTGTAGTACCCAATGTCTTCAAATTTGGTGACAGCCTACATTGGGGCATTACCCAGACACCAGTCGATTTGGGTGACCTTGACCTTATTTTCAAGGTCACCATGACACTTTGAACACTTTTCAAACTGTTGTTAGCGTGATATCTCATGGACTGTTGTACCAAATGTCTTCAAATTTGGTGACAGCCTACATTGGGGTATTATGCAGACGCCAATTAATTTGGGTGACCTTCACCTTATCTCCAAGTTCACCACACACTTTGACCACTTTTCAAACTTATTTAAATGCGATATCTCATAAAACATTGCACCCAATGTTTTCAATTATGTCGACAGCCTACATTAGGTGATTATGCAGACACCATTTCAGGCATCTTGTATGTCCTCCCCAAAATAAAAGTAAATATAGATATTCCATTCTTTAGCGGCAGGGGACATTGCCAGAGCTCAGTGGCATAACACTTGTTTCAAAAACTGGAATCAGTTGTATATTTGATCATTTCATTTAAACTTGTCACCTGTCCATCAAGATAAAGCAATGCTGGATTTAGTAATATGTTATGAACCAGTGTTTTTCAAAGGTAATATAACATAGCATTGAAATTGTTGTATGATCATGTACCTCTAAGTACAGCCACAGTGGTTGCTGTGTGTGTCATCGTACCTCCACCGTGTGAGGGACACTGGGGTAGCCTAGTGGTTCAAGTGTTGGCTTGTCATGTCGAAGACCCAAGTTTGATTGCCCACAGAAGTATTTCAAATATTTCATCTGAAGATACTGGGATTGTTGGCTAAATGAGAAAGTAATAGGATTTTGAAAATAATTGTTACTATCTTTATATTTCAGTTCAACAGGGAGTCACCAAGTTTTGGTGAGTATTTATTGGTTGAGGGTTTTTCAGCTTAAAAAGTCTGTGATGTTAGGATATTTGATTATTTTCTGATCACTGATCAGCCAATATATTATCAGTTATGTTAATTGAAGGTGCCAGGATTTATCTTAGATTCTTGAGAGGCATTTAGAAGTTGGTGAATATATAAGACGATTAAATGGATGGCAACTTCTTGTTTATTGTATGTCACAACGATTCTGGGCTACTTCTTGAACCTTCTTCAGGTGATTTAAGACAGATGTCGAAAACAAACTATATATTAGGGCTGCACAATATAACCGTTCAAACATGAAACATGAAAACGATACATATTGATCGATAACAGGTATTTTGCTGATCGAAAACAGGTATTTTGACTTGGCATTAGGAAAACTTATTAACAAAAGCCTAGTGATTTTGTTGTTTTTCCTCTATAAATCAAGAAGTAACCCTTCGATTATAAGTAGTTTTTGTTTAAAAATACTTCATGCAATACTAGTATATTGCAATACATATCGCAATACATGCTTTTCAGCACGCAATGTATCGCAATATGAAAATTCTCTGCAATACCCACCCCTACTATATATACCAGATTTACAGGAAGCCAGATATGTACATGTATATACAATCAATCACAAAGGGCTGATTGATTGATTTTATATACATGTACACATCTGGCTTCCTGTAAATCTGGTATATATAGTTTGTTTTCTACGTCTGGCTTGACTCTTAAATCACCTGAAGAAGGGGCAAGAAGTAGCCCAGAAACGTTGTGATATACAATAAACAAGAAGTTGCCATCCATATACTCGTCTTATATGGACTGAGCTTGTTTTACAGATTAGTGGTATTTCAATACAGTAAAATACCTTTATAACGAACTCCAAGGGACCACTGAAATTAGTTTGTTATATCCGTAGTTCGCTATTCACTTTTTTATATGATACTATAATGTTTATTCGGGACTTTTAAAACAGTTCGATATAGCCGTCAGTTCGTTATATCCGTGTTCATTATTCTACTGTAAAAGCGCGTGGCTACAATGTACAATTTTCCTCTATTGCCTCGACTGCCATGTTAAAATACTGCGGAATATAAAAATATAAACATTTTAAGCAATCACGATTTTGAAGAAAATACAGATGCTAAAATGATCTTGCTGGTGTCTCTAGACATGATTTGTTTGTGCAGGGAGAACTTTGGTTACATATCACCCATCTGGACAGACCGACCATCAGATGATGTGAAATATGTGAGGAAACGAGCCATGCAGATAAATGTGACGCTCCAGTGTGGTAAGACATCCAGAGTTATCTCCCATATACAGTCCTGCTTTCCTAAACACTACCAGTGTCTTGAATGTGTTAAAGGTCACATGCAACCAAAAATCAAACATAATTAAAACACAATTATCACTTCTTCATGACATATAATATGCATTGCTGATTATGAAAAAACAAATAAACAAAATTATAAGCATTATAATCGCCAAATCAAAAGTGCAATATTGTGTACTTGGGTTAACCTCCCTCGAAGCGAAGCAGCGGGATACGAACCCAGTCAGAAGCGGGTGGGTGTGCACTCAAGTGTAACGGCTGGTTCATTAGCAGATGCAGCCTTCACGGCTGGCTCATGGTGTGTGTGTAGAGATGTTGGGTTTTGTAAATACATGCTCATTTTTGTGTATAACATTTTGCAATCAACAGACATCATAACATGTCATGTGTTCAAGTATCACACCTGCCTGTCTGTGTAATTACATAATGTGACAGAGACCGAACTTCGGGCCATAAATCAATGCGTTTTGTTTATGGTGTATAGCCTGATTGGTGTTAAGTTCAAATTGCATGTGGTCAGTGATGCAGTTGTGTATTGAATATTGTCATTAGCAGACAGGCAGGCAGACACACAGGTGTCAATAAAACAAGACATTGAGTTTTGTCTGTGACAGCGACATATCTATATCACAGTTAGAAATTGTGTCAGCGCTAAATAATGACATTGCTTTTAAGTATCGAACTGAGAAAGTGACTTCGGTAAGAAGAGCGTGTGGTGAAATAGACAATTGAAATTATATAAACAGTTTATTTACTGTCATAACATATAAAAGCTTCGCCTGTGAGATATCAACAAAACATTAGAAAAATAGCTCACACCAAAGCCTTCACCGAGTATTCACCCGACAACCGGCTTCCAAGCTGCTTGAACCTATTTACTTGCGCGTGCTATGGCGCAGCCCAGCTGTTGAAACCATTATTCCCCAGAAAAGTCTGGGGAAAATTAGTGAAACGTTTGAACTCCGATTTAGCGGTTTTTTCATTCACGTTATTTTTCAACTTTATAAGTTGAATTTGCATTTTAATGATTTGTTTAGCTCTGTCCATACCGAAGGTATCAGAATCTGCAAAGTTGTGTTTTCGTTGCATGTGACCTTTAAGTAACATAGGCATTTTCTTGGGTGTATTCCAAGGTCCATGTTTGAGACATGATCATGAGAACAAGTTGGTACTCAACCTGTCTAAGATCTAGCTTTCAGTATTGCACGATTGTCATTCAATGAACTGTTTGGCCCATGTCATGTTTAAACAGTCTCCCAGTCTCTGAAAGAATAGAAATTTCTTATCTCAACATTCTATAATATTATTGTTCAGTAATGTAAATTCTCCAAATCCCAGATATTGTACAGATGTCTTCTCACCACAGGTCTCAGTTTTTATATAATAGTCTCTTAAACCTGCAGCTAATTTTCAGTATATTTTTTAGAAAATATTTCTCATCCCGGATAATTGCACCTACTATATTTTTCGCTGTTGCAGACATGTGTTTAAAGTGGCGGACACTTCCGTTCTCCTCCAACAACATCGGAAAGGAGTTCCCTGACAACTGGGTGTGCAACATGAACACAGAGCAACAGCATAATAAGTAAGTCAGGGGAACTTGGTGAATTTCATGACACAATACAATCGTCAGGATTTACGGCTTGTGGGGGTGGGGTGTGTGTTGATGATGATTTGAAGGGGGTGGGGGTTTCACCCATTTTTCTGGGGATGTAGTGGGGGTCATCAATTTTGTACACTTTAACTTGGGGTGGCGGGTCATCAAGTTTGTATATAATATGGGTACAATGTCTGAAGCCCATTTCTGGTGTCCCCAGTCGTGATGTTGCTGGAATATTGCTAAAAGCGGCGTAAAACCAAACTAAGTCAGTCAGTCAGTTGTATATAATAATTAAAGTTATGTGTAAAAAATATGGGAAGGGGAGAGGGGTCATTGATTTTGTACATGACATGACACGCAGGGGGATCACTTACTTTGTACATAAATTTTTTGTGTGTGTGTGTTGGAGTGTGTGTGTGTGTTACATTTCCCCAAAACATCACATGCTTCCCCAAAACATCATCATCATTGCCCCCTCAGTAAGCTGCAGGAAGTAGTATAACTGGAATGTTGCTCAAAGTGGTGCTCAGATGTGCCTTGATACTGAACATTGTATGCTGTGGGTCAGGTGGATGTCCTAGCTGAGAAGAGTTTAGTTTCTTTGGACATCCAGCTGTTAGCTTGTGGTTGTAATACCATTAGCTTGTACACATCAGTGACTGTTCATTTAGAGGGCTTGTACATCTTGAGACTCCAGTAGGTCTTTCTAGAAATCTATGTAGGATTCCACACTAAGAGGCGAAGGCAGGCAGTTAGGTTTGCCCTGACTTTGGCTCTCATGGTGAGTGAGTGAGTGAGTTAAGTTTTGCACCATTTTTAGCAATATTCCAGCAATATCACAGCTGGGACACCAGAAATGAGCTTCATACCTTGTACCCATTTGGGGAATCAAACCCGAGTTTGACGTTACGAGAGAATGCTTTAACCGTTAGGCCACCCCACTACCCCAGCACTAATGGTGCAATCGGTTGCAGGTGTTCATCAGCAGAACAGAAGATGAATATTCCAGAGGGAATCCTAAAGAAGGAGGTGAAGACTCAGGAACAAAAGAAGAAGGACTTGGAAGAAGTGAGTACCTCCATTAGATCTTTGCTGACCAACAGTGTGGGTACCTCCATTAGATCTTTGCTGACCAACAGTGTGTGTCATGTATTGGAAATTTTAGCATTGATATTAGGACTAAAAAGTATGGTAACAG
Organism: Haliotis rubra; assembly: GCF_003918875.1. Taxonomy (NCBI): domain Eukaryota; kingdom Metazoa; phylum Mollusca; class Gastropoda; order Lepetellida; family Haliotidae; genus Haliotis; species Haliotis rubra. The sequence continues at coordinate 357,783 of NW_025766115.1, forward strand.
GGATTTACAGGACACAAATTCTTGCTTCCTATACGCTTCAAAAAAGACAATGGACACAACAAAATTTATTAGTGAAAAAGTCTGAATACTTTTTGTAAAATTTTTGATCAAGTTACATAGAGATTATTAATCGAGTGTGTTTCCGTATCATTAATATCATATATTAGGAATAAAAATTGTATTATGCGAGCCTTTGGCGAGCATAATACATAATTTTTATTCCTAATACATGATATTAATGATATGGAAACACCCAAGGTTAATAATCTCTTTATCATATAATGTCATTCTTAAAATTACTCCAAAAAAAGAAGCAAATCGTACACATGATTTTATGTATGAAGAGAATCCAGCATTCGCGTAAGAATACTTAGCGGCACACCAAGGTGAGGGTCGTTCATGACGGCTGCGTATGGTTGTGACTAGTCGCTAATACAGTGCAAACATATCTCATGACTAAAATAAGATCTTTCTGTCTTAAAAGAACAACAAAATCAGGCAGGGTTTTCTTGGTAGTGTTTCTATTTTCATTGCGGGTAATCACCTCATCAATATCAGTTTCTGATACCTGACGGAATCGATTCTTCGTCTTCTTTGTGGTGATCGATAGATCGAAATACTTTCTTAGACGATCGCCTGTCACTGGTGCCTAATAATCCGTACCTTCAATTTGAACGAAGTTCTTCGTTTCATGTTTTCCAAAGTCAATTACTGCAGTAACGACTCCAGAACCTCTGTCATCAATTCTTACATAATCACCAATTTTGATAAAGGGGGCAGCCATGTTTGTTTACGAACTCGTCCACGCAATTTAAACTCGCTACGACGTCATCAATGAAATGTTAACGTTTTAGGATTCGCATGGCATGTATGGAGTTTTGAGAAAGTAGTTCGTGGATTGACGTAATTTGCATAGTTATAAGATTTGGATACCAAGTTTATCAGATTGCTTTATTGCACCGATAACACCCTCCATTAGATGATAAAGTTATCACTGAGTCTGCTACTAACCGGGTTATGGTATCATTTGCAATTTAATTACTGTAACAATGTACACAATACAATAACAGTAACTGAATTACAACAATATTACAACATAGTATTAGTAATAATATTTAAGTGTCTGGGACCCCCATTTTGTTGTCCAGGACCCCTGAAAATTAAGAGTATAAGTCCCAGGGACCCTCAACTACAAGACTCGTGGTAAATCCCTGTGGTAACATTCTAATTGATAACAAACTTAGTTGATATGTATGTTTATGGATAGCCCCAGTCAAGGAACATTCTGATTTGTTTTGTCATCAAACAAGCAGAAACGTCTTTAGAAACTTAGATGAAAGTACCCTTCTGACATGATTCACTGCAATGATTTTAAGATCAACCCAATGCATTGCGTGCCAGAATACCCGAGAAATGCCTATTGTCCCGTTGTCATGCATGTGTCCATACTGCTGAATGATAAAATTAGCATTTAAAGATAGTTTTCAAGCATATATGATGGATGTGCATATTTACTGTTTTAATTTCTATACAGGAAATCCGCAAGAAGCAAGACATGTTGGAAAAAATGCAGGTAAGTGTCCTACCAGTTTCTTTAAAGTGTTGACCACTTCCGTGATCAGGTTGATTTAGCATCTGTTTGGAGAACTAAAGGTTGGTGGTCTGATCCTCCACCATGTCATACCAAAAGATGTTAAAAGGCAGTACATGGTCTTATCCCACACAGGACGGACTGACACACAGATTAAAATTAGTGTGTTAAACCTAAAGTAGCAATTAAACAAATTGGATTGTCATTTGTCAGTCGTTTAGAATTATTTGATTGTATGTCATGAGTGAGTGACAATGGGGATTGTTGCTCATAATGTCAGTCACTGGATTGTCTGATCCAGGCTTGAGAGTTTTCAAGAAGCTCTCGTATAGCTGGAATAGTGCTGAATGTGGCTTCTATCGACCAGCCAAACCACTCATGAACAGAACCTCACAAAACTACTAGAAGAGACTAACATTTGGGACTACGTCTCATCTCTGTAATAATGTCTTCCTACCCATGAAGATCTCGTTCTGCAGCAACCGATGCTTGTCATAAGAGGCTACTAATGGGATCAGGTGGTCAGACTCACTGACTTCTTTGACACATGTCATCATATCCCAATTGTGTAGATCGATGCTCATGATGTTGATCACTAGATTGTCTAGCCAGACATGATTATTTACAGACCGCCGCCATATAGCTGGAAAGTTGCTGAGGTTGGCGATAAACAACAAACAGACCATAATGTCCCTCTATCTGTATATTCAGAGAAACAAAGTAATCAAGTCATCAAAAGAGCTGCAGGAGCTACAGAGAATGAGAGAAGAAGAGAAACTGAAGGAGAAGGAGCGAGAGATACGGGAGAAGGAAAGACAGAGGGAGGAAGCTGAGAGACAGAAGCAGAAGGAGGCAAAGGAGAGAGAGAAACAGCGAGAGAAGGAGGCACGGCAGCGAGAGAGGGAGCGACTAATTAGGGAACGAGAGGAGAGGGAAGCTGAGGCAAGGGAGAGGGAAAAGGAGCGAGAGAAGGCAAAGAAGGTGAGGAAGAAAATGTTTTGAAGATGTCCATGTTTCTACAGTTAGAGGGGCAGTGGGGTAGCCCAGTGGTTAAACGTTCGCTCGCCACACTGAAGGCCTGTGTTCGATGCCCCACATGGGTACAATGTGTAAAGCCCATTTCTGTTGTCCCCCTGCCGTGGTATTGCTGGAATATTGCAAAAAGCGGTGTAAAACCCAACTCACTCACTCACACACTCATCCAAGACTAGAGTCAATCTGGTTGTTTTAAAAGTGTCCTTGTACACATATGGGGCTGTAAAAACTTCATTGATAGTCTCAATCAGGAAGTACTAGTTTTAAAGGTTTTCATGCAGTACATTCAGAGGACTACAGGGTTTGAAGGGTTGCAACAAGCTTTGTAAGTTCTAAGCCAGGGAATTTAGACATTCATTCACATGTCAAGAAATGTGTTTCATAATGACAAATGAAGACCAGGGTCAAGTTTGCAAAAGCATTCTGCTGCAGAGTTGTCATCTGCCGATCTTTAATATGTCATTGGTGCTTCCTGAAATGTACAAGTCTTAGAATAGAAGACTTTTGATATGTTTTACCCACTTTGAAACTTACCTCAGGTGAAAACAATGTCCATGATATCTGGAATGAAACTACCCATGAAGGTCCAGGTTAGAATGTGCCTTCAGTAACACATGCTTGTCATAAGAGGCGACTAACAGGATTGGGTGGTCAGGCTCGCTGACTTGGTTGACACATGTCATCGGTTTCCAGTTACGCAGATTGATGCTCATGCTGTTGATCACTGGATTGTCTGGTCCAGACTCGATTATTTACAGACCGCCGCCATATTGCTGAGTAAAACTAAACTCACTCACTCACTCACTCGTGAATGAAACTTGATGCAACTTGAAATAATTGTGACATTGTTTTGCTACAGATTGTTTTCCAAAATGTGAAAACAATAACATAACATGTCTGAATTAACCAATGAAAATGAAGAAAAATTCTGAGAGAGGACTACTGACAACAATTACATAAATATTCTTGCCCTGATGGGAAATGTTCTCTGAAAATCATGGCATTACATGGGATTGCAAGACTAAGGGACATCCTCCAAGTAAAACAAAATGAACTATCCAGGCTTTGAGGTATTTCTGCATTTATTCTCTGACCATCCTGCTGTACCATGTTTTATTTTTGCCATGAAGACTGTCTCTAGAGGCCCATCAAGAACAGCCACAGTGAGGACGCCGGAACCAGCTCGAAAATCAAACCATGCTGCTGCAGCCAAGAACAGAGCCACGGTCGCCAAGGTGTCACCCAAACCTAGTCCAAGGACCACCCCCAAGCCCAGTCCCAAGACTGCTGTCAAGTCCAAGGTTGGTCACATGGCTAAAGTCATGGTACTAGGGGAGGGGTGGGTAGCCTAGTTGTTAAGCATTCGCTCGTCTCACCAAAGTCCAGGATTCAATGTGTGTAGCCCATTTCTCGTGTTGCCCGCCAGGATATTGCTGGAATATTGCTATAAGTGGCATAAAACCCAACTCTCTCACTCACTATTGTACTAGAAACTATTTTGGATTGTTTCGGAGTTTACACTTATTCCAAATTACAGTAAGCAGCATATGATCTACAGTGTTGTAAGTGTTTTCTCAATTTTCACCTCCCTGCAGTATACAACCCAAGCTGTGAGGCAGATGTTGACAGATGCTCATATGGCTTTGCACTGTACAGGAAGAGCTCTGTGTTGAAAAAGGGGAATATTGTGATTTTTAAAGCAAACAACACATGCTTGTTAATTGGGGAAGTAGTACATAGTATTTTCTGTGTGACTTTGTTGATTGTGTTCAACAGTGACAGGGGGCAGTGGGGTAGCCTAGTGGTTAAAGCGTTAGCTCGTCATGCCGAAGACCTGAGTTGATTCCCCACATGGGTACAGTGTGTGAAGCCCATTTCTGGTGTCCCCGCTGTGATATTGTGGGAATATTGCGGGAATATTGCTAAACTCACTCACTCACTCACTCACTCACTCACTCACTCACTCACTCACTCACTCACTCACTCACTCAACAGTGACATAGTTTGCATGAGAACACTTGGCAGATATTTTCAGCTTGGGTTACTGTTTTCATGTTCAGGTAAATGACCTGAAGTCTCCAACACCCAAGGCGGAAGCTATCAAGAGGAGGGCATCGTCAGCTTCATCTACAGCAGAGTCCGATACTGAGTCACGGAGAAGTCGAAACTCACAGTCACGTGACTCTGACTCAGAAACGGCCCCAGCCAAACGAACGAAAACCCACACAGTAGATTCCGACTCTGAAACTCCAGTACCAAAGAAACAACCTAAACCAGGAATATTTTCACCATCAAAACCAGAGGTAGGTTTAGTTCTGTCTGCAGGCAGGAGTTTAAAGCCATTCCTCTTTAAGCTGCTCATCCTAACTGACTGGTTGTCGGGGGGGTTGGGGGTAGCCTATCCGTTAAAGTGTCCACTCGTCATGCCGAAGATCTGGGTTCGATTCCCCACATGGGTACAATGTGTGAAGCCCATTTCTGGTGTCCTCTGTAGTAGTATACACAATGGGGTACGGGACCAGATCCTCCCACGGGCTCAATTCTTTCAGAATTTCGAACATCGGGGGTTTTTTGGCTAGAATTTTGCTTGAATTTGGGGGTTTTTTTGCTAGAATTTTGCTTCAATTTAAGCAAAATTCAAGCAAACTCAAGCAAAAAAACCCTGATGTTCGAAATTCTTAAAAAATTGAGCCCTTGGGAGGACCTGGTCCCATACCCCCATTGTGTATACTACTCCTGCCGTGATATTGCTGGAATATTACTTAAGCTGTGTAAAACCATACTCACGCACAGCTGGTTGTCAAGCCCATCATTTACAGTGGACATCTGTCTTAAGACAGCAACCATAGCATTATGATGATATCTGAAGGAGCGAGTGAATTTTGTTAAATGCTGCTTTCAACCGTAATCCAGTGCTGTCATGGTGTGTCATGTCAGCCACAAGGTACATAATTTAAACTCCCAGTTGTCTGATTCCCATATTTTGTGCAAGCCGCGGTGGCTGAGTGGGTTAGATTGCTGACTTTGTGTGCTGGAGATTAGGTGCCTGACTGAGAATGAGGGTCCAAATTCTGGATGGCACTCAACCTAACAAAATTACTAGAATCTGTACTATACTGAGGAAGTGTAATCCACAATCTCCGGCCTGGGGCAGACAAGTAAACAAATTGAGACGCTTTGCATTTAGTAGACCCTGTCCCCGTATTTCTAAAAACTCGGCCATCATTGTATGTGGTACTGACCCCACAGGGTCATAAGAGGATTTGGGGGTCAGGCTTTGTGACTCTTGGTCCTCCTACCATATTGACAAGCATCACTGCTCTTCATATTAATAACTGGATTGTCTGGTCCAGAGTTGTGTGCTCGGGGATCAAGTAGTTTCTGTCATGTCGTATCTGATGTACTGATTTGTTCCCTGTACAGGATTTTGAAGAGAATGAAGCCGATGCAACAGGTGTGTCCAATGCCTTGGGAATGGATGTTGATGACGTCACAGAGAGTGTGTGTATAAAAGATGCTGATAGTAATGGTGAGTATATTACCACACAAAGTATATTCTTGTTTATTTGCTGGAGTGTATGTAGCAATGTAGCACATTGATGGTCATTGTCTTGTGCCATTTCTAACGTCAGTTAAGTTTGGACAGTAAGCTCTCCACAAGAACATCTGACAAACCCTCCTTCTATCTGAAGGATGTCACTTCAGGTGAATCCAATCTAAAGGAAGAATGTGTAGAGTCCAGGGCCAATCAGATGTCAGTTTTCTCTTTTTGAGAGGGGCGGTGGGGTAGCCTAGTGGTTAAAGCGTTGGCTCGTCATGCCGAAGACCCGGGTTCAAATCCCCACATGGGTACAATGTGTGAAGCCCATTTCTGGTGTCCCCCGCCGTGATGTTGCTGGAATATTACTAAAAGCGGCGTAAAACCAAAACTCAGTCAGTCAGTCAGCTCTTTTTGAGAAAATATAACTCATGCCAAAGTACTTTCTGGATAATAACCGTTTGGGGGAAGAGGCCTTATCCATTAATTTTTAAGATACAAAACGTACATATGCTGCGATGAGAGGGAATGATAATGGCGTGAAAGACCAGAGTGTGCTGAGGCAGTACTGGAAGTAGTTTCAAAAGAACAGACATACATATCGCTATCTTATTTGCACATGAAGTCAGGCATTGATCTCAAATTAACATTAGGCTGCATAATTTTTCTGAATCAAAATATTTATTAAAAATGAAGAGGATAGCACTGTTAATGTATTTGAAATTTTCTTTAACCATTAATGCAATGAAACACAACTTGTTATGTATTATATGCTTTTAAACATGCCTGTTATCAAGCATGTGTTCTGGATAACAGGATGTGCATCATATAAAGCAGGACATTTGGAGCACAATGTGTTTACTGTGAAAATGACATACTTGCACAATTTGAAGTTAAACATCAATGCCTATAGTAGGTCTGTCTTTTTGTATCAGTATTAAGTGATCCATCCATCAGTGCTCAAAAAACATTTTCCCTTTTTTAAGCCTTACCATTGATATTTGGCAAAATTCATTCTGGGTAGCAGATGACCAGTGATTGACCACATGCGTAAGCCATCTTGGTCATCGTCACCTAAAATACATTGAGAACTCACTTAATGTGATCAAAAGAACAGGGTAGAAAGGTTTTGCATTGTGTAAACATGATCAATTGTTAGATTGTCTGTTAGAACTTTTCTGGTTGCTGGTTGCAAGAGAACTAGTGGATTGGTAGACTCCTTGTCGTTGTATCTAGAAGAGTGGACCCGTGAAGATCTTGGCCAGAATTGATCTTCAGTAACCCATGCTTGTCATAACAGGCGACTAACTGGGTCGAGTGGTCAGGCTCGCTGACCTGGTTGACACATGTCATCGTGTCACAAATGTGTAGATCGATGCTCATGTTGATCACTGGATTATCTGGTCCAGACTCGATTATTTACAGACCGCCACCATATACCTGTAATATTGCTGAGTGCTGTGTAAAACTAAACTCACTCACTTGCTAGAAGGAGTGGATCTGTGTTGATAATACCAGTCACTTGATTATCTTGTGCAGATTTGAATATTCGCAGGTTTCCGTGGCAAAGCGTAAAACAAGATAACATAAACATGAACAGGCTAAATAAAACCTGGAGTAATTAAAGACTAAAGGATTCCCATTGAAGTGATACTTGATCGTATCCAAGCAGTTAATACTAATCTGGTTCTGTTGTTTTATATCTTTCAGGTGAAATAGGTCAGAGAGTAGAAGCATATGTAAATAATAAATGGTGAGTATGTTGTGACTTCATTGTTAAAATGCGGACATCCTCAAGACTGATGTTTTACTGAACAATTTAGTCCAACAGTAAATATTCATATTAGAAATGTGGTAAAACCAGACTCACTCACTCACTCACTCACTCAACTTTGAAGGTACCCTGGAGTGGTTGTCAAGGTCAATGCAGCAGAGGCCAAATGGAAAGTCAAGTTTGACAACAACCAGAAGGATAAATATGATAAATGGTGAGTGTTTTTGTCTGCTTAGATGGAGTTACATCCCTTACTTGTGCCAGGATCTACTGATTTGGATAGATGAATTGCAATATAGCTGTGATCCTTGATATACTTGGATCTTTCAGGGCCATACCGTGATTGTTGATTGTCTGGTTCTGAAGGCGGCCCAAGTTGTCAAGGGTACTGTCAGAAACCGTTGCCATGATTAAACTTCTGAGTTTGTCAACATCATACTTTGTGCTCATGGGTTTCAACAAAATAGTAAACCCCTGTGTCTCAGTACTTAGGTCTTCCTCACACGTTAAACCTACATGCCACGATATACTGTTCAAAGTGATGTTGAACCCAACTCACGCACTGTTGAAGGTGTTACTTACTTTGTGTCACTGATAAATGTGGAAGATTTATGCGTTGGAAGCATAGAGTTGTACCCCTTAGTTGTTTCTGGATCCTATGGCTTCGTTTAGTGTAAGGGGCGGTGGGGTAGCCTAGTGGTTAAAGCGTTCACTCGTCACGCCGAAGGCCCGGGTTCGATTCCCCACATGGGTACAATGTGTGAAGCCCATTTCTGGTGTCCCCCGCCATGATATTGCTGGAATATTGCTAAAAACGGGTAAAACCATACTCAGTCAGTCAGTCGTTTAGTGTAGAAATCAGGAACCTTTTGCATTGTATATGTTTCTCCATAAATATCATCATGTTTTTCCCCCTCCCCAGCCATAAATTATGAACAGTTCCTTATGCCTGATTTGCTGTCTCACTAAAGTAGCATATAACTGAAATATTGTTATATCAATAAAATAGTGTTATAATTGATTAGCTGTTTCTCTTCATGTAGGGATTTTATGTAAGCTTTAGCAAGTCATGTGACCATGAGTTGTCTCCCCTGGTTGTCTGTGCAATCAATAGTGACTATGTACATGATGCATAGCTCTTTGTGAAGTGTCCTCTTCATACACGGATCAGTTTACCAGTTGTGTTATGTGGAAGATTTGTTGATGACTAAAATGTAATAATTTCATGTAAAGTATTTCTTAACCACTTGTAGAGATGATCGGAATGGAGAAATTGTGAAATGAGGGTCAATATTCTAAATGGAGTTATCCCCCCTTGGACCATTTCACCATTTCATGTTGTGCTTTCAATAACATCTATGGCAATCTCACCAGGTGATCATTTGGTCCAAGTCATGTAGAGGTGTTGAAATACACTGCATGTGATATGAGATGATGCTATTTCTTGACCTGATACATAAAGATTATTACACAAGCAAGTGTGCCTTATACGAAACGAGTGTGAAATTATGTACTAGTATTAAACATAATGCATAAGCTTACACGACTTTCGTATAAATCGTGTCGCACACTTGTGAGTGTAATAATTTGTTTATTATCCATTTTATTCATGTACATTTGTGCAGTAAAACATAGTAAGTAAGTATGACAGCCCTCTCCATTGATGTCACGTTCAGTTGTTTAATGACGTCACAGACGACGAAATACAGAAACAATGGTTGCTAGGCAAAAGTGATATGTGCACATATGATATTTATGACACTGGTTATACTTCACCACATGACTAATACACATTGTTACAAGACTGTGGATTCACTTGTTTACCTACACTTGGACATGAAAATCTCAGATCAATGGTTGTGTTTTTGGGTGACATCTAAGCAGGGCCTTGACCCAAGTCTTCAGCAGAAGTCAGTAAAATGCCCAAATTTGAATTAAGACATTTCCCCTTTTCTTGTACAAATGGTTAATGTGATGGCTTGGCCAGGCTGATAACAGGATCAGCGAAGACAAAGGGGCTTTAATGCTTTGTGTTACTTCATTGAATGTGATGTTAATATATACAATGTTAAAAACTTCTTTACAACTTCTTTATTATATACTGAGAGAAAATTCAAGCGTTCCTTTATTATTTTCCAGTTTTCATCACCAGTTTTGAATAGCGCTGTGGTGATGAAAACTGGGAAATAATAAAGGAACGCTTGAATTTTCCTGTGATCCTTTATTTGTTTTTCTTTTCTAAGTATATTATATGATGTCCCTGTTTAATGTTTATAAGCCTGTTCTGTGCTGTAGTACTTCACTCTTGCTTGACAATGGGATAAGAATCTATACCAAAATGTTGCATCATAATGTCATAAAGATGTTGTCATCCGTAAAGTATCATACCAGTCAAATTCATGAAGCAAATTTGTCTTAGCGGTAGAATCATCACTCATGTTGCAGCAGGCAGCATAGTCTGTCTCACAGTCCCTGAACCACATTATTTTCCCTACTGCCGAGCCCTCCATGCAGTGCTAAAGCAGTAAATGAAGCAAGTCTAGATTTCCTTACGTTCGTCTGAATCTCCCATCTCACTGGGGCTCCTTTTCAATTTAATGGGTTTATCTGTTACTATCAAAATTATATATATATTCAGAAACTAAGCCTTAGTATATAGGCAGCAATAATCAACTCAGAGTTACAACTTGAATGATTTAGCAAGTTCTGTTTTTGAAGGCTGAACAAGTGTGCGAAATAGCCACTGGCTTGTGAAAATCCATCAGGCCAGTAAATCTCCACAGTCAGTGGCCTGCCCATTCTCTTCCCACAGAGGTTACTTGTCATATCTTCCTACGAACCTCAGTTCTAATACGGCCATATTTCCGGGTTCTCGTAAAATCCCCTAGCGGCAAAAGATCGCAACACGAATTATCCCCCTTCTTTCTATCCAATCAGAACACGTGTTACATCGACTTAGATTCAACTTGACTAACACAAGCAAATGTGGGGCCACAAATATCCCCCATCTGCCGGGGACTTGTGTTGATGTTACACACAAGACGTTTAATGGCTAGCTTGTCCGTTGTCAACGAGGGCGATGGAGACGCCACTGATCCACCATAACATGACTGAGTTCTGTCTAGAAGAAACGTTTGTGCATCGCGCAGGGGAAGAAGTTTAGTTTTCTCGAAGCATACGGAAATTACCAAGGCCTTGCGAATGATCACTTTTGAAACAACGTCGCTGATTGCACAACTAAATCTGATTGCCACCAATCACGAGTCTTGAACGCTCACACCATGAAAGGGCCGTATTAGAACACAGGTTACGTAGGAAGATATGACAGGAGTAACCTCTGTGGGAAGAGAATGTGGCCTGACTGGCTAGTGAATTTTCATGGGATAATTTTGTAAATATATCACTCTTTCAAACTTGTTAAGTTATAATACCTTTTCAAATCATGCCAGATTATGGCGGGATAAAAATGTTCATCATATTTTGCAGCTTAATGATGAAACCTGTGTCGTGCCGACAATATCTTATTCTCATCTATTTAGTTTCTGCCTTCAGATTTCAGGCTAGTGGATTATTTTGTGGGCAGGTAACCTTCAGGCATAGCTAGCCCAACTGACTATCAAAATGTGGAAACTATTTCGCACACTGCTGAATATATACCACTTGTAATAAACTAATATAAATTGTCTCACTATCTGAACTGAGTATTGTGTTACTGCTGCAAAGTGATGAAGGGAGATAACTATGTTTGTCTTCTGACATTAGGATGATGTACTTGATGAAATATTGTTATATTTGTCTTCAGATTAATTGATGCAGATCTGTAGAGAAAAGCATTGATAGAATGGATACAGGGATTTTTAATTTCCCTTTCATCAGTACTGTGATATGTTCAAGGCTGACAATTTTTTTATACCATGGTCCAATGATGTTGGCATTTCTGTATAAGAGATTGGAGAAAAAATTCCTTTTGTTTGATAGGGATTAAATGCAATAAGTGTTACATTGAGAATATTGAATTTCATGTGAACTTAATGTTTTTTGGTGAACAAAATTCAAATGTTCACATTTTTAACATATAATTCAAGGTGAAAGGTGTCAGATCCTTGTGCTAACACAATCATAAACACCATTTGACCTGAGATTGCTGCTTGGAACAGGGCTCTGGTGTGAATTTCTTTGATCTAAGTATTCTTGGATTTCAAAACTGACTAGTTTGAAAATCAAGTGATCAAAGTGGCCAGTGGTGTTTATCGTGGTTGGATGTGGGGTCAAAGGCACAGCCATTAGCGTGTGAAATTTTTATAACAGCACTAGCCAGGCAGTCCTGATGGATACTTTTTTACTGGTCAAATTCAGATCTGAGTAGCTGATATTTTACCAATGAAATACAAGGTGAAATCTGGTAGGAAAGAGAAAAATCATAAGGCTAACATTTCTGTCTAAGTCAATATCAAACAGCTTTCTGTCTCATGCAGTACCCACAAAGGTCCGGGTTGGAATATTGACCTGTAACCCATGCTTGTGGTAAGAGGCGACTAACGGGGATCGGGTGGTCAGGCTCGCTGACTTGGTTGACACATGTCATTGTATCCCATTTGTGTAGATCGATGCTCATGCTGTTGATCCCTGTTTTTTCTGGTCCAGACTTTATTATTCACAGACCACAGCCGTATAGCTGGAATATTGCTGAATGCGGCGTAAAACTAAACTCACTCACTCACTCGCTGTTTCATGCAGAACCTGTGTAGCAGTAAGTTAAGTTAATGTTAAACACGAGGTTTTTGTTTTGAATTTGGTCTTACTTCTGAAGTAGACACAGAGCTCCAGATAAGATTTAGCTCATGTGGGTATTGTACCCACTGTATTTTTTTGGAGTGGGTATTATGAATGTTGAGTGGGTATTTCTTTTTCTGTTACCCACTGCTTTCAAATATGTGCGTATTTCAGTCATTATACCATTGAGTAAGTTTACTAAGCAGGTATGTTCTGTCATTCCCAATCAAAACCAATTTAAATATAATGGAAATGATTTCATCAAAAATCACTCATCCTATACTAACAGTACAACTTTATAGCAATCGATGTCTTTTTCATTACGCAAGCGATTTTTATAAATATATTCCGTACGCATTTATTTTAAACTCTCTGTGTATCTAACATTTTAAATGAGTAATTCGTTGCGTACGCAACAATTATTTTTCAATGCTTAATTCGATGCGTATTTTACCCGGATACGCAGCTTATCTGGTCCTCTGTAGACATTTTCTATTTGAGAAGGGAGGAATGTGTATGTATCGTTGCTCGCAAGATGGGAAATTTAGCAGGCCAGACGTGCTACCTTGATTTGATTTTCACTTACCAATAAGATGGCATGGATCACTGTTCACAATATCAATCACTTAATTGTCTGGTCTAGACTCGATTATTTACAGGCCGCCATTAAATACTGGAATATTGATGAATGCGACGCTAAACAGCAAACAGAGATAGCAAGTGTATCGTGACCAGTGTATCAAGATGTGTACTGTTGCATCCCTAGGATTAACATATAAAGAAGAGGAGGGTGTTTAAGTTGAATTTGCTCTTCATCAATACATAATGAATCCCATACGCATACTTTTGACTTGCAGTCTGTCTAGTCCAAACCCAGTTCAGGCTGCCAGGAGGACTTGGGTAGCCCATTTGTTCAAGTGTCCACTTATCATGCAGAAGGTCTGGGTTTGATTCCCCATGTGGGTAAAATGTGTCAAACCCAGTTACCTGTCAGTGATATTGCTCGGATATTGTTAAAAGATGTGTTAACACATGCTCAATCAACTCAGTCAACTGTCAAAGATTTTTACATCTGTTGTGTAAATTGGTTTTTTTGTTGTTTTTTTGTTTGTTTTTTCAGAAGACATATTATGTAGATTGAGTTTGTATTTACTCAGACTTTTTGTTGCCAAACACAGGCAGTTCCAACTGCTATTCCTCTTGAATTGGTTCTTTTAGTTTTAATTCATATGTTAAAAGACATGAATGATAATTATCATCTATATTTCTGTTTGTTTCTTAAACTGTAAGAAAGAAATTAACAGAAAATGAATATTATAACGAAGGCTGTAAAATTGAAGTTTCCTTCTTTAATTTGATGTATCAAACATTAGATCAACATCATATATATTTATCAATTAATTGCAAATATGTCTCAGCTAATGCTGTGGTACCATTTCTGGTGTCCCCAGCCATGATATTGCTGGAATTTGCTAAAAGCGGGCTCAAACTAAACTCACTCACTCACTCACTCACTCACTCACTCATTATCCTTCCTCAAGAATATTCTAAGTAAAATGGAAGGAACTGAAATCTTCCTTTGTGTGTGTCTGTAATGATTGTTTGCTCTATAATTTCTTATGGTAAATATTACTAAATATTCTTGAAAAGGGTTTTTATAAGTTGTAAGAATTTGCCCCCGATCCTATTCACTTTGTGAATAAAATAGGTTTAAACTAAACTAAAAATATATAAAATAACCTGTATTGTACAGGTGTTTTTAAATCATCTTTCAGTTTGATTTGGATAAGTAGGTCATTAAAGAGAAAACTTATCTTGGCTTGTTTGTTATAATATTAATAATAATAATAACAATAATAATAATGGATTTCTATGGCCCCTGGTATCCAACTCGAAGCTGTTCAATGGCGCTAGAAGGTTATTCAACCAGGTGCCCATTTTCTGCTGTGTGAACAGAGGCAATGTTGAACAAACTCACTTGCCTATGGTGTATCACATGTGCTTTGTTGTGGGGCAGGACTGAAGTCCTAGAAACTGTTAGGAGTCAAGCTGCCAAACACGGTCACCCATCCATGGACTCTCCGCGCCCAGTGTTGCTTAACTTCAACTGATTTGTGACCTGAGCTCTATGCACAGGACCACAGACCAACACATAATTCTTATAAATGTTGTAGATAATATTGAAAATGTACTGATTTAGTCACGTAAAAGTCCTTTGGATTATTCCTAATGGCAGTATGAGAAAGACATTGTGATATTTGTTTAGGAAATTTATTGCAATTTTGATTGATTTATACACCAATCCGAAATAAGGCCTTAGTTTGATTTTGAAAATGTGCTAACGGTGACAGAGTAAATGTTTTAAGATTCCTTGGAAATTGAGAAGCCCCATGCAGTGAAACTGATAGTTCTTTTCAATAACAGCAACAGAACCTATATCATTACGATACTGTCACTTAGACCTTTTAATTGTTTTATCTTGCACCAAACTGAAGCATATATTATCATAATCAAGTCGATTTAAACATGTAATTTGAAAAAAAGTCAGAGTTAGTTTAAGATATTTCTTAAAAATGTGAAATGTATGGCCTGCTTGCCCCTCCCCTCATCCCCAGGGGCAAGGCAGGAGTACCCCCTTCAGTCTCGTACAAAGATCGTCAATTGAAACTAATTGAAAACAATTGTTCTCTCGGAAGGGGGCACATCATCCGATTGATTCGAGATGCTCCTCGGGACTATCTAAATCTCATGTCACAGGCCACTGTGAGCATTCTATGAAAATTACTAGGTCTGGTGACGTTAATGAAAATATAATAACTGGCTTGAAAGCGTGGCGTTTAAACGTGCAATTTGTCTCGGCTTCCGTCTGGGGTTCAACTTTTCTAAGGTGAAGAAGGCGTAAAATTTCAGGCTCTGCTTATCTGAAAATTGTATCACCACCTTAGCCTTAATGTTGTCAAATCAACACCCTTGTTTTATGTGCGAAGGCCCAAGGATTAAGTCTAGACAATTGGAGGACAATGGGAGGGACCTGCCCCTCATTCTCGCTTCCCTGGAGGGGGTGGTGGTGAGCAGCAGTGCGTGAAAGCTTGGTCGTGTGCGGCTTTGTATGTACGTAGATAGGAAGAGACCCTTCCGTAATCAGCTTCCGCTTCCAAGGACCTCATACACCTTCAGTGTTCATTATCTCCTCAAGTAGCATTTGTTGACAAAGAATTGATGGGCTGAAAACCAATTGTGTGTAATTACTTAGTTGTGTGGAGTTATGCCTATTGCCTCGAGATTATGTGACTTGCTGATGGTAATTTCTGCTGTGGGGTTATTAGATCGAATTATGACTTGTGTTTGGAATAGTTCGGTATTGCAACTCATGATGGGAGGGGCGGTGGGGTAGCCTAATGGTTAAAGCGTTCGCTCGTCACGCCGAAGACCCGGGTTCGAATCCCCACATGGGCACAATGTGTTAAGCCCATTTCTGGTGTCCCCCGCCGTGATGTTGCTGGAATATTGCTAAAAGCGGCATAAAACCAAACTCAGTCAGTCAGTCATGATGGGAAGAAAGTGTGACAGGCAAAAACATGAAAAAAGCTTGTGTGATTTGATGTTTGTAAACTTAGGTATTATTATACTTACTGTTATCGATATCACAGACCACTTTCTAATGCCTCAAATTTATGTATCCAAAGAATATAATGGTTTTGTTTGTCAAATTGTCAAGGAACCCGTTTTGTAGACAATATGTTAATTTGTTTATATATTTAATATTTTAATGGTTTTGTTGGTGAAATGGTTAGGGAACTGGTTTTCAGTCCACTCATTAATTTGTATATATATTTATCAATTTAATGGTTTTGTGTGTTGAATGGTTAGGGAAGTAGTTTCTGGCCCATGGTTTTATTTGTTTTGTTAGAATCAGAATTTTCATAAGCATTTTTGTTAGGTTCATTTTATTTAGTTTTTAACATCTGAAAATGAGACATATTGAGGAAGATGTTTTACTTCAAGGCAGTTACCCTCAAAGTATTACAAACAACTTCAAAATTACATGAAAATTGATTTTTTCCAAGACTCCCTGTCCTGTCAGTGTAATTAAGGGTGGTTGAGGTAGAATGAGAGACGATGGTTTTCTAATGGACTGCATGCCCCCTGAGGGGAACCCCCGAGCTAATGATAGGCTACGTCAGCTAGAGGGCGCTGTATTACACTGCCATCTGTTGGCTTTGCGCAACTCGGACCTGTCCCTACAATGCTGACGCATTATTCTAAGTGTAAATGTATGTGTGTTTAATGACTCAATGCCTTACCCTGTAATAACTGACTGAATAGATTAGGGATTTGTATGGGTGTTGAAGTGTTGCCATTTTCCTCAATTTAGTGGCTGAATGATTCTGGAGAGTTTTGTTTTCGTGATTTATTGTGATAGTTGGCAACAGTTTCCGTTTACACTTTGTATTTCTTATTTGATTGATAAATACAGCAAGTCTAGAGTTCCAGAGACAAAAGTGTTGATTTAACTTGCACAATTAACATGGTTGATTTGCATTACAAAATACCTTTTGACATATTTTCTAAAATGACATGCCTCCCCTCTTTTCTGTATAGTGACCTTTTTTCACATTTAGAGTGAAAGGGTCCTTATTTTTGTTAGCTTGAATGAGCAGAAACACAGCTTTAAAAATATTGTGGAATCATTCTGTTAACACAGGGATAAAGTTCTTGAAAGCCGTTTAGAAGATGGCTGAACATGAATACATGACATGGTACAACATGAATACATGACATGGTACAACATGAATACATGACATGGTACAACATGAATACATGACATGGTACAACATGAATCCATGACATGGTACAAAGAAGCATATTGATTAAGTTGCAATATTTTTTATTTCTGTTTTCTAAAATTTGGCTCAGCTGGGTAACTGGAATTGGTTCAAACTGTTAAGGGTTACACCAGAAATAGAAATAGCCGTCACATTGCAAGAAACCACGGCCATAAATAGGTGTCTGTGCCTATGTCTCTGGAGTTGTCGGTATACTGGTAGATTTCCTGTAAAGGCATGGATAATTGGCTCAGTGGAGGCAAGGACCTGATATAATTTGACACAGTTAGAATTACGTTTTATTTTCAATTGTCCACAGTTGTGGTCTCTCACAGACTTCCCATCACCCTGATTAGAGGTGTGACGATACGGAAATGTCACGATACGATTCGATTCTATGCATATCACGGTATGCTATCTTTAGTTATTTTCTTTCAAAAAGTATATTTTGATAGCAAGTAACAGTGTAATTTTATACATAACCGTCAATTTCTAGTGAACATTAACAATTTTAAGGTTAACGATACATATCACAATACGAACAAAAGTATCGATATATTTATCGTCAGATAAAGTATCACGAATATCGATACTACGATGTATCGTCACAGCTCTAACCCTGATGGTGAAATTGTGGTCCGTAAGTGTCATTCTTGAATTTTACTCTCGACTCATTGACTTGCAAATCCAGTACATAATAAATAAACTATTTAAGATAATATAACTGAATTTATGGAAATTTACTTTCACCTACTTCACATTTTGTTGAAATTCCCAAAATAGTTAGAATTTAATTTTGAAGGGTTTAAATGAAAATGGGTTCATGGGAGTATATTTTGTGTGAGTGAGGTATCTTGATGGGCTAAGGCAATACACAGTGATAAAACAAGCAATAATCCAGACTCGTACAAGCACCCAACCTGTGAACATCTGGGTTACAATTGCCCTTCAGCAACCAATGCTTGTCCAAAAGGCGACAAATAGGATCTGTTGGTCAGGCTTGCTGACTTGCTTGACATGTCATTGTATCCCAATTGTGTAGGTCAGTGCTCATGCGGTTGATCACTGGATTGTTTGGTCCAGACTCAATTATTTACAGACCGCTGCCATGTAGCTTGACTATTGCTGAGTGCTACGTTAAACGTAAAAAAAAATAAAATAAAAAAATACAAGCAGTCACATGCATTTCACAAGTGACATTATCTTGAACACTATGTTAAAACCCATTTCACATTACCTGATGTTGAGAAGATGAGAAAACATTTTGAGATACCAGACAGTTTGTCAGGCAGAAATGTCCAGAGCTTCTCTCTCTTTTTCAGGTTTGAAAAAGGGGGTTCAGACATCAGAACGTCAAAGGTAAGTTTTGAAAATTTATCTACACAAGATTTGGCAAGATGTTTGGATCCTAGTGATTTTGCACTATATGAAGGCTACTGTCATAAGTTAGAATATTGCTTAGTGTGGAGTTAAGCTACACGGAGACAACAAGTCTAATATTTGAAAATATTGATAGACTGAGAAACACTTGGGAGATAAACATCATGTGTTGGCCAATTTCAGGGTGTTATTGAGTATTTGAAGCCTGGGAATTCATTTGGAACCAACGGCATTAGCCGGAGGGGCGGTGGGGTAGCCTAGTGGTTAAAGCGTTGGCTCGTCACGCCGAAGACCCGGTTCGAATCCCCACATGGGTACAATGTGTGAAGCCCATTTCTGGTGTCCCCAGCCGTGATGTTACTGGAATATTGCTAAAAGCGGCGTAAAACCAAACTCAGTCGGTCAGTCTGTCTATTCAGGCTCACTGACCATATAACCATGATACACAGTCCCAAGCAGCAGTGACCACTCTTTGTTCTGTACAATGAGGGGTGGGGTAGCCTAGTGATTAAAGCATTCTCTCGTCATGCCATAGACCCAGGTTCAATTCCGCACATGGGTGCAGTTTGTGAAGCCCATTTCAGGTGTCCCTGCTGTAATATTGCTAAAAGTGGCGTAAAACTAAACTCACTCACTCTCTACAATGATGTCTCCCCTTTTCCCATCAGCCGGGTCAGACTGGTGACACATCAACCACTGGTCCCCCCTCTCCTGCATCCATCTCATCGCATGATACAGCTACAGAGGCACCAACATCATCGACGGCCACCCCTGCCATCACGTCGTCTCAGTCCAGCCAGATCACCGATGAAATAGCTAATGGTTACAGGTAAGACCTCTAAACAGTACAGTCATGTGTATGGTTGGGGTTGCCTTGTGGTTAAAGTGTTTGGACCGCCTCCGTGGTGTAGTGGTTAGAGCGTCCACCCGGAGAGCGGAAGGTCGCTGGTTCGATCCCCGACCGCGTCATACCAAAAGACGTTAAAATATGGTACTTGTTGGTCCCTGCCTGGCGCTCGGCATTAATGGTTACAACAAGGACTGGTCGGCTCGGAGTCAGTATACTGTGTCTGAGTGGGGTATTCATGATTCACTGCGGCATGGTATCTCAGTGGGCTAGCACTATAAAACCAGCTTCAGTCCTGGCTAGTACAAGCAGCCGCACATACACATACACACACATGCACGTCGTCATATGAGCGAAATATTCTCAAGCACGACGTTAAACCCAATTTCACCTCACCTTAAAGTGTTTGCTTGTCACACCAGAGACATGGGTTCAGTTCCCCACATGGTTACCAGCCCATTTTTGTTGTTGTTCCCTGTGCTTGTATTCCTGGAATATTCCTAAAAGCAGCATCTAACCGTACTCTCTCTCCAACTCAATTTCTCAAATATTCTCCAGTGTAAAGATGTGGAAAAGAAATTTGAAAAGAAGACGAAAAGTCAGAGGAATCACTTTGTTTCTTTGATGCATTATTTCCTAATTTTCACCAGTTCTTGAAGCTATTTGGTGGAGTAAAAAGATTGGTTGTCAGACCAAACATCAAGTGAGGAAATTATTTGCACCTGTGACCATTCACTGATACTTTAATGTTAAAAAATGTATTTCTTCATGGAGGAAAAGGTGATTTGTCAGTCCACCAAGTTCGATATGTGTCCAGTGGACTGAGGAACTGTTGAAACAGTGTTTTCAACATGCTTTGCAGTGGCTAAACTGTATTTTTAAAAGTCTGTATGTCACTGACTTGTATAAGTTAGTCTTTGTAGTTTCCACTCTAGTATTGCTTCTGCAGATGTTGTTAAAAGGAAATCCTTTAGCTAATACCTTGAAGTCAGTGTCTCTCTGTCAGTCAGTCCGACAGTGCTAAACTATGATAACAATAATCATAATATAATAACAGTTTAATGGTAAAATATTTGTTTGTTTAAGCATCATTTAGTCTATGTACTAATATTGTTAATGGTGGTTATAAGTTGATGTTGATGACATTGTTTGGGCTTATGTAAGCATACCATTCATACTTCCCATGACTACATTTAAAGACAGTGGATCAAGTTTTTGAGTCAAAGGGTACATATAACCCCAGTGTTAAAGTGTCATGAGGCACCTGGGTTGATGTACCACAGATCTGAGCCACAGACATTGTCTCCTTCCACCTTACGTGCAGGCAGGTGCCCCACCACACACACACACACACACACACACACACACTCTCTCTCTCTCTCTCTCTCTCTCTCTCTCTCTCTCTCTCTCTCTCTCTCTCTCTCTCTCTCTCTCTCTCTCTCTCTCTCTCTCCCTCTCTCTCTCTCTCTCTCTCTCTCTCTCTCTCTCTCTCTCTCTCTCTCTCTCTCTCTCTCACACATGGAGTGCTTTGAGACAAACACAGTTGTAATGAAGAAGTTGTTCTTTACAATATAGTATATTACCTAATACTCCAACTTCTGAATGAGTTTCGAAGAAGTTAAAATGACTGTCTTTTGTTCCAGGACGTGTCTTCGATATTTCCTCCCTCCACAGTGGATAATGGACAAGGAGACGATATCAGCCATGTCACTGCCGGAACTGGCTGGCTTTCCTCTAGATGACTTCTTTGACCACTATGAGAAGGGCCTGAGAAGGGTGAGTTTGATGTTATTATCAATTTTTGTATTTTCCTTTAAACATAACAAAAAGTGGGCTTTGTAGTATGTTCAAGTTCAAAATTCAAAATTGCTTTGAGTTTTCTTAATACAACTATACAGCTCAAAAGAACTGAAGAACACCTTATGTTTTTCATATGATCAAGGGGGGCCCAGTAAACTGAGGTCCTGTTACTTGATCTGCAGTGGTTTGTTTGTGGGTTCAAATCCCGATTGGGGTGGTGGGCGAGCCTGATGGTTATAGCATTTGCTCGCCACGCCAAAGGCCCAGGTTCGATTCCCCACATGGGTACAATGTGTGAAGCCTATTTCTGGTGTCTCCCACTAGTGTGATATTGCAGGAATATGGCAAAAAGCGGCATAAAACCATACTCACTCACTCACTCAAATCCTGATTAGGACCCTAAGTTTGTGAGCAGCGTACCTGTGTTTGTAGATCTTACCAAGATGATAAATATGCTATTCACACTTTGCTAAGGATCAAATTATTGATTCAACAGAAAACTATGATATGGGGTCTAATTTGGTTTAAGTATCTAAGCTTATTGTAAGCATGGATCCTAGGTTTCAGTATGTCACTGCATCTTGTGGATCCCCTACCTGCTATTGACAGGTCTTGTGTACTTGTCAATGACCCGTGCCGTGATTTGCTGCAAAATGGTTGGTTGGTGCCATGAAAACCATTTTTATGGTTACTCATGTATCAAGTGCATAAGGTTAAATTAAAGTGGCTGTTTGCGTAAAGAGGGGTTACCATATCATTATTTATCCAGTTTTAAATGGATACAATGTCAAATTATAAGTCTATGTTGAAGTAAAGTTGTTGGTTTTTTATCCTTAGCAAAGTGTGAGTAGTATACCTTAAACCGGCATAAATTCAGGCACATGAAGATGACATTCTTTGACATAACTCGAATAGTGTTGGAAGCAGAGTTGAACCCAACACCCATCATATATCATTGCGATGACATAATATGAACTATTAAATACTTTAATATTGAAAATTGCGTTAACTTTTTTTGTTGAATATTTCATTCGAAATTGTCTGTCATATTCATGGCTAAGCCAGAATACAATATAATGTGTAGTAATATTTAATTAATCATTCAATGTATTTCAATCTGAAACCATGCAAAACAGTGAGGAAGTGATAGTTGTCATGTGACCAATCATGTGACCTGTCATGTGATGTGTTTCCAGCTTGTCAGCAACTTCCAGACAGAGGCGTCGGTACGGAAACAGGAGGCAGAGGAATCCCAGCAGAAACTTTCATCTGTCCGAAAACTCATCGCTAAACTTTTAAAATCAATAAATGATGTGAGTATTTTTATTATGTCTTTATCTTTGTTGGTTACATTGTTTTTTACTTTCTCATGATATTAGGAAATTGTGATTTACAGGCTTTTGATGTCTGCTTTATGATACTTGGGTCCATGCAGACTTCTGACACTCTACAGGCTGGTTGACAATTCTGACTGACTGGTCACAATGGTTGATGTGGTGGTCACAATGTCTGACCTGACTTACACAGTCTTCAAGATAGGTTGATTGTATGGTCACAATGTCTGATGTGACTGGTGACTGGAGTCTCGACATTGTGTGGTCACAATGTCTGACCTGACTTTCTGACCACACCACAGTCTTCAAGATAGGTTGATTGTATGGTCACAATGTCTACCACAGTCTTCAAGATAGGTTGATTGTATGGTCACAATGTCTGATGTGACTTCTGATGTGACTTACCACATTCCACAGGCTGGGTTGATTGTGTGTTCACAATGTCTGATGTGACTTACGACAGTCTTCATGATAGGTTGATTGTGTGGTCACAATGTCTGACCTGACTTACCACAGTCTTCAAGATAGGTTGATTGTATGGTCACAATGTCTGATGTGACTTACCACATTCCACAGGCTGGGTTGATTGTGTGTTCACAATGTCTGATCTTACGACAGACTTTGGACAGTCTTCAAGATAGGTTGATTGTGTGGTCACAATGTCTGATAGGTTGATTGTATGGTCACAATGTCTGATGTGACTTACCACATTCCACAGGCTGGGTTGATTGTGTGGTCACAATGTCTGATATGACTTACAACAGTCTTCAAGATAGGTTGATTGTATGGTCACAATGTCTCACCTGACTTCCGACAGTCTACAAGCATGGTTGTTTGTGTGGTGCACTACCCTACAAGTATCAATATTCTTCTCACCTGTATTACTGGCCAAGTGTCAATATTCCTCACCTGTATTACTCTATCACCTGTACTACCCTACAAGTATGAATACTCTTCACCTGTATTACTGGCCAAGTATCAATACTCTTCACCTGTAATACTCTCCAAGTATCAATACTCTTCACCTGTACTACTCTCCAAATTATTAATAGTATTCACTTGTACTACTCTCCAAGTATTAATACTCTTCACCTGTACTACTCTCCAAGTATCAATACTCTTCACCTGTACTACTCTCCAAGTATCAATACTCTTCACCTGTACTACCTTCCAAGTATCAATACTCTTCACCTGTACTACTCTCCAAGTATTAATACTCTTCACCTGTACTACTCTCCAAGTATCAATACTCCTCACCTGTAATACTCTCCAAGTATCAATACTCTTCACCTGTACTACCTTCCAAGTATCAATAATCTTCACCCGTACTACCTTCCAAGTATCAATATTCTTCACCCGTACTACCTTCCAAGTATCAATACTGGTCACCATACTGCCCTCGATGTATCAGTACTCTTTCACTAATATTTCCCTTCACGGACTGAATCTTCCGCCTCAATTTAGACCAGTAATCATCTGTCCTTGTTCCTCTAAAGTAATTACATTATAGTAGTTTCAAAAGTGGGACAAAAATTATAATTAATTCTCGTTCAAGTCAAAATAATAATACTAATTTTAACAAAATCTGGACATTTGGGGTATACGCTGGTTGTTTTTTTTCTGTCAGATGAATAGTTCAAATTGGACAAGCAGTGTCAAGAAGCAAATGTCTTCCATAACTTGTCTAGATTTTTAACTCAAATTTAAAAAAATCAAAATTAAAACTGTCAGCTTGAAAGAAGGCAATAAGTGAAACTCCCTCCTTGACCTGTCTGAGGACTTGGAGGGCTAATTAAGAAACTCTTCTAACAAACTTAAGAAACCTTTGAGACTTTTCCCCAAAGAAAGTCTGTGAATTTCAACAGCGTATTGTTTCGGAAGGCCTACAATTGGGTGAAGTTCACTTGAGAAGGCTAATTGAATTTTGTTGGGAGCTTTAGTAATTGATTCTCATACACAACTGATCCGAGCGTACAGATTAGGATCAGAATTAAGGCCCAACTCTGTCATTTTCTCGAAAATTAAATTGAGTAGCAAATTGTATTTGAGAGATACAAAACATAGAATGTTTTTTTTCACCACCAGAGGGAATTTTAGTGTCACAATTTGCTAGAATTAGGAGTCAAATATCTCTGGTTTCCCCATTTGTTGTTAATATGAGTTAAAGATATATTTACTTGAATATGGAGAAATTGTCAGTTCAGTAGAACATACAATATGTTTGATATGTGCAGAGTTCAGCCCATGTGTCACCATACATGCATTTAGTTTTGAAATAGTCAACATTGAAGTTACATTGAGGTCATGATGGAAGGGCTATGTTTGAATTAATTCCCATCTGATGAAAGACATAGTATCCTGTTTCCATACCGGGGCGTTGGGGTAGCCTAGTGGTTAAAGCGTGAAGCCCATTTTCTGGTGTCCCCCGCCGTGATGTTGCTGGAATATTGCTAAAAGCGACGTAAAACGGAACTCAGTCAGTCAGTGTTTCCATACCAATGTTAGCTTTAATTGTTATGTCATTAAGACTCTAAATCATGCACTCACAAATATTGCAATACAATAAACATGTGAACAGGGATTTACCATGAGTCCTGTATTTGAGGGTCCCTGGGACTCATACTCCTAATTTTCAGGGGTCCTGGACAACAAAATGGGGGGTCCCATACACTTAAACATTATTATTAATACTGTTTTTGTATTGTGTATCATGATCATCACATTGTTACAGTAATTAAATTGCAAATGACACCATAACCCAGCTAGTTGAAAACTCAATGATAACCTATTGTTACTTGATTGGAACTTTTACAAAAAGTATTTGGACCTAAATTTCGTAGCATCCACTGTCAATTTTTATGCGTATAGGACGCAGGAATTCGTGTCCCATAAATACCTGTGTGAATTTGTATGGAGTTCTATCACTTTGTGTAGTCAGTATAAGCTCACTCACACAGTATAAGCATTTTAAAATTGTACACAGTGTGATGTGCATGAACACATTATCTACCAAGCTCTGTGATTGGTCCTGCCACCCACAGTAGCCAGTTATATTTTCATTATTTGGACAAAGGATGGCCATGACAATCAAACTGTCATTGGTCAAGCAGAAGACCAGGAGTTACTTTCTTTTTCCAAAGAAATATCAGTCAGATGATCCTGATAATTAGCGATGAAACGGTACGCTCTTACCACGGTATGGTACGTATTGCAGTAGAAGGTTCTGTCCGGTTCTGTCCGTTTCAATTCAGTACATGTATATGAGACATGATCATAATGCAGAATATTTACAACGTGAGCCAGACCTTATGTTGTTTGATAACATGGAAACAAGATAACCATAATCTTTGTTATTTTGAATGAACAATTGTGTCGATAGAAATGACGGTACGAAAACCGAAAGTACTGCATTTTTGGATTGCATGACAGTATACCGAACGGAAGGCAAAATACCGTGGTTCTACTACTACTGCTGTGGACTGTTTCACCCCTAATGATAATTGTAAGGAAATGAAAGCCGATAGTTTGTAAGGTTGTCGGTCAAGTGAAGGCCTGGAACCTTGGTATATCTCTCGTGTATTTCAAGGGAATTGGCTTGAACTTAACCCATGGCTTAGATTATCAGACAAAAATCAAATGTCCTGTATCATGTATATCATGAAGAATTGTCCATCAGAGTTCCTGAGTGGTCCTCATTTTGGAAGTTAGGCCCATTAGGGAATGACAGTAAAACTGTTGAAGTTTGGAAAGAAAGAAGAATCCTGCCCCTAGTTATCAAAACTGGAAGAATGAAGATTTGTATCCAAACTAGAACTTTTGGATTGCATCTGATCTTTTGTCATGTCATCGTGACCTTGTTTGTTGCTCACATTGTCGACCCCTAGTTTGTACAGATTGACAGGCTTCCTTGATGTAGCTGGAACTGGGCTGCTGATGTCATGCTTAAATAATTAAGTTTATGATTCCAACCATGGAGTTTTCAGGAAATCATAAATGGGAAGAATAAAAGTATGTTTTTAGTGTCTGTGGTCAGTGAACCTGTGTAGATCCAGGTTAGAATTGATCTCCAGTAACCCATGCTTGTTGTTAGAGGCGACTAACGGGCCAGGCTCGCTGACTTGGTTGACACATGTCATTGATCCCAATCGTGTAGATTGATGCTAATGTTGTTGATCACTGGATTGTCTGGTCCAGACTCCATTATTTACAGACCGCTGCCATATAGCTGGAATATTGCTAAGTGTGGTGTAAAACTTAACTCACTCACAGTGGTCAGTGTTGTTACCTGGTTGTGTTTATGTGAAATAATGGCACATTGAGACAAATCATGATTAATATTTGAATTATTCATGTTTAAATCAGAGCAATTTAATTGAATCCCCCATAAGATACTCAAAGAATCTTCAAGAATTCAAGAGCTCCTACTCTTTAGAGTCTTTACACTAATGTTAAGCAATACACATTTATGAAGGGGACGACTAATTATCTAGATCTACTGAACTCTCCCAGGACCCCTGTATTTTGGACTGGTGGATAACTATCTACCACACTCAACAAGTATCTGATTAAATCACCCAATCACCAGCCATACCTACCCACAGGCTTTAAGATACGACTTTAAAAATCTCCAACGTTCGTTCTACCAATCTGTTAGCTGTTATGGAAGAAAACAGGAAAAAAGTGTGGCTTTTCACTACTTGTCCAGTTGCGGTAGTCCTCGAGGAGAAAGGGCTAGATTGCTGCTTTGCAGTAACATAGTGCCCTGTCAACTGTTCAGTCATAATTGATTGCTGAGGACTGGGCAAAAGGTTTTCCACTGAGCGAGCCCAAGGGGACCATCAATTGTGCACATGTGTCAATGGTTTGCGAGGCTTCATTGCTCGTCTGCTGCAGCGGCTGTGCATCTGCGGCGGCTGCGACCAGGGTGATTGTTCAGATGTGTAGACAGGGGACTCATTTTGCACAGACTGGACTGAAAATGAAAATAGGAAATTGGTCCAACCAAAAAGTTAGATTTCACATCTCATGAAAGTGTTTTATGTTATGTGTTTGGATATATTATGATATGTCTTACACTAAATATGTTTGTATTTGTGAGTTGAGGTCTGAATCATGAAATTGTGGAAGTGACGATTTGCATGTTTGTTAGAATGCAAGGACATATCTTTTATGTAATATGTTATATTGACAGGATGTTCGTTGTAAGGTGTTTTGGTTACAAACCTGGAAAGAATTTGTATTTAATAGCTGATTTTCAAACAATGTTAATTTGAAATCAGTATTGAAAACTGCATGATCTTGAGAAAATATCTTGAAGCACCGGATAAGTACTCAGTTTAGTTTGTCCAATAATTGTTATACATTTCCTACTTTAGTTTAAGTCCTAAAAAAGGCCTTTTTAATGGCTTGAATTTCATACTGACAATTCTGTGTGAACCATTATCACTCATGAATAATTTTGCCTCCATGGTGTATGGATGAAGTCGGTTTGCCTGGAGAGCAGAATGGAGGTGGTTCGAACTGTGGCACACCGAAAGGCATTAAAAAAGATACTTTTGTTACCTTTCCTGACACTCGTCCTTATACAAGGCCAGTTGGCTTAGAGTCAGTTTTCTGTGATTGGGCTTCCATGTTCAACTACAGCATGGTATGCCAGTGAGCTGGCACAGCATTAGTCTGGACATGTGTGCATGCATGTTGCTATGTAACTGAAATGATCTTGCGTGAATGGAACTTTGTGTGCTGCTTTTCCGTGCAACTTCGGGCATAATTTCATGGGTGACAAAAAGAAATCAAGCATACAGAAGCAGAACAGATTTAGTAGGGAAGTGTGTGTCGGCAGTGAAGATCTACGCTTATTCTAATGGCCACTGACAGGCCAACTCCAGGCCAGATGTGGCTCCAGACAGCCTAATGCTGGCCTTACAGCTGAATACAGGGATACAACTGTTCTTACAGCTGAATACAGGGATTCAATTGTTCTTACAGCTGATTACAGGATACAACTGTTCTTACAGCTGATTACAGGGATACAACTGTTCTTACAACTGATTACAGGGATACAACTGTTCTTACAGCTGAATACAGGGATACAACTGTTCTTACAGCTGAATACAGGGATACAACTGTTCTTACAGCTGAATACAGGCATGCAACTGTTACAGCTGAATACAGGATACATGTACAACTGTTCTTACAGCTGAATACAGGGAAAAAATGTTCTTACAGCTGAATAGAGGATACAACTGTTCTTACAGCTAATTACAGGGATACAACTGTTCTTACAGCTGAATACAGGATACATGTACAACTGTTCTTACAGCTGAATAAAGGATACAACTGTTCTTACAGCTGAATAAAGGATACAACTGTTCTTACAGCTGAATACAGGGATGCAACTGTTCTTACAGCTGAATACAGGCATGCAACTGTTCTTGCAGCTGAATACAGGGATACAACTGTTCTTACAGCTGAATACAGGCATGCAACTGTTCTTACAGCTGAATAGAGGATACAACTGTTCCTACAGTTGAATACAGGGATACAACTGTTCCTACAGCTGATCACAGGATACATGTACAACTGTTCTTACAGCTGAATAAAGGATACAACTGTTCTTACAGCTGAATACAGGGATGCAACTGTTCTTACAGCTGAATACAGGGATGCAACTGTTCTTACAGCTGAATAGAGGATACAACCGTTCTTACAGCTGAATAGAGGATACAACTGTTCTTACAGCTAATTACAGGATACATGTACAACTGTTCTTACAGCTGAATACAGGCATGCAACTGTTCTTACAGCTGAATACAGGGATACAACTGTTCTTACAGCTGAATACAGGATACATGTACAACTGTTCTTACAGCTGAATAAAGGATACAACTGTTCTTACAGCTGAATAGAGGATACAACTGTTCCTACAGCTAATTACAGGATACATGTACAACTGTTCTTACAGCTGAATACAGGCATGCAACTGTTCTTACAGCTGAATACAGGCATGCAACCGTTCTTACAGCTGAATACAGGCATGCAACTGTTCTTACAGCTGAATACAGGATACATGTACAACTGTTCTTACAGCTGAATAAAGGATACAACTGTTCTTACAGCTGAATACAGGGATGCAACTGTTCTTACAGCTGAATACAGGGATACAACTAGTCTTACAGCTGAATACAGAAATTGAACTGTTCTTACAGCTGAATAAAGAGAGACAACTGTTCGCAATCAAATTTTGTCTCATGACTGATGTTCTGGGTGCCGTTGTACAAAGCAACCTTAGCGCTACGTCAGTCGTAAGTCTGTGTTAGGGTATGGGAGTTACGATCATCTTAGCGCTACGATCGCTTTGTACAACGGCACCCTGGTATATAGGTTGATGTTGTCACTGTAGGGATTCAGGGTTGGGATTTCCTCAGCCATCTGTGCTTCCCACTAATGGATCTGGAGGTCAGGGTTTGTGACCTTGCATGTCATCCAACTCGGATGGTATGTGCCTGGCAGATAATATAAACATCAGATTTGCTTGGTGCAAATTCAATCTTATTAACAGGCTGTTGTGATATAGTTATAGACATGCAAGAAATTTTATCTATTGAACAACTGATAAAAGACGTTGCAGAAATCTTAGACAAGATTTTAAACCCCATCTCACCTCACATCCTTTTTTAATAGTTTGTTGCATCTGAAACCGTTTCAATTTCAGGAATTCGACATCGACCCTGACTCAGATGGTGACCAGGTGGACGAACTACTGGCAGCGTGTGTTCGCCAGGCTATGCAGGGATCACAGTCGTAGTCTTCGCACTGCAGTTATCTCCCCTTGATACAAGCTCCTGGTGACTGTATCACTAAATGACCACATACCAAACTTGTCAGTTCATGAAAGTGAACCGATTAGACTTCAAGCGAAACCATAGTCTTCAGTGGCTTTGTAGCCTTTGTAATTGGACTCTGTTAACTGTACTGATCAGCATCACCCAGATTTCTGTACAGTTCATATTTGCTGATGCTTTTGTTATATGTTGTTTTTGTTTTTTTCAACTTTCTTTTTAAAAGTTCAGTTCTGTAGAAGGGGGGTCATATAACTGAGAATACACTTGGTGAATTTCTGAATTGCTTTGCTGACTAACCTTTCATCAAACCGAGTACATCACTTGAAAAGCCTTTAAACAAAATGAGTGCAAGGTTACGTTAGTTTCTAACATTTGTTGAATTTGATAGTGCAGTTGCTTCCCTTATGTTTTCGAGTCACATTAACTTTAACGTTCTCTTGTTGCAGTGTTCCTATGATAAGAAGTGTTAGAGCTGGACTGGCTATCAATATAGATCATAGAGCTTGATAATTGATATATATCAGAGAAGGAATTTTGAGCAAAATTGACCAAAAGAAAGAAATCACCATATCACTGGTGAGTGGTGACATAATTATGCATGGATTACAAAACAGCATCCTGAACATAATATGGAAGCAGCCCATAAATATAAACCTAACTTTCTGTATTGTTTGAGTAAATTGAAACGTTTTATCATCACAAAAGTTAAGCAAGATATTACAGATGAATCAATGACATACATTTTGCATTGAAAATTAATAATTTTTCGCATCTACAATATTTCCGATTATCCGTCTTTTCAGCCTGCTCTGGTTTGATTAGAAAGTTTATTTCAGTTTGTAGGCCATCGGCCCATGTACATTAAGATAATTTAACAACCTGAAAATCAAGGGGAGATAACTCTGTATTTTTGGCTTGTAAGTCAGGCCAGTTAGTTCTAGCTAATGTTGCTAGTGCTGTTCTGTGTTCACGTGTGTTATTGCCATCTTGTACAGATTCATGTGTGAAGCATCATCCGTTTGTCATTGTGTACAAAGTCGCAGCCATTGTATTCTAATATCAGATCATTTCAGTACAACATTCTTATCAAAGAAATATATTCATTTAATAGTAAATATTATGTTATTATAGAAATGCTAACCAACTTTTAAACATGTTTTTGTTTTGAAGTTCATGCATGTACACATGAGGTGTACGTTTGTGTTGATAGTGCAATTATCGAAATGAAATAATCTTAATTTTAGAAACCCTGGTTTCTAGTTGTTCCTTGTCATATATGTATGTCATAATGCCAATGGCCAATACTCGAGCCTGTCCTTACTAATTTACAACAAGAAAGCCATTACACCTGTTTTTTATTTTTGTTTTGAGAAAATACTTCAGTACTTTGTTCACTGGCTGTCAGCTATATTAAAATTACAATATTATGGAAAGATCATCAATATTAATGTCATAAATACATTAAATATATAAACTACTGTACAAAATTTCGAGTATTAGTATTTTTGTATAAATAAGACCACATATTACTTTCAATTAAGCCTTCAAATGAGGAGTAATTTCAACACATGATTTATACAAAATTAGGAGATCAAGAAAGTGGACATAATCCACGTTTTAGCCATTATGCTAGGAGTTCACATTCTTGTGTAACACCTTACCACATCATAGATGGTAATAGAATCATGATTGGGTCGTAACTTAGCATGATTTGGGAACAGGAGGAATAAGTACATGTTGTAGTCATGGTTGTTAACAAAATAGATATACAAATAAATTCCATCATGCCCTTGACATTTTATGTTTAGCCAAAAAAGGTAAATATTAAAGTAGAAATGTTTAATATTTTATAAAGATCTTTTATTTCCTGAAATGACTTTTTATTTCTTGAAAATTAGTTCTCACTTGAGTGAGTTTTGTCATTAATCACTTTGTTGAGTTTATGCTGCTTTTAGAAACTGATACTGTGTACATACACATTTTAAGAACATACCTGTTGTCATTTTGTGATTCATAATATTTTAAGATTTTAAGAATGCATCACGGAACAATTCTAGATGTTGTAACTGTATATAAATCTGGATTCTATTGTCAGTGTTAACTGTCTGGATAGTATATATATATATATGTTTTGTGCTGTTAAATGTCTACACCAGTGTTCATGTCAACCAATGGAAACCAAGTAGAGGTATGGTTTGATTATCTGGGTTCCAGGTATAGTGATAAAGGTCATGTTCCATGCTGTGTGATACCAGTGGGGGCAAACGGGAAAATGCTGACACAGCAGAATTCACTCTTCATCTTACATGAATCATGTCCCACATATCAACAGGTGCTTGTTATGAACAGATAGTTTCCTTATCAGTCTGTGGTATGTTTGTAAGTAGAAATTTGTATTTCAAGACTTTCAGGTTTTTTGGGGTCCATCTTAAAGCGATGTAATTCGCTGTACAGGGTTACGCCCTTTGGGCACTCTGATTGTGGGTTTGAATCCTGGTTTACCCTGATCTTGGTTTCGGGGTTTGTCATCTCCATATCCTGTGTTTGAGGATTTCACCAACGTGGTAGGCATCTGAAACTTTGGGCTATCTTCACTTGTTCTGATGACAATCGGGGGTGGAAATAACTTTAAAATTGCTAGTGTACTCCAGTACAGTGGCACATGTAAAATCACTTGCCCTGATAATTTTCCCACTATACCGGACATTTTCTTGTTGATTTTTTAAATAAACAACATAATTAATATTGGAAAGTCAACCTGACACCGGTACAGTGTGATATACAGATTTGCTTGCCCGACAGAAAAAACACTGGAGTCGGGCAATGGGTTATTTCCACCCCTGACAATCCATGGTAAAACTGACAGTGTTTCAAAGGTGGTGTTTATCATAACTCCCTCCCTCCCTCCCTCGCTCTCCCTCACGTTGAAGACAAACAAACATAATCTTTTCTAGTATCTTGTCATTTTCAGTCAAGCAAATTGAGTCATATTCATGTTTAGTACATTTAAAGGTTGAACTGCTTGGTTAGAGCCACCAATAGTCATCCATGATTCTATATATCATGCTGAGACCATTGTCTTTAGGAAATTCAGGTTCTCATTGTTCATTTGAGGTACATTTCTCACAAAATACAGACATTGACATGAAAGTAAATACAGATTTTACAAACAAATTGTCCTAGATAAGTCATTTCAATTAAGACAGCATTATCAATTGTTTGTATATAGTTAATTTTAACGCTGATCAGTAAATCTAGAATATTAAGTTGGTCTTGGTCAAATAATGAACTTGGCCTTATAGACTCTTCTCAAACCAAGAATGTGAAATCTATGATTTAGTCCAAAAGCTAACTTGGCTAACAAAATGATTTGGTATTTTGCTGTTGGAACATCATCTTCATAGCCCAGTAGCCCAGTAGTTAAAGCATTTGCTCATCTCTTCCAAAGGCTGGGTTTGATTCCCCACATGTATACAATGTGTGATGCCTGATTCTGGTGTCCCATAATGCTGATCTTGCTGAAATTTTTGCTTTAATTAGTGTAAAAAAATATTCAGTCAGTATGTCTCTTTAAGGGTTAGGCAACACCTGTATGCTATGAAGCAGTACAGGAATGGTTGAAATTAATAATATTTCCATTAAAATATAACATTGAAGCAGCAGTAACAGGTAGTAATTAACCTACACTGAAAAAAGGCAGAGAACCAGATAATTTTATTTGAAGCCTTTATGTATTTCACATCCCCAGTGTTGATAATGCATTTGTATGTGCTTCATGGAAACCTTGACTTGATGCATTATCCTTGATAATGATTTATATGGTGATGTGGTAGTGAAGAGATACCTTGATTATTTTTGAAAAGACGGAATGTACAAGGAAGTTAAGGAACACTTCTTTGCTTTCATTTATCTTAATGCAAATATATTTATGTTACTATTAAGTATAGTATATATAACGGTTAAGGACCTGATTCTTCTACAAATAAAGTTCATCTGTCATGCAATAAAAGATGAAGTATATTGATTCAATAGACCCTGGTGGTGATGATACAGTCGTATCATTACACCACTGTTAACCAATAACGACTCACCTTGTTCCATCAGTATTCTGAATGTAGTGTAATTCTAACATGAATCTATATAATGCAAAAATTGTACTAATTAGTTGTAGTATCTGTACTGTTTTGGCAATGAAACTACTTGATATATACTTTCTTATGCTGCAACAGCTCAAGACAGAAAGGTGTTTTTGTATGTAAACTTGCCCTGTTATCCAGTCACTCAGTATTCTGTCAGTATTCTGAATGAAGTGTAAAGCTAACATGTAGGTGAACGTGTGTCGGAAATTCTAATTATCTCTATGATAGTGATCTCTCAGTAATAGTAATAGTAATGGGTGTAGTCTTTTAACTTTTATACTGCTCTAAATGACGTAGAGGAACGCTGGTTTTTTTTTCATATATAACTAAATGTATGACAATGAAGACATCTGACGTTCTTAAACTTCCTTTGTATAAAATACAAATAACTGACATCAAGGCCTTGAATGATCCATGAGAGTATTTGTGCATCGCTTTGTGCTACTGTGATTACATAAAGTATCCATAAAGTATCGTACCTTTTCTTACTATTCATCAACTTCTAAAATGCCAATAAAATATATGTGATTATATACTTTGATCATGTACCAGTACGAAACGTGGTTTGAAAGTTATTTGACAAATGCATTTTATGCCAAAAGGTCTAAAGGCATTGTTATTTTATTCCGACTCAGGATTTTAATACATCCATGCATCAGGTCTTGTTTTTTGACCTCACAAAGCCACAACCCTCACCTCTCTTCAGAACACCCCTTGCCCAAAGCCACACCATCACCTCTCTTCAGAATACCCCTTGCCCAAAGCCACACCATCACCTCTCTTCAGAACACCCCTTGCCTAAAGCCACACCCATCACCTCTCTTCAGAACACCCCTTGCCCAAAGCCACACCATCACCTCTCTTCAGAACACCCCTTGCCCAAAGCCACACCATCACCTCTCTTCAGAACACCCCTTGCCCAAAGCCACACCATCACCTCTCTTCAGAACACCCCTTGCCCAAAGCCACACCCATCACCTCTTTTCAGAACACCCCTTGCCCAAAGCCACACCATCACCTCTCTTCAGAACACCCCTTGCCCAAAGCCACACCATCACCTCTCTTCAGAACACCCCTTGCCCAAAGCCACACCATCACCTCTCTTCAGAACACCCCTTGCCCAAAGCCACACCCATCACCTCTCTTCAGAACACCCCTTGCCCAAAGCCACACCATCACCTCTCTTCAGAACACCCCTTGCCCAAAGCCACACCATCACCTCTCTTCAGAACATCCCTTGCCCAAAGCCACACCATCACCTCTCTTCAGAACACCCCTTGCCCAAAGCCACACCATCACCTCTCTTCAGAACACCCCTTGCCCAAAGCCACACCATCACCTCTCTCCAGAACATCCCTTGCCCAAAGACACACCATCACCTCTCTCCAGAACACCCCTTGCCCAAAGCCACACCATCACCTCTCTTCAGAATATCCCTCGCCCAACGCCACACCCATCACCTTTCTTCATAAAACCCCCTCCTCCCAAACACGCCCACATCCCAAACGCCCACATCACCACTTTCATATCAACACCCCTCTGACCAGTTCCCTTAGTGTACTGGACATGCTCCTGTCACTAATGTGATGGAATGTGTTAATGCCAGTTACTAACCACTTTTCATAACCAAGTTCATTGTCACATGGAATGGTGAAGGCAGAGTTTGTTTGGCAAAGACTGTGGGCTGAGGACTGATTGGTTTTCCATGAAATCTGCATTGATTGGTAGGCGGTCAAATATTTGCCATATTTTTGTGATGCAACATTGGGATAAACTTATCGATTGTAAATATCCCTAAAACAGGACAAACGTGTCGTGTTCGGTGCATGGCCCTGTTGCTAAAGGAGATCCCAACTCTGTCATAAGTTTATGTTAGAATAAAGTTAAACCTTGTTAAACCAGATCAAACCATTTGTGATTAAAACTGTCTGGATTGACAAATCGTTTTTACTGTTTTATATATATATATGGAGATTTTCTAATTTGTAATTGTCTGAATGAGGTTACCAGATTAACAAGGTGTCGCTGCATCCCGTGGCTGCTTTATATACAGCCATATGTGGTAGTTCTGGATATTGGTTGTGGTAGCGCTATGGTTGCTTTGTGAAATGGCTCTGGGTGTGTGTACCATTTTATGAGTTCAATGAAAAAGTGAATATCCATAGTAAACGCAATAGAAACTGTTCAGTGTTGACCAGGCAACCTTAACAAGGAGGAAAGGCTGTTTGAGGACCTATTGTTTTGTACTATTTAACTAACTGACTAGATATTGCAATTCCAGGACTCTTGTGAGAGGTACTGGTAGTGATTTTCAGACTTGTGAGCAGTTTAATTACGTTAAATAATGGGCACAAAACTGTTAAGCAGATGAGCATCACCATCACCATCCAGACCATGTCTGATCACTGATATTCAATAAGTCGAGTCTAATCTGACGAAATATGTGTAGAAAAGGCTTCAGTCAGTTCTATTTCCTTCCTCTGCATCCAGACTATGCTGAACACAAAGAGTCAGGATAAACTAGATTCTGAGGGGATATGTTAATGACACTACGTTACCTACCATTCTTCACTACCCAAAAATATTCCCAAAAACTTGATCCCTGACAAGTTCTGTTCAGTATATTTGGTTGCATGAAATTTGATGTAGGAAATGATAATATTTTGTGAACAAGATATGTTAGTGTTCCTTTATTCAATGGATACTGAGTCAGTCCGTGACATACATGTTACCTTAAGAACAAGATTATTGTTTTACCCTTTAAAGTTAAACCATTCAGAGGACCTGGGTGTTGAGTAGTTGAAGCAATGCAGGAATCTGGAGTTGCCTGCCCTTGATATGACATGACATGACATGACATGACATGACTTTGATTGTTGATTCATATTACCCAAACTACATTATCATCTTAGGACTGTCAGCACAGTACATGAGTTTCACCAGAATGGTAACCTATGAGAGTCTTTAAGTTTATTAAAATATTCAGCTGATGGGCAATGATACTGTTAAAGTTATACTAATGTTCAAAGAAACATATACAACTAATGCACACAGGTAGCCCTTTAGCTTCTTGTGCTTTGGGGACGGTGGGGTAGCCTAGTGGTTTAAGCGTTGGCTCGTCACGCCGAAGACCCAGGTTCGAATCCCCACATGGGTACAATGTGTGAAGCCCATTTCTGGTGTCCCCCGCCGTGATGTTGCTGGAATATTGCTAAAGGCGGCGTAAAACAAAACTCAGTCAGTCAGTCAGTCTTGTGCTTTGAGTGAGTTGCAGGGTTCATTTGAAGGTGAGGGCAGGCTGTCCTGGGTTGTGTTTTTCAAAGAGCTGATAGCCTAACAGCTTCAGTAAATCTATGTTATATTTGAGACATTGTTATGATCCTAGCAAGAAGATTGCTGTGTGAAGCGGGCCATGTACCCTCTTCTGTGAAGATATGTAGAGTCTGAAACCTATATTTAAGTCTGTGTTGAAGTATAGGAATATACACATCAAAAACACCACCATCACTTTGTGGAAAGACGGTGACAAGTTTTTGCTGACAGAAAATATTTTGCCATTGATAGTTTCCAGAAAAGTACTGATATATTTCCATTGAGTACTTTCAATTAAATGTACCTGTTTGGAACATTTGTGCATGCAGGTGTCCTTGGCGAAAATAAAGACACTTCTAAACCCCTTTTGAACATGTTTCGATTGTTGTGAAATATTGTTCGGATATTGATAATTGACGGGTGTGGATATGAACGTATAGGCTAACTGAAGATTTGATCATAAAGGGACTTCATTAAGTTAAGTAACGTTTCAGGAATAGCATATTTTCTTGTTAGATCTTGGCAATAAGACATTCAACCCACCAAGCTTATATTGCCATGTTTCATTGTTCTGTTTTATTTACCCCATTCATGGCATATTTCTGTGTGCTTTAAATGTACATATATTTCAGTTTTAGTATCATGTTTACAGTCATTTACATCATCATGAATAAACATTTGATTTTGATGAAAGGTTCTGTCATTCTTTCACACATCCACGAATGTCTAAATCAAAGCGAAGAAAGCCTTTCCATATCAACAAGGAATCTCTGCTAGAAAGGAAGAGTTGAATTACAAACCCACCTATATCATGAGCATGTGGTTATGAATCGCTCTCAAGAGATAATGTTACCAGGTGTTCATGGAAAGTTGTGAATACCCAAGCCCAGGCTTGACACCTCCCATTTCTGGTGTCCCCCAGCCGTGATATTGTTGGAATATTGCTAAAAGCGGCGCAAAACCATACTCACTCATTCACTTGTCACAAACACACGCAAAAGCAAGTCAATTGTTCAGAAAAAAATAAAAACAGAAACATGACATATATGGCACGAGTCTAAATTGGACAGTAGTAAAGTCAGTATGTAGAATTGTTTTCTAAACTGCCAATACTGTTGACAAAAACTATGCATTTATGACACATAATTATTCATTTTAAATAAATTGGGCCATGTTGACCAGCCCTGAGCAATTTGACCAAAAATCCGAGGCAATTTCACAAAATGTGTTGGAGCATTTTGTAGCTGGGGCAATTCGACTGGTACCCAATGACGTGTAAACCAAGTCTGACCACCCGATACCATCGGTCGTCTCTTAGGACAAGCATGGGTTGTTGAAGATCAATTCTAACCCTGATCTTCACGGTTACAGCACACTGTGATATGAAAGAAACACCTATAACACCTTGACTCTTGCCCTTTCTCCGTGGGGAGACTACCCTCGCCTCGTCTGTGTACGTTTCACAGGAAACAGCCGAAAGAGACAACCAATCAGTTTCCGGTACCATTAGAAACCTATGTTCACTGTGCAATTAACAGTGGTTGACTGACACCCAAGGAGAATATTCCACGGAATGTCCGGGAGGTCAATAACATGTTTCGAAACTGTCAGTTTGAAAAGTGTTTTGTTTGTTGTTTAACGCAATGTTCCAGATATTCCGGCCGTCTGTAAATAGTCGAGGCTGGGCCAGACAATCCAGTGACTGACATAATGAGCATCGATCTACGCAGTTGGGATACGATGACATGTGTCAACCAAGATAAGTACATGACACGTTATTTCACCAGGTGAATCTGATCATTCACCTGATGAAGGAGCAAGAAGTAGCTCTGAAAGTCGTGCAAAGACTAAAAAGAAGTTGTTATCCATAAATCGCATAAATGTATTCATGTTCGTACAACTTCTAGATGCCTTTCAAGAACTTCATGTGGCAACCAAGTCTGCGACAACACGATCGAGTTAGTCGCCTCTTACGAGAAGCACGGGTTGCTGAAAAGCAATTCTAAATCAAATCTTCACGGGTTGCAAAACTATACCTTTGCATGTAAGGAATTGTCCACCCAATACCCAAGGGGATGTTAGAGACGGGTCGTTTCTATACCTTTGCATGTAAGGAATTGTCCACCCTATAACCAAGGGGATGTTAGAGACGGGTCGTTTCTATATCTTTGCATGTAAGGAATTGTCCACCCTATAACCAAGGGGATGTTAGAGACAGGTCGTTTCTATACCTTTGCATGTAAGGAATTGTCCACCCTATAACCAAGGGGATGTTAGAGACGGGTCGTTTCCAGTAACGGACACATAAGATATCTGCCAGTATAAGATGCGTATCATCTACTGAAGTTCGCTTCCTCCTTAAGCCAAAAGGCCTAAATGTAAGTAAACAAAAACTTACCATAAACCTCTTAAGCATGAGTTTGCGGCAAAATTATGATATCTCCTGGTCTTGTCTTGACTCTTAATTCTCTTTAAAACAAATTATTAATCTACTATTTGAATAAAAACTATGGGCTTCTTAGCCAGCCGAATAGGTAGAAAATGGCTAATGCGGGGTAAAGCAATATTCATTCTTTCGTCCGTTCATAGCCACGGACGGTGGTGATATATTTTTAGCTCTCCTGGCTAGGTGACGAATCAGCGGCTGTATTTTTAATGTGTTTTCTTAGTATAGCACACTATACTCATGCTAAAAACCTTCATTGTAAAGGAGCTATTTATTTTTGAAATTTGTGGTGAATGCATGTTTTAATAACCCTTTAAATTTTACGGGTCTCATAACAAATGGTGGCCTTTGTTGGGTCTTTATTGTTTATTTTCTGTTCATGTAATGTGTGTACAAGAGGTAGGACTCTCTTTAACCGGCGGGCAGACTTGTCTCCCACTCACACAGTCGCCACAAACTGGCATCGTAGATGTGAAACGTTTGCGATAACAATACGCCCGTGTCTTGTGAAGGGACACCTGAAGTTTCTCAAGTCTTGCTTACATTTCAGATTCATTGGTGGTAGTTACAGTAGTTGAGTAGTTGATGTAGCACTAGCAGTAGTAGCAGTAGTAGCAGCAGCAGTAGCAGTGAGGTGAGGTGAGGTGAAAATGGGTTTAACGTCGTGCTTAAGAATATTTCGCTCATATGACGACGTGCATGTGTCTGTATGTGTATGTGCGGCTTCTTGTACTAGCCCAGACTGAAGCTGGTTTTATAGTGCTAGCCCACTGAGATACCATGCCGCAGTGAAGCATGAATAGCACTCGGACACATTAGCACCCCAGCCGACCAGTCCTTGTTGT
The DNA here is from genome assembly GCF_003918875.1 of Haliotis rubra. Classification (NCBI taxonomy): domain Eukaryota; kingdom Metazoa; phylum Mollusca; class Gastropoda; order Lepetellida; family Haliotidae; genus Haliotis; species Haliotis rubra. The sequence goes on from NW_025766115.1 coordinate 399,267, forward strand.
AGCCATTAGCAGAGCAGCAGCAGGGAGCAGCACCATATTTTAACGTCTTTTGGTACGCGGTCGGGGAGCGAAGCCGCGCAGCAGGGGCGCAGCTGAACAGCAGCAGCAGCAGCAGCAGTAGTAGCAGCAGCAGTAGCAGCAGCAGCAGCAGCAGCAGGCAGCAGTAGCAGCAGTAGCAGCAGTAGCAGCAAGCTGCAGCAGCAGCAGCAGCAGCAGCAGCAGCAGCAGCAGCAGCAGCAGCAGCAGCAGCAGCAGCAGCAGCAGCAGCAGCAGCAGCAGCAGTAGCAGCAGCAGCAGCAGCAGCAGCAGCAGCAGCAGCAGTGGTTGTAGCAGCAGCAGCAGCAGCAGCAGCAGCAGTAGCAGCAGCAGCAGTAGCAGCAGCAGCAGCAGCAGCAGCAGCAGCAGCAGCAGCAGCAGTAGTAGCAGTAGTAGCAGCAGCAGTAGCAGCAGTAGCAGCAGCAGCAGCAGTAGCAGTAGCAGCAGTAGCAGCAGTAGCAGTAGCAGTAGCAGCAGTAGCAGTAGCAGTAGCAGTAGCAGCAGTAGCAGCAGTAGTAGCAGTAGCAGTAGCAGCAGTAGTAGTAGTAGCAGTAGTAGTAGCAGCAGCAGTAGCAGCAGTAGCAGTAGTAGCAGCAGTAGTAGCAGTAGTAGCAGCAGTAGCAGTAGCAGCAGTTGCAGTAGCAGTAGCAGCAGCAGCAGTAGCAGTAGTAGCAGCAGTAGCAGCAGTAGCAGCAGTAGTGTGTAGTAGTAGTAGCAGCAGTAGTAGTAGTAGCAGTAGCAGCAGTAGCAGCAGCAGCAGTGGCAGCAGTAGTAGTTGTAGTAGTAGTAGTAGCAGTAGCAGTAGCAGTAGTAGTAGTAGCAGTAGTAGTAGTAGTTGTAGTAGTAGTAGTAGTAGTATTTACATAATAAACAAATACATGAATGCAGCAAAGAGTGCCTGGCAATCATATTTGTGTCCAAAGCCACAGAAATTAATTTGGTTTCAGAAATATGAAAAACAAAGTCAGGTTGGGAGGTGTTAAACCTGTTGGGAGTCTGAAAACGTCAGGTTTGTTAGTTTGAATACGTTAGAGGCTGAATACAGGCCAATTCCAAATAGTTTTGTTACCGTTATTTTCATTGACACCCTCTACATGTTTTGAGTCATGCTGTGGATTGACCTCTGTGGTGGGGTGGTGGTGGAATTGGGTTTAACGTCGTGCTTGAGTTTCGCTCATATGACGTCGTGCATGCGTGTGTGTGTATGTTCGGGTGCTTGTCCTAGCCAAGACTTAAGCTGTTTTTATAGTGCTTGCTCACTGTGATACCATGCCGCAGTGAAGCATAAATACCCAACTCAGACACATGATACTGACTCCGAGCCGACCAGTCCCTGTTGTACCCATTAATGCTGAGCGCCAGGCAGGGACCAACAAGTACCATATTTTAACGTCTTTTGGTATGACGCAGTCGGGGATCGAACCCGCGACCTTCCGCACTCCGGGCGGACGCTCTAGCCACTACACCACGGAGGCGGTCGGATTGACCTCTGAGTTCAAAACCCCATATGATTGCTGTTGTTGTTATTGCTGTTATCGCTGTTGTTGTTGTTATTATGTTACGTGTTAGTTCTCAGCTAGAAACTAAAAGTTAACCGGAAATCAACCCGTAAAAGAAATTGGTGTCAAAACCAAGAAACAACAAGGCAATGGGATATAATAAACAATTGTGTTCTAAAATTAACTAAATTTACCAATTAATACAAATCACTACAATGATATTACAGCGGCAGTACATATATAATACAGTGCTTCTAGTCCCCGACCGCGTCATACCAAAAGACGTTAAAATATGGCACTTGTTGGTCCCTGCCTGGCGCTCGGCATTAATGGGTACAACAAGGACTGGTCGGCTCGGAGTCAGTATACTGTGTCTGATTGGGGTATTCATGCTTCACTGCGGCATGGTATCTCAGTGGGCTAGCACTATAAAACCAGCTTCAGTCTGGGCTAGTACAAGCAGCCGCACATACACATACGCATGCACGTCGTCATATGAGCGAAATATTCTCAAGCACGACGTAAAACCCAATTTCACCTCACCTCACCTTCTAGTATTAGACAGAGATGGTAAGATTCATCTGGATGTGTTATTTTCTAAGGAATAATTGATAAACACCCACATTTCTGTCTTAGAGAAAATGTCAGGACTGGGTAAGAACAGCTAGTCCGAGACTAGATACCATCTAGAGGAACAACCTGTTTAGTCGTCATAACTACAGTCCGTTTGAGTCAGAAACGGACCGATGAATTGCAAATTTTATCATTGTACAAAATTGCCACATAAATATAAATAGTATACATATTTATCATTTACTAATACCCAACAGCTTTCTTATATGTGAAAATTTTCGGGACTCCACCAAAAAAGTTCTTTAAGAAACTATCATTAAAATTTTGACACAGTTCACTATTTGTTACGAGGGAGGAGTGCAGAGAAAGGGACAGCCACGAGTGTACCAAACAAAAACATTTGAATAAGTGTGTTACTGAAGGAAACCTATGTGTAAATTAGTAATGCTAAGGACAGTCCTTAAAGGTTTAAATTTTCACTGTAAAATAATAAACTTGGGAAATATTTATTTGTATTTAAATAAAAACGTGAAATTCTGGTTTCATTTACTCGCTGTGACAACATGCAGCTTGTGGACAGCTGTGAGTACTTTAATACACACGTAGTTTCATTGTTAATCCAATTTTCTTGTGAAACTTCTCTAATGTCCAAGATATTTTTATGGATGAAACTTCTTTTTAATTTCTAGGGGACCTGGAATGGTCTCGAAACGTCGTGAGAGAAATTGAAAAGAAGTTTAATCCATAAAAATATCTTGGACATCAATGTACAACTTCTAAATGCCACTGAAAGACATCAAACTTCTCCAAGCCTGAATCTTCACACTAACGATTATTCAGCCAATATTCACCTGCGATTCTTGTGCTATCGACATAACCTTTTAAAAATATCTTTCTCTGGGTGGTCCAGTATAATACCGTGTAAACACTGACCCTGTCCAAATTCTGAATAAAATCATTTTGCATGCTAACAATGATTTTTTTTAAAAAGTACAGATTTCATCTTTTTACAATGAAAATGTCATTTTGCTATACGATGATCAAAGTTTACGATGTTCAAACAAGTTATTTATTCATACGAAAAGAATATTTGATTTTCATCACACTTTGTCTGCAAAGATTGATAAGACCTCGTTCCCTAATATTTTAAGTGGTTTTATTTCATAAAAAAAATCAAAGAATAAAAAACGTATCAATTTCTTCTCACAACGAGTAAAAAAACACAAAAGAACTTCGAAAACAAATTCATCGCAAACAGGACAAAGACTCCGCGTTCGTTTTGAGCAAATTTGACATTTTCCTATTTCAGCACAAACGCCACGCTTACTTTTAGAATAAATTATCACGTTACCTGCCGGCCTACCTGTTTAATCAAGTGTATTATATTCTACACTTTATCATTTAATCTTATCTTTTGATAAAGAAAACAGCAAAATAAAGAACACAGCACTTTGGCCGCGTGCCTAGTTTGAATGGTGTTAAAGCATCATAAATGTTACATGGGAATTATAAACTCTAATACATTAAACTCGTGGTTGGATGAGAAAATTCATTATAATCCTCCTTATCTTTTCAATATCTTTTTTAACAGGTCCCTATCGGTTTCAATATAACACAAGATGCCAATGCACGAGCCGGGCACGTGGTGGGATACGATTGGCATAAATTAGCACGTAAATTCCTATTAATGTTGCCATTTGGCCGCTGGGACACACACACCTGGGATAATATACTTGTTTAGCTAAGACGGCTTCTGTCGATTTATACAAGGATTTGGGCAAAATTTCAACTTAAATCAAAGAAGCTTTATGTGACCGATCGTCGGATAATGACTATACACTGGTTCACCTTATCGTTGAGTTGCTTTCGTCGATAACGTCCGTTAACATTTCATAGGTAATTTGTTGAACATAATGAGGTCCAAACATCAGTATCATAAGACTCCATTAAAGGGGGCATTTAGAATTATGAGGGTCTTTTTATGGGCGTTTTCTAAATTAACGGATTATACAAAGTTTCGAAAATGTGAGAAATTGTGAATATTGGGTGAAGATTTTTGACACGTTTGTAATTGTTTTTGTTTGGAAACTAAGCACAGTAACCGTATTTATGAGCGTTTTGTGTTATAAAATATAACGTGCTGAATCCGTTTTAATCTATAAACATTCAGGTAAGCCCTGTCAAGTGATATTACCTCGTCTGATGCATAGTAAAGCACCACTTTATGAGCCTGTTCGTTTTCAATAACCAATAATATCAATGGCACATTTAATGATACTGTGAAAAAAAAATTGAATTTGAAAATTCAAAGTGAACTGAAATAACACGGTCGTGTTTAAGTATACGCAAAGACACTAATTCCGGATCATGTAAATTTCAAATAGTCACTGGTATGTTATTAACTGGTCCCTGGTCTTTATCGCTATTACATGTATTGTATGTCTTTATAGACAGATCAAACTTTGTATTCTACAGTCTTTGTCAGGAAACACTCCTCCAGAAGCACACTGGCCCACCTCACCACTGGTAATAACCCCAATTGTGTAAATCGATGTTTATGCTGTTAATCCCTGGATTGTCTGGTCCAGACTCGATTATTTACAGACCGCCACCATATAGCTGGAATATTGCTGAATGTGGCGTAAAACTAAACTCACTCACTCACTCTGGTAATAACTAGGGGTGGGTATTGCAGAGAATTTTCATATTGCGATGCGAAAGCATGTATTGCAATATGTATTGCAATATATTGCATGAAGTATTTTTAAACAAAAAACTACTTATAATCGAGTTAATGCTTGATTTATAGAGCAAAAACACAACAAAATCACTATGCTTGATTAAGCTTTAATAACAACTTTTAATCATGATAAAATAAAAGTGTGAATAATATTTGGCACAAACGAAACAAGGAAATATCCGAAAATTTCCGAGTGTTACGAAGTTTTCCGAATGCAAGTCAAAATACCGGTTTTCGATCAGCGTATCGCAATACGTATCGTTTTCATGTCTGAACCGGTAAATACCGGTAAACCGGTTATATTGCGCAGCCCTAGCAATAACCAGTACACGTTAGAGTTTTAGAGCAAATAGTGGATTTGAACTAAGAACTTCTAGCACTATGAGGAAGTGTGAGTGAATGATTGGGTTTAATGCAGTACCACTGTGGTGAACCGTGCGCCTTTGTGTTTTGTTTGATTGTTGTTTAACGCCACAGTCAACAATTTTCCAGTATGACGGTGGTCTGTCAATAATCGAGCCTGACAATCCAGTGATTGACAACAGCAGCACCAGTCTAAGGAATTGGGAACCGATGACATGTGTCAACAAGTCAGCGAGTCTGACCACCCGATCCCGTTAGTCGCCTCCTTCGACAAGCATGGGTTACTGAAGACCTATTCTAACCCGGATCTTCACGTGTTGAAACCTACGAACACAAGTAAGATGTTGACAAACAAAGAAAATGGGCAAACTGGGATTAGAACCTACGATATTACGATTCTGGTGTGCCAGAAAGAGGCAGCTGCAGAACATTAGACAACTGAGCCATCGACCACGTCTACGCCAACGACAAACAGAACATGTCTATATTTAGATATATTCTGACAAATGCCAGCTGGAATGATATTCTCTGCTTTTATAAGACGACTTCTTTGTTAAAGCATTTCAGGGACATACGCACACACACACGCGCGCGCACGTACGCACACATGTATACACACAGGCACATGCTTTCACGCGCTTGTTGAAACCCCTTTAACATCAAATCACCTCTTTGTTAAAAGAAAACTTCACTTCTTTAGAGATTTGCTTTCAGAAATTCTGTTCATGAAATTATTTTGTTTGAATTTACCAGTCAGACACCAAGTTCGGTTATTAGGTTAATTTTTACTACACTGGAACAATTGGGCTGAAAACAATCGAGATCATAATTTGAGAAGAAAAAACAAACAAAATTGTTTAACACATAATTTACCTCATTGTTCGATTCAAAAGTCTACAGACACCCAATCAACGAAATTCCACTAATCTAGTGAAGCATCACAGACACTGCGTGTATCCCAGTAATGCTGTTCTGCATTTTTTCCATACTGGGATATTGAGTCTGTTTTTTTCATAGTTTAAATACTGCATTTATATATTCCATAGCTGGAATATAAAATTTATTAATTCCACAGGTGGAATGTTACATTTATATATTCCATGACTGGACTATAGCGTATACACACTAAACGTTACCCTCCTACCTTTATGAATTACTTAAATACTATCAAAGATATGTTAGAAAGTATTAGTTTACAAGAAAGCTTAACAACACAGCTTTATGCAAATCACGAAACAAAATTCTCAGATGCATTCATACTTAAGTGAAATGCATCTTTGTCAGAAGAGTTAAATTGTCCTATTTTCATCCATGCCGGAATAAACCAATAACAGTGTTTAAGATGTCTAAAAGAAAGGTTGAAATACAATTTGCTTTGAGACACAGATAAACCATTTCAAGACACCATTTTCAACTATTAAAACAAGAATCAACTGTTGTAGAGTGTGTAAAATTGTAAAATAATCATTCCTACGATTTCAGTCTTTTAAAACATTTTCTGCTTTGCATTTGTGAAAACAAGTAAAACGTTTCTTTGATATTGTGAAAAAATGCTTAAGGACATCTAAAATTACCTTTGTTAACATTTTGCTTGCAAAGTAACATTTTTCCATTTTCTGTTTACACATAGCAATATCAATCGCCAAAACGCAACAATATTCAAGCAGTATTTGCATCCATTTCACATGTAGAATGATTCTATAGGGTATGAAGAGAGCCTAGAATACATGATATGATACACAAGTACGAGAAATATGCCACGAATAACAGTTGAAGAGAGAGAAAGAGCCATTGTAATGGTGCTGATGGAGTCGACATACAATGCTGTTGCCAACGCCCTCGGATGCCACCGTATCACGGTTATAAGACTTATTCAGGGCTTCAGACAGACTGGGGTTACCGTAGACAGACCAAGAAGTGGACGTCCACGAATCACAACGCCTGCTGAAAATAAGTACTTCCGTCATTAAGGAAGGAGGGTAACGTTTCTTTTGGCATTTAGTGTATATATTCCATATAAGACGAATTATCATCTTCATGAGAACTCAAATACTTAAAACAGTGACTGGCTTAAAGATACTGACTGTGAGTTTCACAATGGCATTTAAGGATGTCGGATGAAATAGGTAGCCCAGCAAGAGAATCCTTTTACGGAGACTGTTTCATGCAGAAACACCAAAATATTTAAAAAATGAAACATAAGAGAGTTACAAATGCTTCCTTCTTGGTAAGTATGCTATCAATTGATAGAAAAAAACACGAAGCAGAAAGATATTAATTGCCTGTGACGACCTAAGGTGTTTTATAAAATCATCCACCATAATCTGTTTATGTCAATCAAAACATCCTTTTAAAAAGGTGTGAAAATGACGTTGAGTCCAAACGATGTACCGCTACAAAGACAGTTGGCGCTGGGGGCGCCAAATGGTAGTGCCGTTGTTCAGAATAAGCGACGAGGAACCCATTAAGCACAAGCATCGCAACTTTATGGCTTGTATTTATTATTAGTTTCAATACACTATGCTCTCTCGTACGGTAAATTCCGAACTTGTTGTCAGATAATAATACACGTGTATTTGTCCACTTTGGTCTCGTCCGGTATCATTGATCCGAGAGATCCTGTTTTATAGTCACTTTGATGTTGTGATGATTGTTCTATAACCTTTGTGACATGAGCTGATCAGATATCAGCGGGAAGGCCATATGTCCATTTTGTACTGTGTAATTAACTAGGGTGCGACAGGGAGACATTCTTTGCCCATCTTTATTTATACATTAGTTACCTTTCCTCATTCACATCGGCTGATTAATACATTTGGGATGGGGTTGCTGTAAATACTTAATATGTTTACAAGAAACTAACTGAATTATTTTCATCGAGGTAATTGACACAGAGAGCACTCGTTATAAATAACTTAAGTCAGAAAACAGACACGGTTATATCTGTGATTATATTTTGTCCTGTTCGTTGATAACAGCAACAATATAATTTTTATATTAAATTGTTAAATGAAAGATATTTGTATATTCCATTATTTCAATTGCTCGATTTTATATTTGCTCTACTGAAGAACATTCAATATAATCTTATTAATATATATTTTTTCTTGTATTAGTTATTCTCTTTGCCAAATTCATGTACATTTCAGTTACAAAGAAAAAAGTAAACAGCGTTATCTAAGATCATAAATGTGTTTGCGTTACAGGTGCATCTCGCTTTTCGCGCTGTTCCTTTAGTTGCTAATGCGCCCTTGTAACAAACTTGGAAAACGCACAAATAAATGATGACAGTAACTGTTTCTTAAACAACTTTTTTATTTTTGTGACAAAAATTATGCAATTTCTTTCTAGAGTTGGTCTGTTGTTTTTATTGCCATCCGCGTTGGTTTGATTCTTTTATGTCTATTTGTTTTGTGTTAGATTGCAATTCATCGGTATCATTTTGTCTCAAACGGACTGTATACTTAAAATATTTCTAAGAAACTGCATATAATGCAACCGCAATATTCTTTGTTTGGCCAGTATAGATCATTTCAGTCTCGTGATACACAGATAACAAAATACAGAAATGAAATAACGAATATGATTTGGTATGATTTGCAAAGTATGAAGCGTCGGACAAAGTCGTAGAAATATTATTTAATTCTGGAAATGAAACATATTTCTTGTAAATATGCCTGTTATCGTAACATGAAAATGACACTTGAATTACAAGATAAATATAATCACTCGAGTGAATTACCAATGTATGTTTGGAAATAAATATGTATATCACTAACTACATTACACAAACTTGTTCTCACCTATATCAGCTTATCAAGTGTACATGAATAAGGCTAAAGTCAAAAACCAAGAGACTAACCTGTCTCTATTTCACGCGGATACAGAGTCCATTTGCCGTGAAAGACAAAAATAGCTGTGAAAATTTTACGATAGTGCCATAAAAAAATTTAGCTATGACACCAGGTGTTCACGTAAACGTGTCTGAGTAATGCAATCAAGCAACTGTACGTGGTAACTACCGATGTTCTGTTAGTGTTAAGAGAGAAACCCTTTCTATCATTATAAGAACCATCTGCTAAAATCAGAGTCCATTGTACGATAAACTAAATTATTAATATCACATGCATATTACCTATATTACCATTGTGTTGGTATTTATAAACCAAACAACTATGTCTAGTGGCCTTTAATATTTAAACACCGAAATATTAGCAGTTCTGTTCTATATTACCCTTCAAGATCCTATTAGATTTCTTTTGCAGCAGGGGCGGTGGGGTAGCCTAGTGGTTAAAGTGTTGGCTCGTCACGCCGAAGACCAAGGTTCGAATCCCCACATGGGTACAATGTGTGAAGCCCATTTCCGGTGTTCCCCGGTGTTGCTGGAATATTGCTAAAAGCGGCGTAAAACCAAACTCAGTCAGTCAGTCTTTGCAGCAACCCATTGCTCGAGGTAACCATGCTTATAAGCGGCGGATTGTCCAGGCTGGTTGACTTGATTGACATATGTAATCGTATCAGAATTGCGTAGATTGATGCTCGTGATGTCAATCACTTGATTTCCTGGTCCAGGCTCGATTATTTGCAGACAGCCATCATCAGCCTGGAATACTGCTGAGTGGGGCTTTAAACAACCCGTTGCAATACGTCATCATTCTAAGTGTGTTATTAGTTTCCGCGATTTTACAAAGAAATTAAATATTTACCAACAGAAATTCGTAAAACACATTTCTCAATCTTTGAAAAATGTAAAAGTTGAAATATCACGCACGAACGGTAACACAAGCTACCTCGGGCTGTATTTTCTCATGAGATTCCCGCCATGCCAACCCCTCCCCATCCCCTCCTCCCCCCTTCCCCTTCCTGCACCTAGAATCAACACACAGGGTGTACAAACTAACATGGCCCTCATCACCACGCAGCAAATGTTAATTTCTTAGCTTTGATCAAGGCCCAATTTACCTTGATTGAAAATTAATTACGACCAGGTGACACAGTCGGACACACGTCTACCTACGAATTAATTATGATTTTATGTAAGTATATCAAGTTTCAATGACTCCAGACAACAAAACAGGTACCTAAATTAATTTCTTTTCAGGATTAAAGTAACTTTAGCTCTTTAAGTCTAAAACCCCTCTCTTGTTCAACGGAGTAGCGCCTACAGTATTAAAATTTCATAACCTGATCGGCGTATGTTGACAGATTTCTTGCGAGGTTTCAGCTACGTTTACACACCATAGGTCGTAAAAAATGCGACGCGCTTCATTTCTTTTGCCCTGGGAAAAGGAAGTTTTCGTGATTTGCCCTATTGGAAAAAGATTTCTTGTCTCGAGGTGACTGCTATAACATACCGTTCACGCCAAGTTTCAGACATGTACATGATAACTCATTTCTCCAGAGGTGGTAAATGCACGGAAGTTGAATTTTGCAGTTGAGGTGTGCCAAATCGCAAGCTTAAGCGGTTTCTGAGCATTAACTATTAAAGCTATAGGCCGAACAAGGCAATACTCAGCGTGACACCAAAGGGTGGGGCAGTTCAGACGCGGTCGATATCCACGTCGCTGTTTCTTTTAATTTAAAAAGGTTTTTAAAGTCGTTTTCGACAGTGAAGCGGTTTTTATGTGGTATTAATCTTAAAAACGTGTTTTTCATACTCTGTGTGTATAGCATCTCATGCATTATTTATAAAAATACTATTTTATTATATTTTGTTTAAGATGTCCTAATGGAACATGGTGCTTGTTCTGTGGTAATGGTCAGTGGTGTCTATATATAATTGTTTTATTTGAACTGGGTTTGTGGCAATGTATGTACATCGTATGTCAGACGCATTTGTGTGGAATATCGCCGAGTGAATGCCATACAATAGAGAGATGTGTTAGATTTAAGCTGACGTCTGCTCTTTTGCGAGCATGGTCACGTCATAGTCACCAGATATCACATCGTAAGGATATATAGGGAATCTCACAAAAGTGCCTTATGATATCAAATATATCAACATGAGTTGATTAAAGTTGGCTTGCAGAGGATATTTGTACTTTAATCAACGAGTGTTGATATATTTGATATCAGAAGACACGCGGGTGAGATCATATTTATCATCCAAAATAATTTTTCATCAGTTATCAGTAAAAGAATGAATATATCTGAACGCAAAATTGCCATAAGACTTCCTGGGCAGTGATCTCAGTGAGGCCATAGCATTGTGATGTCATCAACTTTGTGACGTCATAGCATTGTCAGCTTTCTTAGTGATGTCAAAGCATTGTGAGGTCATGAACTGATGATGTAATAGCATTATGACAGTTCAATTGTTGCGATATCTACAATTTATTGATAGGGATGTTTTTACTTTTATCAACGAGTGTTGATATATTTGATATAAGAAGACAGGAGGGTGAGATTCTATTTATAATAAAAAAATACTCTTCATTAGTTTTCAATGAAAAACGTACATCTCGGAACACGTATGATAGCATTGTGACGTCATCAAGTTCTTGACGTGATAACATTGTCATGGCACTGTACAAAAGCTTGGAGATATCGTTTGATCTCACATAAGCAATATCTCCTGTGGAACACAGTTTTGGATGATAAATGTAATATATTCGGACATGCACATCGGTATCTGGTGTGTGCGTGCGTGCGTGCGTGCGTGTTTGGTGATGCATGTACGACATCTTGCTGGCATATTGTTGATTAACATATGTATGGTTGCTATAGGTACTGGGCGACACACCGCCTGAAGAGTTACCCAACTGGGCCACTTTAGCGGGTGTTGGGTCTCTAGTGTACACTCGCCACCCAAGAACATCTCACAGATGATCTGACGGGGATCAGTTTGGAGACCTAGTGGGTCAGTCCAGTGACAGTTGACTCTACCCATCCAGTGCTTGTCCATGTCAGCTGATCTCTACCCACCCAGTGCTTGTCCATATCAGCTGATTCTACCCACTCAGTGCTTGTCCATATCAGTAGACTCTACCCACCCAGTGCTTGTCCATATCAGTAGACTCTACCCACCCAGTGCTTGTCCACCTCAGTAGACTCTACCCACCCAGTGTTTGTCCATATCAGTAGACACTACCCACTCAGTGCTTGTCCATATCAGTAGACTCTACCCACCCAGTGCTTGTCCATGTCAGCTGATTCTATCCACTCAGTGCTGGTCCATATCAGTAGACTCTACCCACCTAGTGCTGGTCCATATCAGTAGACTCTACCCACCTAGTGCTGGTCCATATCAGTAGACTCTACCCAACTAGTGCTGGTCCATATCAGTAGACTCTACCCACCTAGTGCTGGTCCATATCAGTAGACTCTATCCACTCAGTGCTGGTCCATATCAGTAGACTCTATCCACTCAGTGCTTGTCCATATCAGTAGACTCTACCCACCCAGTCCTTGTCCATGTCAGCTGATTCTATCCACTCAGTGCTGGTCCCTATCAGTAGACTCTACCCACCTAGTGCTGGTCCATATCAGTAGACTCTATCCACTCAGTGCTTGTCCATATCAGTTGACTCTACCCACTCAGTGCTTGTCCATATCAGTAGACTCTACCCACTCTACCCTACCCACCCAGTGCTTGTCCATATCAGTTTACTCTACCCACCCAGTGCTTGTCCATATCAGTTGACTCTACCCACCCAGTGCTTGTCCATGTCAGTTGACTCTACCCACCCAGTGCTTGTCCATATCAGTTGACTATACCCACCCAGTGTTTGTCCATATTAGTAGACTCTACCCACCCAGTGCTTGTCCACATCAGTAGACTCTACCCACTCAGTGTCAATTGTCTCCAGTAACCCAGTGCTTGTCAGCGTCAATTGTCTCCAGTAACCCAGTGCTTGTCAGCGTCAATTGTCTCCAGTAACCCAGTGCTTGTCAGCGTCAATTGTCTCCAGTAACCCAGTGCTTGTCAGCGTCAATTGTCTCCAGTAACCCAGTGCTTGTCCATGTCGGTTGACTCTACCAAGCCGACTCAGTGCGTATCGGTGTTGTGTGAACCGGGCCTGGATAGTAGTGCTATCGTTCATGATACCTCCTGTTTTCCCCCGACTATACACCACTTATAATAAAATAAGAATCACAGGATTCTTTCACATGAAACAGTCAGGCGGTCTTGCCACGTTCAGATCGGTTCAGTCGTTTGTTCATTAATTCTTTTAAATAGTTTTTGACCTTAACCCCTTTTAAACAACGCATTAAACTACAAGGTAATTAAACTACATCTGAAAAAGGCATTTACTTTTTTCGTTTGTGCTTGTATTTCTATTGCATGTATTTATGGTATCACTTTATCGGAGACAAATCAAACTGCATGGATATTCCAAAGATCTGACAAATAAGTAATTTAACTAGTGGGAGTATATGTATACATGTATACACAAGTGTGTATATAAAGTATTCGACGAATACAGCACATTTATAATCAAACAGATGAATTGCTTTTTCAAAGCATGTCAGTATATTTCAACATAAATAAGACTGTACACTTGTTTAAAATCATATTCTCAACCATAAATATACGGAGACGACGGTTTAATTTTAATCGATAGATACAAGAAAGACATAATAAGATAAAGCGATCAAATATGCACTAATCGTGAAAGACAAGTCGGAAGTACTGGTGGTGAGGTTAGTTTCCACATGCACATTACTTATTATTTTTGTGTCTGAAAAAGTAAATATTACCCAGATGATGCTACTTTTGCCGAATCTCTGAAAGACTTTGAAGTACCGATCTTTCAACAAAAATATAAATATTGAATTAATTAAAAATATATCAGCATATCTTCTATGTGCTACAGCTTTATCTGGGGGCGTTATGTACACCTTATTATCCTTCCCATCAAAGCCTATGAGTGCAAAATAATATATAACATTGTGATATTATTGTATAATTAAACATATTAATTATCAATGCAAAATGCTATAAATAACAATGGGTAAATTGTGTTGTCACGAAATTAGTATATTTTGACATTTCCCCAATCTTATCAGGTCCGATTTTCATTATTTGTTCCCAAAATATCGTATACATGTTTAAATAGATTTATTTGAATTGTAATATGACAGAAATAAATAAAAACAAAATGAAAGTTGTGCTTTATGGTTTGTCATTAATATACATTATTATTTCAAAACACACTAAACGCCAAAAGAAACGTTACTCTCCTACATTTATGAATTACAATGTACTTAAAAATTATCAAAGATATGTTAGAAGGTATTAGTTTACAAGAAAGCTTTACAACACAGCTTTATGCAAATCACGAAAAGATATTCTCAAATGCATTCATATTTAGGTGAAATGCATCTTTTGCAGAAGAGATAAACTGTCCTATTTTCGTCCATGCCGAAATAAAAGAATAACAGGGATTCAGATGTCCAAAAGAAAGGTTGAAATAAAATTCTGGTTTGAGACAAAGATAAACCATTTCAAGTCACCATTTTTTAACTATTAAAACAAGAAACAACTGTAGGAATTATAAAATAATCATTTCTATGATTTCAGTCTTTTAAAACATTTTCTGATGATTTACATTAGTGAAAACAAGTAAAACGTGTCCTTGATATTGTGAAAAAAATGTTTAGGAACATCTAAACTTATCTTTGTTAACATTCTTGCTTGCAAAGTAACATTTTTCCATTTTCTGTTTACACATAGCAATATCAATCGCAAAAACGTAGCAATATTCAAGCAGTATTTGCATCCATTTCACGTGTAGAATGATTCTATAGGGTATAAAGAGAGGCTCAGCCTAGAATGCATGATATGATACACAAGTACGAGAAATATGCCACGAATAACAGTTGAAGAGAGAGAAAGAGCCATTGTAATGGTGCTGATGGAGTCGACATACAATGCTGTTGCCAACGCCCTCGGATGCCATCGTATCACGGTTATTCAGGGCTTCAGACAGACTGGGGTTACCGTAGACAGACCAAGAAGTGGACGTCCACGCATCACAACGCCAGCTGAAGATAGGTACCTCCGTCATTAAGGAAGGGGGTAACGTTTCTTTTGGCGTTTAGTGTATGTATGTAATCATTTAAACAAGTCATCTTTTTCAGTATTTTTCAACTGCTTTATACGACCTCGTTATCAGTCATTCTTTCCAAAATACACTACAGTAATAACAATGGAAACTTAAAAGCTGTACATCATAATACAGGAGGATTATCACGCTAGACTTGGCTCAGCTTCTAAAGTGCTTTTAAACTTTGTTTAAACCGATGAAGTAAACATAAGCATTAACAAAAACATAAAAAACTGTTTTCAAAGTATGTAGTGTATTTCATATTCAGGTTTCATAATTCACAATAATTCCCCAAATAGCATTGCATTGTAATCTGTAGATATCTCGAACGGCCATAAATATGTAAAAAACCAACAGATATCTTAGATTTAAACAGTTTTATCCATACTATTCAGTTCTATCTATATCAGCCATGACCCGTCCCCAAATTGATAAATACTCTCATCGCTGTGCACAACACAATGGAAAGGATAAACTTGTGTTTTCCCTAATCTTCCCTAATATCAGGGAGAATAGATTATCCCTGCTAATATACATGGCCACTAGACCTCATGTATACGAATGAAAAAAACAGATTTTGGGAGCTATTACTGTCGTTTAACTTAAAAGTGCTGGTAAAATTATGAACTTGTAAATTAATCAAAGAATCCCCACCCCCCCCCAATAAAATTAAAAAAATAATCCCCAAAACCAACCAACCATGCAACAAACCCATCGTTACAAGAATGGAACCATTGGCCCTTATATTCAGTTGTCCTAACTGTAATCAGCTCATTAATATCCCAGTTGCTTTGATATGTAAATTGATAAAGACAACAGATAACCAGTCTCGATTATCTATAAACAGATTCCATTGAGCTTAAAAAAACAAAATAGCAGTGAAAATTATATGGATGATTGACAATCAGTGATGACACCAGGTGTTCGCGAAAAGGATAAGCATGGCCTGACCTACAGATTGCATAAAATGTTTATGTATATATGACAGCTGAAGGGATAACACGGCGTTCTGTTCACCCAGGTAAGGTAGTTTACAGATTTCTATACGAAGTAAATGGTCCACCCTGCAATGAATCGCCTGAGCCTGGCGGCGGTGTCATTAGCCTCCAGGCAGGTGAACCGTAGACGTTTATGCGCGAAAAAGGCTCCTAAATCAGTCCCCAGTAAGTTAAATCTGTTGTACCTTTACAAAGCGGATAAACTTCTCATTGGAAGGTGATTCATGTCTCGATCAAGTTTCACGCACGCAAAATCTCGGCCCGGTCCCATTTAATGCGAGATTTTGCGCCAAATCAAACTTTCCACACGCGGATTCATTCTCACAACAGTTACTCCCCTTTGAATAAGATATATAAAAGGTCAATTTTGTGCAACTTTGAAAATGAATATAGAACATATATGTATGATTTTAGTTCAAAGTGAAATTCTTTTTGTTTTACTACTGTTTATGACAATATACCAGCGTAACATTTGTTGCAAGGGTTGGCACAGAGATTATCACAGACCTCCCTAGGTTCCCGTTTAAGCAGGGGTGGTCGGACATAAATACTGTTAAATAGATCTATGAACATGACCCTTCGTATCAGTGACCTACCCTCAATACAGTGATGAAATATTAATCCCCTAGCTGTAGGGAAGCAGATCCTTGAGATGCAGTGATACATTTAACAAGTTGAAAACGTTACCTTTGAAGTGGTTTGGATAGGGATACAGTGTATAGTAGGGCGGGGTTTGACCTTCACTGAGGGGTTTAAAGGGATCCACAAAAAGCCACGTGGGCCGTAAACACCCTACCCGGGTATGATATAGATCACCCAGGGTGGGAAATATACCCCATAACACGCATCCGCGAATTTCGGTATCTTTCAGCTTGTTAAGTGTACTTTTACGGTTCTTTACCGCTTGTGTGAAATAGATTATTTTATTGACAGCTATTGACGAATGCGGGTGTGATGAGATGTTTATGGGGTTTTAATAAATGACCGTGATGTAATACACTTGTACAACTATGAAACCGACATGGTATGATTGTAATTTGCGTCCCTGGCTCCGTATAGAGGTTTAACGTGACGTTAGGTTTACACAGAGTGTGACGACTGTGTTAGATCATATCTGTGCTTTGTGCACGTGAGGATTCCCGTAAACACTTTAGGTTTTGATTGGATTCGAACCTCAAACTAAATGTGTTTACTTTAAAAACCGTATGAAATGATTGCCACGTTTTTACCTTGGGGTACAATCCTGGGTTTCCAGATGCCCCTCAATTACTAATTTCAAATTTGAGGATCCTATCCAGTAATAAGTAGTGTACTTTACTGTAAGACTTAATAATTACGCTTATCATTTTAACTTTAGATTTCTTGTCCAAAAACACATTCGGATATATTTTCTGCTTTTATTGTTTACGTTTGTGCGTAAAGGGTGCACATTCTTTCGTAGCGTAAACTGCCTTCGGCTCCTATTTAAGTGTTTTCTGACCTCGACTCTTGTTTTAGTGTTGTCTGTCTTCGTCTCATGTTTTAGTGCTGTCTGACCTCGACTCTTGTGTTAGTGTTGTCTGTCCTCGGCTCTTGTTTTAGTGTTGTCTGTCCTCGGCTCTTGTTTTAGTGTTGTCTGTCCTCGACTCTTGTTTGAGTGTTGTCTGTCCTCGACTCTTGTTTTAGTGCTGTCTGACCTCGTCTCTTGTTTTAGTGTTGTCTGTCTTCGTCTCATTTTTAGTGTTGTCTGACCTCGACTCTTATTTTAGTGTTGTCTGTCCTCGGCTCTTGTTTTAGTGTGGTCTGTCCTCGACTCTTGTTTTAGTGCTGTCTGACCTCGTCTCTTGTTTTAGTGTTGTCTGTCTTGGTCTCATGTTTTAGTGCTGTCTGACCTCGACTCTTGTTTTAGTGCTGTCTGACCTCGTCTCTTGTTTTAGTGTTGTCTGTCTTCGTCTCATGTTTTAGTGTTGTCTGACCTCGACTCCTATTTTAGTGTTGTCTGTCCTCGGCTCTTGTTTTAGTGTTGTCTGTCCTCGACTCTTGCTTTAGTGCTGTCTGACCTCGTCTCTTGTTTTAGTGTTGTCTGTCTTGGTCTCTTGTTTTAGTGTTGTCTGACCTCGACTCTTGTGTTAGGGTTGTGTGTCTTCGGCTCTTGTTTTAGTATTGTCTGTCCTCGGCTCTTGTTTTAGTGTTGTCTGTCCTCGACTCTTGTTTTAGTGTTGTCTGTCCTCGACTCTTGTTTTAGTGCTGTCTGTCCTCGTCTCTTGTTTTAGTGTTGTCTGTCTTGGTCTCATGTTTTAGTGTTGTCTGTCCTCGGCTCTTGTTTTAGTGTTGTCTGTCCTCGACTCTTGTTTTAGTGTTGTCTGTCCTCGACTCTTGTTTTAGTGTTGTCTGTCATCGACTCTTGTTTTAGTGTTGTCTGTCCTTGTTTTAGTGTTGTCTGATCTCGACTCTTGTTTTAGTGTTGTCTGTCTTCGTCTCATGTTTTAGTGTTGTCTGTCCTCGACTCTTGTTTTAGTGTTGTCTGTCTTCGTCTCATGTTTTAGTGTTGTCTGTCCTCGACTCTTGTTTTAGTGTTGTCTGACCTCGACTCTTGTTTAAGTGTTGTCTGTCCTCGACTCTTGTTTTAGTGTTGTCTGTCCTCGACTCTTGTTTTAGTTTTGTCTGTCCTCGACTCTTGTTTTAGTGTTGTCTGTCCTTGTTTTAGTGTTGTCTGACCTCGACTCTTGTTTTAGTGTTGTCTGTCTTCGTCTCATGTTTTAGTGTTGTCTATCTTGGTCTCATGTTTTAGTGTTGTCTGACCTCGACTCTTGTTTTAGTGTTGTCTGTCTTGGTCTCATGTTTTAGTGTTGTCTGTCCTCGACTCTTGTTTTAGTGTTGTCTGACCTCGACTCTTGTTTTAGTGTTGTCTGTCTTCGTCTCATGTTTTAGTGTTGTCTGTCCTCGACTCTTGTTTTAGTGTTGTCTGTCCTTGTTTTAGTGTTGTCTGTCCTCGACTCTTGTTTTAGTGTTGTCTGTCTTGGTCTCATGTTTTAGTGTTGTCTGTCCTCGGCTCTTGTTTTAGTGTTGTCTGTCCTCGACTCTTGTTTTAGTGTTGTCTGTCCTCGACTCTTGTTTTAGTGTTGTCTGTCATCGACTCTTGTTTGAGTGTTGTCTGTCCTTGTTTTAGTGTTGTCTGATCTCGACTCTTGTTTTAGTGTTGTCTGTCTTGGTCTCATGTTTTAGTGTTGTCTGTCCTCGACTCTTGTTTTAGTGTTGTCTGTCTTCGTCTCATGTTTTAGTGCTGTCTGACCTCGACTCTTGTTTTAGTGCTGTCTGACCTCGTCTCTTGTTTTAGTGTTGTCTGTCTTCGTCTCATGTTTTAGTGTTGTCTGACCTCGACTCCTATTTTAGTGTTGTCTGTCCTCGGCTCTTGTTTTAGTGTTGTCTGTCCTCGACTCTTGCTTTAGTGCTGTCTGACCTCGTCTCTTGTTTTAGTGTTGTCTGTCTTGGTCTCTTGTTTTAGTGTTGTCTGACCTCGACTCTTGTGTTAGGGTTGTCTGTCTTCGGCTCTTGTTTTAGTATTGTCTGTCCTCGGCTCTTGTTTTAGTGTTGTCTGTCCTCGACTCTTGTTTTAGTGTTGTCTGTCCTCGACTCTTGTTTTAGTGCTGTCTGTCCTCGTCTCTTGTTTTAGTGTTGTCTGTCTTGGTCTCATGTTTTAGTGTTGTCTGTCCTCGGCTCTTGTTTTAGTGTTGTCTGTCCTCGACTCTTGTTTTAGTGTTGTCTGTCCTCGACTCTTGTTTTAGTGTTGTCTGTCATCGACTCTTGTTTTAGTGTTGTCTGTCCTTGTTTTAGTGTTGTCTGACCTCGACTCTTGTTTTAGTGTTGTCTGTCTTCGTCTCATGTTTTAGTGTTGTCTGTCCTCGACTCTTGTTTTAGTGTTGTCTGTCTTCGTCTCATGTTTTAGTGTTGTCTGTCCTCGACTCTTGTTTTAGTGTTGTCTGACCTCGACTCTTGTTTAAGTGTTGTCTGTCCTCGACTCTTGTTTTAGTGTTGTCTGTCCTCGACTCTTGTTTTAGTTTTGTCTGTCCTCGACTCTTGTTTTAGTGTTGTCTGTCCTTGTTTTAGTGTTGTCTGACCTCGACTCTTGTTTTAGTGTTGTCTGTCTTCGTCTCATGTTTTAGTGTTGTCTGTCTTGGTCTCATGTTTTAGTGTTGTCTGACCTCGACTCTTGTTTTAGTGTTGTCTGTCTTGGTCTCATGTTTTAGTGTTGTCTGTCCTCGACTCTTGTTTTAGTGTTGTCTGACCTCGACTCTTGTTTTAGTGTTGTCTGTCTTCGTCTCATGTTTTAGTGTTGTCTGTCCTCGACTCTTGTTTTAGTGTTGTCTGTCCTTGTTTTAGTGTTGTCTGTCCTCGACTCTTGTTTTAGTGTTGTCTGTCTTGGTCTCATGTTTTAGTGTTGTCTGTCCTCGGCTCTTGTTTTAGTGTTGTCTGTCCTCGACTCTTGTTTTAGTGTTGTCTGTCCTCGACTCTTGTTTTAGTGTTGTCTGTCATCGACTCTTGTTTTAGTGTTGTCTGTCCTTGTTTTAGTGTTGTCTGATCTCGACTCTTGTTTTAGTGTTGTCTGTCTTGGTCTCATGTTTTAGTGTTGTCTGTCCTCGACTCTTGTTTTAGTGTTGTCTGTCCTCGACTCTTGTTTTAGTGTTGTCTGTCCTCGACTCTTGTTTTAGTTTTGTCTGTCCTCGACTCTTGTTTTAGTGTTGTCTGTCCTCGACTCTTGTTTTAGTGTTGTCTGTCCTCGACTCTTGTTTTAGTGTTGTCTGTCCTCGTCTCATGTTTTAGTGTTGTCTGTCCTCGACTCTTGTTTTAGTGTTGTCTGTCTTGGTCTCATGTTTTAGTGTTGTCTGTCCTCGGCTCTTGTTTTAGTGTTGTCTGTCCTCGACTCTTGTTTTAGTGTTGTCTGTCCTCGACTCTTGTTTTAGTGTTGTCTGTCATCGACTCTTGTTTTAGTGTTGTCTGTCCTTGTTTTAGTGTTGTCTGATCTCGACTCTTGTTTTAGTGTTGTCTGTCTTCGTCTCATGTTTTAGTGTTGTCTGTCCTCGACTCTTGTTTTAGTGTTGTCTGTCTTCGTCTCATGTTTTAGTGTTGTCTGTCCTCGACTCTTGTTTTAGTGTTGTCTGACCTCGACTCTTGTTTTAGTGTTGTCTGTCCTCGACTCTTGTTTTAGTGTTGTCTGTCCTCGACTCTTGTTTTAGTGTTGTCTGTCCTCGACTCTTTTAGTCTGTCCTCGACTCTTGTTTTAGTGTTGTCTGTCCTTGTTTTAGTGTTGTCTGACCTCGACTCTTGTTTTAGTGTTGTCTGTCTTCGTCTCATGTTTTAGTGTTGTCTGTCCTCGACTCTTGTTTTAGTGTTGTCTGTCTTGGTCTCATGTTTTAGTGTTGTCTGTCTTCGTCTCATGTTTTAGTGTTGTCTGTCCTCGACTCTTGTTTTAGTGTTGTCTGACCTCGACTCTTGTTTAAGTGTTGTCTGTCCTCGACTCTTGTTTTAGTGTTGTCTGTCCTCGACTCTTGTTTTAGTGTTGTCTGACCTCGACTCTTGTTTTAGTGTTGTCTGTCCTCGACTCTTGTTTTAGTGTTGTCTGTCCTCGGCTCTTGTTTTAGTGTTGTCTGTCCTCGACTCTTGTTTTAGTGTTGTCTGTCCTCGACTCTTGTTTTAGTGTTGTCTGTCCTCGTCTCTTGTTTTAGTGTTGTCTGTCTTGGTCTCATGTTTTAGTGTTGTCTGTCCTCGACTCTTGTTTTAGTGTTGTCTGTCCTCGACTCTTGTTTTAGTGTTGTCTGTCCTCGACTCTTGTTTTAGTGTTGTCTGTCATCGACTCTTGTTTTAGTGTTGTCTGTCCTTGTTTTAGTGTTGTCTGTCCTCGACTCTTGTTTTAGTGTTGTCTGTCTTCGTCTCATGTTTTAGTGTTGTCTGTCCTCGACTCTTGTTTTAGTGTTGTCTGTCTTCGTCTCATGTTTTAGTGTTGTCTGTCCTCGACTCTTGTTTTAGTGTTGTCTGACCTCGACTCTTGTTTTAGTGTTGTCTGTCCTCGACTCTTGTTTTAGTGTTGTCTGTCCTCGACTCTTGTTTTAGTGTTGTCTGTCCTCTTGTTTTAGTGTTGTCGACCTCGACTCTTGTTTTAGTGTTGTCTGTCCTCGACTCTTGTTTTAGTGTTGTCTGTCCTCGTCTTGTTTTAGTGTTGTCTGTCCTCGACTCTTGTTTTAGTGTTGTCTGTCCTCGACTCTTG
Source organism: Haliotis rubra (assembly GCF_003918875.1). NCBI lineage: Eukaryota > Metazoa > Mollusca > Gastropoda > Lepetellida > Haliotidae > Haliotis > Haliotis rubra. The sequence goes on from NW_025766115.1 coordinate 421,766, forward strand.
TTTTAGTGTTGTCTGACCTCGACTCTTGTTTTAGTGTTGTCTGTCCTCGACTCTTGTTTTAGTGTTGTTTTGTGTTGTCCTCGACTCTTGTTTTAGTGTTGTCTGTCCTCGTCTCTTGTTTTAGTGTTGTCTGTCCTCGACTCTTGTTTTAGTGTTGTCTGTCCTCGACTCTTGTTTTAGTGTTGTCTGTCCTCGACTCTTGTTTTAGTGTTGTCTGTCCTCGACTCTTGTTTTAGTGTTGTCTGTCTTCGTCTCATGTTTTAGTGTTGTCTGTCCTCGACTCTTGTTTTAGTGTTGTCTGTCCTCGACTCTTGTTTTAGTGTTGTCTGTGTTGTTCTGACTCTTCGTTGTCTCTCTGTTTTAGTGTTGTCTGTCCTCGACTTGTTTTAGTGTTGTCTGTCCTCGACTCTTGTTTTAGTGTTGTCTGTCCTTGTTTTAGTGTTGTTGTCCTGTTGTGTTGTCTGTCCTCGACTCTTGTTTTAGTGTTGTCTGTCCTCGTCTCTTGTTTTAGTGTTGTCTGTCCTCGACTCTTGTGTTGTCTGTCCTCGACTCTTGTTTTAGTGTTGTCTGTCCTCGACTCTTGTTTTAGTGTTGTCTGTCCTCGACTCTTGTTTTAGTGTTGTCTGTCCTCGTCCTGTTTTAGTGTTGTCTGATCTCGACTCTTGTTTTAGTGTTGTCTGTCCTCGACTCTTGTTTTAGTGTTGTCTGTCCTCGACTCTTGTTTTAGTGTTGTCTGTCTTCGACTCTTGTTTTAGTGTTGTCTGTCCTCGACTCTTGTTTTAGTGTTGTCTGTCCTCGACTCTTGTTTTAGTGTTGTCCTCGACCTTGTTTTAGTGTTGTCTGACCTCGACTCTTGCTTTAGTGTTGTCTGTCCTCGTTTTACTCTTGTTTTTTAGTGTTGTCTGTCCTCGACTCGACTCTGTTTTAGTGTTGTCTGTCTCTCATGACTCTTGTTTTAGTGTTGTCTGTCTTCGTCTCTTGTTTTAGTGTTGTCTGTCCTCGACTCTTGTTTTTAGTGTTGTCTGTCCTCGACTCTCTGTCCTCGACTTTTTTTTAGTGTTGTCTGTCCTCGACTCTTGTTTTAGTGTTGTCTGTCCTCGACTCTTGTTTTAGTGTTGTCTGTCCTCGACTCTTGTTTTAGTGTTGTCTCGTCCTTGTTTTAGTGTTGTCTGTCTCGACTTTGTTTTAGTGTTGTCTGTCCTCGACTCTTGTTTTAGTGTTGTCTGTCCTCGACTCTTGTTTTAGTGTTGTCTGTCCTCGACTCTTGTTTTAGTGTTGTCTGTCCTCGACTCTTGTTTTAGTTTTGTCCTCGTTGTTAGTGTTGTCTGTCCTCTTTTTAGTGTTGTCTGTCGACTTGTTTAAGTCTACTCTTGTTTTAGTGTTGTCTGTCCTCCTCGTTTTAGTGTTGTTTTAGTGTTGTCTGTCGTCCTCGACTCTTGTTTTTTAGTGTTGTCTGTCCTCGACTCTTGTTTTAGTGTTGTCTGTCCTCGACTCTTGTTTTAGTGTTGTCTTCCTCGTCTCTTTTTTAGTGTTGTCTGTCCTCGACTCTTGTTTTAGTGTTGTCTGACCTCGACTCTTGTTTTAGTGTTGTCTGTCCTCGACTCTTGTTTTAGTGTTGTCTGTCCTCGACTCTTGTTTTAGTGTTGTCTGTTTTAGTGTTGTCTGTCCTCGAGTGTTGTCTGACCTCTTGTTTTAGTGTTGTCTGTCCTCGTCTCTTGTTTTAGTGTTGTCTGTCCTCGACTCTTGTTTTAGTGTTGTCTGTCCTCGACTCTTGTTTTAGTGTTGTCTGTCCTCGACTCTTGTTTTAGTGTTGTCTGTCCTCGACTCGTTTTAGTGTTGTTTTAGTGTTGTCTGTCCTCGACTCTTGTTTTAGTGTTGTCTGTTGTCTTGTTTTTTAGTGTTGTCTGTCCTCGACTCTTGTTTTAGTGTTGTCTGTCCTCGACTCTTGTTTTAGTGTTGTCTGTCCTCGACTCTTGTTTTTGTTGTGTTGTCTGTCCTTGTTTTAGTGTTGTCTGACCTCGACTCTTGTTTTAGTGTTGTTGTGTCTTCGTCTCATGTTTTAGTGTTGTCTGTCCTCGACTCTTGTTTTAGTGTTGTCTGTCTTCGTCTCATGTTTTAGTGTTGTCTGTCCTCGACTCTTGTTTTAGTGTTGTCTGTCCTCGACTCTTGTTTTAGTGTTGTCTGTCCTCGACTCTTGTTTTAGTGTTGTCTCCTTGTCCTCGACTCTTGTTTTAGTGTTGTCTGTCTGTCTCCTCCTCGACTCTTGTTTTAGTGTTGTGTCCTCGTCTCGACTCTTGTTTAAGTGTCTGTCTGTCCTCGTCTCTTGTTTTAGTGTTGTGTTTTATCGACTCTTGTTTTAGTGTTGTCTGTCCTCGTCTCATGTTTTAGTGTTGTCTGTCCTCGACTCTTGTTTTAGTGTTGTCTGTCCTCGACTCTTGTTTTAGTGTTGTCTGTCATGAACTCATTTGTGCGTTTTGACTTTACAAAAGTTTTAAATCTATATCCGACATGCGTTGGGTTGTGGTATAAGGCGGCGAAAGAGGAATTCGAACACTGGCCAGCAGATCCGGCACAGCAAAAGTTGGCACATATGGAAGGCGAGTTGATTCGCCCCGGCGTCTTGACCAACCGTCAGTATAAACTGCAAGTGTCTGAAGGTTTGTTCCCAGAGCCATTATAACCCAGCTGTATACACCCATGTAAGATGACGCTCCGTGTATAAATAAAGAGTACAAATGAACCTTTCCAAGGAGCTGCAAATAAATACAGTAGCGCTGGCAATAAACGTAATTTTTCACAAGGACCTAACACAGTTCGGATAAATTCTCGATAAACCTGCCATGAAATGTGTGTGACTTTGTAAGGAAAACACGTTTTCTGGCGAAATAAACACCATTAAGTTTTGTCATTCATTGGCGGAAGATTTTACATCGGTCTGTAAAGTTTTAGATTTGAACATTTTAGCATCCGGCAAGAGTGACAGTTAGCAGTTTAGTACTCGGATCTTCGTTCTGGGGAATTATTATTCACTGAAACAGACACCCTGAAACGAACAAAACGAGCTAAATTCCACGTACACTTGGTGTTTAATCCCATATTATCGCACTGTTGTCGTATTTTGTTTCGCTATTTTTCCGATTTCAATTTTGAATCAGAGTGAAAAAAACAATGCTGAATAAAAGCGAATCACACGGAGAAGTATCTTATGTCAGGACTGCTGTCGAAGTAATTGCATTTTGCTCGAGCTCCCAACAATGCAACTGAAAACATTCATTTATTGCGTCATTCGAAGTAATTGATGAAATCTATCAAATAAACGTTTAAATTAAATATGGGACAATGCAACTACATTTACAGTAAAGAGATAAAAAATAGTGAAATATATCAAAATGGTTATGATATTGCGGATGTCGCATTGAATGAAAGCCATCCTCTGGAAATAATGTACACATTTTTGCTTCAAAATATCGGAAAAGGAATGATCCGCGACAAAAGTGGAGGGTGTTGACAAAAGTGTTGTAGGATGTTTTAAAAAGGAATGCTAAGGTTAATAGTTTTGGTTTTTAAAATATTTTATATTTTATTTCATTTATTTTGCAGCTGTAGCGGAAGATATTAAGTTTACATGCAACCCAAACTCGTTAATCCGGACGCAATTGTTCCCAGTGATATCGCCGTGATTCATGAAAATACAGATAAACAAAACCCAAATGTGCCCAATACATTTCACCAGTCGGTTGAGACCAGGGTATGTATAATTTTCTGAATATATATAATTTTGATAGTAACAAATAATTAGGGGTGACTATTGAGGTAGAAACGACTTTTTTTGTAGTCTATTGCAACATACTATTGCAGTAATATTGCAATAGTTTTGTTTTTTTCTCCTTGAATTGTCTCATTTGAAATCATTTCCCAAATGAATGTATAGTTTATATGAAATAAAAACAAGTTGAAGTAGTTTCATTCTCTTTGTATGACTGACAAGAAACTTTAAACCCAGATCATGTTTGTTTAAGAGGCAACAGATAACTCTAAATCAAAGTGAACGAATCTGGTACTTCCTGTATTTTGCGATGCGCATATCAACGGAAGTCAATTACTAAACTATCGATAGACACACTTACTATCGATGCGTCGATAATATAATAATATACTCATGAGTATATTGGCATGAGTATATATATCATCGATCAATTGCTCAACAATTGCAATCCATCGATAGTTCGATGCATCGTTACAGCCCTACATATATTAATATTTAGATTGAAAAGGAGCCCAAGTGTGATGGGGGATTCAGGACTTGAGGGAATCTAGACTTACTTCATTTAGGGTTTGGGCATTGTAGAAAGAGATTTTCGGAAAGGAAAATAATGTGGTTCGGGGACTGTGAGACGGACTCAGACCAGGGTTACTTTCAGCATACCCTGCCTCACGAAGACGTGACCCTATGGCCACACACTACCATATTTGGTCATTCATGTCCAAAAGGTCTCTAGTGTCGACTGGTAATTCGTCACCCATTGTTAATTCCACATTATTCCAAATTAGGGAAGAATTTGTTATTTTTAATTTCAAATAATGAAATAATTGATTGATGTGTGTGCCAGAATATATACTGAACAGCAAAAGAAACGCAAGTCTGGCTTTTTGTCAAGTTCTTGAATAGAAGACAACCCAAATTATGTCTAATCATATATTCTAAAGAAAACACTGTCAATGTAAGAGCTAAAAGTTGTTGTTGACATTGAATTGCAATAAGTTCAAATTGATCACAGTCCGTCAAATGGAGATACCCCTGAACGCGAAAAGTGACAGTCTCTTTAGTAGCTCGTATAGCCACCTTGAGCCTGCACACAGGCCGTGCAACGTCGCCTCATTGAGTTCACTAGAGTCTGGAAGAATCCCTGAGGCAACTGGTTCCGCTCAAACACCAATCTCTATTCCAACTGTGCAAGTGTGAGTGGCTGTCTACCTGCAGCAATCCTCCGTCCAATTTCGTCCCAGAATGTTCAATGGGAGCCATATCCGGGGAAAGAGACGTTAATGTTGTCCTGAGCCAGATAATCCATCGACACCCTTGCTGTGTGAGGGCTGCAAACGTCGCTGGCGTTGTTGACGTGCCAAAATTGGCCCCACGTATGTCCAAAGACGACGCCTAATCCTATCGCTTGGCACTGCTCCCCTTGACCCAAGAACAAAGGCTGCTGTTACTGTTGCTGCTTGAGTTCGGTTCATTAGATGAGTGACCCGGATGAACCGATCTTGCGCATGAGTTGTCAGTCGTTGCCGTCCGGTACGGGGACGATCAGCAGCAACCCGCTTTGCTGATGACGTTGAGCAAGTCGTGTAATGGTGGTAAGATGACAGCCCAATTGTCTAGCTACAACGGTTGCAGTGGTACCTCCGTGCAACTTTCCAATGGCCATTCCTCTCTGCTTAGTCGTTAGTCTAGGCATCGTTTGTGTGGCGTGTACACCTCCTAGCGTCAATACTGAACTGTTTTTTGACACAAACCTTTATAAAGGATACCTCAGAGTGAAATGCATGCTTTTCATCCATAACCGTCGATGCACGTGCTAAAATTATGGTTTTGCTGCACTGTTGGTGTGTTTGTGCGAATGTTACGTATGGACGTCAAATTGCATGACATCATCTCATCTGGGATCGTTACGTCACTTTACCATGAACGTTCCATAAACATGAACGCTTACCTTCATGAGATTTCATTTTTTCGAAACTTGCGTTTCTTTTGCTGTTCAGTATAGTTTCTGGACTAACAAGGTCTCAATAACTTTAGAGTAAAGACGTTGTATCACTCTGTATTTCAGTTGCCACTCAAGACACACGAGGACTGTTGTGGAAATGAATATACACCTGCATAAGGTGTGAATTTGAGTTTAATTTTGTAAACACTTCCCGCTAAACCATCTTGCGAAAACATCACTATTTCCTTAAGCCTCCATCAGTGGGTAAGTTAATTCGGTTTTAAGCCGCAACAAGAGTTTTGGGGACACCAGAGTTATACATACTTAAAATAATCGAAACTTTGACTTCGGCGTAACGAACGAACGTTTGAACCACTAGCCTCTCCCATTTGTCCATATCCACTGAGAACGAAAGGTCTGTGGGAATTTAGGTTTCGACCAAGTCCCCATCAATACAAATTTATTCATAGAGTTATTTATACAAAACGAGAGTTGTTTAAAATGAAACTAGTTGATAATGACATATGTACATCATGTGGCGTAAGTGAGAATATTTATCATGTATATATTGAATGTCCAACCATCAGATTATTCTGAAAAGAATTCACCAATTTTGTTATTTGTGTCCTGCACAGAACATTCGTACTCTCAGCTCAAGATATACTATTTTGTGCCAATAGCGACCCCTTGCTCAACCACATGATCATACTAGCCAAGCGCCACATTTTGTGATGAATATCAAGGGTGTGAAACCAAGTTTCACCACATATAAAGGGTTATTAAAAGATGTATATGACATTGAGAAAAATACTCATGCCAATAATGGTTGTCATCACACACACACACACACACCCCCCCCCTCTCCAATAAAAAAATTGAAGGGGGTGACAACCATTATTGGCATGAGTATATATTGCTGGAAACAATTTCAATATGAATTTATTTGAGAAAATATGGATTATACTCCAAAATGTTCTGTGATTGTGACAATGAAATAGTTTTACTCAAGTTTATCTGCGTTTGTTCCAGTTTTACATATTTATTTCCCAGTGAAATTGAAACAAAGTGACATGCCATTTCTTATCATTACAAAACTATGTCCACGGATTGTTTCACACAAAGCGTATCCAAGAGCAGTGAATAAAAAAATGTCAAAAAAAAGAAGTCCCCATCAAACGATATTTTGGTCATGCGAGTACCGGTGCTCGGACTGAGTGCGTGTGCACAAACGGCGTGAAACTTGCTCCATCACTTGATTGTCTGGCCCAGACTCGATTAGTTACACGGTGACGTCAGAGAGCTGGAACACAGCTGGGAGCCATCTTAAACATCTAACAATCAAACAAACACAAAGCAACAAAAAAAGACCGTCCCTGCCTTCCATGCTCGTGTTGACCGCCCCTTTGGTCCAGTTGACAGACTGTTTAGGTGTGGGTCACATTACCCAAATATTTTTTTTGTGTGTAAAAATTACCCAAATAAATTGAGTTGATGATGATAAACAAATACATTTTATTTTTCACTAAGCCAGAAAGTTTGATCGATTGAAAGAAACAAGCTTACGAACAAACAATGTTTGAGTGTTTGAGCTTTTAGCAATATTCCAGCAACACACTGCCGGGACGCTAGAACAGGGCTTCACACATTGTACCCATGTGGGGAATCGAACCCGGGTCTTCATTGTAACGAGTGAGTAAGTATGGTTTTACACTGCTGTTAGCAATATTCCAGCAATATCACGTCCAGGGGCACCAGAAATGGGCTTCACATGTTATACACTTGTGGGGAATCGAACCCAGGTCTTTAATCTCCAAACGCTTTAACCACTGGGCTACCCCACCACTCCTCATTGTAACGAGCAAACGCTTTTAACCACAAGGCTACCCCACCGCCCCAACAGTTTTTGACAACCTGGAGGCTGGATTATTGCGTTATGAATATGGGGGGATAAATAGAAACATACGTAACGGCGGACAAATGTGACAGCAATGCAAACAAAACAAACCAGGGCATGTACCGTTATTGTCAGGCCACACCTGGTCAATACATTCAATCAGGAACACTTTCATGGAGGTTCATGGAGAGTATCCTGATTTCCACCCTGTTGCCCTGTCAAGTAGATAAATACTTAGATAGAAATGTATTAATTTCAAGTGTGCAAAGAAAACCATGTTGAGGCGTGCCCTTTACTTTAAGTGTACCCACAAAATCAATAATTTTCAGCCATCGAGAATACTTTTTAGCAGTTGATGTCATTTCACTATGTTCTAGATAAAATGATTTGTAATTTAGGACATGATTAAATGGGAAGAATATGTTGATTCATCAGAAGAAATACGACTATTTGACTTTTTTCGCTTGTGAGGTCCAGTTTTTCTATTAATACATGATAACACGTGACATGTAATATGGCGGTCATGTGGCGTATGCATTTTGAAAATGTCACAGGATAGAACGATGAGAATATATACAGTATTATAAATATGTTGTGTACATTTTACAAGGTTTGGTCCGTTAAGGTTGGAGATAGATGGAGTCTGTTGTATTTAGGCTATTAAGCAAACATGCAAACTTCGGTCATAGGATATAAAGCCAAAAACACGAGTTCAGTTGCATAACTGTTTGCACTGAATACAAGAGAAATTCACGTGACCCTCTAGCACTGAACATATGTCCAGTCACATGACTGTTTGCGCTGAATACAAGTCCAGTCACGTGACTTCCCGGACTGAACACAAGTCCAGTAACATGACTACTATAGTCTGTTTGCAGTGAAAACGTACCGATGAATTTCACTTTAAACAAAAAAAGTAAATCGAATAAAGTGAAAATAAGATTGCGAATCCTCATATTTTTACCTCGCCAAGTGAACACTTCAATCTCAGAATTTTATTCAACTTAGGATAAAAGTTGTTTAACAAACGATCATGGTTTCAAATCGCTATTATTGTTTGTATTACAAGGGGGTATGCACATTAGATGAAACACCTAGAACAAGTATGGTTGGTCTAAGTTAACGCTCATCACAACTGGCAATCATGTACAAGAAGCATACATAATCTGACGAAAGGCCGGGGTTCGATTCCCTGCAGCGTGTGAAGTCTTTTTCTAGTTCCCCTGTCGTGAATATTTCTGGAATATTGTTAAATGCGGCGTAAAACTAAACTCTCACTCTTATTAGGGTATATTATGCAACGGCTAATTTTTCCATAATCGATTTCATTCATTCTGCAAGCATAAAATTAAGCTAATCAATAAATATTATTTTTACCCCTGTATTCGCGATATCGCACGGCATGACGAAAAGAACAGGGTCAGGCTTGCTGAATAGGTTGACGTATGCGTAGATCGATGTTCATGATGCTGATCACTGGATTCCAAAATTATTTACAGACCGACGCCATATAACTGGAATATTGCTGAGTGCGGCGTTAAACAACAGACAAATCATATTAACCATGTACATGTACATCCAGCTACCCACCTCACTATAGCGTTGATGAGGCTACATCAAATTCGCAGCGATTCACGCTATGGCGAGGTGGGAAACTGGGTGTACATAGTTTATATGGTTTGTTGATGAATGTTTGCATTGCGCAACCAGAAATACTGGCGGTGCTTGAGGGATTTATAGAGTTGCTGGAAAAGGCACTTTTTATCATTTCCAAAAATCGATAATTCCCAGACGAGTGTTTGTTCTGTGACGCTGACCCAAGTTTATGTCCAAAGTAATTTAATGGTGTATACAGTGTTTCAAGCCATTACAAGTGAGAACAACATATGTACAGCATCCAGAGATGTGTCGGCTAGGTTCATGGTAAAAGTACACGCAAGATGGACTCGTTTCTTGACAACCATGTCTCAACAAAACTGTTTCACTACAATCTAACTCAAACTGACCAAATGTGTTGAATAAATGCATTATTGACACTAGCTCCTCGCTGCAGTCCCGGGCACTACATTTCTATTCAGTTGCGATTTACCCCGGACCTATTAAAAATAATAGCTTCGTTCGGGATAGGGCGGTGTGAATCTTCCTATTCTGCTGGGGTATCTGGCGTAAGTCAGTTAGTGTGCTTTAACGCCGCAGTAATGCAGATCACGTCTGCTTAATGTGGGAGAAATTACCGGAGTAACGCAGGTCTCACAGGTGAACGTTTACCCCTTTGGTTAAACCTACGAGTACTGATATGATGCCGACAGTTGACCCATTCTAGAAACTGGGATTCAAACCCACTATAATAGGTTTCTGTCGTTCCAAAAGGCAACTCGGCACAAAGAGTTGCGGCAATTCACACCACACGCCAACCATGCGTACCATGTCACTTAAAGAATAATAAAATGAAAGAGAACAAAACACAATATTAGTTTTCAATATTTTAGTCATAAAATATCAATAACCTGGCAAGAAAAACAATTCTTGCACTCGCCAATTTGGGGCCTAGGGCTCCTCAGAAATGACGTTACAAGATCATGGTGCGTGGAATCATAACAACCAAATGTGAGTCACATATAAATATGCCTATAATACAGTCATTACTCTATGTTGATGTCGTCATATTGAATAAATAAACGTCTTCATCGCCCAAACGTCAATTTGGGGTTGACTATTTTCCCGCAGTCGTTTCAGCAACAGTTAAGGTCTATTTTCGTGAACACCATTGTACACAACGTTCCACACACAACACAGACTTCCGGTTGAGCAAATGAGACCTGACCAATTGAAACTGCCGATCTGATCATGTGACAATGACGTCACATCCGTTTTGTCAAATATGTACAGAGCACCTCGGCAGCCAGTGACGTCACTGCTAGATATGTACAATATTCGCTGCAGTGTTGCGGTTGTCCTCACGTGACATCCCCGCGTCCCCGAACCCCGAAGCTGTACGGGGCAAGCACTTGTAGTCGGGCCAGGCCCTGGGTTTATGTTCACACATCATGTGTGTAGGTTCACGCCATGGGCCCCGTGAAATTCATGTTCATCATATGCATGTTGGGTGTTAGGTGAGTTGCGTACGGTTGAGCTGATTGCATGTACGTGCAGGATGATAGTGAGGGGTGGTGTTGGGCTGGGGTCGTACGGATGCCGTACCCATGAGATGCCGTATTCAGGCCGCTTGTCTGACGTATCGCACAGTCGCTGGTTTGTCCTGACAAACGACACGCCTGCATTTGACTGTTGACGGGGTGAAGACTCAAACTCATGCTGCTGGAGACGGGCTGGAGAAGAGCGGAGCTTGTTGAAACAGGCAGGAAGCTACTACTTGGTACCCTGCTGACGGCAGGATGGTGCGGGTAGTAGACCTGTTCGCCTCCCATACATGACTGGTTAAATGACTTGACGGAGCCGAACTGGCACTGGTTGGGCGAAGGGGTGGAGCTGTTGGATCCACGGGATTTGTCCAGATCCGGAGAAATGGCTGTCGATTTCAAGATCTGACATGGGGGTAGTTCTGTACCGGACGCATCACTGGGGTTTTCGTCGGATGTGTCGGAAACTGGGTCACTGTCTTCATCTTTTGGAGCGTGTGACGTCACTGCATTGTGAGGCTCCGTCTTCAATTTCATGCCGATGTCATCTTCGTCAGTTTTTAGCTTTTTCATAGCTGTTAATTCCACTGTAACGAAAAATCAAACACAATAAATACTTTGAAATCCAATATCTTCCATAGACAATGAATATTAGGTTAATTAAATGAATCCGACAGCTCCTCATACAATATAAATCACTCGCTTTGAGAAATGCTTCAAGTGCCGTTTGATCTATTTATCCGAGTAGCCACCTATCAATTGTTTACTTAACACAATGCTATGGACAATGCCCCGAGCACCTGTCAAATCAAGCAATCGACAACAGCCCGACGTTCCATCTGCCACGGCTGCCAATCAAACTCTATGATACATACAAGTCAGGGGCTTCCTCACGTCCGAATCGTTGCTTTACATGCAGCAGAACATAGACGGCAACATTCGTTCTGTTTATGCGTCCATGAAGATCTATTGTTAATCAATGCTTTAATGGATTACTTACTGACTGCGGTCGACGAATACTGTGACATATTGCGCGTGTCAGTCGTTCTGATTACAAATGTCATTGGTTACTCAACACCCACTCCGGTCGATTTGTGGCAAAATGTCTTTGTTAACAAAAATATTATCCTTACATGAATGTACAAACAATTACGCAAACAAAACCCTTCAAAGTTGTTCGTCCATTGTCAATTTCAACTGACAGGTGGCGCTCTTTTCATAGCGACGACAGGTAGCCAAATCCCAATTACTGATAACATACCCGATAAAACACAACACTAGAGTTACAAATGAGATTACGAATACCCGACAGGTTGTTCAATAGAAAGTGCTACAATGACGTCACGTGACGTAACATGCGCAGTACGGGGCGAGGATAATCGCCATCATTTCTAACCACATGCCGTAAAGGGGCGCGTGCCAAATGCGCCGGCAAGCCGAGATGTCGTAACAATCTTTAGTCATAAGTCAATTATTATCAGCATATTTGTTTCGTTATTTCTTTAGTCAAATTTTTAATTTGAATTGTTAACTGCGAACAAACATTGGTTTCGGTAGAGATTTTGTAAGGAAAAGTAACAGACTATGGAAGAAATGTTTTTGCAATTAATTCCTAATAAGTTTACAAAACATTTTGTCATAATTACCAGAACAGATTACGCTTGACAACAAAACTAACACCATCCGTTTTAGTCAAGTCATTTCGTTTTTTATATATTGTCAAGAACTACAAGCAAATCTCACAGAAGGCAAGTTTTTCCGAAATTCAGTTCCAAGTTCTCACGTCTCTGACGTTTACGTGAGAGAAAGTGTCGGCTAGTTTTTCACCCCCAACACCATCGAACAAAAACAATCTGATTTCGGTTTAAGAGAACGGTTCCCCTTCAACTCAAACTGGAATGGTTAACCATAAATCGGTAAGGTGCTTATTTGAGTTGCCACTTAAACCAGATTGGGGTTTCGGAGTACATTAATCGTTATTCTGGAACAGATGAGAACGGTTTTCCGAGTACATCGACGCCATTTCTCGGCCCAGGTGTAAGCTGACGAGTTTCGGAAGATGATTGAATTAGTCGAGAGTATAGGTGCGAAAATTTGCCGCGATATTTCAGTGTCGTCTCGCTGATGCAATTAGAGAGTCTCATCAATATTGCAAGACCTTGCAACTAATCACATAACAAAGATGCCGAATTCTCACTCCGGCCCAGTCCTGGGCATTCTGGCCACGAAAGTGACAAACTTAAATTCACGTGGGGTGTAAAAGCGTGCATTTTCACAGCCGTGGCAGATAGTCAATCCGGCGACTAGCTCGCACACGTGTTAGAAAATGCGGCAACTGAGAGGATTTGCCGAAAAACATTGACAGGAAGCCCGGGCAGGCAGATGTGTAATTCAATTGCAAAGTCATGAAAGAACGCCAGGAGGAAAAAATCTGGACGCTGGCTGAAGTATTTACCTTTATCATGATCCGACGAACCATCCTCACTTGCCGGTCTTTTAATGCTTAGGCGGTGATCACTGGAAGAGAAGAGACAACGTGTGAATGGGTATTGGGAGGGGGAGCGGGGCCAAAATTGGGGATCCTGAGAGTGAGCTTCCAGCCACGAGGGAAATCAGACAATATGTCAACGCCTAGCGCCTTCTGGAAAAGATTTGCCACCTTCCCTTGTTCCATGGCCGAACAGCCGGAATCGTTTTGACCATCATCAATATATTCGCGAAATAGGCCTTATTGAGTAAGATGAATATGTTCATTTTGAATCAACCCGGCACACCTCAAACACGTCTTGGTCAGTACACGCGACGTTTAGATCAACTCGTCGCGCAACCAACCCGCCAATTCTTTAACACCTAGCTCCCTTGATGACATTTTTCTATGCCGACCATCGGTGAAATCAGTCTAACTGTCACGACTTAGCGCTACCACCTCTACAGATTTGCCACCATTTTCTCGCACTTTCTGTAGACAAAGCATTTTATTTTTTTCCCTCCGTGTAGGAATATATATTGATCGGCGCCAAGCGCTCCGGCTCAGACACTACCGGTCTATGACTTGTCACGTTTAGTCTCGCTGTCTTACGCCTATTTTCCATGGTCACAAAGATTTATGAGAAACGTTCTGGCTATGGCGTGATAACGTCGGCGACAGCGGCAACGCCGGTGAAGCCACGTTAACAACCAAATATGAAAGAGCGTTGAAACATTTAAATGAGACTGGAGCCACGATAGGTTATGAGGCTGATTATTGCTCCCGAAAATATTACCAGTAATTCCTACTAAAAAAAATAATTACTTGTTCTTCCTTTCTTAGAATTTATATTTAACTTACCGTCTTCCCATTCCATTGTCACGGAACCCTTTGGCGAACGGGTTGTTATCAATCTTGAGTTGGGTTATCTGTAAACAATGTAAACAATAGATAAACAAAGAGAAATTTAATCTGTTGTACTTCACTTCTAAAGCACATAATATTTGATAACGAGTCTATAATTCGATTTCGATACTACGTGTGCTGCACGTGCTCGGTTGCTCTCTTAACGATGTCGCGCGACCAAAAACTTTACGGCGCGTGCGCAAACAGCACCTGCACGTGAGGCTAAATACCGCGCCCGGTGCCTAACACGTGCGTTTCCCTATCGACTCCTTCCATCAGCTGTAGTGTAAATTCCGTCAGTAAACAGGACTGAAAATTTACTGTACTCTGAGAGCAATTTAAAAAAATGATATTTCATATTACATAACAACGAAATCTGGCCCCGGGTACATTTAACCGTATAACTGGAATCAAATCGATCGCTTTAAGCTCTTTTACGACAAACCATTAACCCTTCCTTCATGTTAATGTTAGTTGACACGAAAATCGTATGTCTGAATACTGTTACTCGTTGCAATAAGTGCCATGAGCCACGCCAAATTCGTCAGTTCTCTCACGGCCAGTTCCATCTGACCAACCCAAGGTGTTAGGAAACTGGTTCGATGTAAATGGCGGACCACTTCAAACGGCCCACGGAATGAGCCTGTACTAGTCGATGAAATATTCATTTTGTCGGCTTTTGAAGCCGATCGAATGCTTCTGTAAGATTACGAAGGCAGTTACACAGAGAGGCCGTATTAACCATTACTGGAAGCGCGTCACGAAAGTGCAACCATTATTCAGTTAAGACATGAAACGGAAGAGACCGTCCCTAGGGAAACGTGTTAGACCACTTGTTCGTATAGTAAATTGACCTATCACTAACCTGGTGTTAGTTTTGAATTACGTATCTAGAATCGTTAGGACAAGCAGGACACACTTGGGCCTCGGACTACAGATCTATTTGAATATTTTTCGGGTTTTTTGTGTCAGTGATTTTGATAGGCTAAGACACTCTCCCCGTTAATCGTCAGAAATTATGGTACGCACCTGTTCATTCTGGTAAGCAGTCACTGCGATGAAACAGGTTTCGTCAAAAGCATATGTATTAAATGTATTCCATCTCATTGTGAAGATGTCGTTGGCCTGTACCACGTGGATCCTTGGTTGGTACTTGTGCATGGAGTTGAGAATAATCTGAAATGAAGCAAATAGGAATTCAAAATAATATATCGCTTTCAAAAAACGTGAATAAAAATAAATAGTTTTTAATGAAAGGCTGATTTTTGGACTCAAGGTAAAACTGCCCCTCATTAGTTAGGGCATTGCAATATGTTTAATTAACGATGTAGAAGATAATATTCAGATGCCGTGTTCGTGCTAAAGTCCTTGTTTCGGGTTTTACTGGGACCTCATTATTCAACGCTCCATAGCAAAACAAAACCGATTATTAATTAAGATGTCACTGGGAAATCTTGGACAAAATCTCTATAGGTTTACTTAAGCGTAATTTCTGGCACGAACCGAGGAATAACGGCTTAAGAAGATAAATATTTGATCGAGTTTTTGTTATTTTCCATACCATCAGCTGATATAGCGAAGGATAACATCATATCATTTGTAAAATCCGACAGATATAATTAATTATGTCTTACGATTGCCTTTCTTGTTTCTGTTGGAAATGTGATAACATTTCAATTTCAGAGATTTCAAAACGTGAACTATTCACTCATGGAAAATGCATATTCATCAAATGCATTCGGCATCATCATTCAGACATGCGCAGAAGGCGTGCATATTTAATTAGTATCAAGCGCCTTAAGACATTTTCCTGAGCTTCATTTAAACTCCCGTGCTTCCATTTCAGTTACGTCGAAAAACAGATCATCCTTAATTACACGATCCCTAAATTGTTTAATTGAAATTGAGTCCGCCTCGTGGGCCAAATGACGGCCATTTTAGTTTTTCTTTTCTCTTTCCTTCATCCCAAGCCTTCCTTAAATAACCTTCGACCTCGTGGGCTCCCTGAAGGTGTCCCATGGGAGAATATCAATTTCACTTGGCGTCTGTACAGTGATAGTGCTCCTATGCCTCATTACAAAGGCAAAACATCGAACGACTTCAGCGCGCAGGGGACGTGGGGACGCCCGTCCAAATACTCTCATAATGAATTAGAGCACAAAAGAAGAACCGAGCCATCATTTTCGCTTTTCTTGTAAAGGCAGGAGTTCATTAAGAACTAGGAAATAATGACGTGGCTAAGTAGGCCCCTTTAAAGCTAATGATTGTTTAGTGGTTGCAAATCTTTATTCAATAAACCACTGACCGGTACTAAATATCCGCGACTGGGAGGCTACAATAAGTATTAGGGTGTCCGCTCGCAATATATTCTAGCGTTTTCTGTTAAGAAAAAAATATATATTGTGAAAAAAAATATCGATTGAGTGTTGAAAACTTGAACTGTTGGCCATTTTGTCAAGTCTAAATCTTGATGCCAAACCCATCTCGACTGGGACATTTTTCATGTTTGGTCTCTTGAGAAAAACGTGCATACGAACCCTACATATCTTCATTAGAAACAGTGAAGCAAATCACTCTGCCCAGTCCTGTTTTGACTACTCCGAGCGACAAGAGGGAAGATTTCGTGCAAAATCTAGGAATTCTCGTTTGTGCTATACCATATTGGGATTTACTGCACGAGATCTGGTAATTATTTGAGCGCTATTTCTTACGATCATGAACGTGATTTTTCACACAATGAGTTTCAGGATTCGACGCTCTTGGTTAAGGATAGGCCCTACGGGACGTTGGTTGGCAGAGTGGTGAATACAGGCTACCAGCATCTCCGATTTCACCACGCAAGACGCTCAGAAATTGACTGTAGGGCGGAATAAATATTTAACACCATTTCTTTATATTCTTAGGATGTGGCATCTGTTGTGGTAGACACCCTTAAACTCACAGTTGTATTAATATCAAATCGGGTTATAAACCACTTACGTGTCCATTTTGGTCAAGGTTGTTGTTGGTGAGTTTAAGCTTGTGGAACGTCACGGGCTGTTTGGTCCAGTGGGAACCGGAAGCTGGAGAATCGGGATGTATGTAGAGTCTTCCGGGCATGTGCGGTTCAGCTTTTCCGGTGACTACCCATTCCGAATTATGGTACTTGTAGCGACAATCGTCAACCGGTACGATGTCCACAAGCAAGATGTACTTTGCGTGAAGATCAAGACCTTCAAGAGTCACTTTGATGGTTGGAAACATACGCCTAAAAAGAAAACATCTGAAAATGAATTTTTTTGTTTCACGCCATGAGGCGAACATTTGTCGTAATTTTAATAGCTGGGCGCAGACAAGGGGAGAGACACATGTTCTGCGTAATGAAATACAAAATGTTGTTCATTTATATTATACATTTGCGATGAACACAATGATCAACGAGTCCTTCCAAAAGCGCGCTTTATTACAACCAGACAATAAACATGTCTATCAATGCGCACAGTGAATTATATTAAAACTGCTTTTTGATAAACATGTCATAATACAGATAATAACTTCATATGTTTAATGGTTCGTCGAATGTTTTGAAGTGGTGCATGTTGTATCGCAGTAGTTGCTATATTGTGATGCATATCGCAACTTATTCGTTAATAAGAATAAAATCAATATAACAAACACCATAGGGGCAGTGGAATATCACATATTGTAAACGTATTTTCCAAAATCTGGAAGATACAAATCAGCTGCTATGTGCGAATCTGTGTTCCTATTTGATATTTTCTATATCATATTTCATCGCTGTTGGATTTAGATTGCTGAAGATACACAGAATAATGGCACACACACATTTTAATTTTAAAAAGACATGACGATTTATATGACGATATATCGTTTGTATCTGTTGTGACAGGTGTTCATTTTTTCGTTCTGCTGAAAAAACCCCGAAAGAAGAGTAAATAATGGCTAAATATGTTGTATTCCGTTCCCGGAAGTTACAAAGGTCAAACTAAACCGAAACGTGGTAACATGTTTTGTTTGAACTGTCAACACCCTGTATCCTGGAGTCCCCAAAAAATAAAATTTTGATAATGGTGAATCTGTCTCTATATTTAGCAAATCCGGGAAGAGAATGTGCAGAGTATATCCCTTTCTATACAAATGAACCTGTCGCATTGGCTTGAAGCATAAACACCTGCAGAGGAAACATATGCCTGTGTGTACATTTCGCCGATATATTTATCAAATTCTAGAGAAAACAAAACACCTGCCACACCGCTAAACCATTAAGACGCGAACCGGATTTCCAACAGGTCAAAGCGTAGGAACATGAATGTATAGTTTTAACCATTACATCTGTTCTTTTTTTTAACCCGATAAATAGCAAAAGATTTTAGCTTTCTTAAAATACATCCTCTTCCGAAAATAGCAAATGTTCCTGTTTCCTTTAAGCTGTGCTTTTTTCAAAACCGTGTCAGGGTTAATTTTAACACGATATTTGTTCCGCGGCATATATCACCATATATGTAACAATATATATACAACTTATTAAATGATTATTAAAGGATTAGGTGTACGCATTGTTCCGTATGAATGAGGTTTTTTAAATTTAAAACAAAAAGATGCTTCTGTTGTGGTGAGTTGGTTAGAAGTTGCCATACGTTCAAATTAGGTTGCGCCAAACCGCAGGATGATTAGCCAATGCTCAAAGCCATTCTAACCAAATTTGACATGCGGGGCATTGGACAACTAGAGTTAAAAAAACTAATTCATCATTTTAAAATTTATGGCAATATGTAAAACATTCTATTGTTCCCATCTGTCGTCAAGTGAAATTCTTTTAAAGCAAATATCATAAAATTAAAAGTCATAAAAGACCAACACTTTTTAACTCAGAAGAATGGATCGGTAAAGTGATTACCGAATGCACATGCATTTTCTCTATACCCACGTGTTGTCAAATAAAAATCCTAAAAGCGAGTCAACATATTAGTAACTAAGTACAAAACATGCAATATATTTGTGGTACGTTCTGATAATTTTTGCCGAAGAAAATCATAGTTTGATTAAAATTAGTTTATGAAATTGTGATATCTGATTGTTACAGACGAATGCATAGCCATAGGCACGCGACATGGCACGTGCCCGTATTAACAATGCGCACGCGCGGCAGTCTTCAGCGCGTGCCGTGTCCCTAGGAACAGTAGGGGGGCCGAACAGAATCCAGCGAAATGAGTTAACACTTGATGCGGAACTTGACGGGCAATCAGGAGACATATAGATGCTAACTCTAGTCTGACATAATATTTAATTTGTTTTTTATCGTATAGATTGAACAAAAATGAAAAGCAAAAACTATCACCGAGGACAAACACCTGTGTGAAAATATTACGAGAATTAGTATGTTTCAGCATTTGAAGTTTTCAAAATGTGTACGAGTCATCGCGGAACAGGGGGATACGCTTTAAAACTAAAGTTTTAGTGCACAGGGTATTGTGACTTAATGTATACAGACAAGGTGTTGGTTTGTGAATGATCTACGTAATAAAGAGAACTCGCGGTCTCAAAGCAGTTCATTCGACGAAAGAAATCCTGGCGTTTAAGGAAATAAATTCAGCTCCTACCTGCCGGTCTTTGTGATGATCATCTCGGTGCCGATGTTGTGAAACTTGCTCCACAAGTCCCTGTTGTCCAGACTGATCTTAATGTTTTTGTCCATGGAGTCGCTCTGCCCCACCCCCGAGGTAAGCATGCGTTTAGGGTCCGGCGTCGAGAGGTGAGGGTAAGCTCCAAACTGCTGACTTTGGCCTACTGATGAAAAAAATCAGTTAGTCGTGTTACAGACAGTTTAGAACCCCAAAAATTATAAGTCGTGAGAAATGTATATGTTTATTGGCAATTGTTTTGATACAGGGAGATATTAGTTAGAATTACTATTAACTTCTTTATTGCAATGGATGCAACGTTTCGGTGTAGATGCTATCACTTGCTTGATAACGGTGTTATCTACACCGAAACGTCACATCCATTGCAATAAGAACTTGTATATCCACCAAAATCATTCCTGTTCACCCTACCAGCTTCTAAATGCCACTCAAAGAAGTAATACAAATTAATGTATGTACATGAAGGACAGTGTAATGTTTGTTTCGGTTTCACTCCCTCCGTCTTTGAAAATGGCATTTTGTTCATAGAATTAAGCGTAAATGTATATGTTCACGTCGGAAGGAAGAAATGTAACAAAACGTTTCTCAAGTACGGGAGGTGTTTTAATAATCTAATTCTAATTAATATTTTAATTCTACCAAAAAGTAATTTGATGATGCATTCAAATGAGTTTCAAACGTCAAAAAGCTGTCAAACGTGTTTCGGACGTTTGCAACCGTGTGTTATTCAATTTGAGCATTATGAAAAAGGTAGTAAAATTTTAAAATGTTAAATTTTGATACGTCCCTCCCTGGAATTGAGTCAGCGGCGAATGTCAGTTTCGCGTTTTGGGTAGCATTTTAAAAAATACGATTTTACACGTGAACACTTTCACAGCCTGTTTTCTCCAACGTGTAATTTCAATGAAGCAACATCGCGTTCACACAAACAACGTCCAGATTGAAAATAACGGCATCGAAATATAATAACGACCTGTTCTTTGTGTATTATTTATCAACCAGATATAATTCGTTATTGGCAGGGTTTGCCGCATCCATTTCATATATAAATCATGTATGAGTGCTCATTTCAGGAGAAAATTGAAAATGACAACACTTTGGGATTGGTAATGGGCATGTATGAGCGAGATATACCACATGTCCATTGTAATACTTGTGAGTATTGAAAATGTAGTCAAATAAACACAGTACATATTATTCCGGGCAAAATAACATTGCATGCAACCGAGTTTAAATAATTGACCGTTTTGTGTGATAAATAGATATGGTATATGTATGCCTTTCAAATGCCCACTGTAAACCTTTGTAAACGAAATAATAAAGGATTCTACTATCCCGAACCGTTACATCGAGATGTTATTAAATTTATACAGAATGCAAATTGTAACCAAAACGGTAACTTCCAAACGTGTGTTCATATTATAAGCTTCATATAAATCGTGTTAAAAAGGAAAATATTATATTTATAAACTGTTGGTGTGATATTGTGAGCACGTCACTGACCTGCCATAAGAGAATCGTGGGCCGGGTGCATGGGGAAACCGAAGAAGGACGCCTGGGGGGCTGGCATCAACCCGTGGGACAGGGGGAAAGCACGAGCGCGTTGCGATATCAGATCGTCCTCGTACATGTTTGCTGAGGATGTTGGGTACTTCTGAAATAAAACAAAATATATTCATTAAATTATAAAATTAGAAATATTTAACACAATTGAAATATGGCAACGACAATACCACGAACCATTTTAGCAGGAGTCTGAGCTGGCTTGTTGGACTGTTCGTCTCGAGGGTAGTGCTCGTTATGTTACAAACACCAGCAGTCACCTGTTTTATTGGTGCGGGTGTCTCAGTAGGGCGTCTCATCCGAGTGTCTAACGCTTGGTTCGTTTGTTTCCTAATCTAACATTTAGAACTACTCGACTCAAACAGTAAACTTACGGTACGGATTTGATATAGCCTCGCTTGCTGTTAAATTGACAATCACTTTAAGGAGCACTCATCGAATTTGTTTGTTGTGATAGTTAAGTGTTCGGAGATCTGGATATTTGTGAAAACACACGCTTCGTAATTTAATTTCAGGGTTTATCTAAAAATGAAAACAGATTATAAATTTAACTTGTCGATACGAGCTGCACCCTTCTTCATGTTTTGAGATTTGACAAAAAATGCCAGAAAGCGGGATGATGTTTTTCCATAGTTTTAAAACTCAACAATTGTCTAACTCCGTAACCCGTAAATAAATGAAATTATTACACGGGATAATTTCTGACAATAATTTACCTGACTGAATAAAAAATAGCTACTTTCCTGGTACACCTGTTCACTGTTTACAGCTGGCATTGATCAGGAATTATTAGAATTGACTTAAGTAAGAACACTTTGATCTATGCCGTCGCTGATTACGGCACCCGTTTCACATGTCAATCAAACTCTGCGTGAACACAAATTGACCAATTACATAACAGAATACACACAGGTGAGTTGTGTCCCTTGTTGTGGAAGCAGGTGACTTGGGATGAGGGGCGGTCTTAATTATTTTCTTTAAACTTTTTAAAGGACAACTGTCAATTTATAACACTTTAACATTTGTTTTGAGACAAACATAATAAAGTAATGTATACTTTCATTTAAATTCGCATTCAAAACAATATTTTACAAAAATGTAAACAACGTATTGATTGACTTGTAGTCTTGCGTAAATTATGATGGAATTGACCCATGGTGTTTGGAGAATGTTTCGGTAAACTGTTCCCAGAGCTGGTTGATAAAATATTGTAAACAATCGTCTTCTTCATGTATAAATTTACATCATCTACACATAGTAAACACAGAATTTATAAACGCATATTTCAGTATATACTCACGCAAGGGTTGTGTGGAAGTTGGCACAAAAGATCCATGTTTGTTGTGGAATATATGTCAATGTCAAGCTCAGGTAAAAATCCAGTCTCCTCAAAAGCCGTAGCGAATGTTTAGTACCACGGTAGACAAGTGCTTATAGTTGAAGCGACAAGCAAATTCTACCGGCAATCCCCACTGCCTCCCATTTTGTTAGCATGCGAGATTTAAGCTCCGCCCCCAATATCATTATGTCAGCAGCTCGCGTTAATATGGCCACGCCCCTTCACGACAGATAGGCGCCGGGCTTTCAGAGGCGAAATTGTTAAAACAACTCGTACAAGCAATGCCATCTCTTCGTAAACACTGTCGTCAGAAACAACGGGAGACTTGATTCGCAAATCGTCATTCTTTTGTTCTATGTCGCAATTGTTACAACCGCTGAATAGGGTCGGGCTTCCGTAACGGTCACCCCGCGAAAGCAACAGCAAGGCGACTCAAGGGTTAATTAGCTAAGAAGAGGTGAAAATATTTTCTCAATCAGTCGTAGAGACAGGTGCCTATTGATAGCGTGTCGGGATACGCTGTTGCTTATGGGGTTCAGTCAACGGACTTAGTTCATTAGATATGGAGACTTCATTTTGATAGTCAACAAAATCAGAGATTTGAAAAGATTGTTGTCGTTTCTTCTAACGCCAGACGACGGGACACGTAAATATATCAACGTCGTGTTCAGTTTTAAAGTGACACTTCACGCCAAAACCATTGTCGCTGCAGAGTGTGGCATGTGGTTCGTTGAAATGAAACAAATATTTTAGCGAACTTATCTCTGACAATCCCTGATCTTTAATCGACAATTATTTCAGAGTTTCATGTGTATGCACTAAAGTACAATTTTACATCAATATTTCGATAGTGTAATTTTTTAGAAACTGTAATTAATTTTTAGATGAACGCCTAGTCTGTAGTAAAAAATACTTTAAACCGAGATTTAATATTAGGGAAAGAAATGTGTTGTGGTGTGGTATATATTCTTTTATCGTTCTATTCAATAACCCCATTCCACTGTTTACATATTCTTATGAAATCCGTGTTACAGCTCTGATTTCTATCTCAACTAATATAAATATATAATTTCTGAGATAATTCAAAGGGTAAAAGAAGTTAACAATAATCCTGTATGAAATCACAACTAAAGTTTCGAATTATCCTCATCGCATGAAATTCTTCCCCATTTGACGGCAGAACGAGAGGAAATTCCGCAACCTGTGAAAAATAAAACGCTTCCTCGAATAACCCAGTGCCCCAACACATGCTACTAAAGACGAACGATGGAGCGCTACAATCGGAATGAACCCGGGCGTATATCACATTCTCCGAACGCTTTATAGAGTTGCTAGACGTTTACGTTTATGCTGTCCGTGTTTCCACTTTTACATACGGGTGTTTACTTCAATAAGTCGGATTGGGAAAGGGGAGGGAAAAGAATGCGTAGCTTACAACAAACATATTAGATTTCCCAGCGATGTTGTAAAATTTAACGTTTCTCGGTGGGTGGCATGTTATTAGACAAACTCCGTACATCGCTGCAATGTTGAGAGTTTTACATTGTGTACCATTTGCTCGTGCTATGTATGATGTAATTGGTAATAATTTCGGCTAGTTATAAAGTGTGAACTTTTTGTCTGTAATCAAAAATCAAATATTAATCAACCAGCCTCAAAATGGGTAAGAATTACATTACAAAACGCCAGCTCTTTATTAATTTTAAAAATTCAAATTCCCAAAGTAGAAGTATTTTGTTTTTATAAACATAAAAACTACATCTATACAACTAACCAGCAACTGCCGTTGTTTAATCGGCAGGAATTCTGCCACCAATAACAATGAAAGGAACTGAAGGTTGATAATAAACGAGGAACTAAGAATCTTTGTTAACATTTTTCCATAACGACTGCTGAAATTTCTTGAAACGTGTCAGATATTACGTGGCATATATTATAAAATCTAACAAAGTAACTGGTTAATGTTTCAAAAAACATTGCTTCCTTAAAATCTAAGCTATAAAATAATAGATATGTTTTTTCTGCTTTTAGACAAAAATCCCTCAATCCCAAAGTCAATCAAACCAAATTTCGATTTAATAACAGTTCTTTAGACGTCACCTTGCCAGTGGCCAAAACCTTCACTAGCAAGGTGATATCGCTGGGTGTAGGGTATAAGACCCGTTTATTGCTCATTCCGTATTCTGCGATCTGTTATGAATACATAATGCACACAGGAGACCCCTCGTTCATTATCAGGCCAACATTGCATCTTATCCATCGATTTGTCATTACATATGGGTGCTGTGGCACGACCTATAGCATATTTACAAATACAGTCCATACAGAGTGCTGCATTCGTCTCGGATAGCTTATAAAACTATAACAAGGAGTATTACCTCGTCAGTCATAACTGACGCTGCCACACTGTAGGAAGATAGCTTTGAATGTTCATGATACTGAATGCAAAGAGTTCTTGTATGATTTATTATCACATTCTTTTACCTCAATCATATATTGATTTTTAATGTACAAAGTGTCTCGTAGGCCTATAGACCGGTGTTACTTTTACCACGTTTTTATATTGGCAAATATTTTAATAGTAAGATGTGACATTATAATATAATAATTTTCATCCTCTTCTGTAATCTTCCTTATTCCTTAAAGCATTCGGCTAAATTGCTAAACATTAAATATATAGTTCCAAGTCTACATAAACATGATAAAATATATTTTTTGTTTCTTTTGTCATTGTGTTGATCTATGATTTCATATTTCACACATGGGGAAATAGTTGTTACCATATACCCAACAAGAACCGCGATAAATATTGTTATGTAAAAATGATATTTTGATAATCATGTATTGGGTTGATCAGAACGTGTGAATTTGTCATTATCCTGACTGGCGACGAACAATAAACATATCAATTGCGTCCATGCTTCGCGAATAACATAGCACTGTTACTGTGACGTCATGGCTATTGTCTTTCATTTTTTTAGTTCTGATATATTAATAAAGCGGTCGAGGACAGTTCGGCTCGTGTTATATAGATAGCAAGGAAGCGGTAAAAAACATAATTTCGTCAAAAATGCCTGTTGGACGGTCTTCATGTATTAGTGTATTGTTGGTAGTAGCTTAGGCATACGCTGGCATACGGGTTGATTGTTTTGGGGCTGGTATCGAATTGTATGTTGAGAATTACAACAGAAATAGGGGTTTATACTCCCTGGCTTTTTTTTATGAGTCACCGGTTAACAATTCTGAATCAGAAGTTACCAGCTCAAAGTGCGAAAGTCTCTAAACACCGTGAATAATTTTCTCAATCTCGAGATGGACAGAAAGTTTTCTTTTTCTCAAATAACAAATATTTCTCGCCACCGTATTATTAATTGTTCAACTCTTAAGTCAGCTCCCCACACCGACTTTAATGAAGAACAAAAATCAATTATCTTACTACTGTTTAAACATCCTTTTGTGTTTAAGGGTATTTTTACACCAAAATGTGATCTTAGTAACCCTCTCCTCAACATGCCCTCGAAACAATCGATTTAACCCTTCAGGGGTCAACTCTCAATGAAAATTAACCTCTCGTGGGATTTAGGGGTTACTCAGTAAAAAAGATCATGCTTAGAGACCTACTGAGTCGGATAAAGGCATCAACCGCCGCGAGCTCTCCAGCTCAACTCGAACATTTTCACACAAAAGATGTTTTGAAGAATGTATTTCTTAATGTATACAAATTATTCACGGTACTTTGGTGGGTCTGAAATGCATGCTGGGTTCACCCCTCCTCGGGGCTCTTCGCAGGGGGACTCTAGCAGGGCAGGTGGGACCCCTGATGTAAGCAGTGCAGTTAATTCAATGCGCAGTAAAACAATATTTTCTGAGGTGTAAATAAAACTATAATCGTGAGAGTTTAAGGACAGCCTGCTGAGTGAGTGCTGGACCGTGTGGGAAAAATGAAAATGTATATATTGAGAAAACTGAAAAATTTAAATATTAACTTTCGAATAACTAACACAGTTCATTTTTTCTTTTATACGAAATGTACGTGTTTTGTGTTTTTTAATCTCTGCACACGAAATGCACATGTTTTCTATTTTCCAAATCTTGATACAGGAACACACGAGTTCGTGAGCATGACTGACTGATTCACTGAATGCAGTTTAACGTTCAAAGATCGTTCTCTGTAACATCTGCACGAGGGGCCTAGGGCCTCTCTCTCATGATATGCTGCATATATAATTTGATATGACTAATTTATTTTGAGCAATTGCATTTAATTTTATCGAAAAAATAATTTAATGATTATTTTTATAGTGAATATTTTCTTAAATCATCTGGACATATCGATGTAGCGCATATTACACGTTTTAATTATAGTTGTTGTGGTATATCGAAAAATTAATTTCATTTATTTGTTACGCTTGAAAGAAAGTAGTTTTAAGTGTCACGTGTGCAGCATGTAGTACACCCAGTCAGATTTATATCCCGCCTGTCTGGATATACAACATATAACATGTCGATAAGCTCGTTCGTTTGGCTCAGACACAGACGTTTTGTATACATGTATACAGACCCTCTGATTACTGTGTCTATATTGTACCAATTTTAATTGTTATAAATAGTGAACATATCAGTTTAATGAATTTTGTATCGACATAGAGACCAAATGACATTGGCATTAATTACATGCATTTTCATAGGCATTTTCAACAGTGTTTACCAGACGAACATTATGTAGAAAATCGTCAGATATAATATTCGTGTTGAGTAACGGAAGTTAATTTTATAAATAATAATAATTTTTTTAATGATCGAAATAAATGAAAAGAAATAATAAAAACAATTGTATAATGAAATGTCCAGATTGGGGTTGGTGTTTAGATGATAACAACATAGTCATTTGGTCCATAATATACATGTATACGAAAATATGGGAACGTTATAAATATTAGTAAAAATATAATGTTAATTTTGTATAGTTTCATTTAAAAATCCAGATAACAATTTACAAAATACATTTAGAAGTCCCAGGTACGCCAGACAAAGACTAAGGGCACTTTAGTTCTGATTTTTTAAAAGTTACACTGAAAGTAACTAAATATGTAATTTCCTTTGATATAAAAATCCGTTAAATTCAATCCAGGCTTTTAATTGTACACAATAAAGGGGAAAGGTCGCTTATAATATGAATTGTCAACCACAATAACTTTTTTGAACACTAAAATAATTCCGCAACAGTGGTCATAAACTGTGTGGCCCACGCGACTTCATAATCGGGATTATCAAAGTACACATATTCTCATCGCTGACATGAAAAGGAAATATTTCAAAGATATGCCTTCCACGTAAGCGACTACATCTATAAGATAAAAGGTGAATAAAATTGAATTGAGCAATACACTCCCCGAATCGTTCTGTACGCTTGTATGACCAATAGCCATAAACTTGTAGATAAGTGAATAAATCTGATCGATTCACAGCGATTGTCCAAACATCAAAGGCACCGACGCTGTCTCCACAAGCTGTAAAATTTCAAATTGGGGACCACGTTTTAACATTAATCAATCGATCATTAAATGTTGTTATTAGAAATTGGGATATTTGAGGATGGGGAGGGGGGAGAGCTGTCGGGCTGATAAATAGGGGAAGGGGACGGCAGAGCAGTTTGATGAGGGTCAAATTGAAGAGCGTTTCTGGGGTGTTCATTAAGGTCGGGAGAGGCGGCGGGTTCTAGATGGTGTCTTTGATCTCGCGTGTAATATTTACTGTAGGGGGCGTTGTTGATTCATATAGAGATTAAGCTTTAATTGAGTCGCATAGGTCAAATTTGATGTTGATTTGGCTGGGTAAAGAATTGATACTTTTTATAATCGCGCAATCGTTCTCAAGTGTTTTAATTGTGATCGTGACTGTAAGAGCATATGCATTGTCATCCATTCATACAATCTGAGTAATTCCTTAACCAGCCACGGGCCCCTAAAATCCCCCCAAAACAAAACTGCACCTTATTTTCGATGCTGAAAAAACCCTTGTTATTTGAATTTGTTACTATTATTCACGAATAAGGTATAAACCCGTGGTGAAAACAAATGATAATTTATTCAAGTATTACTAATAACGAAACGAAGTACTATAGAAATATATAATATAATTTTTAAGAGAATTTTTTATTTGACATACATTCAAGAACTTGATTTATCGAACGTTGACACTGAAATGTAAGCGACATAGTCAATACCTATGACAACAGCCAAAATAATAATTTGAAAAAAGAACCCAACCCATTGAACCTCCGTGTCAGTTTCGTCCACAGGTACTTTCACGAGACAATGAGAACACATAGCTAGACATCAGTAATATGTATATAAACAAAATAATTGAAGATGAATTCTGATATTAATTCATATGTCTGCTTCTAGTTAATTAATAAGACATAGATCTCCACCATACGCATTTGTCTGCTGTTATGAACACATGTGTTGTTGATTACATGATAATATCAGTCGCAATGTCGGACTACACCACACGACCACACTGATTTCAGTCGCTCAAATTGATCGCATCAAGACATGTGAGTTTAGCGGTGGGGCGCCCGTCTCGCTTGGTCTCCGCGCCGTATTTATCTCCGCGTACTGTCAATCTATTCTATTCGTTTAAACTTTAGGATCCCGTTTTGAATGACCAGCTTGTCTGGGGAAGAGGCATTGTGAACTGAAACAGGTTTGCTTAAGCTTGAGGATGTTTTCTTTATTAATCTTCTTGACTGGATTAGAATTTGCATATTTTTACCCGTTCTCGGTGTTCTTTATATCTGATTAAATGTAAGGTCATGTTAAACGACTGTTATGTGAGAAAATATAATTCATGTGTATACTATACGTCTGAAATCAATTATTTCAAATTCCAAATACAAATTTCAGAAGTCAATTTTGTTTTTATATCTGCATTTCGTTGTTACACAATTGTTTTATACACTACGGAACAAGTTCAGACTATCCGATTGTTTCGTATTAGGATAATAACAGACAGACAAAATAGTTTATTTTTGTGTCACGTGAATGTACATATCAATTAAAATGACAGCGGTGAAAGAACATGGAATATACAAATACCAGGCCAGACGGCCGTAGAGACACCTTAGGAAATATGTGCATAACATGTATAAAATATAAGATTAAAACATAAAAGGAGTACCACACATAAAAAGAAAAAGTTAGGAGAAAAAATGTTTACATAAAATAGAAAG
Organism: Haliotis rubra; assembly: GCF_003918875.1. Taxonomy (NCBI): domain Eukaryota; kingdom Metazoa; phylum Mollusca; class Gastropoda; order Lepetellida; family Haliotidae; genus Haliotis; species Haliotis rubra. The sequence continues at coordinate 451,659 of NW_025766115.1, forward strand.
CTTTTTGTTTTGTGTTGTATCAACCACCCACATGTTACATTTTTCTCTAATTTATACTTATTACAAACGGAACTGAAACAGACAACACTTTCTTCTCACATCCAGGACATGTTCAAACTTCTAACAACCAATATATACAACCCATGTATCGTTGGTGTCTCATAGGCCATATGATTTGACATAGTTAATAATGTATTTTATTAAATTTATTTCTACCAACAATGTGTGACACCTTAATAAACTAATTTTCTTCTTCTATAAAATTAAATAAATGCGCCCCCAAAAGGCGCTGATCAGCTTCTCTTGCATGGACAACACACGTGAATGGAGTACCAGGAAACCGGCGACGGGGTTGGCTTGTTGTCAGTGTAAATACTCTACACGATGCAACATTAAAGGTTCAAGGATTCGACTGTCCTTTAGTGGTTTAAACATATTTTTATTCATGAAAATGAGTTGGGATTGGTGACCAAGCATTACTTTTTATGTTAACACAGCTCCCATGCAACATAGAATACAAAATGAAATGGAGGATGTGACGTCATCGATATTGACTATTGCGTAAATATAATATTTATAAATATATGTAAATATATACACATTACACACCGTCCTTAAGTGTGCTAGGATCTAGAATATACGGCACGACGCACTTTCTATAAACCAATATATCATAAATACTCTCGGTTATGAAATCGAACACGGATCATTGGGTGGTATTTATCAAATTTGATATCTCCATCTCATAAATTCATTCCCGCAGCTGGGGGCCCCAATAAACATTAATTCTAGATAAAAACATATTTGATATATACGGAGAGTAGTAAATATGTCTGTAGCGGGTATTGGGACGTAATTATTAGCCCATATTTTCAGAAATAATTATTGCCTGCCTTCTATACAGGCATCGGATATGAACACCATATGTTGATAAACCACGCATGGATCTTAAAAGCAAAATGAATAGATCACGTGAGATGTAATCTGATATCAGTAAAGGTCAGAGGTTGATTCCCGTATCAACCCGAAAATAACTTCAAAGAATGATCCCTATTTCCATGTCCCCATATGCCCGAGTCTGTAACCCCCATCTCCGAACGTATGACGTCTATAAGAGAGAGCATGAGGTTTATCATTTTGAAATATGAATACATGCATTAATATCGACATGTTATGATCATATTTCATAGTCAGTGTAATCTGATTAGAGCAATCCAACTGAACGCAGGCATCGTGATTCTGGCTTCATACGTGCCCCATTTAATGTAATGAGACAATTCTATAAATTAACGATGTAAGGTGACAACGGAGTACATATATTTTTTTCCCATTGCTAAAGCGTTTTCATTTAATTGATACAGAGGTTGTTTTTCAATATTTATATCAATCAGGCTGAATGAATAATGAATAGTAATACAAACATGACAAAATATAATATGATAGCAGATTTTGAAATTATGCATTATAAGAATATTTACGGTACAGAAAACGCAAAGATGTTGAGAGAGAGAGAGAGAGGAGGGAGAGAGAGAGAGAGAGGGAGAGAGAGAGAGATATAAGAGAGAGAGAGTGAGGGAGGGAAGGAAGGATTTAAAAGAAAGACATGGCGACAGTCGCATAAAGCAGAAATGAGAGTGATAGATGAGAGAAAGATAGAGGAGGCGAACAGACCGAGAGAATACCATTCTACTTTATATCGTCACCCCCAACCCCACTCACTGTCAACAGTATTAGAATCTGTACTTTACTGAGAAAGTGTAACCCCAAATATAACATATGTCACATTGTATTACTCACTGTTGCCTTACACAAATACAGTGCATAGCAGAATACGCATATTGTGGGCTGACGGTTTAAACATATTTATTTCTGATATATTGTTCAGAATCGACAAACAAGCAAACATCTTATATTAATGCCAGACAAAATAACATTTATGCGACTTGCATTTCATAACAGTATTACAAAAGTACATGATATCATAAATAACATTAAGCATACAATATACATGGATATCAACATCCATACAGCCAAGATACTTTTAGTTCTGCAAAGGGCCAGATGAAACCTTAAGATTGATTAAATCTTAAATCTGTTGACTAAACTATATTTCCACTTATTATGTAAATATGTTCACTTGCTATAAACAACCATTCATTCAGTATTAATACGTACCATAACAATACAAACTTAAAAAACAACAACTTTAAACCATTAACATTTAAAATGCAGGGAATCAAACTGGGCATTTGGCGAGATAATTTTCCACTAGCCCACACCGCAACGGACATCACAAAAAATGAATTATTACATGACATCTTTCTTTTTGAGCCCTTTTTACAAGTTACTGTGTTGGTTTCACGTCTCGCGACTTCGATGGCGTGTGGCGATGCTCGTGTTATCATCCCCTGGTTCATATGGTCCAAACAATCGATCATCAGGTGTTAGTGTTGGAATGACCAATGAAGGTCCGGGTTAGAATATTGATCTTCAGTAACCCATGCTTGTCGTAAGAGGCGACTAACGGTATCGGGTGGTCAGGCTCGCTGATTTGGTTGACATATCACATCGGTTCCCAGTTGCGCAGACCGATGCACATGCTGTTGATCGCTGGATTGTCTGGTCCAGACTCGATTATTTACAGACCGCGGCCATACAGCTGGAACATTGCTGAGTGCGGCGTAAAACTAAACTCACTCATTCATTAGTGTTGAGATATTGTTGAGCGCAACGTAAATCAACAACAGTTTATATACGTGCAACATCGGCGATTACAGGCAATAAATATGCTGCAACGCCTCACTATTTCTGCAATAACTGAGAATTATCAATCAAGTTGGTTTTATAGGAACAGGCAACTTACACTTCCTTCCTTAAAATCCGGGCTAGAAGAGGTATTCAGTATCCCTTGCTTGACCGGGATCTAGTGGTTGCATCGATTGGCTGATGCATGTCATCGTGTCACAAACAACATTTAATTGTAAACAGACCCAGATACTGTGAATTTGTTGCATATTCAACTCATAATTTGTTTTCATTCAAAGGTATATTTCCTCTAAAGCCAGTGGTTTCCCTCCCTGAACACCCGGTGTCAATCGTGGTTTTGTTTTTAGGTTTTGTTTAGGCAGTGTTCTTTTTCAGTTGTCCTATACCAATAACGGGGGAATAGATACTGAAAAGGCATCAGGAAATCACGATGAATGGACCTATAACATCGTATCTTGACCGCGAAGGCGTCGGGTAGCCTAGTGGTTTAAGTGTCCGTTCGTCAGATCGACGGCCTGGGTTCCATTCGACTTATTCCGCTTGACAGCGATGGTCATTGTTCCTCTTGTCATCCACCGGTCTGTCGTACCCAGTTTTAACATATGCACTGTCTCAGTCGTAAAACAACATCCACCGACTTTTCATGTCACAGAGATTCGAACCCGAACTATGATATGCTGATGTCAGTAAATAAAGTAGAGAGGAGGCAATGATTTGACTGATGATCGATCTAGGCTTTTGGGATACGATATCGTTCACCAACCAAATTAGTGAGTCTGACCACCCGATCCCGTTATTCGAATCTCATAGCATAGACTGCTGAAGACCAGGGCCTAGATTTTCGAAGCTCTCTTAGCGCTAAGATAGTCGTAAGATAATGTTAATGTATGTCACTTACGACTCTCTTAGCGCTAAGACTAAAAGAGCTTCGAAAATCTAGACCCAGATCTAACCCTGGGTGCCGTTGTACAAGGCGATCTTAGCGCTAAGGTGATCGTAACTCCCATACCTTAACATGGTAGTCTTAGCGCTAAGGTGATCGTAACTCCCATACCTTAACATGGTAGTCTTAGCGCTAAGGTGATCGTAACTCCCATACCTTAACATGGTAGTCTTAGCGCTAAGGTGATCGTAACTCCCATACCTTAACATGGTAGACTTAGCGCTAAGGTGATCGTAACTCCCATACCTTAACATGGTAGTCTTTGCGCTAAGGTGATCGTAACTCCCATACCTTAACATGGTAGACTTAGCGCTAAGGTGATCGTAACTCCCATACCTTAACATGGTAGACTTAGCGCTAAGGTGATCGTAACTACCATACCATAACATGGTAGACTTAGCGCTAAGGTGATCGTAACTCCCATATCATAACATATTAGTCTTAGCGCTAATGTTGTTTTAGACAACGGCACCATGATCTTCATGGGGGACAAACATGGGTTGCTGATACCAACTCTAACTGATACAATCTCAGATCTTCACAGAAGCTTATGTAAATACCATTCAAGCATAACGCACATTCGACGCTACAGACACGTCAACTACCCAAACAAGAAACTCATAACATTGTTGACAAACGTTTAAACATGAGTCTGTACACAAATCGTGCAATTTGGATATCACGCATTTAATAACAGCAAATTTGTAACATAAAGTGCAACCCATTTCGTCTTGCTGGAATCGATTCCACTTGTCCCACAATCTGATCGTTGAAAACAACATCATCAATAATAGGGATGCGATACATTCATATCACCCATCAATAACTTTCATAACATCATGAACCGCATGAAATACGTGCCGAATATATGTCATATACACCAGTTATATCTCCGGATTTACCATCGTCGTGAAAAGAATCTATTGCTAAGTACAATCAATTTGATTTGAAATAGACAACCATATTTCTGCTGACGCTCGGATCCGTGCACCAGGAAGTAATTTATGTGATTTTTAGCTGTCCGCTTTCTGGTCCGTGATATTAACATCACTCTTTATTTAATTGACTTAACATACTGATCAATGACGGACCACATAGGCCAACGGACCAGATAGGCCGTAAAAAGGAACAGACTGGCTTTTGACCACTTGTCCTGGTCAAATCTATTATTTGCATATTAAACAGATGGAGGCGTCAGATCAAAGGACCTCATTTTATCACCTCGGGTAAAAAACGAAATGAGTTTAAGTTTCTAAAAAAAGACGTTTTGTAGTTATCTTGATATTTAATAAATATTATTAATTGAACATTCTTCAAAGCGTTAAAGGGCGGTGGGGTAGTCTAGTGGTTAAAGCGCTGGCTCGTCATGCCGAAGACCCGGGTTCGAATCCCCACATGGGTACAATGAGTGAAGCCCATTTCTGGTGTCCCCGCCGTGATGTTGCTGGAATATTGCTAAAAGCGGCCTAAACCCAAACTCAGTCAGTCAGTCAAAGCGTTAAAGCGAGCTTTTGATAAACTGTAAACTAATGTATGCAGATGAGTTGGGAAGTATAAGAATCTTGTTCAGTATAAGGATAAGACTAAACTTCTTAAAAGGCAGGTTTGACAAATGATATACCTTCTTAATGAAAAATAAAATTTTGACATTAAACAGGACTATTTCATTTCCATGTTAATGGTCCTATTTTGAATTATCTTGACATTCTTTGTTGCTAATACTTGACTGAATTGTTATCGTATGTGTGTCTATTTAGGGTATGAATAAGTAAATGTAGTGTCTAATTTCACAGAGGCGTTACAACTGACCGACGAACGGAATTTCATCCATTCGTTCGTTCGTTCATTGGTAGTTGTAAATGAAAGAATTTCTGAATATCTGACGCAAGAACATTTAAATATGTTTCTTGCCTATAGATGGAGAGACGCGTACACACAGCTCACTGTTCACATCAAATTTGTTTCACACACTCTGGGCCACCTTTCCTTACACTTACAATTCGGTAGCCCTCACACTGTCTGGAAGCCGTGAAGATCCGGGTTAGAACTTTTCAGCAATCCATGCTTGTAAGAGGCGATTACCGGGATCGGGTGGTCAGGTTCACTGACTTGGTTGACACATGTCATCGTATCCAAATTGCGTAGATCGATGCTCATGCTGTTGATCACTTGATTGTCTGGCCGCCGCCATATAGCTGTAATATTGCTGAGAGCGGCGTAAAACTAAACTCACTCACACTGCCTGGCCATTACTCTTGTTCCGGTAGGGACACTAAATGTTCCTGTGATGAGAAAATGTTCCTGAGCTGTTCTCATTTCACAGTAACAGATTCTCCTTATACATTCACATTTAACTCCCAACAGGATCATTCTCTAAAGAAAATTAGACGCCAGTACTTGATGGTTTTGTAGCTTCGATATATAGCTTATAAATGCAGATTCGTTTCTTGTCGCACATATCGAACATCGGATATCTCGACTTAGTCCTCCGAACAGTGACACAATTTTCTCACACGTCTGGGTGTAATACCTTCTAGATAAGATAAAACAATCTTGAGCTGGAGCTCTCTCTTATACCAGTCATCATTGGAGAGGGGGCGGACAAAATCCCAATCGGACAAAATCATGTTTTAATGACAGAGGCCAGTGAGCTAAGTTTAGTAGCATGTTTTGATTATCATGAATGAGTTAAATGAGAGTTATTATAAGCTGAATTGTGTTATTAGTGCTTATGTGCATATGGTCAATAATGCTTATTTATGAGGAAAAATAAAAATATGCATTTAAAGAAAAGTGTAGACATTTTGTCCTATGGGATTTTGTCCGGTTGGTATTTTGTCCTACCCTCATTGGAGATCGTGTCAACAATATTATATAAATTAATCCTGCACAGACAGTGGCCTGTTTTTAACACCAGTATCAGCAATAGTTATTAATCGTATGTGCTTACACGACAGTCAGCCATGGTCATTAATCGTATGTGCTTACACGACAGTCAGCCATGGTCATTAATCGTATGTGCTTACACCACTCAGCGATGGTTATTAATCGTATGTGCTTACACTAGATTCAGCCATGGTTATTTATCGTATGTGCTTACACCAATGTCAGCGATGGTTATTATGTATGTGCTTACACTACTCAGCCATGGTTATTAATTTATTAATAAATAATTAATTTATGTGCTTACACCACTCATCGATGGTTATTAATCGTATGTGCTTACACTAAAATCAGCGATTGTTATTAATCTATGTGCTCACATCGATTTGATATGCTGCTAATTTTGAATCAACAGTGGTACTCAGGAGCACACACACACACGGTCGATGTTTACACACGTGCGTCGTACAGGTGATAGCCACCAGTCCGTCTCAAAACCCGGACCCATTCTTGGACAGGTGCCGCTCTCACACACGCACCTGCATATTCCGAAAATCCCCAAGTTACATGTGAATGAGGCTCACAGCTCGTATCTCTTTACAGAGGACACCTGTTCTCTGAACGACCCATTTTTATGCTTGGTTACTTTGTGGCTTATGAATAGAGTAGCTCCTTTCAACATCCTGGATCCGTCTCTAATATTCTTTAAAAATAATATATTTTAATATCATATTTCTGAATAGAGTTTTGAAATCCATCAATCATGGTGACATTTCTCTTGGATTGCTGAAACAACACACGTCTCTGTAACATGACCCGGCATCCGATGTAGGTGGTGATATATTGTACCTTAACAAGTCCCGTCCACATCTCCCTGTGAAAGTGATGAAATCAACAAGTCTGGAGAATGACAGGAGATAGGGGAGTTAATTAACACGGCCAGGTAGCGTCTTCTCACACAGGTAATCAGGCCGGGAAGACAGATTATCACCTGAATCAGCAGATTAACGCCATTCGACGTAATTAACCTGTGATTTCCAGACATCAATTTGATATACACACCCAAAGATGTCAAATCAGTTTGACGGACATGTGAGTAGTTGTTTACGATTCCAAACCGTGTCAAGAACATATGTCAGGATGAAAAGTACAACGTGGCGGGAAAGTGAACGTGATCGGCGGCAGACGTTTTACACGTGTAAGTGTTGCAAGGCTGTTTTAATTGACAGGTGCTGTGAAATATACATCGCTGTTCTCTGCAGGATGAGTAGGTTGTAGCTCGAGGCTTGGAGTTGTAGTTAGATAATTAATTTACGAATAGTTTTCTTTAAAATAAAGTAAAAACAATCGTGTTTTTGTGCTATGTGATTTTCATTGTTTCGTGAAGGTATAGAATTAGAAAGGGGGAAGAATGACATTATCGTTCATAGTATTTTGTCCATTCATTCCTTTCTTTCCATCCATGTGTTTATTCTTTCGTCATTATTTACTGAATTTTCCATTCCGTCATTCGACGTTAAACATAAACGTAAAGAACACCTGGTGTTCTCAAGCAATCATCACTATCATAACTGTCACGTACTTTTGAAACAAAAATGTTAATAGCTATTTTTTATTAAAGTCAATCAATATTCCTCACAAGAAGTTAAAAGCAAACTATTTTCTTCATATTACTATATTAATCTGAGACATAATGACGTTTAGAAAGCCAATGTAAGGTGTGTTAGACATATATTGGGATGGCACTTGCTCAGAGAAGTATTTTTAATCTGCGATTTACGTCTTTTGAGTAGGTAGTTGGGGGGTAGCCTAGCGGTTAATGCGTCACGTTTAAGACCCGGGTTCGATTCCCCATATGGGTACAATTTGTGGCGCCCATTTCTGGTGTCCCTCGCCGTGATATTGCTGGAATATTGTTAACGCGGCGTAAAATTAACTCACTCACTCTTTTGAGTAGCATGGCTATATGGAGGAGAGTTATATTTAAAGTAGTCATTCATCAGCGTATATTTTTCTGGTGTGTATATGTGTGAGGTGAGGTGAGGTGAGGTGAGGTGAGGTGAGGTGAGGTGAAATTGGGTTTTACGTCGTGCTTGAGAATATTTCGCTCATATGACGACGTGCATGCGTGTGTATGTGTATGTGCGGCTGCTTGTACTAGCCCAGCCTTAAGCTGGTTTTAAAGTGCTAGCCCACTGAGATACCATGCATGAATACCTCACTCAGACACATTATACTGACTCCGAGCCCACCAGTCCTTGCTGTACCCATTAATGCAGAGCGCCAGACAGGGACCAACAAGTACCAAATTTTAACGTCTTTTGGTATGACGCGGTCGGGGATCGAACCCGCGACCTTCCACTCTCCGGGCGGACGCTCTAACCACTACACCACGGAGGCGGTGTGTATATAGGAATACTACACGAGGTCTCATTACATACGAATTATACGAAACTCGTGACCTTCCTATGGTATCTGACCGAGCGAAATAATTCGTATGTAATGAGACCGAGTGTGGTATTTTATTTATTACCCACGTCTTACATGCATTAAATTGACAAAATAACGTAGTTTTGTTAATATTTTGGTTTCAAACCGAAACCGGTTTCATAAAGAGGTTGCGGAAGAGTTTTGTACTGTAGTACAATATTTGCATGACGTCACTGTAATGACGTCACTGCCTTGGTAACCGACGTCACGATGCATGTCAGTTGTCATCGCCTCGTACAGCCTCCTACAGTAAACTACTCCGTAGCACCCCGTTTCTTGGTTTGCAGTTGCTTCATTCGGCTAACATCACTGGTGGAAACATTGCGTTTACGTTTTTCGACGGGTATAATGTCTCAGTTCGACTCACAATAAAACAGCGACACGGCAACGTTCGCGATGTTTACATTCCGACAATGCATTTAGTTGTAGAATGAATGGATCCACGTGTTTGTTGTGAATGAAAAAATAGTTACGTCAGAATGTGACCTAATTGAGAGGTCATCGGTTATCCAATCAAATCGTTAGAATCTCAGGTCAAGTCGTTACGACACAGGTCAACGCGATACGACACTCGTGTGACGTACGAGATTAGTATGCAACTACCCATATGTTGACCACGTGGGTAATAAATGTGTATATGCACGGGGTAAAGTGTGGTATATTGAAAAACTTTTTTTTTTTATGTATATATGAAGAAATATGAATCATGCAACTCCGATGGGTTCCGGGTTTGATTTGGCCCCAGCAACCCATTCTTGTCGTAAGAGGCAATTTATGGATCGACTGGACAGGATAGGTGACTTTGTTGATTGGTTTCACTGTAACCCGACGATGTGTGATCAAAATATCAATCACTGAATTGTCTGATCCACACTTGATTATTGATTTGGCCATTAATTTTGTGGCGTTATCGATTAATGTAAGTTATTATTGTTAATGTCGCTGATGTTTATAGTTCGTTTGTTACTAAATGGACTTCAACTATGATATTACACAGTGCGCGTGCGTGCGTGTGTGTGTTTACGATATGATTACTGGAATCGTTTCCCAGCTATCATGTATTTTTTAACAGACTTACAAACCAAAATGCGTTCAACATATGATGATTATGTATCATCAAAAAGAAGTGTTTTTCAATATGGAAGAATTCTTTCATTACATATTTCTTTTAACTGAGTTTGTATATGTTGTACACTCATGGCAATAAAGATATGCATTTGCTCGTAAAAAAGCCACAAGACAATGAAATCTGAACATGTAAAATTTTCTGTATAACTCATACAGATGTTACAATAGTTACCTAAGGTGTATGGTGTTTATTACCTGCTCAGTCAGTCCGGGACGTTGATTGGCTACTGATTTATGACGTTCTTGAAGCAGGTGTTATTTTTTTGTCACTAAACCACGAAGAGGTTTCCGGGAACGTGGGGTGTTAATAACAATGGCTTACTATGGCGCCTGGTATGCAACTCCAAGCTGTTCAACGGCGCATCACAAAGTCTCACAGTTCATTATTACCCCGGATAGCCCAGGCTGCCTGTGAGGCTCTAGAAGGTTATAGTCACATGACTTATCCCACCGGGTACCCACTTTCTGCTGGGTAGAACAGAGGCAATTTTGACTGTAGTCCAAGAAAGGGGGTGGTGGAGTAGCCTAGTGGTTAAAGCGGTCGCTTGTCACACCGAAGACCCGGGTTTGATTCCCCATATGGGGTACAATGTGTGAAGCCCATTTCTGGTGTCACCCGTCGTGATGTTGCTGAAATAATTGCTAAACGCGGCGTAAAACTACACTCACTAGAAACGCTACGGGAGTCAAGCTGCCAATTACGGTCACCCACCCAAGACCTCCCAGCGCCCAACGTTGATTAACTTCAACTGATTTGTGACTTGAGCTCTATGCAAAGGCCCACACACCACCGTTAGTGGGATAACGTTTTCAAAAGTTGTTGTACGAAAGAAGGTAAAGCTGTTGTTTTTATGACTGGAACTAATAGTTATTAACCGAAAACATGTAACAAGGTATTAAGTTTGGCCTAGATGATTGGTTGTAGACAGCTTCTGGACCATGAAAGTCTTTTAAGTCAGTTTCGGTATACAGACTTTCGCGTAGTGAAAACTAGTCGTAAGACCAGTCATTCTCCTGGCTGCTCCAAGTTATAAATTCTCTCGGACGTTGGGTTAGCCTAGTGGTTAAGCGTTCGTGCGTTACACTAAAGACTCGGGTTCGATTCCCAACATGGGTACAATGTGTGAAGCCCTTTTCTGGTGTCCCCCGCCGTGATATTGCTGGAATAGTGCTAAAAGCGTCGTCAGACCATACTTACTCACCCAGTGTAATATTCTATGACGATTTTGTGCAGTTATCATGACAGGAAAAGTCTGATATTGATCCAGGGAAACGGCGAATTCTCCACTTTGCACTTCTGTAAGCTAACTGAGGATTCCAATTTAGAGACTGATGTAATTAATTTGTTGGGTCTGTTTAGTATCATGTGATACCTATAAACCAAGCTGTCTATGCTTTTCTTCCCTTTTTAAAAAGTGTTGAACTTAAGAACTTGTCAGATATTTTGAATGAAGAAGCTGATATTTCTATGGGTTGAAGTCGTGAATAGCCATTTGTGAGCCCACTGACTGGTGGCCGTTATTGGAGAAGATTTCTACGCTTTTGTCACCACAAAACGCTCTAGTGACATCAATGATATTATCTGAGATGCCGTTAATATATTGCGCAATTTAGTACAATAACCAGTCCAGAATTTTGAGACCAACTCATTCAACTGGATATATAAATATTAATCAGTATTAAGTAGTACATCTAATCACTTGTATATTGCAACGCTACGCTCCTTCTAATCTTTGCAAAGACGTCGTGCAGGGTGCTCTGTCGTACAGCGTGCTCTGACAAACGGAAATCTGGAAATCGTGGAAATCTCAAAACGAGGCTCGGCCGCTAGAAATGTTTGGCGGGCTGGTACGGACTTGATATTTTATCAATCACATTGTACGTTACAAAACTACACTAATAAGCGCAAAGAACACGTAACAGGTGTAACCAGTGAGTCAGATGAATTGAAAATGATTGTGCGACCTATTCAAACAGGGGCAGTCTGTGACGTCTTAGCTAACGATATGCTGCCTAAACCTCGACATATGATATAGAAATACGATTGTTTAAAACTTAAAACTTAAAATCAATTCTAAATACCATTTTCTAATGAAACATGGAAATGGAATTCAGTGTAACCATAGTTGTTTGTAGTATCTCTTTTCACTTTCACACGAGAAAATTCGGATCTGCTGAAAAGTAGGTCATTGTCAATGAGACTGTTTCGGTTTGTGCACATATACGGATTTCCTTTATTTAGAATAATTTGTGAAAAATATACAAATGTAACAAGAAATATATGCAGTGTAATGATGATATGAAGGTAATGGGTTGTCCTTAACTTTGTATGAGTAATATATGTAATAAACAGAAGAAATATTCGTTATTGTCAAACGATTTACATATTGGAATATATTTCACCAGCTGGAGGTGGAATGGCCTGCCGGTGGTACTCCTTTGGTAAGTTATTGTCCATGAAGTAGTTTAGTACAAGCCATTCAAATGTTTCAGCATGGTCTTTCCCAGATGTATGTAAAAAAATATCTTTCAGTCCTTGTATCTCCGTCATCATACCTAACGCGGTGTTTCAATCTCAATTAATCCAGAACGCGATGTTGAAAGAAAAATTTACAACGATCCCCTGGCTGTAATTCCGCTACTGGTGAAATGTCGTGTGTTATCTACGGACGCGGACACGGATCTGATGAACAAAAACAGCGTTAATTAGTGCCGTGTTTTCCTTACACGTGCCGAGGCTTTGACCGGGCGACACACATCTGTCGAAGTTGTCATGTGATTGAAATACAACACGGAAGTCGGTGGTTTGCTCATGCGCATACGTTGGAAGTAGAAATCGACAACACGGAGATACGATTGATACATAGATGTACCTAATCACAGCTGCCTTATTTCCAAGCACTGAACAGACCATCGATTTGTCTGGAGGGAGGAAAAATAACATTTGTCTTTGCAGTATCTAAATACGTATGTAAAATTAGGACAAAGGTGTGGTTGAGAGAGAATGAGAGAGAGAGTGTGTGTGTGTGTGTGTGAGAGAGAGAGGGAGGAGGTGTGTGTGTGTGTGTGTGTGTGTGTGTGTGTGTGTGTGTGTGTGTGTGTGTGTGTGTGTGTGTGTGTGTGTGTGTGTGTGTGTGTGTGTGTGTGTGTGTGTGTGTGTGTGTGTGTGTGTGTGTGTCAATTTGCATGATCAGTTAACACGGTACCGGGTCTTCACCAACCCATGCTTGTCGTAAGAGGCGACTAACGGGATCGGGTGGTCAGACTCGCTGGCTTGGTTGACACATGTCAATTGCGTAGATCGATGCTCATGCTGTTGATCATTGGTCTGGTCCAGATTCGATTATTCACAGACAGCCGCCATATAGCTCGAATATTGCTGAGTGCGGCGTTAAACATAAATCAAATCAGCCAGTCATGATTAGAGATAGGCAGCTCTACGTTTCCAAATAGTTTTCATTCATGACAGTTAAAACTTATTTAATAGTATATGACGCTGCCGGGGATTGAACCCCACCTTCCATTCTACGGTGAGACTGTGTCCACTGGGCCACAGAATAAGTATTTGAAGTCACGATACCCGTGATGGATGAAACGGTATTTATTACTTTATTCGTTCAGTATTTAGGACGTAGAGTTTTATCAGTAGTTCTCTAAAGCCGAGTGGTTGAAACGTTCGCGCCTCACGTCGGGTTCGATTCCAAAGTCTAGATCTCATTTCTGGTGTTCGGCTCTATGGTGAAGGTGGAATTGGGTTTAACGTCGTGCTTGAGAATATTTCGCTCATATGACGACGTGCATGCGTGTGTATGCGTATGTGCGGCTGCTTGTACTAGCCCAGACTGAAGCTGGTTTTATTGTGCTAGCCCACTGAGATATGCCGCAGTGCTATCCCACTGAGATACTCCATGCCGTCAGTGTAAGCATGCAGGGATACCCCTCGTCTTTTGGTATGACGCAGTCGGGGATCGAACCCGCGACCTTCCACTCTCCGGGCGGACGCTCTAACCACTACACCACGGAGGCGGTCCGTTCGACTCTATGAATATGCCAGAATATTTCTATAAAAGAAGCGTTAAACTCACAATGTTACTAATTCCTCAGCTGCTCATGTAGCAACTATGTTGACAAAACAAATTCAGAGAAAACAAAATAAAAAAGTTGTGACCAAACCCCCTAAAATGTTCATAGTGATCACAACACCAGGGAAATACACAACCCAAGTGATCACATTCAGAATGGTTCCCTGTCTAGGTTGCGCTTGCGCTTCAGTCTGCAGTTACATTTGTCTCAACTAGTCAATTTCCGTGACGCAAAATTTGCAACCGTTTGTATGCACCGATGACTTACAGTGAGTGTATTTAATTCATTGTTCCCCCCTCCAGGGACTAAATTACGACGGTATTGTAGCCTGTACTTAAGGACCCCAGGCAGACATGCAGATACATAACCCTTCAACATTCTGCTGATCTCTCTGATATCCACTACAGACAGCGTATAAGTTCTGTTACGCCCAGGATTTACAATTTTAAAAATACACGATTAAATTGCATCGTAAAGCAGGAAGCATCGAAGCGTGGTAGACAGCGTTTCTCCCACTGGACAGTCGTTCATCGACGTCATCTCAGCTGTTTTATTGCGATGTTAATTGCATGTAATATATTTCCTGAAAGGGACTGGAGAAGAAGAAGATTTTATTACTGTCTCACTCGTAGCATACATAAATATACATAGGCATTAAATTATATACAAAATAACTACGGCCAATCACTTGGTGATTTATGAGAGACATGTAAATACATATACTTATCCATAATAAAATGTAGAATATAGAATATAAATACACACTTATGAAAAGCAAATAAAATTATTAAGCGTATAAAAGCTGGCGTCTTCTAACTAAAATGTCATGGCAGGCCTTGGATGCATAAAAAGCATAGGTCGGGATAGGATAAAATAGATATACAAATGTACATTTAGATGTAAATTTCTCATCCATTCCATTCCATTTGCTGGTAAAATCCTCGTCATTTTTTAATACAGTTGGTAAAAAGTGTATAGCTGATGTAGATCTCATGTAAAGGGCAAACTAAAAGAACATGTTTTTCGTCCTCGACACTTTATCCCAGTTGGAGCAGAAACGGTCTTGGAATGGTGTGTTACTGTAGCGGACAGTCTCTACGTGTAGCGGTGCCATCCCACCTCGGAATTTGGCAATCGTTTGCTTATAGAGAAGCGAATCTTCTTTTGTTTCGGCAGAGAAAATACTCCCCTGTCGGCGCGCATGTTCCGTCTCTCTTCTCGCGTTACTTGGCGCAGAAAGTAAAGTAATAGAGTCTGGGCCACACAATCCAGTGACCACCGAAGTGCCTGGCCCAGACTCTATTACTTACAGGCCGCCGTCATAGAATATTGAATAACAAACAATAAATAATTGCGTTTCAGTCGAGTGAGATAATTATTTAAAGTTAAAGAGCGCCTACAACTGGAATCTAAGGCTATATGTTGTAATACCCACCTGCTCTCGACTAATGCCATATGATACAATCGAAAACTCCTCAACTTCTTTTCAGTATTTTATCTTGTTTGAGTTTTGTTTGGTGTAAACCAAATGTTTCTCACGATGGATTTATTCTTCAAAATCGTTTTATGGTTTCATGAGAAAAACGTTTAGTTGTGAAATCTTGCTTTTAATAGAGGTCATTCGTGACAATGGCGTGTACTAGCCAGTCGCCATAGCAACATGTATTGGTACATGACAATGGCAACGTCAATAATTACCCTTTTTGAAATTAGGCTTTGTCAAAAATTAAACTCAATTCTTCAGACATTATCCGTTAAAACGACAATTTCAAAAAGGAATGTTTTGCAACAATTCTCAATCAGAAGCGGTTTTAATATTTTATAAATAACGTCAACATTATTCTTGTGTTTTAACAACACAAGTGAAATCTAAACGCATTTTTAAACCTGGAATTTCAATAAATACAAATATCAAGGAAAGGCTCATAAAAATAGAGTCCATTTTAACAAGACCAGACACGAAGAAAACCAAATACGCTCGTGCTCTGATAATTGTGCGGTCCTCTCAACCACGCCACGAGCTGAAAGGCAAACTCTTTTGAAATGTGCATCACGTTGGCAAAATGTCAATCAAAGTTGACAGCCTACTGGTTTGAAACGAGCCGCGATCTGGCGAAAAAACCTCGAACATTCCAGCGTTTTAACTGAGCATTTTGACTCTATTGAAAGGAAAACAACACAATTTGATAGATGTCGATAATTGTGAAACACTGCCCACTGGGGGACGGACATACGATATGCTTTTAAAGACTTGGACGTTTCTAGCACTATCGTGCCGTCCCGCAGTGTGTTAAAATAATCCAATCATCTTCCGTCTATATGGTTTGATTTTGTGATATTTCATAACTCTCTCATACTGCGTCAATAATTAACTTCACTTTTCTCTTAAGGCATTCATTCTAGAGGGCCACGGGGGAACGCGAGCCTTTCAATTTGTGTAAGTTTTCCTCCAAAATTACATCAGTGTTGTGTGATTTTCCGTAAATTAGAAATATAAATCCGCTTAATTCAATAAACTTCGATATGATGAATGTACGTTCTGTGCAGACGAGTAAAACCGAGCCGTGGCCCGCGAAACGAGACAAATTAAGTCCGTTTGAGGGGATGGGTTGCGTAAAATGTTTGGATCGTGAAGTGAAAAACGGAATCGAACCCGGTTCTATATATTTCTCCCGTCATGGAGGATTGTAAACGAGAGACAAATATTATATCGCTGAAGGCGACAAACTTCACAGCAGCGCCGCTGAAAGCGAGGACGATGACATATGTCGGGAGACGAGATCGCGCCAAGTAACGCGAGAAGAGAGACGGAACATGCGCGCCGACAGGGGAGTATTTTCTCTGCCGAAACAAAAGAAGATTCGCTTCTCTATTAGCAAACGATTAAAATAAATCATTTTAAGCCCTATCGTGTTATTATCTCAAATTTACGGACAAACATTCATGATTTAATTACACTATTTGTTGAGTCTTGATAGCCAGAGGGATTGAGTGCAGTGATCCGTCTTTTGAGCCGGCCAACTGCCGAAGAAGTAGGCTAATTCCAAACGTGGGGAATTTGTTTATAAGCCGATACTCCACTCATAGTAACCATTTTCTTGTTAGTGTTAAGAGCTATCGGAACATGAACAGTATCTACTTATTCCATACCAAGTCATGAAAAATGCATGTTTGTACTCAGTCTCAAACACAATGCATTGTTGCAGAATCTAAACATTAAAATTATTTTCTGTTAATGCTCCAAATACTTCCATAGTATATGTATCGATTTTTATACACAACCCCTTGTTTCCGCTGGCGATATACTGGCGCTCCCAGATGAGATTCAACGAGGCTCTGTGGCCCATTGTCGTTGATTTAAAACATTTCAAGTTTCATTTTAAAATTGCATTTTTAATGCAACGCCTCAACAGCAAACGTCCAGGTTCTATGTTTCAAAGTTTTATACACTGGGTATTCGGTACTCAGAGTATTGTCGCAAGTGACACCAGAATATAATCGTATTTGGTACTAATCAACATTTAAAACAAATAATGGTCTTCGTAAAATTCCATTTTTGAATATAGACGTAGTTACAAATAGTTACGTGGAGTTGCTATGCAACCACATTTACGGGCCGATTTCAAGGTTAAATGCCAGATTCAAGAGGTAAACGAATACATGTATGTGCAAAGCTCGTCCAAGGTGTTCAAAGTGCACCATACATGGTGACTAAATTGTGTGTGAATTGTTCCCTCGAGGCAGTGTTGAGTGAATGCTGTTTGGCGCTGCAGTCTTTTTTTACGGCGATATCGCCACAGTCTGTAGCAAACGGAGAGTGCACCACAAGAACCAGTGATTGATATTATGAGTGTGGTGAAGGTCATGATTACACAATGCCATTTAGAAAGTGGTAAAATGCAACATATGTTATATTTGGGATTACACTTTCTTAGTAAAGTACAAATTCTAGTACTTTTTTGGGTTGAGTCCCATCCGGGATTCGAACCCACACCCTCAGAGTCAGGCACCTAATCGCCAGAACACAAAGTCAGCCGCCTAACCCGCTCTAGACTACCAGTTATCCGACTTCCATATTTGTGGAAGTCGCGGTGGCTGAGCGGGTTAGGCGGCTGACTTTGTGTGCTGGCAATTAGGTGCCTGACTCTGAGGATGTGGGTTCGAATCCCGGATGGGACTCAACCCCCAAAAAAGTACTAGATTTGAACTTTACTAAGAAAGTGTAATCCCAAATATAACATATGTTGTGGTGAAGGTCACCGAACCGGACCATCCGATCCATTTTTCACGCCCTGTACTAGCATACGTTACTCTACGGATACAACTCAACTAAATCTACCAACACATATATATGGCTTTGAAATAAGCTTAGTATCCCAAGGAGGAGGTTCATAGATGCTATCTTTTAGTGCGTGCGATTCAAACTCCTTCAGCGGGATAAAAAGAAAGCTATTCGGTATGTGTAAATGAAATTTTGCAGTTAAAAGACACGCGAATTAAGAATTAACGGATTCCTGTTTGCAGTGATGAACGTGTTTTTTTTCTAAAATGTCTCCGTGGCAACCGTTTATGACATGGGATATAGGACATAATATATACTTTTTATGCCTGCAATGTTACTTTCACTTTTCCCAGGGCATCATAATAGAAAATATGTTTTATAAGGTATACATAAACTTCTAAATACCTTCCCGGTGTTATTTACATATTTAAAAACATATTTAAAACTACATATTTAAAAACCAATACATGAACTATATTTACTTTAAATAATGAATGCAGAAGAGCTATTTAGACCCTAGGACTACGTTAGTGCATTTAGTCTGTTTTCTACATTATTTATTTGAAAGACATTTGACTTAAGACTAAGGTATGAAATTATGCAAAGGTAATATTCTACATGGGAGCAAGAGCAAGACGATGAATTCGGAAGACCTATCCTAGGTGTGCAACCCACCCCAGCCCCTTCTCAATAGTATGCACCCCTCCTTTCTCTAAAGGCCGTATCCGCCCCTCACAAGTATATGAGGATGGGCACAAATGCATTACATGTATTGTTTAAACTGTATGCATGCTAGCTTATGGCCCAGCGGTTAAAAACCATCGTTCACCACGCTATTGCCCCGGGTTCGATTCCCCTCATGGTTGCATTGCATGTAGGTCATTTCTGGTAGTTCCCTATGACCAGAATATCACTAAACGCGGCGTAAAACACACTCACTCACACAAACCCTCCAACTCTCTCTCTCTCTCTCTCTCTCTCTCTCTCTCTCTCTCTCTCTCTCACACACACTCTCTCTCTCTCTCTCTCTCTCTCTCTCTCTCTCTCTCTCTCTCTCTCTCTCTCTCTCTCTCTCTCTCAACAACTCACTCACTGGCTCACTCACACAAACCCAACAAAGTCCCCATGGTTCCTAGACTGGTGATCTACCTTCAGTTGTTGGCGATCTATAGCCCGTTTTTATATTGTATTGTCTTCATAAATAAAATAGTTTTACATGTTCATGCTAGTTTTAGACTCCATCTGTGATACTCTAGTTATTTTACAGTCCTTCGATGACTGATTATTTAGCAACTTTAATTTATTGTTTGTGTAAAACATTTCTCGTCACTATATGGCTGAAATATTGCCGAGGTGACGTTAAATTCTAACTCACTCACTCACTCACAAACCCAACAACTCACTCATCATCGTTCTCTCTCTCTCTCACACACACTCTCTCTCTCTCACACACACACTCTCTCTCTCACACACACACACTCTCTCTCTCTCTCACTCAACAACTCACTCATCATCGTTCTCTCGCTCTCTCTCTCTCTCTCTCACACACACACACACACTCTCTCTCTCTCTCTCTCTCACTCAACAACTCACTCACTGGCTCCCTCACACTTAGATGTGACATATGCACGCTACTTGGCAATGATTAATGATCATCTTCCTTCTTTTATATTCAATATGCGAGTTTTGTGATGAACAGACACTCGCTGATACCAGCAATTGATGACATAATCCCCTATGGTGTATTATGGTGAAGATTTATGACAACAAGGGTTCAAACAGGCCCTTACAGGAATCCCCATCCTGATTGTTTATGTGCCATGGTAAAATTAAAACCAGTATTTTGCGTCCATTTATCAATGTCGGAATGGTTAATCGGAGCGGTATAGTAATGGGTAAATATCTTGTAGAAAATTCAGAAACTGCAATTGTACAACCGCTTGTTCTGTTTACATAATCTTATTAAAAAGGGAATTTTCTGAAATTCATTTTATTCCATTGTACAGGCCCGTATGTGTTGCTACAATAGCCTTACGGAGTACGGTTATCTAAAATTAAGCCTTACTTTGTTAAAAACAGAGAAACTTACTACATGACAGTTGATCGTATTTGAATTGAATAATTTTAAAATTATTTGAATCAACTGCATCTGTACATGAAGAGGGTGCAGTGAAGTTTCGTTTCGCTTTAAAAATTCCATTTTTAAATCGCCAGATGGTCGAAAATGTTTCGTATTCGTTAAATTCAAACGTACCACTTTTTGTCAACGCTCGGAAGCCATCGCTGTTCCCGACTAAGATTTTATCACAATTATAAATTAATTTTGGTAATTATAGGCCGCTGTTCAATTTACCGTTCGACGGGTTTGAGGAAGTGATACGCACCGTTACCTCTCGTTTTGGGAGAGCCTGCGTTCATTTTAGTAGCAACCGGGTTTCATTAGTTAGGTTTCCTCGTATTACAATACGCATAGTCTCTTTCCCTTTATTGAAATATTTCTATTTGCGGTCGGCACTTTCTGCTGACTCCGGCAGCGCATCGTCAGATCGTGCCCAGTTACAATGGGAGACGGATCCTGTTACAGATATTGAAACCGTTTTCTAAACGCGGGGAATTTTTTTAATAAGAGATAAAACTGAAAAGAGTTATTCTAAATGTACTTGTTGAATACCAAGGGATATCTTAATTTAATCGTCAGAAAACGTGCTGAAAAATTATGTCCGAAAGGACATTAGTGCATTTAGAAGGACAGTCGTGTCGAATTACCGTGCCATTTGTCGGGGAGGATATGAAACAAACACGCCCTCAATACGTTTTAGTGATTGATGAGCGAAGTGAGCTTTGGGATGTTTGTGAGTAACATGATTGGTTTCTAAATATTTACATTGTCAAAATTTGCGGCATCATCAACGTTACCACCATCTTCATTATTATCATTAGGAACTGTAATCATATCTTCCATAGTGAATTCATGTTAAATCGGACGGGAGCGCTCGGGATTCATGGAAAACCGCCCGGCTTAACACAGTTCCAGATAAGCCAATGACGGGACACGCCCAGTAGTAATGTTCTTTTGTTTAAATGTCAGTGGTTTCCAAAGTGATGGTCACAAGAAGGGATGTCCGGATTGACCAGGTTCGGGCGAACGTGGTTGTACAGTAACCGAGGGAGGTTGGGTAGCCTTGTTATTAAAGTGTTCGCTCGTCACGCTGATGGCTCGGGTTTGATTCCTCAGATGGGTACAATATGTGAAGCTTTCCTGGCGTGACAGGGTGACGTTATGGAATATTGCTAAAAGAGGCGTGGAAAAAGCCAACTTTTGTCACAATATCTGGCAGCAGATGTTGTACTGTACAGAGAGGCAGCATTTATGTTTCAGTTATCACTTATAGACAGCATCTACGTGCAGTTATCACATGTAGACATTTAAGTGCAGTCATCACATAAAGGCAGCATCTAAGTGCAGTTATCACATGTAGACATTTAAGTGCAGTTATCACATAAAGGCAGCATCTAAGTGCAGTTATCACATGTAGACATTTAAGTGCAGTCATCACATCAAGGCTCTAAAGACAGCATCTGCGTTTAAGTGCAGTTATCACATAAAGACATTCTAAGTGCAGTTATCACATATAGACATTTAAGTGCAGCATCACATAAAGGCAGCATCTAATGCAGTTATCACATGTAGACATTTAAGTGCAGTTATCACATATAAGTGCAGCTATTACATACAGACAACGTTAAAGTGCAGTTATCAGAGACAGAAGACACTGAAATACAGTTATCATATAAAGACACCATTCATGTGCACCTATCACATATAGACAGCATCTGAGTGCAGTTATCAGAGACAGAAGAAACTGAAATGCACTTATCACATGTAGACACCATTTAAGTGCAGTTATCACATATAGACATAATCTGAGTGCAGTTATCACAGATCGACAACATTGTAGTCAGTTGTCACAGACAACATCGGAGTACAAGTAGACTATACTGGAATTCGTTGGTTTCACATTACTTGTCAACTCACTGTGCGCATGCGCAGAGCGTATGAAAAATATCTACTGCATGCTTCCGGTTTTGTCGTAAGTTTATCGATAGCGACACTCCAAAGAAAACAAATATCAAAACAAATAAATAGTTTTATGTTGAATACAACTGATCCCAATTGATTTATGAAACAGAGGCGGGATTAGTTAAATAAATAGCTAAGTTATATTAACAAACTCTTGTATAAAGACATCTCACCACCACCGTCCTTCCCGCACATCCCCTTCTCACAACTAAACAAACACATCTCTGATGGAATTGCAACCAAAATAGGACATCAATTATTGAAAAGCAGAGGCAAATGGAAGTATGTACTCAGCTATGAACAGTTGTCACAACGTAAAAATTTTTCATAACAGCTTTTATTTAGCGTGCATTTACACTATCAATAAACATACGACCAAACCGGAAGCATGCCAGAGGATATTTTTCACACGTTCTGCGCATGCGCACAGCGAGTTGAAAAGTAATGTGAAACCAACGAATGCAATTATCCAGATAACATGGAAGTGTATTGTATATAGGACACACACAGACAACACGGAATCGACAAACAAGCGGTGAGATCAACTCTAAGGAATAATGCATATACACAGTGGCCAGGATTAGATAGAACCGTCTTCCTAACCGCAACTATCCTATGGCCTTTCCAGGATTCCACAGATCCACGTTCTTAGGTGCACTGTTACGCAGAATGCGGAAATATGATGGAAAATATAGAATTCTTTACACGATTCCATATGAGGATTTGCCTTTTCAAGCGCTGTTACCTCGAGCGATTCCAAAATATTCTACATACGAACGGATGGGAAAATCCTGAAAATGACGTTATTGTAGAAGTATATCACACATAAAACACTGGGATATAGAGTGAACGATTCGAAAAGAACGTGGTCCGATACCGATATGGAAAACTGATTGGGTTGGCGCGACAGCATCTGCTTTGAGGCAGGATGTTCTGAACACATGGAACACTTGGGATCCCCAATACATGGCAGTAACGTCATGGGGAATACTGGGTGTAGACTTCTATACATGCATGTGGTAAATGCATGGAACCCATTCCTGACATTGATAATAATAATTAGGGTTGTAACGATGCATCGAACTATCAGTGGATTGCAGTTAATCGATATCAATTAATCCATGGTAGAAAAAAACCTATCGATGCATCGATATCGATAGTATGTGTGACTGTCGATAGGTTAATAATTGACTTCCGTTGATAAATGCGCATCGCAAAATATAGGACTGACTGAGTTTAGTTTTACGCCGCTTTTAGCAATATTCCAGCAATATCACGGCGGGGGACACCAGAAATGGGCTTCACACATTGTGCCCATGTGGGGAATTGAACCCGGGTCTTCGGCGTGACGAGCCAACGCTTTAACCACTAGGCTACCCCACCGCCCCGCAAAATATAGGATGTTTGGGTGCAGACTTGCAGCTTCATTGAGTGCATGTTTTAACTGTTTACTTCATCTGGGTTTCAAGTTTTTTGTCAGTTGTTAAAGTAGACTGAAACTACTTCAATTTTGTTTGTTTGTTTTTCATATAAAATATACGTTCATTTGGGAAATGACTTCAAATGAGACAATTTAAGGCGAGAAAAACACTATTGCATTACTATTGCAATGGTTGGTCGCAATAGTTGGTCGCAATAGTATGTTGCAAAAGACTATCGCTATTGTTATAGTTGTTTCCACCGCAATAGTCACCCCTAATGCAGGATATGAAACTCCCAAGCACATTCAGCCAGACCACAGGGCTGGTTAGATTTAAAACTTGCCAGCCCTGACCAAAACTTACCTGCCCGCAAATAATTTAGTTTTGACAAGCGCCGTTGTTTATCATTCAATTGGAAATCATCATTATATTAACGAGTGAATTGATAATGATCCTGAAATATGATGAATATCTTCATATACATGTCTAAATTTTAACCCGACAGTCTGGCAGGTGAATTTTGAGAATCTGGCAGTCCGTGTTGAAAATAACCCGTCCCGGTGTAACAGGCCAGAGTATACCCCTGTCCCAGACTATACCCGGAGTTAAACTGGGCTAGCCCAGACTATACCCCAGGTATAATCTGGGCTAACCTAGTTTATACCCCGGTGTATATTCTGGACTAGGCCATAGTATAACACCCCCCACCCTCACCCCCCAGCCCAGATTATACCCCTACAGAAAACAAGTGATTAAGGCTACTACTATAATTTTATTGTACTTCTCACACAATTAAACACTGGTTACAACATTGAAATAGTCCCAGATACATTTTCCAGGTACAAAGCAGAATCAGTCTGGGTTTTCAAGCTGAAGCTGGCAGGGTACATCAGCCATTGCATTGACTGACCAACTGCACTGTAAATGTAAATGTCACATTTTAACAGAGTGGCTGTTGACATAACTTCGATATCACACGCAATTATACACCGACATAATTAATATAATTTATATAATAAACATTTATTTGAGAAAGTTGTGTTTGAAAAGAAAACGAATTGCTAACAGTTTATTGTATATGATTTCTTTACAGGTGGCGGCGGCCACGAAATGGAACGAATTGCCCGACCATCTGCACACATCTCCACCTCTGACTCTATTTAGATATCACCTCAAGACTCTCCTTTTCTCAGTATCATATCACTGCAACTAGAACTCTCTGTATGCGCTATAAGCATGCCCCCGGCGTGGAATTTTGGCGAAATATACTTATTATTATTATTATTTCTCAGAAAATCCGTAACTGTGGATCCTAGCTTTGCGTATATTAATTCTATATGATACATTTATGAAAACTTAAACCATTATTTTTAACGTAAAAAGGAAATCTAATTCCAATTTCAGAATCTGACATTTAGCATTAATACTCAGAGCAGTTCATGTAGCAGGTGTTACGGCAACTGAAAATATATTGTAACGTTCGTGCACGAAGTTCAATGCATATGGATACTGCTGTACGGAGTTATCGTGGCTTGTCGTCCCCAAAGCGCTTTGGATAATGAAAAACAGGTCTCTGTTGTTGGTAAACGAAGTTAGAAAACGATTTTTAAGACCAGCGAAATGTCAATCTTAATTGGCCAGATTTTGAAAAACGTCCCTCACTGGACTTAAAGCATTTCATTGTCGCTCGCTGCCGTTGTCAACGACGTTGCCGTTTCTTAACGAACGCTCTGATCTAGGAATAAAACGCGTGATTTTTTGCCCCTCGCTTCTACTTGTGTCAAATAAAGTTGGACGACTGTTTACGCCGGTGTTGAGCTAGACACTGCAAGTTGGATCGGATTGAAAATTACCGGCCGATTTTTAACCTACATTACGAAATCGATCGAAAATGCTGCGTTTCGGAAAATTGGTTTGGAGAAAGGTGTGATGTGATGTTTTTACCGGTGACTGTTTCTCACACTTCACACAATAATCAGTCACGAGCGGCACCACAACCCGATGTTATCAGCAACAGGGAGTGTTGTTACTTGCATACGACCAGGAGGGATGCACAGGTTGCGGTAGGCGTGACGCATCTACACAGTCAGTGTTAATACACGGTGGAAATATACACATTCGGGGCTAATATGTGAGACCCCGTTGCCTTTGTGAAGGGATATTCTTATCCAGCCTCGTGGGACGATATTGATAATTAGGGTGAGAAGGTCTCATATTCATGTTTAGGGCTTACCTACCGCGCCCTGGATGTGAATTGTCATGACGATATTGTTATTAAAGTTTCTAAGGTATATATTGTATTTAAAAAAGTATAAAAATGGATTTTATAAGTGCTGGTTTAGGGATACGGGAATATTCGTCATGGCCCTTACCAAGCGTTATGTTGTGGGTGGTTGAGAATAATCGGTGGTGGATCTGTCAGTAGTGAGATAAACATATGTGCAACTTCACAGAAACGTTGGAATAAAATCACGTTTAGCTACATATGTCGCGTGCAGTTACGCCAACATCTGTATTCTAGTCTTATTCGAGTGTCGCGTGTTACGATAAATACCCGGACCTGACCACAGATACAATTCGGAAGTGACGTCATCACCTGTCTCGCTCCTATCTCAGACTGAACACGGACTTTCTCTCGCTCGGGAGAGTAATTTGATTGGACGATTATTCTCAGGGTTGTTCTTCGAGTTACGACAGCAAATGGATCCAGGATCCCGTTATACAAAGCTATCATAGCGGTATCACTTTCTTCACTCCTATGGGCGGTGGGGTAGCCTTGTGGTTACAGCGTTCGCTCGTCACGCCGAAGACCCGGGTTCGATTTCCCACATGGGTACAATGTGTGAAGCTCATTTCTGGTGTCCTCCGCCGTGATATTGCTTGAATATTGCTAAAAGCGGCGCAAAACTAAACTCGCTCACTCATTTAACTCCAATGCTTTCATGGGGCGGCGAAGTCCCGTTATACAAAGGCGGTATCACTGAAGTAGCGGGCGGTGGTAGCCTAGTGGTTAAAGCGTCCGCTCGAAACGCTGAAGACCCAGGTTCGATTCCTCACATGGGTACAACGTGTGAAGTCCAGTTTTAGTGTCCCCCGCAGTGATATTGCTGGAATATTGCTAAAAACGGCGTTAAACCATACTCACTCACTCTTCTTTAACATAAACCTACGAGCGGTAGTGTCGTTTTGTGAAACAGCACCCAAGTCCCTTCCTACGCAGCAATCATAGTGCTAGAGCGATACCGACTCCCAGAGTTTACAATAACTGAAATAGTTACGCTATGATGACTTTGTGGAACAAGGCCTAGATTTTCGAAGCTCTCTCACCGCTAAGATAGTCGTAAGTGCCATACATTAACATTAACTTACGACTATCTTAGCACTAAGAGAGCTTAGAAAATCTAGGCCCAGGGGTGTTAAACCTAACAGAACTGATGTAAATTACCCCTGAAAATCGAGGATGTATTCCGTGTCTGCAAACCAACAAATGGTTCATTCTTGACCGTAACAGCCAGTTGTCGTTGATGGTCCTGGATGAAGAAAGGGTATTGAACACCCACTCTTGTCCTAACAATACATGCGTCGCAAACACCCGGTGCCATCACTGATTATCAACGATCCAGGGCCCGTGCCATCACTGATTATCAACGATCCCCGTGCCATGCCATCACTGATTATCAACGATCCAGGGCCCGTGCCATCACTGATTAACAACGATCCAGGGCCCGTGCCATCACTGATTATCAACGATCCAGGGCCCGTGCCATCACTGATTATCAACGATCCAGGGCCCGTGCCATCACTGATTATCAACGATCCAGGGCCCGTGCCATCACTGATTATCAACGATCCAGGGCCCGTGCCATCACTGATTATCAACGATCCAGGGCCCGTGCCATCACTGATTATCAACGATCCAGGGCCAAAATTATATATCTGGGCCTAGATTTTCGAAGCTCTCTTAGCGAAAAGATAGTTGTAAGTGCCATACATTGACATAAACTTACGACTATCTAGGCCCTGGACCCCGTTCTGCAAAGTGATCGTAGTGCTAAGGTGATCGTAACTCCCATACTTTAACTTAGGGCCTATTCGATTATGCTAAACGGGTTTTGGTTTCTTGAAAACTATGCACTCGATTATGTAGAAACCTGAAACTGGGTTCTAAAAACTTCGAAACCATCTCCGAGGCAGGTTTCGCAGTTTCGGTTTCGCGTTCCCTCACAACAAACATGGCGGAAACGAAATTCAGCTGATCTTGGTGGCAAAATAGATCAGCAGTTTCTGTAACCAAAACAGTGATAAAAATCAACTGAGAACTAGGAAAATATTATTTAAAACCCCAGTCTATTGAACATGACTATTTTATGTAACTTGTATACATATAATGTAATTGCTTGTTACAGTATAATTACATATACGCAAATATTTACCTCCAAAGCATCTCATCTCTTTATTGTTAGTTCATTCCCTGATAAAATGACAAAAAATATTACCTTCGGCAATGCTGTCATCCAATTCCTTCCACATATATAGTAGCTGAGACATTTTTTTGTCCCCATTTGAAACCGGATGGTGAAACCATCCACTCGTTTATAAAACTAGAAACTAGTTTCACTTTGAAACCATGTATCCGAAACTGGACACTCGTTTATAACAAGAGAAACCATTACCAGTTTCGCAATAATCGAACAGGCCCTTAGACTTACGACTGTCGTAGTTCTACGATCGCTTTGAGGAACGGAGCCCAGATTAATAATTTTCACCGCTTTTGCGCTAGGTGGATGCAATCTCAACGAAGTTCACACATCCTTTCACATCCTTATCGCAAACCACGAAGCTCTAGTTGCGTCAACCCGGTTCAAAAAAATTATTTAAAAAATCACAGATATAACTTTGATACACCAGTAAACCGTGTCGAGATAGCGTGGCCTTGACCTTGACCTTGTGACCTTGACCCTAACATCGCACCGTTTAAATTGAAAGATCCTGGGATTAATCGGTCAATGATCTTACTGGTCAACAAGTCCATTAAAATACATTTGGTGATTTCCCAAACGCATAAAAGTGTAGGGGCACAAAAGGTAGAAACGAGGCCACTAAATTGGAGTTCGAATGACGTCATCTTCATTCACATAAACTGCTGTTTTGCCGCGAAACGTTAGTATAAGGCGTAAAATATTACGTTCTCAACTTATTCTTTATTCATGTTACCAATTCCCAGACCGTATACAATACAACAGGAGTCCCGTGGTACTTCTTTTCTGGAAACTAAAAGTGTTTGTCTTCGAGGCTATTTCAAACCGGAAGTGGCGCTGTTTCTTACATTACCGAAGTTCGTGGCACTGAAAAGTGTTAGTAGTTCGTCTGTAGTCGGAGAAGGTACGAAATACCACCAGCGTTCCCTTCCTCGGCGTCTCCGCTCAGCTCCCAGTCCGCCAGTTAAGAAAGAAAATGAGTTTAACGGAACCGTTGTGAGGCCACTTTCTTTGGTCCATTAAAGGCAAGTCCTATTTCACGTGATAACGGTTAGACCAATTCTGTATTTCGCACCCCTCTTCTTGGAGGCTGGGAGAAGGCCAGGACTGCCAGGCCAACCGTCATGTTTAGTTAACCCTTTGTGTTTCACAGTAGCAGAATATCGATCGGAGGGACATGATTATGACAATTATGTTGGTAAGGTGTGGCGGAAGGGAGAGCTATATTCCAGCTTGGTGGTAATGGCGTGTCTCTTTACAGGGTCTCGTGTCTGAAATATAAACTGGAATGGTTTTAACCTGTCAAGAGATGACAGCCAATCAAATTCTTTCAAAATGTAATGGTTTACTTCGTTTCAGTCACTGACAAGGGCGCCTTGTTATAAGAGAGTGCTAAGATGATATTGTTTTAGGATTTTGGTGGGTTGGTGTTTGGGCTGAAAACTGACTATGAAAAATCTGTGATATCTAGATTTAAAAATACTCTAAATATTCTTGAAAACTAGATAAGAAAATATATAAAAGATAAGAATACAGTTTGAAAGTCGGTATGCGGCTGTCATCTCCCGCTATCTTAAACTGCGTGATTCACTTTGAAGGGTGGCCTCTCTTTACGTGCCAGGATCCACTTGTCGAAGATTCGAATCCCAAATTCGACCCTTGGTCTATACACAACAAACTCGTGCTCGTGGGTTTCAGCAGGTGGTAACTATCCACCCACATTGGGTTGACAAGCCGTGAATAAACTTAAACACTGTTAAAAGCCTCGTGAACACATATCACTCTGTGAAATAACATGTTGTACACTTCAATATTTTAAATGTTCACCTATTTTAAAATTTCAAAATTCCAAGACGTGTAGTTCATCTAACCTTGTTTTAAAAACTAACCATAATTTTAAAACAAACGAAACGGTCTTTCAATGACATGATCTCCATAAATCAACATGAACACTACCAACCAATGGCTCAGTACAGAAAGAATATACTATATGGGGTTAACAATAATTTCACAAGTCCATCCCTCTAGACCCTCCGCGGTGACTGCACACGTTATAAATTAGACTGGCGAGGCGTTACAGCCCCTCCTTACGACCCTCGTAGGAGTCGTTTGCTAATAGCCTTCAAATGGATCCATACGAGAAAGCTTTGTGTGACTAGTTGTACAGATAATTGGAGTTAAGCGTTACAGATACCCATTGTTTAGCTCAGACAGATCCAATGATGGCCGTACTGGCAGAATACTCGAAACGTCATCCGACCCTGGAAGACTGACAACCTTTTCGGTTAATCGCCAATGAGACAGTTTAAATTCCTTATACCTAATCTGTATTGTACAAAGTTTGGATAAAATATTTTATTACGTTTAGTCTTGTAAGGAGTGGGGTAGGCTTATGTGTCAATCCACTAAACGAATATTATGGTGTAGTTGTTGACGTAGATACTTCCGAAGTATATTAGTATGTGAAATATTGTTTGTTATTATCAATTTCAACAGAACCATTCACACCATCTTCAGAGGCTCACTGTTTTCCCGTGTTACTGAAAATTCAGTTAAAAATAAAATAAATTGTTCTTGCCTGACAAACGGTATACGTCTGATTTAATTGCCCCCGTTATTTAAATATAAAAAAGTTTATAAGCAAGAACATCACGATCTGCCTTTCAATGAATAAAATATAATTCACTGTTCACAAAGGGCCAAGATATCGGCATTCTGATGTCCTGGATACAGGTCAGTGTTCTCAAGAAGTGACGATATAACAGCAGTTTGTTTAGGCTCTTGAGACCCATATAGAAGTTGGCATTCAAGTACTGGTATAAGACAAAATATTATGGATGTCAACTTCTTCTAGATTGTATACACAACGTTTCGGGGCTTTCTCTTGCCCTTCGTCAGGTAAATGCTAACTAACAGATATACAGATATATATACTACTATTTACTAGTATATATATCCTGTATATACTAGTAAATAGTAGTATATATATCCTGTATATATGTTAGTTAGAATTCACCTTATAGCAGTTTGTTTGTTTAGTTGTTGTTTAACTGCAAACAGAATGTTATCCTGACCGACATTATTTCTTGAATAAAATATAAATTTAAAAAATCTAGATACTGAGACTTAATAAATGTAAAAAGATGAATTTACGTCGTTTTGGGAGCGGAGGAAGTATACAAACCTGTGTCTGTCATTCTTCTGTGGTTTAATGAAACAGTTATTGTTTTAGATGATTAAACGGGTACGTGTTATAACAACGACCCTGTGAGTTATTACAAGGCTTTAGTTTCAAGAGACTGGTGAGTACGAGTTCATAATACATAGTGCATTGCTTTTCCTCTTCAAGAATTTAACGAAAAAACGATTTCCTTATAGAATTAATATATCTTAAGGGATTATAAACTCTAATCGAATACCTGAAGCGTTGATCGTCTTTAAATATTTTTCAAAATTAAACAGTCAGTCAGGACAGTTGACAAACAGTTTTCGTATGAAATAGCTTCAATTACGAGATTAGATATTTAACTTAGGTAATATACAGGTATAGAAAATGCAATATATATTTATTTATTTACTAAGACATAATAAATAAGATTTATTGAAGTACTTACATGGGCGTTTATACAGATGATCTACACGTTGAAATGAAAAAAGTTGGACCTGCTATTTTACGAATACAATCTTCTACAATGAGGATCTACTCGTTGAAATACTAAAATGTTTGATCTGCTATTTTCCGGGAACAATTACAACAATTCCACTTTACAACCCTGAAAGATCTGTGGTGATGTTTATCGTGGGAGTCACTGTGGAAAGTTTCCCGTGTTGATTAGATTAAAATGAGAATTTCTATATGTTTTCTTTAATTTCAACGCGTAAACCTAAAAACGATGGAACTGTCATTTCACCTAAAACGAACAATGATCAAACACATTCCGTTTCAGTCATGACACACGAATGGCTAAGATCCACGTTTTTACAGATCCCATTAAATATAGATTGTAAAAGAACTAAGATTTCATCCTAATTATTTCTGATTGAGTTTAGACAGTTAACTCTTAAAACACCATGCGGAAGATGTTGGCAGCAGAGTGACGTGGCACAACCGGAAATCAAAGAGTCTAAGAGACCTCCGGACGTGGCGTTAGCACTATTGGATGCCTGATTTCACGGGCGGAATGAGGAAAACGGCCATTCCGCCGATAAACAGATCACTAGAAATTATACGGCATCGCCGGGTCGGCGTGAACATGTTAAATATTCACGGGGCATCCACACCCTAGCTTCATACGGAATTGGCACATCTCTAAAAGTTCCCCAAACCGTATAAACTAACACAATTTTCCCCGCTAAACGTCAAATGCATATACATTGCTGTCTGTCAATCGAACCATTATGACTGCAGAGGCGTCAAATTAAACATGATAGCCAAATATTTTGTTCTCCTGCTACCGGGCACCGCAATGTCTACCAACGGTTCTTATTGCCTTGAAGTTGGGAATTTCTCTATATGATAATCACTTTTATTTCCTAGCAGGCGAAACGTATGTTTGATTACACGGGGAAATCGGGGTAAATGTCTTTATGATTCCATGAATACTTCATGGCAGTAACACCGGGTAGTACGAAAAGTGGTTCGGTTCCTGGAAGTTGTCAGACGCGCCAGGAATGGTAATTACACAATCCGCAAATCCGCTTCTAAAATATCAACTTTTGAAAATACTTTGTTATTTTAAGCGGTCAGAATTACTCTCTCCCAATTGCGTATATGGATCAAAGTAAATCTTGTCATTTTTCATTTCGTCATAAAACTCGTTTTTTGCTCAACGTGCCAAGAGTTATTTTTTCGTTTCAAACGTAATCTGATGATTTCGAAGTGTCATACAAATTATATTTTGGAAACGTGAACTTTTCTCGCACTAAAATGACACACATGGATTCCCTAGTTTAACTTCTTTGAAACTATGGTAATATTCAGTAGTATTCCATCTAGTCAGTGAGTGAGTATGGTTTTACGCCGCGGTTACCAACATTCCAGCAATATCACGGCGGGGGACACCAGAAATGGGCTTCACAAATTGCGCCCAAGTGATGAGTCGAACCCGGGTCTTCGGCGTGACGAGCGAACACTTAAACCTCTAGGCTACCCCACATCCCCTATTCCATCTAATTATAACAAAATCCGCGAGAAGGCGGTGTTTAATCACATACTGTTTTGTATTCACGACTTCGTACCTGAACAAGGAAGTGCATGGGACGTCTATCAACTAGTGATCACAGTGTACACCTGCACTGTTTGGGTCACTATATGTTTAAGGCACTACATACGGGTTCAAGTACACGTATATGTCTACGATAGCGACCAGTGTTTGAATATACTCACCTATTCTAATGTTAGCTCAAGAATTATGCAGCGTAGTAGAAGTAGTAGTAGTAATAGTAGCAGTAGTTATTGTTGTCGTCGTAGTAGTAATAGTAGTAGTACTAGTCGTAGTAGTAGTCGTAGTAGTAGTAGCAGCAGTAGTAGTCGTAGTAGTAGTCGTAGTAGTAGTAGTAGTCGGCGTAGTAGTAGTATTAGTATTAGTATTAGTAGTAGTAGCAGCACTAGTAGTCTTAGTCGTAGTAGTGGTAGTAGTAGTCGTCGTAGTAGTAGAAGTGGTGGTAGTAATAGTAATCGTAGTAGTAGTCGCCGTCGTCGTAGTAGTAGTGGCAGTAGTAGTCGTGGTCGTAGTAGTAGTGGTAGTAGTAGCCGTCGTAGTAGAAGTAGTGGTAGTAGTAGTAGCAGTCGTCTACTACATTTTTACTATTATTTTCGTACACAGAAGCAAAATATACATATCCTTCAATTTGTACGTCCCGTTTTTCTTCTAACTGAAAGTATATGAAGGAAACCCCAATAAGCAGTGTCTTCGCACATTTCAAGTATATTTGATATATGGCTATTTTGGAAGAAACCTTTTGTAGTGATGAATGAACACACAATTTCCAGAAGCATATCCCCAAATATATCGATCCTTAACTATATTTCTTCCGTACATGTGGGGGCGGTGGGGTAGCAAAGTGGGTAAAGCGTTGGCTCGTCACGCCGAAGACTCGGGTTCGATTCCCCACATGGGTACAATGTGTGAAGCCCATTTCTGGTTTTCCCCCGCCGTGATGTTGCTGGAATATTGCTAAAAGCGGCGTAAAACCAAACTCGTTGGCTCTTCCGTATATTTGACTTTAGCCCGGTGGGGGAATGTTGGCATTGGTATAAGATCCATGAAGAGTGCGGGTTATCATATTATGCAAATTGCATTTTAGCAAATTATTTTCGGTGTCATTAATGACCTAACCGTGACAGGTGTTATGCAAATATGGCGGCAGATCGTCAACAGATCCAATACTGTTATATTCAATGTGATTGTAAGAACCATAGAAGTAACAGAGTTGCAGGTTGTTGTTCAGCTGTGTTCTTAAAGCTGCGGATGCATCAAAATAGTTTCCAATATCACGAAATGACATAATTTATCTTCAAAAAGACCACCCGCTCGCCGATGACCTGCTATAAAAAGAAAACTATGCACACAACTATTCCACCCGCTATCACACTGAACACAACTATTTCACCCGCTATCACACTGAACACAATATTTTACACCCGCTATCACACTGAACACAACTATTTCACCCACTTTCACACTGAACACAACTATTCCACCCACTTTCACACTGAACACAACTATTCCACCCGCTATCACACTGAACACAACTATTCCACCCACTATCACACTGAACACAACTATTTCACCCGCTATCACACTGAACACAACTATTCCACGCTCTCACACTGAACACAACTATTCCATGCGCTCACTGAACACAACTATTACACCTACTTTCACACTGAACACAACTATTTCACCCACTCACAACTATTACACCTACACACTGAACACAACTATTTCACCCACTCAAACACTGAACACAACTATTCCACCCACACTCACACACTGAACACAACTATTCCACCCAATCTCACACACTGAACACAACTATTACACCTACTTTCACACTGAACACAACTATTACACCTACTTTCACACTGAACACAACTATTACACCCACTCACACACTGAACACAACTATTACACCCACTCACACACTGAACACAACTATTCCACACACTCTCACACTGAACACAACTATTCCACGCGCTCTCACACTGAACACAACTATTACACCCACTCACACACTGAACACAACTTTTTCACCCACTCACACACTGAACACAACTATTCCACACACTCTCACACTGAACACAACTATTCCACGCGCTCTCACACTGGTCACAACTATTCCACGCGCTCTCACACTGAACACAACTATTCCATTCGCTCTCACACTGAACACAACTATTCCACGCGCTCTCACACTGGTCACAACTGGTCACAACTATTTCACCCACTCACACACTGGTCACAACTATTCCACCCACTCTCACACTGAACACAACTATTCCACGCGCTCTCACACTGAACACAACTATTCCACCCACTCTCACACTGGTCACACAACTATTACACCCTCTCTCACACTGAACACAACTATTACACCTACTTTCACACTGAACACAACTATTACACCTACTTTCACACTGAACACAACTATTACACCTACTTTCACACTGAACACAACTATTCCACCTACTTTCACACTGAACACAACTATATTCACCCACTTCACACACTGAACACAACTATTACACCTACTTTCACACTGAACACAACTATTCACCATTCACACCACTATTTCACGCGCTCTCACACTGAACACAACTATTACACCTACTTTCACACTGAACACAACTATTCCACCGACTCACACACTGAACACAACTATTACAACTACTTTCACACTGAACAGAAATATTACACCTACTTTCGCACTGAACACAACTATTCCATCCACTCTCACTCTGAACACAACTATTACACCTACTTTCACACTGAACACAACTATTACACCTACTTTCACACTGAACACAACTATTACACCTACTTTCACACTGAACACAACTATTACACCTACTTTCACACTGAACACAACTATTACACCCACTCACACACTGAACACAACTATTACACCTACTTTCACACTGAACACAACTATTACACCCACTCTCACACTGAACACAACTATTCCACCTACTCTCACACTGAACACAACTATTACACCTACTCACACACTGAACACAACTATTACACCTACTTTCACACTGAACACAACTATTCCACCTACTCTCACACTGAACACAACTATTACACCTACTTTCACACTGAACACAACTATTACACCTTTCTACTTTTCACACTGAACACACATATTACACCCTCTCAACACACTGAACACAAACTATTACACCCACTATCACACTGAACACAACTATTACACCTACTTTCACACTGAACACAACTATTCCACCTACTTTCACACTGAACACAACTATTACACCTACTGAACACAACTATTCCACACACACTGAACACAACTATTCCACCCACTCTCACACTGAACACAACTATTACAACTACTTTCACACTGAACACAACTATTCCACCCTATTCACACTGAACACAACTATTACACCTACTTTCACACTGAACACAACTATTACACCTACTTTCACACTGAACACAACTATTACACCTACTTTCACACTGAACACAACTATTACACCTACTTTCACACTGAACACAACTATTACACCTACTTTCACACTGAACACAACTATTACACCCTACTTTCACACTGAACACAACTATTACACCTACTCTCACACTGAACACAACTATTACACCTACTTTCACACTGAACACAACTATTACACCTACTTTCACACTGAACACAACTATTACACCTACTTTCACACTGAACACAACTATTACACCTACTTTCACACTGAACACAACTATTCCACCCACTCTCACACTGAACACAACTATTACACCTACTTTCACACTGAACACAACTATTACACCCTACTTTCACACTGAACACAACTATTACACCTACTTTCACACTGAACACAACTATTACACCCACTCACACACTGAACACAACTATTACAACTACTTTCACACTGAACACAACTATTACACCTACTTTCACACTGAACACAACTATTACACCTACTCTCACACTGAACACAACTATTACACCTACTTTCACACTGAACACAACTATTACACCCTCTATCACACTGAACACAACTATTACACCTACTTTCACACTGAACACAACTATTACACCTACTTTCACACTGAACACAACTATTACACCCTCTATCACCCTGAACACAACTATTACACCTACTTTCACACTGAACACAACTATTACACCCTCTATCACACTGAACACAACTATTACACCCTCTATCACACTGAACACAACTATTACACCCTCTATCACCCTGAACACAACTATTACACCTACTTTCACACTGAACACAACTATTACACCCACTCTCACACTGAACACAACTATTCAACCCGTTCTCAAACTGCACACAAATATTCCACCCGTTTTCACACTGAGCACAACTATATCACGCGCTCTCACACTGAACACAACTATTACACCCACTATCACACTGAACACAACTATTCCACCCGTTCTCACACTGAGCACAACTATATCACGCGCTCTCACACTGGTCACAACTATTCCACACGCTCTCACACTGAACACAACTGTTTCACCCGTTCTCACACTGAACAAGCTATTCTACCACTTCCACACAGAACACAACTGTTTCACCCGTTCTCACACTGCACACACTTATTCCACACGCTCTCACACTGAACAAGCATTCTACCACTTCCACACTGAACACAACTGTTTCACCCGTTCTCACACTGCACACACTTATTCCACACGCTCTCACACTGAACAAGCATTCTACCACTTCCACACTGAACACAACTGTTTCACCCGTTCTCACACTGCACACACTTATTCCACACGCTCTCACACTGAACAAGCATTCTACCACTTCCACACAGAACACAACTGTTTCACCCGTTCTCACACTGAACAAGCATTCTACCACTTCCACACTGAACACAACTGTTTCACCCGTTCTCACACTGAACAAGCATTCTACCACTTCCACACAGAACACAACTGTTTCACCCGTTCTCACACTGAACAAGCATTCTACCACTTCCACACAGAACACAACTGTTTCACCCGTTCTCACACTGCACACACTTATTCCACACGCTCTCACACTGAACAAGCATTCTACCACTTCCACACAGAACACAACTGTTTCACCCGTTCTCACACTCAACAAGCATTCTACCACTTCCACACAGAACACCAGATTATACAGGGTCACTTGAAAATGTAGGAACTTCTTTGTGAAAGGTATATATTTGAAAGGATTGTACCCAAACTTGATGAAGTAGCAAGTTTATACTTTAGCCTAGATTGTGTGGACTGTTTCAAGTGAAACAATTTCATTAACATCGTGACTATTTTTAAGAAATAGCTATGCAATTTCCCTCTAATTCCTGTATTAAACAAC
Organism: Haliotis rubra; assembly: GCF_003918875.1. NCBI lineage: Eukaryota > Metazoa > Mollusca > Gastropoda > Lepetellida > Haliotidae > Haliotis > Haliotis rubra. The sequence goes on from NW_025766115.1 coordinate 490,787, forward strand.
ACAACTTCAATGGCGGATACTGAGGACAGGGTGTTTGGTTTTTTCCTCTTAATGGAACCTAGGTATCACCAATAACACCACAATAAAAGATGATATTGTTTTTTAGAAAACCAAGTCACGGGCAGTGTCAACCATATTTGATCAGCTTTCGCCGCCTCCCTTGTCTTGCGTGGAAATATGATCTTACATCATTTGCTTAAAGTATTATTTGAATAGCGACTGAGAGAGACGAACATCGACATGACAGTTGACAATACTAAATCTTGGCGGTGTCGGGTGACTGCTCGGTGCCACAGCTGGTTAGCAAACAGGTGTGTTTGCAGCAACACATCCTGTTGTGTTGAAATATGGCTAATGTTTGTCAAATCTCACGTCCATGAAACGTGCAGCCATAGCAAGCTGTGTCCCCATTCCGGCTAAATGTGCGAACACCGGGTGAGCACCAGGATGAAATATCATTATCAGACGCGCGGAGATTAGTCCGTCAACAGTGCCTGATTGTAACACTCTTGGCCGCGTATTCATCCGCGATTTGTAACAAATCACTCCGCGCCTCTCGCCGTTGTCCCTTCGATTGGTATCAACCGGTGCACACGGTTGGATTCTGGGTGTGGAACCATCGATTTCCTTGTTACCTATGTGTGTAGGTGACACGTGACGATTCGTCGAGTGGATGGTTGCGGTTTTACACTTTGGTTAGCAAGCATACGCCGACGTTACGGCGGGAGGGACACGGAATGGATCGAAAATTTGTACTTGAGCACGGTCCACGAACAACTTCAATGAGTATTACTTATCAAAGCTGTGATCAAAAGTGATCAAACGATCGTTGAGCGGTAAATGGTCCCATTAAAACCATACGTTTCAGCAAAAGAGGAATGATTAAAACGTGAGCAGATAACACGTCTGGCAGTAATTCCCACGTGAACTGCATAACTGTTGACGTAATGCGCACATCTTTAATTGTTGACGTATAATAAATAATATCATGACCAATCGTACAATATATGATTAACCTAATTGCAAAACGACAGATAATTATAGTTTCACACAGGGCATTACGTACAGCGTCTAGACTGATAAGACACTCGAGCGTGAAGTTTCCACTTGTTGCCTCAAGGGGGCATTGCAGTCGAGTCGAAGAAATGACAATAGGTGACAGATGTTTTACTCTACTAATGAAAACTTTCGCCATCAGTATCCTTCGATCTAGTTTTGTAATATTATTTTCATTCGTAATGGTTAAAAACAACAACAATTTATGTGAGTCTCACTGCATTTGGAGAGAGCAGTATCCGTGAGCCACACGGTTTCCATCAGGGTACAGATATTATCACTGTGATATTTCAATAAATGTTCAGTCATTTTTTCCAAAAAAAGAAGTGATTGTTAATATAACTGTCATAATTACATCATATATGCCTAAACATACAGCATTGCTAGACACCGTATCGGACTATAACCCATCTATGCATCTATTGGTTGCTGAGCAGATAATGCTTAAACATTTTCCACAAAGATGATTGTCTTTATTAAAAGAATAACAATATCATGTTAAGCACATATTCAATCCAGTTTATATCAAGTTTAATCCACCCCGCGCATCTCCATTTCAACTTTCTGGATCATGCGGTTTGAGGGTATATATTTCTGACAGATTTCTAAATATGAGTCCTCATATGATACACTGTATGACTGACTGACTGAGTTTGGTTTTACGCCGCTTTTAGCAATATTCCAGCAACATCACGGCGGGGGACACCAGAAATGGGCTTCACACATTGTACCAATGTGGGGATTCGAACCCGGGTCTTCGGCGTGACGTGCGAACACTTTAACCACTAGGCTACCCCACCGCCCATACACTGTATGCAGCATTTTGGTGTCCCCGACCGGTTGTCGACGTCAGGCGCAACAACCTAACATGACTTGCCATAACTGAAATACTTTTGAAAGCGGCGTTCCTTGATTCACTTTATTAATTGTGAAACTACTTAGATCTACATTGTTAACACATTACAATTCACTCACACACTTGACGCTTGAAGATCCGGGTTAGAATTGATCTTCAGTAATCCATGTTTGTCGTCAGAGACGACTAACGGGATCGGGTGGACAGGCTCGCTGACTTGGTTGACACATGTAATCGAATCCCAATAGCGTAGATCGATGCTCATGATGTTAATCACTGGATTGTCTGGTCCATATTTAATCGTTTACAAACCGTCGCAGTATAGCTGGGACATTTTTTTGTGTGTGTGTGTATGGCGGGGGCATTGAACAACCAACACTCGTGCATGATTCCCGGCAGAAGTACAATGTGAAGCCCATTTCTGGTGTCGTAAAACTAAACTCATTCACCCGTGGAACGGAGTCCATGTCGACATTAGGTACACTGCACACAGAGAGGAGTGAGTTTACGATGCTCATTGCTAATGAGGGGGTTATGTTTCACTCAATATTACAAACTGTCAGCGAGCGACAGGTTTGGTTAAAATATACAGGCTATATTCCTGACCCCTGGTTAGAACTGGTCTTCAGCAACCCATGCTTGTCTCCCACGAAGATCCGGGTTAGAACTTGTCTTCAGCAACCCATGCTTGTCTCCCGTGTAAATCATGGTTAGAACTGGTCTTCAGCAACCAATGCTTGGCTCCCACGAAGATCCGAGTTAGAACTGGTCTTCAGCAACCCATGCTTGTCTCCCGTGTAAATCATGGTTAGAACTGGTCTTCAGCAACCAATGCTTGGCTCCCACGAAGATCCGAGTTAGAACTGGTCTTCAGCAACCAATGCTTGTCTCCCGTGTAAATCATGGTTAGAACTGGTCTTCAGCAACCAATGCTTGTCTCCCACGAAGATCCGAGTTAGAACTGGTCTTCAGCAACCCAAGCTTGTCTCCCGTGAAGATCCGGGTTAGACTGGTCTTCAGCAACCCAGGCTTGTCTCCCGTGAAGATCCGTGTTAGACTGGTCTTCAGCAACCCAGGCTTGTCTCCCGTGAAGATCCGTGTTAGACTGGTCTTCAGCAACCCATGCTTGTCTCCCGTGAAGATCCGTGTTAGACTGGTCTTCAGCAACCCATGCTTGTCTCCCGTGAAGATTCGTGTTAGACTTGTCTTCAGCAACCCATGCTTGTCTCCCGTGAAGATCCGTGTTAGACTGGTCTTCAGCAACCCATGCTTGTCTCCCGTGAAGATCCGTGTTAGACTTGTCTTCAGCAACCCATGCTTGTCTCCCGTGAAGATCCGTGTTAGACTGGTCTTCAGCAACCCATGCTTGTCTCCCGTGAAGATCCGTGTTAGACTTGTCTTCAGCAACCCATGCTTGCCTCGCGTGAAGATCCGAGTTAGAACTGGTCTTCAGCAACCCAAGCTTGTCTCCCGTGAAGATCCGGGTTAGACTGGTCTTCAGCAACCCAGGCTTGTCTCCCCGTGAAGATCCGTGTTAGACTGGTCTTCAGCAACCCAGCAACCCAGGCTTGTCTCCCCGTGGAGATCCGTGTTAGACTGGTCTTCAGCAACCCATGCTTGTCTCCCGTGAAGATCCGTGTTAGACTGGTCTTCAGCAACCCATGCTTGTCTCCCGTGAAGATCCGTGTTAGACTGGTCTTCAGCAACCCATGCTTGTCTCCCGTGAAGATCCGAGTTAGAACTGGTCTTCAGCAACCCATGCTTGTCTCCCGTGAAGATCCGTGTTAGACTGGTCTTCAGCAACCCATGCTTGTCTCCCCGTGAAGATCCGTGTTAGAACTGGTCTTCAGCAACCCATGCTTGTCTCCCCGTGAAGATCCGAGTTAGAACTGGTCTTCAGCAACCCATGCTTGTCTCCCGTGAAGATCCGTGTTAGACTGGTCTTCAGCAACCCATGCTTGTGTCTCCGTGAAGATCCGTGTTAGAACTTGTCTTCAGCAACCCATGCTTGTCTCCCGTGAAGATCCGAGTTAGAATTGGTCTTCAGGTCTCCCGTGAAGATCAGTTAGAATTGGTCAACCCATGCTTGTCTCCCGTGAAGATCCGGGTTAGAATTGGTCTTCAGCAACCCATGCTTGTCCCCGTGAAGATCCGGGTTAGAATTGGTCTTCAGCAACCCATGCTTGTCTTCCCCGTGAAGATCCGGGTTAGAATTGGTCTTCAGCAACCCATGCTTGTCTCCCCGTGAAGATCCGGGTTAGAATTGGTCTTCAGCAACCCATGCTTGTCTCCCCGTGAAGATCAGGGTTAGAACTGGTCTTCAGCAACCCATGCTTGTCTCCCCGTGAAGATCCGAGTTAGAATTGGTCTTCAGCAACCCATGCTTGTCTCCCGTGAAGATCCGAGTTAGAATTGGTCTTCAGCAACCCATGCTTGTCTCCCGTGAAGATCCGGGTTAGAACTGGTCTTCAGCAACCCATGCTTGTCTCCCCGTGAAGATCCGGGTTAGAATTGGTCTTCAGCAACCCATGCTTGTCTCCCCGTGAAGATCCGAGTTAGAATTGGTCTTCAGCAACCCATGCTTGTCTCCCCGTGAAGATCCGGGTTAGAATTGGTCTTCAGCAACCCATGCTTGTCTTCCGTGAAGATCCGGGTTAGAATTGGTCTTCAGCAACCCATGCTTGTCCCCGTGAAGATCCGAGTTAGAATTGGTCTTCAGCAACCCATGCTTGTCCCCCCGTGAAGATCCGGGTTAGAATTGGTCTTCAGCAACCCATGCTTGTCTTCCGTGAAGATCCGGGTTAGAATTGGTCTTCAGCAACCCATGCTTGTCTTCCGTGAAGATCCGTGAAGATCTTCAGCAACCCATGCTTGTCCCCGTGAAGATCCGAGTTAGGTCTTCAGCAACCCATGCTTGTCTCCCGTGAAGATCCGAGTTAGAATTGGTCTTCAGCAACCCATGCTTGTCTCCCGTGAAGATCCGGGTTAGAATTGGTCTTCAGCAACCCATGCTTGTCTCCCGTGAAGATCCGGGTTAGAATTGGTCTTCAGCAACCCATGCTTGTCTTCCGTGAAGATCCGGGTTAGAATTGGTCTTCAGCAACCCATGCTTGTCCCCCGTGAAGATCCGAGTTAGAATTGGTCTTCAGCAACCCATGCTTGTCTCCCCGTGAAGATCCGGGTTAGAATTGGTCTTCAGCAACCCATGCTTGTCTCCCGTGAAGATCCGGGTTAGAATTGGTCTTCAGCAACCCATGCTTGTCCCCCGTGAAGATCCGAGTTAGAATTGGTCTTCAGCAACCCATGCTTGTCCCCCGTTAAGATCCGGGTTAGAATTGGTCTTCAGCAACCCATGCTTGTCTTCCGTGAAGATCCGGGTTAGAATTGGTCTTCAGCAACCCATGCTTGTCTTCCGTGAAGATCCGGGTTAGAATTGGTCTTCAGCAACCCATGCTTGTCTCCCGTGAAGATCCGAGTTAGAATTGGTCTTCAGCAACCCATGCTTGTCTCCCGTGAAGATCCGAGTTAGAATTGGTCTTCAGCAACCCATGCTTGTCTCCCCCGTGAAGATCCGGGTTAGAATTGGTCTTCAGCAACCCATGCTTGTCTCCCGTGAAGATCCGAGTTAGAATTGGTCTTCAGCAACCCATGCTTGTCTCCCGTGAAGATCCGGGTTAGAATTGGTCTTCAGCAACCCATGCTTGTCTTCCGTGAAGATCCGGGTTAGAATTGGTCTTCAGCAACCCATGCTTGTCTCCCGTGAAGATCCGGGTTAGAATTGGTCTTCAGCAACCCATGCTTGTCTCCCGTTAAGATCCGGGTTAGAATTGGTCTTCAGCAACCCATGCTTGTCTTCCGTGAAGATCCGGGTTAGAACTGGTCTTCAGCAACCCATGCTTGTCTCCCGTGAAGATCCGAGTTAGAATTGGTCTTCAGCAACCCATGCTTGTCTCCCGTGAAGATCCGGGTTAGAACTGGTCTTCAGCAACCCATGCTTGTCTTCCGTGAAGATCCGAGTTAGAATTGGTCTTCAGCAACCCATGCTTGTCTCCCGTGAAGATCCGTGTTAGAACTGGTCTTCAGCAACCCATGCTTGTCTCCCGTGAAGATCCGAGTTAGAACTGGTCTTCAGCAACCCATGCTTGTCTCCCGTGAAGATCCGAGTTAGAACTGGTCTTCAGCAACCCATGCTTGTCTCCCGTGAAGATCCGAGTTAGAACTGGTCTTCAGCAACCCATGATTTGGTGAAAGAGCCGACCTACGGAACTGGGTGATCAGGCTTGCAGACTTGGGCAAAACATGTCACCGTTTCATGCTCATGATGTCAGTCACCTGGAGTTTCTCGATTATTTCGATTATTTACAGAACTCCGTCAAATAACTGGAGTATTGTCGAATGCAAACTACAACGGAATTTCTGATTGAGAGGCTTAAACTCACACAGGGATAAATAAACAGAAACACGAAATTCACCGGTAAACAAAAACAGTGAGGCCGGACTACATGTCCAGTAATTAATACGTATTAAGTGGGATGAGCGAAATGCATGTCTTGTGTGACAAGAGAGGGGGGTGGGGGGTAGCCTAGTGGTTAAAGCGTTGGCTCGTCACGCCGAAGACCCGGGTTCGAATCCCCACATGGGTACAATGTGTGAAGCCCATTTCTGGTGTCCCCCGCCGTGATGTTGCTGGAATATTGCTAAAAGCGGCGTAAAACCAAAACTCAGTCAGTCAGTCAGACAAGAGAGGGTGATATGTTATCGATTAGAACTAGCTTGCAGTCAGTCTTGGTGTACATCTAAAATAGGGAAATAGTATTTTTACCCCAAAAAATAAATTCCTTACATTTAGTTTATATACGTATGCAACCCAAAGAAGTTAGAGAACAATAGAATGTTTTTCAGATATAAATGACAAAATTTTCATATTAACCGTTATTATCGAATCTGATATCAATTTGATTAAATTCAAACAAGACTAAATCCATGACCTTAACAGAAAACAATACAAATACGTTTCTACAATTGAGACAAAAACAAATCTTTTCAGTGTCCTCTTGAAGATCCACGTTAGAATTGGTCTTCAGCAACCCATGCTTGTCATAAGAGGCGACTAACGGGATCGGGTGGTCAGGCTCGCTGACTTGGTTGACACATGTGATCGTATCTCGATTACCTAAATCTATGCTCATGATGTTGATCACTGGATTGTCTGGTCCTGACTCGAGTGTTTACAAAGCGCCATCATATACAGCTAAAATATCTCTAAGCCCGGAACTTATGAGTAAAACCCCGATATACCGGACAGTATGAAGATTCATTTTCGGAATAAAGAATACTGGTACATGGTAATGTCGCTTGTATGTTTTTGCGCGTTACCAACAGCAGTCATCCCTTATGTGGATGGCGGGAATATGTGGGATATGGAAACCATGGATTCTCCGAAAATGCAAACATGATTTTTAAAATCATTATATTTTGGACGTTTATAAAAAAGGATGTTTTATAATGTGTTTGTGATATCTTAAAAAACTTTAATAAACATTTATATATCTTTATCTATCTGTCTACTCTACATCACTGTTAGAATTTTGATGCAGAATATATCACTAATATTCGCATAAACATACTTTTCTTGCCGATTAAACATACTTTTCTTTAACGATTTTTCTGCATTTTTCTCTGTGTTTATTTTGTCATCCGTTGTAACACACCTTAAAGTTTTAGAAACTATCACGTTTTGAATTTTTGTCCACAAGAGCTAAGTCCCCATATTATTTGCAGATTCCCCTGTGGTTTTCTCGCTGCTTGTTTTGTCTTCAGTTGTAACACGCTTTTAAGTTTTTAAATCAAGTTGCGCATTCACGTTTTGAATGTTTGTCCACAAGAGCAAAACCCTCATGTTATTTCATCAAATAATCCCCAAAGTTGAGATGTAAATATAAATTTAGGATTTCAAAACAAACTAACGGTTTTTTTAATTCTAAAAGGCACAAGTGTTGCGCATTTAATAGAAACATTAAATACAAGTTCGTGTTATTGATAAACAAACTAAAAGAGGAATGACACGCGACTGATTAAGATATCCGATATACTCCTGAAGGTTCAGCGTTTATAACGTTACACATACAGGCATCTTTGACAATGGGTTAAAAGGCTATATAGGTTTTGATGGCTCGTGGCTCGTGTGCCTCTCAATCCCGCTTCAAGTACTATCATGAATTAAATCCGAGGTAATTATTCAGCGCGCGTCTCCTCGACCCCATGCAAATACGCTACCTTCAACAGGTGCACGTGGCATTAACGCCAACAGGTATCTCCAGGTAACTGGGAAAATACGACCCGTCACGGCGTTAAGGCAGGCTGTCACATCAAGTACCGCTACCCCCGCAAGCTGTGGAAAAGTTTGCACGTTTGAAACAACACGACCAGATTGAATAGATAGATTCACAGGAGGATGGGACGTTTGCATGAAAAGACCAGAAAATTGTTCGGTTGACAATATTGATGTGAGCACAGATGCCGATTGTTTATGATAAATGGCATTTCCCTCGTTACGGACACCGGAGGATTAATTGGAACAGGATCTCCTGATAACATCTTCATCATTGTCTATAGTTTACCGTGGGTGTTTGTTGAAACCGAATTTACTGTTACATTCATTTGATGACGCGTTGCCGACAAACGGGATACATGTCAGTTGTGAGAAATCAAGTTAAAAGCAGATTGGTGAAATCGGTTGAATCAAAGAGATCCTCTGTTTAATTCCGACATGAGAGATATTGGTAGGGTTGGTTGTTCATGCTTATCATAGTCATGAATAGGTTGCAATCAAATACGTTCCAATTAAAAATAGTTCTGATTAGATTAAAATAAGATGAAAGTTTAACAATTAAAATCAATGCTCTTTGAAAATAAATAAATAAATAAATAAATAAATAAATAAATAAATAAATAAATAAATAAATAAATAAATAAATAAATAACAGATGAGGTCTTCATATCATATAATAACTATACTTTTAAAATACTAAATACATGCCATCAAATCAGACTGTTTTATATGCAAATATTACAACGATGATATAGATATGAAATTAAAAATAATAATTTTGAACAGGCGTACAACCGCTTTTTTCGAGAACATAACAATAACCTACATAAGAAAAAACATTTTAGAATAATTCACAAAATCAAAACGATAAGATAGATTCAAGACACCTACTGGCGGTATAGATGTATATATATATATATATGATATAGATAGATAGATATAAATATCTGATAATATCACTCTGGTACACGAGTTTTGTTTGATACAAAGTTTAGGAAAAACGTAACCGAGATTAGGGAGAATAACTACGATATATTCATGTCAGTCCATCCTTATCAAACAATTTGACAATGTTTAGATGTGGATACGGTCATACAGATTGTTTATTTGAGTCTCACCCTTATAAAGTACTTAAAACATATAGATAGATATAGTTCATTAAAAAGATGTATATAGGGCCATTCCATACGGAATTACGAGAGACTTTACAAGTTAAACCGTACAAATGATCTATAATAGAACGTAGTTTAAAACGTAACACATATCATGAATTGTATACAACTGTTATCCTTTTTCTTAAGATAAAATAGCAGGTTTTGACAGCTAAAGTACATATTGCATTGTTGGATAAAATAAACGTAGTTTTTTTAGCATCACATGGAGTTAAAAATTTGGGCATATAACATGGCACATTTGTAAAAGGTTAAAACGCTCAGCATTGTATACAGGACAGTTAATAAATCCATGTATTTCGTCCTCAAAGGAATTTGGACAATTAAAACACTTTCTTTCATTAAGCAGTAAATGTACATAGTTATATCTACCAAGTTCAATATTGATAGGAGCAGTTCCACATCTAAATTTAGCAAGGGCACTTCGGATACGTCGCTTTGTGTAGACTACAGTGGTGTGAGACAGCGCTTGACAGCAACTGTTACAGCAAGTATATGATGCTTTATTGCGTACGGCCCGATCTGGTCACAGATGGGCAGCGTTATGCAAATAAATAATCAGTGAGTAATTTCAAAAAACGATAAAATAAGTCACCTTTACAGTAAGTGTCAAAAATATCGATTCTGACTTTAATGATGTTATTTTTCGGGCACACGAAGGACCGTGTTGAAGGTAAATAATGAAGGTTGGCGTAAATTATAGAAACCTGGCGCAACAGTAGAATTATTTGCTTGCAAGTATTCTAATTACAAAAAAAGTAACTGTGTAATTATTCTATATAAGGAACACGTGGCATATGTCTTTAGATGTATTTTATTATTAAAAAAGAAAAAGGTCCTTATATTTTACAGTTTAAATATATTTCATTTTTAAGACATTTGCGCTTGTATATTTTATCATATACAATGTATACAATAATGAGTTTTCCCATTTATATCTATATAATATATATAATAATGATTTGTAAGAAAAGCTAAACAGTCGGCTCTTCATCCACTATAAACATAAATAAATGTTCCTATTTGTAAGATCATACACAATTGGTACCAAATATATTTCCGACTTAAGGACATCACTTGTATGCAATACTAGACTCGATTTTTGCCTTAATCTGAGTCCGGTCGTTGGGCTTGTGTCTTGGGTGCTTTTTCCAAAAGACCAGAAATGAGGACTGTTTGGAAAAATATTTCTAAGACGGGTTGCCTGTACGTTTACCGTCGTGTGACGTGGGTTTATACAATATAGAAGTGTGTGTGTGCGTGTGTGCGTATGTGCGTGCGTGCGTGCGTGCGTGCGTGTTAGTTAACGTTGCATGTATATGCTTTACCGACCAATTTGAATATATCTTTATTTATTATTGTATTGTTGTTAGTTTCATTCCCATTAGATAAACCTTATTGTACGCTGAATTATATATTATTTTTTTTGGTGAAGGGTGTAGAGTACATCTTGGATTACGGGTTCTTTTCTTCAAACAACACCCTCAGCCGTCAGTTCAGCTCAAGATATTTATTCGAAGAAATAAAAATATATTTATTAGGTATACGTAGACACATAGATATTTTTATTTAAAGTTTCACAATATGTACAACACTTTATATAGTTTAAAACACAGGTAAGAAAACACAAACCGTCTTCTGTGAAAGTACGGGAGACCATATATATTGACTGTAAAACAAACTATCGAAATACACAGGCATTTAGAACATGACGATATTCGCCGTCCAACTGACACGTTAATAAGTGTTCGGGATGTATCAACAATTATATCACTGTTGGGGGTTAAATGGGAACTTTTGAGCATCAGATGAAAGAATATATTTCATTAGATACACTGCTAATAAGCAATGTAAATACGTAGGTCTGAAGACATAGAAGTGTTGCGTGAACGAGATCGTCACCACAGCTACTGCAGTACAGAGAGCAAAGTCTGTTCTCTGCTGGTACGTTCTCACATCGTTGTTTCTATGTACGAGTTTAATGCTTATTCTTTAGCAATGTTAGTCATAGATACACGAATAACATTGATTTAACGTTGATACCATAGAAAACATGAAATGTTCAACATACACAAACCTAATCGTAACGACTGTGCTTATATTAAAATGTTCAATAACCTCTCGACTGAAATTTCAAAATAAAACATGCGACTGTTTACCAGATAGATCAAACGACTGTTTACCAGATAGATCAAAGGAGAAAATATTGATTATTTGCGTAAAAATTCCAACCTTGCTAAATGCATTTTCTTAACGTGATGCCAGGTATGCTGAAGACGATGTTGCAAGTTGATTGAGTCAACGATGACGTCATAACGAAGTAAAGCTAAGAAGACGCGAGATTATCACTCCAGAAAATAAACACGAAAATCAATGAATTGCTGAAGGGGAAAGAAAGCCCGGAATTTATTGTTTTAGCGAATGAATGGATTAGACAGTGGAAGTGAGTCGGTCAGAATTCATGCCTCGTCGCTTGCACGCGTGCACCCTCGCGTTGTGTACGTTAAAAGAAGCGATGGATTTGGAATTAGACTTTCATTATTCCTAAAGAAGTGCATTGTTCCTAAGGTTGGGAGCTAGGCGAGTGTTAAGACGACACCGCTGGGCCAAACATTGGCGACGGGCGTCATTACTTGGACTTGATTCCATTTTCTTTAGCAAAGCGATACACTTTAAAAGTGTCAGCTAAGCAATTATTAATAGACTGAGCTAAGTGCCTTGGTCGAGGCGGACGATGCGATTGGCCATGCTTCTTCTTAAAGATCTTGAAGAGGTCGAAGGCTCTGGCAAAGTCGCACCTTGAATCGCTACAATCGTGGAGAACGGGGCCACCAGTCTCGGCTTGGTCTCAAAGGCTTGCCTTTAAGACTCGCGTGTGGGACATTTTGCGATGAAATTTGCATGTTATTTATTCCCTTCTCATATTTTGATCATAAAGTGTAGAAAAATAACGAGATAAGGTTGTGCGAGAGCATCAAGGGTCAAATAAAGACAGCTATTCTGGAGAAGGCGCGAAAACCGGGTCCCTTTGCATACAATTACGGTTCGTCATCACGGAAGTGATAAATTGTTTGCGTGTTCGTAAGTCTCGCGTTGAACTTTTTCTACCAACTTTGGGTTGATTAATCTGTCAACATAAAATTTGGGGTGAAATTTATGGTAATATATTTCTGTCCATCATTTTCAATTGACGATCGGGTTCGTTATTTTCGAGGCTTTTTGACAAGCACTTTATCAGTGTATTATCAGCGGTTATAAAACACACGAAACACATTCACCAGGATACGTAATTTTCGTTTGACTCTGAGAATTATTCCTAACACCTAATCAACTTTTTACATATACGTGGCATTTCTCCTCAATTGAAGAATTTACATGTTAGAGACGAGCTGTCGACAGAGCGTATTAGTTGGGGTGCGGTTTTTGACTTTAGAATTACGGAATATACATGACAACTCATTACACCGCATTCTACTGTAGTTATACTTAACTAGAGAACATAACAAGCTCATACAATCGAAATCTGCAGTTAGTTGTTAAAAGCATTCAGGAATATTCTAGATAAATAATTATCTGTAAATAATCGATTCCAGTGATTGACATCACGAGTATCGATTTACACAATATTAGGATGCGTCTACTGCGAGCTTGACCACCCAAATCTCGTTAGTCGCCTCTTACGACAAGCAAGGGTTGTTGAAGGCCAATTCTTACCCGGATCTGCACGGTTATCGACCCTGGTATTGAATGGCCTTGCTCAAAATTGTGAAAAGCTGACCACCCTCTTTTGAGGTTTGTGAATAAGCTCTATTCCAAAGCAGGTCGTGTTTATTTACTAATTTCATGACAAAAAAATCAGCTCCTATCAATATATCAACAAATAGTTTTCTTACTTAATATTCATAGTTAGGAAAGTAGAAGATAATGAAACCACTCTAATGTATAGGCGTTATAATCAAATGACCGCCTCCGTGGTGTAGTGGTTAGAGCGTCCGCCTGGAGAGCGGAAGGTCGCGGGTTCGATCCCCGACCGCGTCATTCCAAAAATACGTTAAAATATGGTACTTGTTGTTCCCTGCCTGGCGCTCGGCATTAATGGGTACATCAAGGACTGGTCGGCTCGGAGTCAGTATCATGTGTCTGAGTTGGGTATTCCTGCTTCACTGCGGCATGGTATCTCAGTGGGCCAGCACTATAAAACCAGCTTAAGTCTGGGCTAGTACAAGCAGCCGCACATACACATACACACGCATGCACATCGTCATATGAGCGAAATATTCTCAAGCACGACGTTAATCCCAATTCTACCACCACCACCACCATATTGAAATATTTATTTTCTGAAGTATATTGTATTTAGATGGTTTATAGCTAATTCTAAATTGATATATAAGCTTACACAGTGTACAAATTCGCGTATTCGAGGATATATCAGCATATCGTCCAACTTTAATCTTAACTTCATTTGAGACCTAAATTCGATAGAAGATGTAAAGATTATTTCACCTAATATCAAAATACCAAGGCACAAATACGTTTATTTAACTTCTAGTACAGAAAAGTATTGGGTGACGATAACGGTCGACACAAGCAGATATACCATTTAATGCTTGTTTGAAAGGGTTTATAAACCGACGACTAGATTTGGTTCAATCAAAACATTGCCACAGCCACAATTAAACAATAGTTGTGTTACATTTGTTAAATAATTTTCCATTTAAATAGTACGCTAACATCATGTTATAACTCAACAATAGATGGCATATTCAAGTTTCGTATCTAGTATTATAACTTCAATGTAACCTAGATATAGAAGCTAGTGTATGAACCTCAACATAAAAGCTAGTGTATAACCTCAATATATTATGCTATTATATAACCTCAATGTAAAAGCTAGTATATAAATCTGAATATAAAATCTAGTGTATAACCTCAATATATATGCTATTATATAACCTCAATGTAAAAGCTAGTATATAAACCCCAATATAAAAGCTAGTGTATAACTTTAATATATATGCTTTTATATACCTCAATGTAAAGCTAGTGTATAAACCTCAATATATAAGCTAGTGTATAACTTTAATATATATGCTTTTATATACCTCAATGTAAAGCTAGTATATAAACCCTCAATATAAAAGCTAGTGTATAACTTTAATATATATGCTTTTATATACCTCAATGTAAAAGCTAGTATATAAATCTCAATATAAAAGCTAGTGTATAACCTCAACATATATGCTATTATATTTCATCAATGTAAAAGCTAGTGTATAAACCTCAATATACAAGCAGACTTTCCATTTTCTTTATTTTCCTTTACACCAATAAACCTTTAACATGCATTTAAATGAACCTTTTCTACTGCCTCGGTCTTCCATAAACCCCATAATTCTGCTACACATACTAAACACATTGGATTGGAAGCATGTTCATATGAAATACTTTAAAGAAGGCTTTATAGCCTAGTTCTAAAATAACGTATTAAACTTTACAATAATTACAAACACTACTTGAGTTGAAGCTTGTGATGCATGGTACACCAAAACAGTTTATTTGTGAAATATTTTCACCTTATTTCATTTCTAAATTTTCCTCTTTATAGAACCATTTTTCATTTCTTGTTGTTTTGCGCCCTTTTCGAAAAGAAAACATTTAGTTATACTACGTTTGACACTTTCCACTCAGCACAGTAAAATTAGACTTTGTCTATTTGTATTTATAAACCAGAAATAGTACTTAATGTCAACAGATTATAATCAGCAAATGATAACAGCTATAAAGGTACAAAGTTTGGGTCTAACTGTATACAAGTTTCACAGTTACCGTGTTTTGTAATGCAAGCTCATGAATGAAGAATAGAAGTAGGAAAAGGTTTTATATACAACCTCCTCTACACCAAAGTCAGTGATAACTTTTAGATATATGTATATCTCACGTGCTTCTCCTACTTGGCATGTGCATGTATGTTACGCGACAGGAAACTGATTCATTGGGTTAGTCCATGCTTGAGAAAAAACTCCATACCCATTTTCCCCGGGACTGAACCAAAAGCTTTGCATAATCGACAAATATAGGCTAATATATATTTTACCTTTGTATTTAATGGTCTTTGAATGGGCAATTGCAGTATAAAGATATTACGATCGTTGTTAATCATTTCCTAACAGCATCCGACTTATTTATGTTATCCATTGTATTTTAGTCGATGTTAAACGTAAACAGTTCGTTGTGAGTGCCGAATGGTGTACGACAGGATCATTCGGAGCATACAATATCTTAGAAACGTACCTCTGGGTTAACTGTGAGGAAGCCATCTTCGACGTGGAAGACGCCTTTCCGCCATATTGAAACTGTCTTTTTCATGTTTTGAATTAGTCAGTTTGGTTATTAAATTGGAAATATGATTAGATATTTAATTATAGATGCGCTCATTCAAGCAGGCTTTGAAATCGGCATGTAGCGAGCGCCCTGCCTCTTTTGTTGATGAAAGCATGCGGTAATACAACTGTGTTTTCTTAAGACGCACGAAACAAAGTACAACTGGAATTAGCATCAGTCGAACTTGAACCTTGAAATACAAACTGTTTCATTAACAACAAGAACACATTTACATCGCTGAGAAAGGATTGCTGAGAAAAACAACAATATCAAACCCTTCCCGTATTCAATAGACCTCCCTCGGCGAACACGGTAATATTATCGACGCCCATAATGGTACTTTGTAGTAGCCCTTATAGAAGGTCGATAGCTTCGCGGTTCAATATGTGGAGAAAGAACCCAGTCTGGCTGCTAGCATTGTTTGTATTGGGCTCAACTTGTTGAAACCACAAACGACAAATTGCTACAAGTTGGGTGCGCTTGCGATACACGTGAGCCGCCGCTCGCTCCTTTGCCAGAAGAGATGACAGATTTGCGGCACGAGCTCCACGTGCACGCGTGTGCAGCACGTGCAAGGGAGGTGTCATGGCGGCTTGCTAGCATGCGGACTGTCAGCCTTACCGTTTACGGAAGTCTAAGTATCTCTTTCAACTCCCAATGAATTACTAATTTGATAACTGCAATTTCAAGGGTATGTGCAAGTCCCCCCATTGCTGTAAGTGTTTGTCCTTTATTTTGATTGCAATTTGAATTAATTTTGATGAAAATCTAAGGGCTGGCACATGTGTTTTTGAACGTGAATAGCAGATTTTAGACGTAATCGGTAAATTATTGTTAAGCCAAATGCCAAAATTACAACCATCCGACAGCGGGTGGAGGAATCGGTAGGCGCTATGCATGTAGGGTAATCGGGGTGCGCCACCCCGTGGACAAATTAGGCACTAATAAATCAAGACAGGTAATTTGACGGCGATCATTACCCATTGAATGCTGTTTACTTTTAGCAATATGGCCGTTTATGCGTAGGTAATTGAGCTGTAATGTCAAATGAAACTGAATAGTCGGCCAAATGTTGCACCGACGGTCAAAACGAGGCTAATATTTAGCTAATTGCGTAAGGGTAGATTGAACCAGCCATCACACAAATAATTCATAAGGACATTTGCTCACTGGCGTTCATTATTCGATGAAAGGTTTTACAGATTTTCGAAGGTGAGAAAAACTAATTGTTTATTTTTTTAGGTAATTAGTATTTCATTAGAATGACATCAGGACATACTGACACGGACGCAACTTGGTACTCATTCCTTGTCAGAATTAGAATATGAATCTACGTATATATCTATTTGCCTCAAGTACTTGATTATTATTATTAATCATTGTCATTTTTCTGCTCTCATTCTAATGAGTCATATACGTTTACAAATACGTAGTCTGTCGCTTGTGAAGATAAAATTCTGGTGTCATCCGCCATGATATTGCTGGAATATTGCTAAAAGCGGCTAAACTCAATCACATACTGTCTCTGAGTCCCTGGATCACTGTATTTTCACTTCATCTAAATGGAGAAAGTCTAGATTTTCCACAGGTTCAGCTCACAAGAGATCTTTTTAAAATTTAATTAATTAATTAAATAATTTCAGAGACTAAGCGTTAGTCTTCCATATTAGCAAAATTGGCTTGTTGTTGAAAATACACTGGGCATCTATTTCTATCCGTATCAGTTTCCGTATATTTTGAACACGTGTTCCGCATCCGTTTTCACGATCCCAGACCCATTTTGTGGTATACCGACGGCCATGTTCTGTTCTTCACTGGCCTCAGACAACAGTTATTTTCCTTCTTTGCTATCTACAGTGACATGCCAGTCCACCATAATTAATATCGGTCGTCGGTTGTTCTGTTGCAGGCAAGTTGCCGTTTGTCACTTCACCGGCAAAATATCGGCCTAGATCCATCATCTCAATTTTGCTGTATCCTCTGTCAGCAATGGTCACCGGAAGTTTCAAGCCGAAACACACAAACAGCCTTAAATGAGGGGTCAAATCATTGAAGGCTGGGGTCAATACCATGTGCGGGTTGTGGACAACAAATATTTGCAGTAAAGTACAATATCTGATCTTTCATTTAAGCTCTCACAGTCACCCCGAAAAAATTAGAACACACAGAACAGCCCCTTTAAACAAGGCACTACATTCTTCTTTTGTCCTTCCGGGTCACTCAAGGGGGGATGGGGGGGTTGTAACTGTGGTCTGAGACCCACTGCTACGTAATAATACGAGTGGAAATATCAACGGACACGTGCTAACACAAACACGGATGGGATTTACGGAAGAGGATCCGGAGGGACAGGAAAACGGAGATATCTGACCAGGGCTTGTGTCCCAAAATGTTGTGTAGCTGTTTGAACTGGGCGCGCAGCATACAAAATACGAACAACCACGCCCTGCGTTTATTGGGGTGTTAACGATAGAGTGACGATAACTCATTCATCAGGAGCCGATAGTCTTAACCCGATCCGGGGCGGTGGGGTGGGTAGCCTAGTGGTTAAAGCTTTTGCTCGTCACGCCGAAAACCATGGGTACAATGTGTGAAGCCCATTTCTGGTGTCCCCCGCCGTGATATTGCTGAAATATTGCTAAAAGCGGAGTAAAACTAAACTCACTCACTGGCTTAACCCAACCCCCTACTTCTCCCACAGGTTGTACATCATGCACCTTGGTCCACCACGTGTCCCCAGTAAAATCTTCAACCTTATCCATGCCCTGTATGGACTTTAGTAGCCTTTGTAACACGTTCATGCCACCCCCACCTCAACCTTATATTGTGGCCTCTCGGAACAGAAGTCCCCATCTACCTTTCCAACGCGGGCTGGCTTAATGTAGGTTCCCCCACCCCTTTCATCCACCAACCACTACAGACCTGAATGCCGTTGTACAAAGCACTAAGGTGATCTTTACTGCTATACCTAACATAGACTTACGCAAAGGTTATTTCATCCCGGTCGATGAAATGTTCGCACGAGACTCCTAACACTCACCCTCCTTCACCCTTATCACCATCACCGTCACTCCTGCAACTTCCTTACGCCAGCCCAATACCCATACAATGCACAGTCTTTGGATTTCCCTTACCCATAACTCTACCCTAGCCAGTCTAGCATATGCTACCGTGACCCATGGCTGGCTAATGCCCCACCAAAACCCATAACCCCCCACCCCACCCCAAAACCGGTTCGATGTAATGGAGCCTCCCTTGACCATACCCCCAGCCCGTAAAACTACCCCTACCCCAACCCTGCTCAGCCTAACGCAGCCTCCCGTGACCGTACATCCCGACCCCCTACCCCGACCCTGGTCGACCCAATGTATCCTCCCGTGACCCGTAAATCTCCCCCTCGCTTCGCTGTTGACTCATGGCGGTGATTGTCTTAATTACACGCCTTGTATACAATTAATGAGTTCGAATTGATGGGCCACTAACACAGAAGGTACCCTCTGTCGTGTGGACATAGAGCCCATCCTAGTCAATAGCAAATTGATTGCAGCGTGAAATGGACAACCTGTCATAATTGACTCCTCGGATAGTGATATTCAGCTGCCTTGGAGTTCAGCTCCACAGTTTCGGACAAATGGAAAAGTGTTGGTCCTTATGAAAATTTAAATACTTCCAGATACACTTTTCAACACATATGTACTCATATCAAAATTATAATTACTTTCTAAACATGTGTTTTACCTGGAAC
The DNA here is from genome assembly GCF_003918875.1 of Haliotis rubra. Taxonomy (NCBI): domain Eukaryota; kingdom Metazoa; phylum Mollusca; class Gastropoda; order Lepetellida; family Haliotidae; genus Haliotis; species Haliotis rubra. The sequence goes on from NW_025766115.1 coordinate 510,331, forward strand.
GTTGCTTTTATTCATTTTCATTTTATCCACAAAAGTATAGTTAGGGATTGAAAAATGTCCCATAGCACAAATAACATTGTGATGTTCGGATTCTATCGGAAACACACTGGCATGTCTATGCAGTATTAGTTATATGTGAGAAGTCACTTTCAATTTTTTTTGAATGTGTTCTCTCATTCAGATACTCTAATTATTACCGTAACTTTAAAACTTTGTGGAATGTGCTCTGTGAGCCCCAGAAATTTCGAGATGTGTTGAATTCCAGATTGAACATTACTACACGATCAGCTGTGTTAAAATTTAGGATTTTGTATGCTGCTGTCTGCCAAAGAATTATAACCACGAAAACAAAATGGGATTCGTACCACGATGCCGTCCTGGCTACTAAGTCCGATGGGCCACCGCGTCCCATCGAATTGAAGAAACCCAAGGATGATTACTGCTTCGGATTATTTGAGTGATTTTAAAGTGACTGTTCCAATGGAAATTATAAAATGAAACATTTGTTTAAAAAAACAGCTGAATGTTTGTGACAATTTGAAAAAACACCACCAGCAACACAAACGAAAAGCTAGTTATGTTTAGGTTGAAAGAGTTGAATAAATATAACGGTGAATAACGTGGACAAGTCGGCCCATATGTCGATGCTTTGTGTGACCAAGAGTAAGGGGAGGGTACAACATTAGCATACCCTTGAACCCGTTACTTATTATTGATACAAATGTAATCAATCTTGGGATAATTACAGAACCACTGAAATCCCTCCTAATCGTAGGATTAATGGACACAGGCAATTGTCCCGTCCGCTCTGAAGATTTACACAAAATCACTTTACAATAAATCCTGTTAATTCAATTTCAAAAATTTGATACTGGAACATTGAATCATATTGTAATTAGCAACTATTTCATTTGAACGGGCATCAAACGTGGGCGGCAAAATGACAACTGAAGGGCGTGGTTTCACGCCCATCAGGGACGATAACTCTCCCGAGAATGATGATGTATCCTCAGACAGAAGTGTCTATCCACACCTTAAATTAGATGAATAGAACGTGGCTGACTTGTCGTCAGCGTAATATCATGGCCGGGCACTTTATTCTATCGGCAGATATGGTGAATTAGACAAACATCTGCCGCATGGACAGAACACGGAGATTTCAAAGTGGCCAGACGGGGAAGTTGACGGTAAAGCGACTCGCCCAAATTTGAGAAAATTGTCCCGCGGGCTGAAAACCATGCGGGTTCAGGATATCGCCTTGCATGCTTCACGGTCGGACGAATGAATGTGGAGATTCACCAGTTCTCCCCCACCCCAGCCGAATTCGTGAAAGGGCGGAGTAGCGATGTGTCGTTATATATGGCCAGAGCGCACCTTGCCTTAACCCCTTCCATATGTTGTTAACGCTGAGCCATTATCCTACCGCTAAGTTTGCCACAAGTTTAAGCCGAGGTGCTGCTGACAGGGTATGCTTCTTTATCAAGGGTTTTGTTTTGTGGGACAATTTCTCCACCATAGACCTGCATGTCTTCATATCCCTGAAATATGTTTGGTATTTTTTTTGTAATTAGTAACAGATTCAGTCACCGAAAACGATTTATTTCCGGTTGATGGATATGGATTTTAGGACATAACATGCAAATGTGATTTTTTTAAACTACAAATGGGCCTGTATTTGAATAATATCTCACTATTAATTTTCTTTCATAACACGTCTCACAACGATAAACTTATGTTGTCACAAATGTTCGCGTATTTTTACGAGTGTTTTTTAGGGAAGAGTTAGTTCTTAAGAATATTATTTGTAAACAGATCCAATTTTCGTGTGCGTTGTATGTTGTACAGTAACGTATAGTTTGTTGTATCCTTTGTTAACTAGTCTTTGGTTAACACGTAATTAAGAGAATCCTGTTTACGGCAATTGACAATTTGGGGATATTAAACTGAAATAATATCTTTGCTGGGGAATTCATGACACGTGATGTGATGTCATGGCAAAGCGTACGAAGGTCACCTATTGACACTCACCCGTACAATAGGTCACATTAACCGGGTGGATGTTGGCTGATGTGTTTCAAGTGTAGGTAAGTCAGTGTAGCTGTACACGACCTGAATATTTCGCAGTGATACAAATGTATTGTTGATATGAAAAGGGAATTGATAATGTGATTAACATAGCTCCTTGTTCTCAAAATCACCGAGTTAAATGGAAAAATCAGGTGAATTAGACCCGTGAATATCAGGTTAGAATTGATCTTCAGTAACACATGCTTGTCGTAAGAGGCGACTAACGGGATCGGGTGGTCAGATTCGCTGACTTGGTTCACACATGTCATCGTATCCCATTTGCGTAGATCGATGCTCATGATGTTAATCACTGGATTGTCTGGTCCAGACTCGATTATTTACAGACCGCCGCCACATAGCTGGAATTTTGCTGAGTGAACGAATTCAGGGTCACGGTCATTGAGCTAACAAACCTACAAACATAATCAGGGATGACGATCACAGATTCCTGTTACACGTAAGGGACTCAACTCTGCAGAGCGATGTGAGGCGCCCTGGACGACTGACTTACAGTATATTGATGGTCACATATATCGAACGTGAATCATAATGTCCGTATACAGCTTGGCTTGCAGAATAAGCTTCAAAAACCCAGTGTCCAGCAACTTGGTTGGCAGAATCAGTTATCATGGAAAACCCAGTGTCCAGCAATATTGCCCCTTTCTTTCAGGGAAACCCAGTGTCCAGCAATCCTCTTTCTTTCAGTTATCGTGAAAACCCAGTGTCTAGCAATATTGCCTCTTTCTTTCAGTTATCGTGGGATCAATATTGCCCTTTTCTTTCAGTTATCGTGGAAACCCAATGTCCAGCAATATTGCCTCTTTCTTTCAGTTATCATGGGAAACCCAGTGTCCAGCAATATTGCCTCTTTCTTTCAGTTATCGTGGGAAACCCAGTGTCCAGCAATATTGCCTCTTTCTTTCAGTTATCGTGGGAAACCCAATGTTCAGCAATATTGCCTCTTTCTTTCAGTTATCATGGGAAACCCAGTGTCCAGCAATATTGCCTCTTTCTTTCAGTTATCGTGGAAACCCAGTGTCCAGCAATATTGCCTCTTTCTTTCAGTTATCGTGGGAAACCCAGTGTTCAGCAATATTGCCTCTTTCTTTCTTTCGTGGGAAGCATCTTGCTTTCAACGTGGAAACCCAGGCGTCTCAGCAACCCCTTTCTTTCAGCCTCCCAGTGTCCAGCAATATTGCCTCTTTCTTTCTTTCAGTTATCGTGGGAAACCCAGTGTCCAGCAATATTGCCTCTTTCTTTCAGTTATCGTGGGAAACCCAGTGTCCAGCAATATTGCCTCTTTCTTTCAGTTATCGTGGGAAACCCAGTGTCCAGCAATATTGCCTCTTTCTTTCAGTTATCGTGGTCTAGCAAACCCAGTGTCAGCAATATTGCCTCTTTCTTTCAGTTATCGTGGAAACCCAGTGTCCAGCAATATTGCCTCTTTCTTTCAGTTATCGTGGAAACCCAATGTCCAGCAATATTGCCTTTCTTTCAGTTCAGTTATCAGGGAAACCCAGTGTCCAGCAATATTGCCTCTTTCTTTCAGTTATCGTGGGAAACCCAGTGTCCAGCAATATTGCCTCTTTCTTTCAGTTATCGTGGGAAACCCAGTGTCCAGCAATATTGCCTCTTTCTTTCAGTTATCGTGGGAAACCCAGTGTCCAGCAATATTGCCTCTTTCTTTCATGTGTCCAGCAATATTGCCCTTTCTTTCAGTTCCAGTTATTATCGTGGGAAACCCAGTGTCCAGCAATATTGCCTCTTTCTTTCAGTTATCGTGGGAAACCCAATGTCCAGCAATATTGCCTCTTTCTTTCAGTTATCGTGGGAAACCCAGTGTTCAGCAATATTGCCTCTTTCTTTCAGTTATCGTGAGAAACCCAGTGTCTAGCAATATTGCCTCTTTCTTTCAGTTATCGTGGAAACCCAATGTTCAGCAATATTGCCTCTTTCTTTCAGTTATCGTGGGAAACCCAGTGTCCAGCAATATTGCCTCTTTCTTTCAGTTATCGTGGAAACCCAGTGTCTATTGCCTCTTTCTTTCAGTTATCGTGGGAAACCCAGTGTCCAGCAATATTGCCTCTTTCTTTCAGTTATCGTGGGAAACCCAATGTCTTTATTGCCTCTTTCTTTCAGTTATCATGGGAAATTGCCACCCAGGTTATCGTGGAAACCCAGTGTCCATGTCAAATATTGCCTCTTTCTTTCAGTTATCGTGGGAAACCCAGTGTCCAGCAATATTGCCTCTTTCTTTCAGTTATCGTGGGAAACCCAGTGTCCAGCAATATTGCCTCTTTCTTTCAGTTATCGTGGGAAACCCAGTGTTCAGCAATATTGCCTCTTTCTTTCAGTTATCGTGAGAAACCCAGTGTCCAGCAATATTGCCTCTTTCTTTCAGTTATCGTGGGAAACCCAGTGTCTAGCAATATTGCCTCTTTCTTTCAGTTATCGTGGGAAACCCAGTGTCCAGCAATATTGCCTCTTTCTTTCAGTTATCGTGGGAAACCCAGTGTCCAGCAATATTGCCTCTTTCTTTCAGTTATCGTGGAAACCCAGTGTCCAGCAATATTGCCTCTTTCTTTCAGTTATCGTGGGAAACCCAGTGTCCAGCAATATTGCCTCTTTCTTTCAGTTATCGTGGAAACCCAGTGTCTGGACAATATTGCCTCTTTCTTTCAGTTATCGTGGGAAACCCAGTGTCCAGCAATATTGCCTCTTTCTTAGAGTTAGAGTTATTTCTCAAGCTAGAGAAGAAGTTACATCAAACTATGACATTAATTCACATTCAGCTTTACTTGTATTACACAATGCGTCGTATTAGACAGCCAAGATTAACAAAGCAATCATATTTCTATGTTAAAGTACGATCACCACAGCGTTCGGGTCACTTTTTGGAACGGAACCTCACAGTGTTTGATGAATATTCTTACATTGAACAGTGAATCTCTAATACATTTTCTTATTCCACATCGAAGAAAAGAATTCTGTTTCTTTTGATATCCAATATACTTTGCCTGTTCTCCCGACGTTTGGTAGCACACGTTCAGGAGCTGGGTCCGTCTCTAACTTTATATCTTACACGTTGAACAATCGAAACTCAAGATGAAGTAGTTTCGATGATAAAATTCAAGAGTGCTTACTACAAGGTAAAAGGGGTAATCTTATTAGATGACAAAACCTGTTACCTGGTAGGCGGCCACTTCAAAGAGATGGAGCCTGTCGGTGAACTATTCACGTATATTGAGTTACACGCCGACTTTCTATTCGTGAAGATCATAAACAGTTTTAGGGGAAATGCAATCTTTCTGGGTTTCTCAGACGCAGTAAATGTTCGATCCTGTAGTATTTAAGATGAATTTATTATTCTCGAATTTATTTTCTTTTAGTGTTTGGAAACGAGATGACAAGGTACACATGACCAAGTTGTCAGTAGGTCCATTACATCTTCGACGTCGTAAATAACCTCCGGATTACAAAACGATATGGAGAATGGTTTGTAATTGAAAAACATACCAATAATGAGAGTGGAATCGCAACCCAGATTTGACTCGACTCCGAACGTTCTAAAATAGAATCTGTACATTACTGAAAGAGTGTAATCCTAAATAACATGTGACGTTTATTTTCCCAAAGGTTTTGATAAAGTAGAAAGACCCTCAGATTTGACAATGTATCAGATTGTCAGACGTCTAATTGAATAAGTCATAGTTTGAAATTAAGTGGTTTCTTATCATTTTTGTTTGCCAATCAACACAATTCTACTGGACTGATATACATAATGTAAATGCGGCGGTGGTGTAGTCTAGTGGTTAAAGCGTTGGCTCGTCACGCCGAAGACCCGAGTTCGATTCCCCACATGGGCACAATGTGTGAGGCCCATTTCTGGTGTCCCCCGCCGTGATATTGCTGGAATATTGCTAAAAGCGGCGTAAAACTAAACTCAATCAGTCAGTCAGACAACATGTAAATACTTAGTCGAGAATACTTATGAAAATTGACATATCATCAATCTACTTGGATTATAATGTATAAATGAATGTACATTCGTTAAGTCGTTACAGGTTATATTACCTAAAATACATGATGGCACAGTGGGGGGTATGTGTTCCTGTGCGTAAAGCATATGTCACAATCCAGTCGAAGATAAGCATCGTTTGTCGCGGAGAGGGATGGGTGACCATGTTTGGTAGATTGACAACTGCGAGTCTCTGAAGGACTTTACTCCTAATTGTTTGATTGGCATTCTGAAAGCTGGCAAGTCACATTTTGGTGCACATAGATACCTACACCCATAAAAGCCGCAACAACGCTCGGTGCAATAAGCAATAAGTTGTTATCCATGAAGCAGTATGCTTCATTTTCGACTTCACTCCTGCCCCGCAATGAAAGCCATGAAACACATGTGATGTCGCTGTTGTTCAAATTTGTCCTGTTTACTCAACCCAGCAATATATGGGTACCCGGTCGGATGAGATGGATTTTAATAAAGACATGACGAGATAAAAATATTAAATAGCTTATTGAAACTTTTGGCGTAAAACATTAAGAAGAGCACGGCTAAGGATATATTTCTAAAGGTCATATATTCAATCAGAACTGAAGTCACAAACCAAGAGCTTAATCTTGAACGTGTCACAGAGTTCACACACTCTTTCCTTCAACTGACTGGCTGACTGAGTTTGGTTTTACGCCGCTTTTAGCAATATTCCAGCAACGTCACGGCGAGGGACACCAGAAATGGGCTTCACACATTGTACCCATGTGGGGATTCGAACCCGGGTCTTCGGCGTGACGAGCCAACGCTTTAACCATTAGGCTACCCCCACCGCCCTCTTTCCTTCAAAGAAACTTGGCGGTGAGCAAACTTGATATTTCAGTCTCAAGCGGAAGACTACCGCAAAGCACTGTACTCAAAGCTGGACCGTGAAGATCCGGGTTAGAATTGATCTTCAGTAACCCATGCTTGTCCTAAGAGGCGACTAACGGGATCGGGGTGGTCAGATTCGCTGACTTGGTTGACACATGTCATCGTGTCCCAATTGCGTAGATCGCTGCTCGTGATGTTGATCACTGGTTTGTCTGGTCCAGACTCGATTATTTACAGACCGCCGCCATATAGGTGGAATATTGCTGAATGCAGCGTTAAACAACCAAACAAAATGTTATGTTGAGACACATATTTAGATGAATATAACCCTGCAGTGCTTCATGAAAGACAGTCCACTTGAGACATCACAGAACGCCCGTGGTGTGAATAATAGTGGTCTCCAGTAACGCATTAACGATGCAGGGTAATGCCCCTTAAATGTGCCAGGATCTGTTGATCGTAAATTCGAGTACCAAAGTCATCCTGAATACCATTCTTGGTCTGTAGTTTTAGCTTTGATTTGTTTATGTTGATGTAGATACAAGAAGCCTTCGGTAAATCGAAATTCCGTATCTAGATATTTGGATAGTAAATCAGCAGCGCGAGTTGACATCGACAGCTGCTGATGTCTCGAACTCCGGAACTGGTATTTGAGGCCCCAGTTAACAAATAATTATAAATGTGTACATGTTTATGCGCAAAATGAAGGGTTTTTGGTTCATGTTTTGGTTGTTATTTTAAGCTGCTCTCAGCAGCCTACGGCTATATGACGGTGATTTCCATTGTAATGGGACCCAAGATCCGTTTAACGACCCGCTGAAACTATGGTAAGTCTGTGATAGATAATAAACTGAAGAAAAATCGACTAATGGGATCGTGAGCTAAGCCTTGCCGACTTGGTTGTTGTATGATTCTTAACTACGTTGAGACCGCCTCCGTGTAGTGGTTAGAGCGTCCGCCCGGAGAGCGGAAGGTCGCGGGTTCGATCCCCGACCGCGTCATACCAAAAGACATTAAAATATGGTACTTGTTGGTCCCTGCCTGGCGCTCGGCATTAATGGGTACAACAAGGACTGGTCGGCTCGGAGTCAGTATAATGTGTCTGAGTGGGGTATTCATGCTTCACTGCGGCATGGTATCTCAGTGGGCTTGCACTATAAAACCAGCTTAAGTGTGGGCTAGTACAAGCAGCCGCACATACACATACACACGCATGCACGTCGTCATATGAGCGAAATATTCTCAAGCACGACGTAAAACCCAATTTCACCTCACCTCACCTAACTGCGTTGATCGAGGCTCATGATGTCAGTCACTGCACTATCTGGTCCAGATTCTAGTATTTACAGACCGAATACAACTGGAAAATAGTTGAGTTCGGCTTTGAATAGAAAACAAACAAGCATTAAACAAAGTTGCTAAAAGTCGTTTGTTCCTGAACCTTTGTGAAGCAGTATACAGACTGTACATAATGGTATCCCTACAACCGCCTGTGTATTGTGTCCTAGACTCCGCAGTCAATCCGCAGTAGTTTAACTACATGGGACCAGACAAACCGGTGATTGTATAAGCTCCCTCCCAAGATGACACGCCGTCAGTAAAATCAACCACCCTCACTACCAGAATACCCGGATTCATTAAGAAAAACTTTTCTCTGGAGAAAGCACACCTGATCATGAATCCCAGCAGAATCCCAATCAAAGTTGATGGATGTAATATCTTCAATCATGGTTTAACCAAAAAGGATTCCTTTATTGGAAGTCGATCACACTCAGAGGCGGAATATGGGTGTGGTTGGTAGTGAGCAGAGGTGTGACGATACAGAAATTTCACGATACGATACGTATTGCGATATCTTGGAACGATACGATTCGATTCGATGCATATCACGATATGCTATCTTTAGTTAATTTCTTTTTAAAAGTATATTTTGATAGCAAGTAACAGTGTAAATTTCTAGTGAATTAGCAATTTTAAGGTCAACGATACATATCACGATACGAAATACTGTATCGATATATTTATCATCAGATAAAGTATCACGATTATCGATACTACGATATATCGTCAGAGCTCTAGTAGTGAGTGTCTCAAACTAGTGATAGTCTGTCTCAGTCCCTGAACCGCATTATATTCCATTCCACCCAGCCCTTTCTGCAATGCTTAAGCCCTAAATGAGGATTTCCTCGGGTTCTGAATCTCACATCTCGCAAGGGTTTCTTTTCAATTTTTTAGGAATTATTTGTTTCTATCAAAACTATATAAATTCAGAAACTAAATGTTAGTCTGGACTAGGGTGTTTGCTCGTGCGGTGCAATGGCGTGAGATTCCGCCAGGTGCTACGCTCACACCCCCCAAACCCAACAGTGAAAGCTCATAATTATTGCTGAAATCTGCGCAAGCCCAACCCTCTTTTTATAACACGCTACGCCGTCCAAATACCTACACATGTCCACATATTTAAAGCATGGTCCATGTCCATGAGCAGTTTGGTTGAACTTAAACCAAAACCAATATTTCAGGATAAAACATATACGGCTAAACTGGTTCTTACCAACAGCGCCGATTTTGCTTCCCGAGGACTATTTCCATACCAGCTAGAATAAGACTGGGATACATGCTATTTTTTTACGAAACACGAACTCCTAAAACAACCAAACGTACATTCCAACTCCACGCGGACCATGGATATCAGTTAGGTTCGATTACTGGAACAGTCACTTGACGGGCAATCGTCATCAGTAAATACAATATCCTCGAACAGGGCACTAGTTGTTTTTCTTTGTTTGTTACATCGTGATACAACGGATCCTTGTCGCATCAAATTAATTATCCTTGTGACTTTTATTGCCAAATTAAACGAAACCAAATGCATTAACGAGATAACCAGATTTTGTACACACTTGTGCCATAAATTATCTCATATTCAATGATTATCCCAAATCGTAAGCTTGGGCACCCCGAGACTCGGATCAAATCGACATTCAGAATATGGGTTTCTTTGAAGGTGTGTCCAATTACAGGACACAGACACACAGGTATCTAATTACCTTAAGTGATATAGAGTATCTAGTAACCTTGAACAAAACATCGGCATGTAATGAACCTAACATTATATGTATGGATCAAGTTTTATGTTTTATTGCGGTAATAAAACGCAAAATTCGGCTGTAATTGATCTTTGGAACATAGATACTGTTAACACCGACAGTTATATATTAACTAGGATATATTATGGCTCTATCAAAGCATCATTATGTCATAAAATTGTGAAAAAAGAGATTTTTGCGAAGGCTTGATTTGGGTTTTAAAGTATCCTGATTTCCGGGGTCTGCTGCGCTATCACTTCGACACAAAAGCGAAGCGTTAGCGCAGCAAAACCGGGGAACCAAGTTGCTTGCATCACTGCTTTGAACGGTATTTCCGTTTTACACGTGTCAGCTGGGGAAAACAAGCAGTGATGCAGGCCAATGGATGAGTGACTGAGTGAGTTTTGTTTTACGCCGCACTCAGCGATATTCCACCTATATGAAGATGGTCTGCAAATAATCGAGTCTGGACCAGACAATCCAGTGATCAACAGCATGAGCATCGATCTACGCAACTGGGATACAATGACATGTGTCAACCAAGTCAGCGAGCCTGACCACCCGATCCTGTTAGCTGCCTCTTACGACAAGCATGGGTTACTGAAGATCAGTTCTAACCCGGATGTTCATGGGTGGTCAATGGATGGGTGGTTCATGGGTCAGTCTTCAAACAGATTTTCTTTGGCATGAAGGGAAACATGGCTGTGAAAATTATATGAATGGACCACTGAAAACCAGTGACGGCACCCGGTGTTCTCGAATGGGTACGCATGTCTTGCGGTAGCATCTGTCACTCAGTCTGCATAAAGGAATAATTATTTATTGGGTGACACCCGCGGGCACCGGCGTGGTACTGACAAACCATGGATCATAATCAGGGAGAATAAAGAATCATAGGATACTTGCATATCTAAGGGACACAACTCTTGGTACTTGAGGCGACTCGGCCGGGGTAGAATAGGTCTGCAGCAACTCATGCTTGCCACAAAAGGAAACTATGCTTGTCGTAAGAGGCGACTAACGGGATCGGGTGGTCAGGTTCGCTGACTTGGTTGACACATATCATCGGTTCCCAATTGCGCAGATCGATGCTCATGCTGTTGATCACTGGATTGTCTGGCCCAGACTCGATTATTTACAGACCACCGTGGAATATTGCTGAGTGCGGCGTAAAACTAAACTCACTCACCGAGGAGACTGGGACCACCGAGCCCTGCCATCAATTCTGAACAAAACTCAGTCTAAGTAAACTTAGGCTCAGTATTATTCGTTACACTGGTTATACTGTATCTTCACGTAGACTTGAACAAAGTCTTTCTAGGAGCTGAGACGGGGTTAGACAGCTGACGAGGAATGTGGTTCGAACAGACCAGTACCTGCATTAATAGTGGTTTTAACAATAATTATCTTCTCTATTTTACATGCAGGGTGGTATTACACACTATACAATTATAGTTTGGATGTACACCTCCTTCACTCATGTATCAGTGAGTGAGTGAGTTTGGTTTTACGCCGCTTTTAGCAATATTCCAGCAATATCACGCGGGGGACACCAGAAATGGGCTTCACATATTGTACCCATTCACCCATGTATCAGCAATATTACGGGTGGAATCACAACAAATGGGAATGTGGTGTGTATATGATTGTCCAACATTGGTGATGTGGATTAAATGTCGCGAGGCTAATTCTGTTAGCGAATCGCACGCGAATGTGCTCCGTTGACCTTACTCAAAACGTCTTTGAGAGACGTTTAGAAGTTGGAGCAGTAAGGAAGGATAACAACCACTTGCTTGATAACGGTGTTAGAACCTACACCGAAACGTCGCTCTCACAGCAATAAAGAAGTTGTTCATCCATATATTGTTATCCTTCCTTTCAAAATGACGTTGTTGATCAAAAGTGGCAGTCGTCCTGTGCCTTTACTCTTATTCCAGCAAAATACGTGGGGACCGGAAATGGGAATCGAACTCAGGCCGTCGATTTGAACACTTTGACCGCAAGACTACCATGGACTTTCTGTTGGAGTGATAGACTGGTCAATCCCAATCACGTGACCATATAGATACCGACAGCAGTCACCAGTCATTAGATGGGTATGGGGCGGTGGGGTAGCCTAGTGGTTAAAGCGTACGCTCGTCACGCCGAAGACCCGAGTTCGATTCCCCACATGGGTACAATGTGTGAAGCCCATTTCTGGTGTCCCCCGCCGTGATATTGCTGGAATATTGCTAAAAGCGGCGTAAAACCAAACTCACTCACTCACTCATTAGATGGGTATGAATACTATGAATACACTAGTTTGGCCATATTGGGACTCTATTGGCCGTAAGACCAAGTCTACGCATGATACATGGTTGATAGGACTTGGTCAGGAGAAACAAACATATTAGTGATATATGTCAAATATATGTATTTGTATGTTGATCAGTCTGTGCTTTTGAAAAGCAAATATTCCCAGTACGCTGCTAGAGCTATTTTTGCCAATACTATTGATTCTCAATACGATATGTATTAAGTAAGTATGGTTTTCCTCGATGTTTAGCAATATTAGAGCAACAGGGGCGGTGGGGTAGCCTAATGGTTAAAGCGTTCGCTCGTCACGCCGAAGACCCGGGTTCGACTCCTCACATGGGTACAATGTGTGACGCCCATTTCTGGTAACACCCACAGTGATATTGCTGGAATATTGCTAAATGCGGCGTAAAACTATACTCACTCATTGATATTATAGCACATGCGGCAAAGGACACCAGGTTTCTTGGTACCTATCTGGGAAATCGAACCCGGGTCTTTTGCGTGACGAGCGAGTTAGCCACTGTGCTACCCGACCGCGCCCATTAAGCAATATAACATTATATGACGGCGATCTGTGAATATTCGAGTCTGGACCAGCCAGTCCAGTGATCAACAATTGTATAACAAATTTACAAATATAGTATAAATCACAGGTTTGCTCTAAACTGATCTTAAGACCGACAGTTTTTAATCAAAAGTACCATTGTCAGCATCAGTTTTGTAAAATGACAACAATTAGCTAGTCTGACACCTATTTTGTTATTCGAGGGCCCCTGGCCGGCAGGACAGGTGTCATTGTCCATTGTATGGTACGTCACAACCACGCTGAAATCTACATCGCCAGGTGTTTGGTCTGTCGAAAGGTACACCTTGTCACCTGTCCATCGTAATCGATTTGATTTTCGCATCCAGGGATACCCCTAGCATCATTGATTCGTCTGTTGTAAACAATTTTCATAACCTCAGGTGTTTGGGCCGACGGCGGTAAACTTGTTTAAACCCCCACCGTCGTTCTAATTTGACACGTCCACGCGTAATGCGGTACCTAATTAGTCACGGCGGCATAATGATCGCTGCTTGCTGGACTTTGGTCACGTGATGGTCATGTGTGTCGCCTCTGACCACGTAAATGGAACCGAGTTATGAAATTTGCAATTATCACCATATGAGTTGTCAATTTCACTGATAATTATCTGACGACAGAGTGACGGCCGCATATATCACTGTCAAAACACCCGTAGTCCATGTTGTTTCTTAGAGAATGACGTCATATTTGTTTCGTCGTGGGAGAATTCATTTTCATCGAGTTAGGTGAGAAGTTCCCAATATTTAGCCGCAGGCACGCCTGTCGGTCGTTTTTGCACGTGGCTGCTAATAGTGATATCGATTTCAAGAGGAGAATGTGTGTTTTGGTTATATAATTATTAGTTTTCCCGGCGATGATTCGGACAAAAAGCCTGCTACACGGGTTTGAGTAATGCGCTTTTATGTCTCTTTTAGGCACAAACTAATTGGTTGGATTATTTTTAAAGGAAACGAGAATCAAAAGCTTTGTTGTTTCCGTAAATTTCAATAAAATGATACAAAACGCATAGTACATTTTATCAAACCATTATGAATGACTCGAACATGTGTTACGCCACATAAGTACCTATTGTAGTTTTAAAAATGCAACAGGATTCTAAAGCTTTCTGTATGAAAAAAAAAACAAATTGGAAAGAAAAATATAAACTGATGGATCGTAACTTCCTGGTTGAGGCCTTTGTTTCGTTAAACATTTGTCGCTGAATGTGAACGTCGTGAGGTCGGTGTTGGAGACGCGACTGTGATGTAAAAACTCAATAACAGTGTTTATTGTGAGTTATTGTTCGTTCAGTTCCCGTGGTAAGCAAGGGGTTAAGCAGAGGTGGACAGCTTGCTGAGAACAATGGGCGTGGCGAAGTTAAATGGGTAAAACGGAATGTGCAAATGAAGTTGCAAGAATTATTTCGACAAAGGTCCTTGAGCAGGCAAATGTGGGTGTAGCTTAGTGGTATAGTTTTGGCTTGTCACGCTGAAAGGCGCGCTGAGGTAGCCAAGTGGTTAAAGCGTTCGCTCGTTACGCTAGTTTGATTCCCTACAAGGTGCCAATTAGAAGCCCATTTCTGCTGTCATCCTCCATGATATTGCTGGAAAATTGCTAAATGCGGCGTAAAACCATACTCACTCGTCACGTTAAAGGGGGCGTTGGTTAAAGTGTTCGATCTTCACGCCGAAGACCGATTCATCGCATGGGTGCAAATTGTGAAGCTCAATTCTGCTGTCCCTCGCCGTGATATTGCTGGAATATTGCTAAAAGCGGCGTAAAACCATACTCACTCGTCATACTGACGACTCTGGTTCCATTCCTCACTGGTCTCTACAGGGATGGGGCTCAAACAGACCCATACCACAGTCACAACAAGCATTACAGTTTTAACTTCAGTTCTTAAAAATGGCCCAAACGAACACATTTCTCTGGCTACATTGTGTTTATTTTGGTCTTGAGTACATGTATAATACAATTTTGCTGCCAGGTAATACAAAGTATACCCCCATGTTTGCCGGGGGTTACACATAAAACAAGGAGAATATATTTGATACTTGCAGCAGAGACTAGTACGTTTGCAACGTTTCGGCGATTGTTTTAAGCCAAGTTACATTTTGATAGTGTTTGTGTGAGTTCGAGGGTGCACATACCCCTAAGTTTTGTCAAAACAACATGTGGAAACTTGAAATGTGATGGTGGTTTTAACCTCTGCATCGATGTTCAAAGCTACGGCATCTTGAGGCATTATACCGAGTGAGTGAGTGAGTGAGTGAGTGAGTGAGTGAGTGAGTGAGTGAGTGAGTGAGTGAGTGAGTGAGTGAGTGAGTGAGTGAGTGAGTGAGTGAGTGAGTGAGTGAGTGAGTGAGTGGAGGAGTGAGTGGAGTGACAGTGAGTGAGTGAGCCGTGAGTGAGTGAGTGAGTGAGTGAGTGAGTGAGTGAGTGAGTGAGTGAGGAGTGAGTGAGGAGAGTGAGTGAGTGAGTGAGTGAGTGAGTGAGTGGAGGTGAGTGAGGAGTGAGTGAGTGGAGTGAGGAGTGAGTGAGTGAGTGGAGTGAGTGAGTGGGGACTTGTCACCGACCGGTCATCCATGTGTGACGGCACGTCAACAATCCCACTCTGTTGGTGAATTAATGGAATCTGTACCAAACAGCCACATTATCAGCATAGACACTTCCGGGTTTGAAACTATCGTAACCAGTTGAGTGGGAACAACATCCGACCCCAAAGCCAGATGCTGCTTCGACGTCATCGTCAGACATTTCTAGTTGAAGACAACACCTGTGGTTCAGGAGACCAATTCCTTGGATGATATGGAAAGACACCTACGACAGGACCAGAACTAGACGATTTAGCTAAGTCAGACAATCTTTAGTTCATGGCGGTGAGGTAGCCTAGTGGTTAAAGCGTTCGCTCGTCACGCCGAAGACCCTCTCATCGTAACAATGTGTGAAGCCCATTTCTGGTGTTCCCCGCAATGATATTGCTAGAATATTGCTAAAAGCGGCATACAATCATACTCACTCATTCCTGTCACCTGGTATTGGTTTTGTAAATGACTGATTGACTGACTGAGTTTAGTTTTACGCCGCTTTTATCAATATTCCAGCAATATCACGGCGGGGGACACCAGAAATGGGCTTAACACATTGTGCCCATGTGGGGAATCGAACCCGGGTCTTCGGCGTGACGAGCCAACGCTTTAACCACTAGGCTACCCCACCGCCCCTTTTGTAAATGAATTTGTAATGATAAACTGTTATGATGTTCTGATGACGTTGCTATTTACAATGGCACAACAGTGGTCCGAGTTAGTATACATCCCCGATGTCTTCTGTTACCTTTCAAAGTCCTTCTGTGATGTAAATGATCAAGAAAACGTCCTTGCTGTGTGGCACAGTTGGCTGTTTCGAACTTGCAACCTTTTAAGAGTTATCCCCCTTTTACGGAAGCAGCAAAACTTGAATTGCAAAACGTCAATCCAATCATTAGGAATAAAGCGGAATCTAATTGCCACCCACTGCAATGTGAATATTGCCTTATAATACCATAACCTTCAACGAAGTCAACAACGGGATTTGTAAACGGTCATAGATCTGTTCTTTTTCTCACTTTGGGAAGAATTCTGATCTGGAAAAAGCGTTGCTCGCACGTGTTTATTATCTCCGCTCCAGATGATCAGCGACAGACGTTAATGCCACATTAGGCTTACCATATGGATCCAAGACATTTAACACTCCAAACAGACATTAAAGAGGTAGTGACATTCTCATTCTAAAGGTTATGAAACACGGCTAGGACACTTTCACACCCAAAACGCGAAGGAGAAAAAAGCTCGCGCCTCCAAAGTTTGGCTAATGATAAAATTTACGAAGTTAATTTCTCTGCCGCCACCCGACTCGCGATGCCGCGAGATACGCGAGTCGTGTCCGCTCGTGAAGAAGTATAATAGAAACACTTAAAAACACGGAGACAACAAAGGAGGACGAAAGTGGAGATTCACTGTGTAAATCTGTTCGAGACTACAATATGTACTGTTTTGACGATACATTTAAAGTCATTAGCAGAAGCTAATTTCATTGCGCATGTGGTCCCTAGATCTCTTGAGATCTCCCGAGATCTCTGGTGATAGGATATTTAGAAGGGAAAACATAGAATCGAAGTGTACCGCACTTAGCCTTAATTGTTTCTTGATGTAGAAATGCCTCGGATTCCCACTTCTTGAACTCTCGTGGGATCGCGGCTCTTTGCGCGAGATGGGTTATATCCGGGCACTTGACAAACCGCCATTACTGCCAAATCTCGTGTGACTTGGTCAAGTAACGCTGCCTAGTCTGCGGGTAGCCAAACAGCCAACTTGTTACTTAGAAGATTTTATCGTAAAACCGTATGTTTGGATTTTCCCCGCTAACTATGATAATTCGGAAACCCGATCTACCGGGATTTTGAATTTTTCAAAAGCTCTGAGGTTTTTGCTCCATTAGCCGGTTTTTCACTTTCCGCGGGGAATATTGCAACTTCAAAAATCCATTTAAACGCGTTATATCGTTGGATGTTATGCGGCGTTTTAAATCTTCAACAGTCAATCGACGCCAAATTTGTAGCTTCAATGGACAGATGGCCTGAGCTTTAGGACCAGTCTTCGCTTTCACTGCGGTCTAAAATGTTTAAACTCGACCGAAAGACTCCAAACCAAATAAAACAAAGCGACGTTTTGAAGGTTTAAAGCTTGGGCCTTTTTAAAAGCGTGTCCGATAAACATGTTGATGTGAGTGTAGATAGTGGATAGGTATCTCTAATCTATAATTCATGTCTATTTCAAGAATTAACTAAACGCCAGTGAAAGCTTTCTAAATATTTTCAGTTTCGGATTATGACGTGACAGAGCGTACACATCGACATAGCAGCATATTGGGGTTGTGTGTTTTTCACTAAATATGATTATCCTCACACAATACTAACGGAAATAGTTTACGGCAATTAGATGAGATACTGCGTAGCCGTAAAAAATGTCGGTGTTTTAAGTTATCAAGGATGTACTGTATATGGTTGAATGTTCAAAAGAACGTAACCAAAAATATCTTATTACCTGAAATACTAAAACCAATATGGCGGTACATTTCAGTTTATATGCATTTGTACATGAAATGTATATCGAAAAGGAAAAAGAAACTCTTTGTTGGTATTACAACAACATTCGACTTAACCGTATTAAGCTCTGGAATTATTTGTATGCTGTTAGTTTCAGCGGAAAGATGTAAAGAGCCCTTAAGGCCCTCACGGCGGAAACGTGTGAGATGCATCGATGGTGTATGTAGTGAATATTTTGACTGCCGTTTTGGTTTAAAACAAGGTTGTATTTTAAACCCTGTTATTCTCATTCTTTTTCAGATGAATGAAGAATTGACTTGACTTTGACTACTTTAATATGAATAAATATGTCCGTCATTTACTGAGGTCGATTCGAAATGATATTTTTTATAATTCATGTAAATAATGATGATATCCTGTTTTGGTTATTGCGTCTGGCAATGAGTTTTTATTCGATTTTACACCGAAACGGGTGCTCGCTTAGTACCACGTGCCAACTCGACCCGTGAAGATCCGGGTTGGAAATGGTCTTCAGTACCCCATGTTTGTATCCCGTCAAGATCCGGCTTGGAATTGGTCTTCAGTAACCCATGCTTGTCTCCCGTGAAGATCCGGCTTGGAATTGGTCTTCAGGCTTGTCTCCCCGTGAGTTGGTCTTCAGTAACCATCATGCTTGTCTCCCGTGAGTGAAGATCCGGCTTGGATTGGAATTGGTCTTCCGGTTGTATCCCGAAAGATCCGGCTTGGAGTTGGTCTTCAGTAACCCATGCTTGTCTCCCGTGAAGATCATGGTCTTGTCTTGTTTGCCTCCCCGTGAAGATCCTGCTTGGAATTGGTCTTCAGTAACCCATGCTTGTCTCCGTGAAGATCCGGCTTGGAATTGGTCTTCAGTACACCATGGTTGTATCCCGTGAAGATCCTGCTTGGAAATGGTCTTCAGTACCCCATGTTTGCCTCCCGTGAAGATCCAGCTTGGAATTGGTCTTCAGTGACCCATGCTTGTATCCCGTGAAGATCCGGCTTGGAATTGGTCTTCAGTACACCATGGTTGTATCCCGTGAAGATCCGGCTTGGAATTGGTCTTCAGTACCCCATGTTTGCCTCCCGTGAAGATCCAGCTTGGAATTGATCTTCAGTAACCCATGCTTGTATCCCGTGAAGATCCAGATTGGAATTGGTCTTCAGTGACATATGCTTGTCTCCCGTGAAGGTCCAGCTTCTAATTGGTCCTCAGTAACCCATGCTTGTTGTAAGAGGCGACTAACGGGATCAGGTGGTCAGTTTCTCTGACCAGTTGAGCATGTGAACTGTGATAATCGTTGCTCATGATGTTAATCACTGGATTGTTTCCCCTTTAGACACTATTATTTACGGATCGCGGCCATGTGACCGTGGTAATAGTGCGGCGATACACATGAAACACGAGAGTAAATCATAATGGATACTTAGATCAAACGCACAAATGTTTTCATACGTGGTTTAATAGAATAATTGTCTTGAAATACGATGCTCATCACAAGTATATCTTAAATTGTTTTCTTAAGCGACACGTCCACGTAGTTACATAACAAACTGTACACACTTAAAATGAGTGAGTGAGTTAAGTTTTACGCCGCAGTCAGCAGTAGTCCACCTATATGGTGACGGTCTGTAAATAATCAGTTCTTTTACCAGACGATCCAGTGATCAACAGTATGAGCATCGATCTGCGCAACTGGGAACCGAAGACATGTGGCAACCAAGTCAGCGAGCCTGACCACCCGATCCCGTTAGTCGCCTCTTACGACAAGCATGGGTTACTGAAGATCGATTCTAACCCGGATCTTCACGGGTCATATAAAAGATCACAGGGAAATGAGAGCTTTCCTTTATCATTTTCCAGTTTTCATCACCACAGCGCTATTCAAAGCTGGTGATGAAACCTGGAAAGGAACGCCTGAATTTTCCTGTGATCCTTTATTTGTTTCTCTCAGTATATTTCAAAGTTCAGCCCATCTTATCTGAAGCACGGTTCAGCCTTGAACTTATCTGAAGCACGGTTCAGCCCTGAACTTATCTGAAGCACGGTTCAGCCTTGAACCTATCTGAAGCACGGTTTAGCCCTGAACTTATCTGAAGCACGGTTCACACCATCTTATCTGACGCACGGTTCAGCCCTGAACTTATCTGAAGCACGGTTCAGCCCTGAACTCTTGTGGACAGGTGTTCATTTCTAGTAAATAGCCGGCGAATGACATCTCTGATGACCCTGATGTCAAAAGAATCTAACTTTGGATGCCTACCTTTTTGTACAAGGTTTTGTTTATTGGTTGTTGGTTTATTTTTCACATTTTTTAGCACGATGTTCTTTTTCATGCCAAGAGCAAAAGTTGTACGTTTCATGTAATCCGACACCTTATAAATCGGTTTGCTACGTTTGCTCTCTTTAAAAAAAAATTTCAACACATTTCTAATTAAACGTTTAGCATCATCTGAATAAGCTTTCATGATGACAGCTAGCAGTAGTCAATGTGAATGATCCAAACGGTCTATCACTGTGCAGTGCACAGGTAACTATCATGAACTGCACGTGCATTTACCTTTATGACCCTACACTGCCGCTGTTACAGGTCATTGGCTCCCTCCCTCTGCAAGCAGTCTGCGTTCTGCTGTTTATTTTGTTGACAGTTACATAGACAGGTTCTTTAATACAAATGCATAAAATCGGCGATTTACAATGTGATTAGGTTGTCTGACAAAACATCCACTTGCACAGTTTGAGATCGATTGGGTCATTGGATGAAGAGATATTTACAAAAAAACGGATCCACATGCGTTTCATGCCAAACTATACCTTGTAGTGAGTGAGAGAGTTTTACGTCGCTCTAAGCAATATTCCAGCAATATCACGGCGGGGGACACCAGAAATGGTCTTCACACATTGTACCCATGTGGGGGAATCGAACCCGGGTCTTCGGCGTGACGAGTGAACGCTTTAACCACTCGGCTACCCCACCGCCCCTAGAGATAGTTTGAAGCTGTCCTGTCTGAGATACCCTTGAAGTTATATTTCATGAGATATTTTCATATTGTGTTAGCTATTTATGAAGTAACACTGTGAGATATAGTTGAGATAACCATGTTTATAGTGTCTTTGAGGTAACACTGCATAATGTATATTGAGCTATTTATGTCAGATATTTTGGGGTCAGATGGTGAAATATTATGAGGTTACATTGTGTGAGATATTCAGGACGTAAGTATGTGTTTTTGGTGTGGTATATTTGGCATATTGTCTGTAAGTAGTTAACGGTGTCAAAAGGTTTGTCGGGCCAGGAGAATCTGTGAGTAATGGTTGACGCTTCCCTGTGTGGAGTAAGTAACCGTGCTTCAGATATGATCAGGGCTGAACCGTGCTTCAGAGAAGTTCAAACTATACAGAAATATATTTTGTAAATACTGGCTTGAGCATAACGGGGCTTTTGTTTTCTTTATTTTAAAACCCGATATAGTGCAAAGGGAACAATGTGTACAATTATATTTGCTGAAGGGGCCTCTTTTAATTGTTTTCATGTTTAATAATCCCTTTCAAAGCAGACCTCGCCCTGCATTGTGCGCATGCTCATTGCGAAGTCAGACGACAATAGATGTTTTTGCTGCAGTTCTTTTCTTTTGTTAATTAAATAATTCAGTAATCACATTTTATAGCTTCGTACATCAAGATGTTGCTCAATTTACTTTAGATCAAAAAGAGAACATGAGCAAAAATTTGCGTACACACTGTACAAACAAGATCAGGTGCGGATCTCAACGCTTATCACAGCAGTATCGTAACATCTTGTTAGAATTCAATTTCATTTTTTAGATGGGTTCTCTACTTTTACATGTTCTTGTAAAATCACTTTGAAACGGTTTGTAATTTATTTTTTGTATTATTTATCTTTACTTTTAGGGTTCAACAAAGGGACACCGTCAAACACCTGTGTAATTGTAGGGAAATATGACAGAAGCTGCGTGGAGATTGTTGTCGCGCCATGTTTGTGTAACACTTTCTAAAGGGAAAATGTTCGGACGAACGGGATGACACACAAAAACAGCGACGCAATTGGGGGGGTTATTTTGCCGTTTTGGAAGGTTTGTTAGTTATATCTATATAGTTGACGCCACAAACCGAAACATGAGTCTCATTAACCTATTCTGGCAATGACCTACTTTTCAGCCGATCTGAATTTTCTTGAGTGAAAGTCAAAATAGACATCACAAACAACTATGGTTACACTAAATTCCAATTACTTGTTTCATAAGAAAATGATATTTACAAATGAATTTTAAGTTTAAACTTTAATAACATCGTATTTCTATATATCATGGCGAGATTTAAGCAGCATGACCTTAACTAAGACGTCACAGACTGCCCCAGGTTGATGAGGTCGTAAAATGATTCACAATTCATCTGGCTCACTGGTTACACCTGTTATGTGTTTATTTGCGCTTATTCAGTGTAGTTCTGTAACGCACAATGTAATTGATATAACATCAAGTCCGTACCAGACCGCTAAACTTTTCTAGCGACGGAACCTCGTTTTGAGATTTCCAGGTTTCTTTTTGTCAGAGCTCTCTGCACGACAGAGCACGCTGCACGACATGTTTGCAAGGCGTATAAGTAGCGTAGTGTTGCAATATACAAGTACTTATATGTATCAAATAATACTGATTAATATTTATGTATCTAGTTAAATGAATTGGTCTAAAAATTCTGGACTGGTTATTGTACTAAGTTGCGCAATAGGACGGAACCCAGTCAACAGGAGACGAGACTGTTGTGTAATCAATGTTTTGACTTGTGGCCCCCGTGTTTGCCCTTAACCCTGAAAAGTGAGTAAGTCTAGTTTTACGCCGCACTCAGCAATATTCCACCTATATGGCGGCGGTCTGTAAATAATCTACTCTGGACCATACAATCCAGTGATCAACAGCATGAGCATCAATCTACGCTATTGGGATACGATGACATGTGTCAACCCAGTCAGCGAGCCTGACCACCCGATCCCGTTAGTCGCCTCTTATGACAAGCATTGGTTACTGAAGATGAATTCTAACCCGGACCTTCACGAGTTAACCCTGAAAAGCTGCAGTTCCTAAGGACCCAGAACCATAAAAAGTTGTGGGTCCTGATCAGAATGTGTAGGTCCTGTATTTTAGCTACAATATAAGTAATTCCCAGCAAACAAAAATGTGTCAACTAACAAACTGAGTTAAGAGTTTAATTTAACTCTAGTGACTGACTATAGTCTTCATTTACAGCAAAATCAACATTCATGTCAAGATACAAGTCTTCTGAAAAGTCTGAATCACAATGTTCAGACAGGGATATGTCAGAGCAGTCAGAGTCATCCAAGGCAGTTTGTGCACCACTGACACCGACACCCACTGCTGCAGCATCAGACTCCTCGGTAGCTTCCATAGCTTGGGCAACACTGGAGTTGGGGCGTCGAGGCGTCGAGGCGTCGAGGCGTCTTCTTTAGTCTAAGTAGATTTCTTTTTCGGGGCTCGCAATCTTAAAACCGCCACATTCTGACAGTAGACTGACAGGAAACACAAAGTCAAAACTCTGCACACCACCATATATCGTCACCATTGTTTTACCAGCTGCTGATTAAGATTAAAAATAGAAATTACTGAATGATAAAAATAATTCTCTTAGTACTCTAAGGACCTGCAGAAAACAAAAGTTCTGGGTCCGAGTGGTTTTCAGTAGGGCCTTGGACCTAAGGACAGACTTTAATTTCGAACGCTGCTGGTCCCAGGCGTTTGGTGTATATGTAAGAATTTATGTGTATATATCGCTATATCTATATTTTATCCATTTACCATTTAAAAATGTTTATTGGTAATTTTAATGTGAACAATGTCGTTTTTTAAATCTGTTTTTTAGTCTTTCATAATTCCTATGGAATGGCTTGTGTAAAAATTGTATTGTTATCTTTAACACTCTATATATGTAATGTAAGACGTGAATAAAATATCTGTCTGTCTTCCCTTTTCTGAAACCCAACACTACGGTAAAGATCTTAATCCAGGCTTATCTTGGATTCGGATCCAGCAGTAGATCTAAGCACAACTAGACCACTTGGTGGCCCTTTCCACGAATCTTCAAATAATCATAACAAAATGATTGAATACAAAGGGTACATTGTTTGTTTGTGTTTTTTGCTTAATACCACAGTATTCCAGCTATATGTCGGCGGTCTGAAAGTAATCGAGTCTGGACCAGACAATCAAGTTATTGGCATCATGACCATCGATCTACGCAACTGAGATACAATCACATGCATCAACCAAGTCAGTGGGCCTGACTACCCGATCCCATTAGTCGCCTCTTACGACAAGCATGGGTTGCTGAAGACCAATTCCAACCCGGAATGCCCCAGGTGTATGGGTCAACAGATCTAATCCCCTTACAGACAGTCCCATCCAGCCTACATGTACAACTTTGTTTTAAACAGTTCTTGGTTTTTGTTTGTTTGTTTATTTATTTACCGCCACACTCAACAATATTCAAGCTATTTTGCAGCGGTCTGTAAATAATCGAGTCTGGACCAGACAATCCAGTGATCAACTACATGAGCAACGAATTGGGATACGATAACATGTGTCCCAATATGCGTAGATCGATGCTCATGCTGTTGATCACTAGATTGTCTGATCTCAGTTCTTTTTTTTCTTAGACATAGTGAGTGAGGTTTTACGCCGATTTAAGAAACAATATTTCCAAAATACTACGGCGTGCGTAGATAGGCATAACATACGGGCTTCATGCATTCTACCATGTAGGGATACGAACCCGGGTCTTCGGCGTGACGAGCGAACGCTTTAACCACTAGGCTAAACCCATCCCACCGTTGAAGGGAAGCACAGTATACAGGTTAACGCTCAATGACATGTTAGAAAAAGCCTATTACCAACAGACGTAGTAGTCCGGAAACCCTGTAATCCGGAAACCTGCTAATCCGGAAACATGTTAGTCCGGATTCCAGCATTGCGGACCATTAGTGTTGGGAACGTCTCCATTAACCAAGACATATTGCTGCTCTCCTTCACCTTCCTATACAGACTTACATTATAGTGAGTATGGTTTTACGCCGCTTTTAGCAATATTCCGGCAATATCACGGCGGGGGGACACCAGAAATGGACTTCACACATTGTACCCATGTGGGGAATCGAACCCGGGTCTTCGGCGTGACGCGCGAACTCTTTAACCATTAGGCTACCCACCGAACGGTTCCGTATGGACTCACGAGGTTTCACTACATAAGATTTTTTATAAAGCTTTTCTTTTTCTCTCTAAGAAGTGCATAGAAATATTAATATACTTAATAAACAGATTTAAAAATTTTTGGCCTAAAATATCGATTCCGTATTCGCAATGATCTCTTTTAACTCACACCGACACACTACCGACACTTGAAATACACAAGCACGTGATCTTCAACATGTATACATGTCAATCATTTTCTCCGACTTAACGTTTGAGACTTTGAGGTTGCGCGAACAAAGAGGGCTGACCCAGTCAACCATCACAAAAGTCAGCTTTGGAATTACGCAACCAAACTTCAAATATTCTTTCCCTCACATTAAATACTTCACAACTTAAATATAATATTTCCCGTAATGTGGACATTTTGTCGATTAAGCTTTCTCCCTTTCAAGCTTTAAGACATCGCTTGAAACGTACACCCACCCTTTAATTATTGCCAATACCCAAAGTAGCTATTTTAGCAGTTACCGTGCTGCGCTTCATTACTAGCGAGGGATTGGGGAGTATTGGGTGTAATTAAATGTGGGCTTGGCGTGTAGGGGGGCAGAATTACTGACCGTTCATCAAAACTGAAGTCCGAATGCAGTTAGGGGGCTGGGTATTTACGATGCCATTTCGCATTTGGAGACCGCCCAAACTGCCGCTTAGATATGTAGAGTTTGGCTTTCATAATTATAATTAGCCCCCGGTCATCCCTTGAGTAAGTTCAGTTACTGATAGATCGTTAAAGGAAATTACAAAAGCATTGGTATACTTTTATGGTGTGTTTATTGTGATTATGACTGGCAGTTATGATTGTTAACTGTATCAGTGATCTGTGGTATTGGGCATCTGACCTGAACTGGTCGCGCTTTGGGGAAATAGTTTGAGAAAAACTTTATATAAGTGTTCATTACCCACTTTGAAGAACTTCGGCATCGGGAGGCGATTTAAGTTATAAGTAAGTTTTACTTCACATCCTGAAACATGGTTGATTTCGATACTGCACTAATATATATGACCTGAACCTTGGCTTGAGTGAGTGAGTACGTGAGTTGCGTTTTACGCCGCACTCAGCAATATTCCACCTATATGGCGGCGGTCTGTAAATAATCGAGTCTGGACCAGACAATTCAGTGATCAAAACCAGGAGCATCGATCTACGCAATTTGGATACGATGATATATGTCAACCAAGCCAGCGAGCCTGACCACCCGATCCCATTAGTCGCCTCTTACGACAAGCATGGGTTATTGAAGATCAATTCTAACCCGGATCTCCTTTACTTGAAGCTCCATGACGTGTACTTATAGTAACACCCAGTTCGGCTGAAAGGTTGTGGAGTGGGGGTGTCGGTGTGGGTGGGGGATTACTATTTCCCAATCGGTGACCCCATACTGGTCCAAAAAGGTCACGAATTGGTGATTAGGGTTTTTAGCGTGTTGTTGATATTAATCACTGGATTGTCTGATCCAGGCTATTTACAGGCCGTCGTCGTATAGCTAGAATAATGCCGAGTAAAAAATTAACAACGACAACGACAACAATAACTATCGTCATTATTGGGGCGTCGGTTGCTTACGAAAGGGACATAGCTGCGTAACGACGATTTACTTTATCCGGAATATGTTAACACGTACAATTTCAATTGGCTCGGAAGAGTCCGGATTAACGGGTCCACTGTTCAAAATGTAAACAACAGTTTGGTAACATATTGTGACCCTGAGGGTGAGATTCCAAATATTGGTATTTAGAGGAACAAAGAATTATTTCACAGTAAAAAAGCTATGTGTTGCTCAAATTTGAAATTAAATAACCACAAGCGAAGTTTCAGCGATGCAATTGAACACAATCTGATACACGATCCCTGAAGTGATGGCCACATGTTTCCACAATAAAACGAAGTGACACTATCAACCGGAAAAATATATAATCAAAGTTCGAATCATATTTCTTTTGTTAAAATCAATAACAATATGCATTTAAATTGAAAGTTTTGAAAATCAAAACAACTATCTCTCAATCCGCAAATATAGCGATCGTGGAGTCAATTAATCTATTGTGCCGCCCCATGAAAAGTTTGCCTGACCTGAAACGAGGTTAGCAGGTAAATTCAAACTCGGGGGAACACATCTTTGCGTCTTCCACCAATTTTCATGACATAAAAACGACACTGTGTGAATCTTATTACCATAAGTTTCTGTCGACATATGTATGGGCCACAGGTATTGTATCCATGGAAACGCTCCAGCGATTTCGTGGACAAACGAGACTGAAAGACCAATCATAGCATATGCGCCGATTTTAAGTGATCCCCACCCCACCTCGCACTAATGGTGTAATTAAAATCACTCACCTGTAAGGGGTTGTGTCATAAAGTCTCTCTGTATTTTAAAACGTTCGTCAGCAATAGATTGAAGAATCCTTCAACTTTTGTGATTAAAAAATGAAACGGATAATTTATACCAACAAAGTCTTCCCATCTTTAAATTAACCCTCAAAACCAATATGTATGTCTACCTGTCTGGTACAAATATTGTGTTTGACAATGGACACGTTTTCTCTTTGAGACGTCCTTCTACGAGGCTGCTTAAGTCAAGCGAGACATGCGCAGTAGCGTCTTTACGAACCTAATGACGTTATTTTTACACTGATGTAAACTTGCTAGTCGATTTATTCTTTTTTAAACATCACCTGCAAAATCTTTTCGCATGTTACCAAATGGACCATCACCCTCGCGGCGGCCAACTTCAAAAGAAATGGTTACCTGTCCTAAATAAGCTCAGAATAAAAATTAGCAACGCGGTGATAACAAACATGATAACGTTTAAAGTTAGCAATATTAATTTAGATGCTTTGCGGATAGCATTGTTCCCGGTTCGTAAATTTTACGAATGATTAAAATTTATTAAACATAATATTTAGACTAATTGTGTTTTTGTAGTGTAATATTTCATTGGCACCCGGGATATTTTATGAGTATAGAGTCGGCTTTAATTTCAACGAGCAGCAATTTATCATAATTTGCAACGATACTAAAACTGAATTGATCATTTCAGTTTTCAGTAAGGTTAATTATGGCAAAGAAATGTATACGTCCAGTGCATCCATCCGCCTGATATGCACGTGCAGCTGTAAAAGACATTTGTAACCATTCACGTTAGTGCTGATGATGCTATGCCGCTGGCCCTGGGTACCCGTAGGTCACTTCAACAGCTGTTTATGATTTATACTGTTTGTTGCGCTACGATCTCGTTTTGAGACGCCCTTTGGGGAATTTCGGACAGAATATTTTCTTGCATCCATTCTTGTCTTGTTTTAATTTACGAATTGATGGATTGGTACAGGAATAGTACCATCAACCACTTGTTTAGGTAGCGCTTCGATGGCTTTTTGATACGTCCTTTTGGGGATTCCAGACATTTATTAAGATTATCTTGTATCCATTCCTGTCTTGTTACATTGTACGAATTGATGGATTGGTACCGGAATAACACAATCAACTACTTGTTTATGTAGCACTTCGATGGCTTTTTTAAACGTCCTTTCGGGGATTCCAGACATAAGATTGTCTTGTATCCATTCTTGTCTGTTACAGTTGACGAATTGCTGGATTGGGTTACCACGGTAATCATATGAACCGCTAATTTTTTCGTTGCTACGGCAACTTTGTCTGTGACATATTTACTGCCAGACTTTTGACGCGATGGATTAGTACTCGCGGAAATAGAAATACAATGGTTGTTGACGTGTATTTCGTAGTTTTGAACACAAATAAAGTTTGATTGTTAAATATTCTATGACTATCGTTTTTCCCAACTTTTGTTTTTAACACTTTTTGTAAATTCATCCGAAATAGATGGGTTTACAGGAAAGCAAATCGTGTCATTTTTACCCCTTGAAATTTCATCCAAGTCAAAATGTACGTTTCTGATGCAAGCTGTAGTATGCAAATGAGATGTACTCTCCATAGGTTTGCGTACATGATATATTATATTATGTAAAACGTCATACACCATTCATCCTTTATTTCTTTTATCATAATTTGGAAAGAGTTCCTTCCGCTCCCCCATAGTCTTTCTTTCGCAGATTAACACTAGAGGTAACGCTAAGTGGTTCGACCTTAGATATTGTAATTAATTTGGGGG
Source organism: Haliotis rubra (assembly GCF_003918875.1). Classification (NCBI taxonomy): domain Eukaryota; kingdom Metazoa; phylum Mollusca; class Gastropoda; order Lepetellida; family Haliotidae; genus Haliotis; species Haliotis rubra. Next base: position 539,735 of record NW_025766115.1, read on the forward strand.
CTTTTAGTTATTTTTGCGAGTTCTCCAGTAATTTTTGTGTTAGGTTTTGTTAATAATTTTAGTATATATTAATTTATAAATATTGTTTGGAACGGGAGGAACTCTTACCCATAAGGGATACACAAAATAATTGATATAGGGATTTTTTCAGTACGTTTTTCACGCCTGTGCTCTTGTTGCAAGTTTACTATTACATCCATAGCTTTGATTATCAATTGCACAATCGCTATGGCAACGCACGTGCAAATGCATCTTCCCGTCTAAACTGTGCTACAGGTAGTAACCACCTATTGCTGATTGTGATGTAAGCTGTGACGCGTTCCTAATTTTGATGATAATATGCAAATCTTTGTTATTTTTACCTGTAAAATGGTATTTTGGATGACGATTAGAGCACCAAATTAAAAGGCGTAGTTGTGAAAAACATAGCTATTTCAATATTTGTTACAACTACCTATTTTAATGAAGTAATAAACAAATAAACTTTTAAAGACATTTTAGTTCTATTTCCGTGAGTACTTTTTTTATAGTTTGGATTATAGGTTTGATATTCCGAGGCTAGCCGTAACTGTCTCTAACCGATTCAGAGGCTAGTGCGATTCGAAATCCATGGCTGGTCGTGGGTATCTGATGAAATCAATGGCTGGTCGGACGTGCGTGCGTGCGTGAGTGCGTGTGTGCGTGAGTGAGTTTAATTTTACGCCGCACTCAGCAATATTCCAGCCATGTGGCGGCGGTCTGTATATAATCGAGTCTTGACCAGACAATCCAGTGATCCGGACGTGTTTTAGGGAATCGATGACAAAGTGTCTGTGACGAAGTTTATGACTTGTGGTTGGTGTCCGTGGCAAAAACCTATTGCTAGTTGTGAGCATTTGTTATGAAATTAATGGCTAGTCGAAGGTGTCTTGAACAGAACGTCTTTGGTTTCTGAGACGAAATCAATAGTTAGTAGTCCGTTCCTCATCAACTCAAGGTCTAGTCGAGGGCGTTCGACGGAATCAATTCGCGAGGACGCTGAAATATACGGCTAGTCGTTTGGATGTTAAAATCGACATCTAGTCGTGTGGATGTTGAAATCAGGGACTAGCCAAGTGGATGTTAAAATTGATATCTAGTCGTTTGGATGTTGAATCAGGGGCTAGTCGTGCGGTTGTTGAAATCAGGGGCTGGTCGTTTTGACTTTGAAATCAACTGCTAGCCATGTGGATGTTAAAATCGACATCTAGTCATTTGGATGTGGAAATCAAGGGACTAGTCGTTTGGATGTTGAAATCAGGGGATAGTCGTTTGGATGTTGAAATCAGGGGATAGTCGTTTTGACTTTGAAATCAACTGCTAGACGTGTTGATGTTGAAATCGACGTCTAGTCGTGGATGTTGAAATCAGGGGCTAGTCGTGTGGATGTTGAAATCGACGGCTAGTCCTGGTGTCTGCAAGCGGAGCCAAGCATACCTAAAGCGGTACAGCCGCGTTTTGGAAACTTGATCGAGAGTAATGAACGTTCATGGATTTAACTTGCCTAATCTGAGCTAATCTGGGTCCGTGTCGGATAACATTGATCCGATCGCTCAATCCGATGAAAATTACATATCACAGTGTTGAACCCAGTAAGCACTGTCACCGATTGCCAGAATTGGTGAGCCTCGACGCGCGCCGACGGTGACAATGTCGAAAGTGCGGCCGGTTCATTCACACCATCCAGGCTCCTTGCCGCCTCACGTGCTAAACCAAGGGAGATAATGAGGTCGGGACTACGGGGTAATTTTCCTCGTATATATTAATTACGCCGGAAGGGGAATATTCCGTGGAAGGTGAGAGGAATTAGGTAAAATTCTTCACCCTGCGTTCCAGATTTGCGCACAAGAGCGTTTAATTTGACTTTCGGTGATTGCCCGAACTCTAAGCTCGTGTCGAAAGACCAAAATCTCGAGTGCCGAAAAAAAGGACTTCAAACGGCATAGCATATTAGGCGATCGCTGTCTACAAGTTAATCTGTTCATGGGTCCCCGAGATGGCCACGGATAAGGCTGTCAATATTTCATAGGTTCGGAATCCCCTCAGGAGAAAATGAGACAGAGCACGGATTGATTCATTCGCTATTGAGATCGCCCGTGCTGATATACTCTATTTTTGAAGAATTAATTTTTGAATATTGACGTAAGGATCTGAGATGGGGAAGACGGGGTTGATTCTCATGTAATCTTGGACAGTTTGGTCTAAATTGTGCAAGAACTGCTGACATTCTTGAAGTTGGGATGAAATTTGAAAGCTTTGGTGTTGTAAAAGTACTAATTTTCAGAAGGGATGTTTTCACATAGGCCTATACAAGAAGGGATGGTATAAATCCTGCTTTGAAGCAGAAGCATGGTCCCCCGAGTATGGTTGGATAACTTCCGTTGCTAGCGATCTCTTGCCGGTATATTCTCTTGTTGTTATTTCTTAGTTTATTGTTTTAATTTTCCTTGAGCAAGTTTTAACAAATATGTGATAGTTATTTTACTGTTCTTTGACAAAGGATATTATCTAGTTTGTATATATAAACTATTAATGCATAAATTTGTCTTTTCACGATATGGCTGAATATTGCCGATGTGATGTTGCATTTTTAACTCACTCATTCACACATACACGAGCTGAACATAGATGGATGTTGTAGTGGGGTTCAGAATCTTTTTAAAATGAGGTAGTCATGCCAGGTGGATCATGATTGTGCCGATGATGATGGGTGTGGGTGATGACGCAGAGTGGGGAGGGGCGTTAATGTAACGGCTCGCGCATGGTAGGTAGTCCTATATTTAAACATTGACCTGATGATCGATTTGTTTATAACGCGACTGACTCCTTTAAGACACCCCTTGTAAACCGTTAGCGACACTGTGGGGAGTTCGACACCAACTACCGCAATCATCCCTTGTAAACCGTTAGCGACACTGTAGGCAGTTCGATACTAACTGCCGCAATCATCCCTTGTACACCGTTAGCGAAACTGTGGGGAGTTCGACACCAACTACCGCAATCATCCCTTGTAAACCGTTAGCAACACTGTAGGCAGTTCGACACCAACTACCGCAATCATCCCTTGTAAACCGTTAGCGACACTGTAGGCAGTTCGACACCAACTACCGCAATCACCCCTTGTAAACCGTTAGCGAAACTGTAGGCAGTTCGACACCAACTACCGCAATCATCCCTTGTAAACCGTTAGCGACACTGTAGGGAGTTCGACACCAAAGACCGCAATCATCCCTTGTAAACCGTTAGCGACACTGTAGGGAGTTCGACACCAAAGACCGCAATCATCCCTTGTAAACCGTTAGCGACACTGTAGGGAGTTCGACGCCAGCTACAGCAATCATCCCTTGTAAACCGTTAGCGGCATTGTATGGGGTTCGACACCAGTTACAGCAAACACCCCTAGTAAGGGACCGTTCATTTTATGGCTAGGGGTGGGGTGGGGTTGATGATGATTTTAAGGGGGTCACCCATTTTGTTCTGGGCAGGTGGGGGTGGGTGTCATCAATTTTGAACACATGTACTAGGGGTCAGCAATTTTGTACATAAAATATTTAAAAATTATGCTTAAAAATATGGAAAGGGGAGGTGGGGGGTGGTTGATTCTGTACATGACATGCAGGGGGGTCACTTACTTTGTATGTAACTTTTAGGGGGGGCGGTCACTCACATTGTACATGCTTCTCCTTAAAATCATCATATCACACACACACACACACACACACACACTCACACACACACAAACACACACTATAAATTATGAACGGTCCCTAAACCGTTAGCGACACTGTATGGAGTACGACACCAGTTGCGGCAAACACCACGAAGCCTGTCTTTAAATAGGTACACAATGCTACAAATATCCCTGGATAGGTGAACACAACGCTGTTTGGCCAATGCTCGTGGTTGTCATGACCTTTGAAGCGAGTTGTAGTATAATTGGGAGAAGCATATCTTATATAGACAAGCAGTATGTCAAAGTGGTTGTACAGAATCTCTGTGAATTCACAAGCAATCCTCCATAAGATATACGTTTTGTTTGTTTATCGTTCAACTCCGCACTCAGCAATATTAGAAGAAGACGTTCATTTAGTACAAAAGCCACGGGCCCATGTACATTATGGGCATAACAAACAATGAATACATTCAGCGTGGTGGTTCTGAAGCTGTGCAGATGAAGGGTATACTGAAGAACATAAAGATAAAGCTTCTTTGACATGTACTCAGCAATATTCCAGCTATATGAAGGCGGTCTTTAAATAATCGCCTGGACCAGAAAATCCAGTGATTAACGCCGGGACCATCAATCTGCCCTACTGGAGTACGATGGCATGTGTCAATCAAGTCCGCGAGCCTGACCACCCGATCCCGTCAGTCGCCTCTTACGACAAACGTGGGTTGCTGAAGACCAATTCTAACCCGGATCTTTTCGGGTACAACTACACACATTCACATAACAATATTGTATGAACATTTACATCACTCACCCAACTCACATAACTAGTTTAAACTTGTGTCCAGAGTTCTGTGTATCCAAGAATAACTGATCGTATACACTGGTTTCCTGTATATATTTTAATGTGCAATGGGTTTTACTACAGAAACTGACACAGGCTTAACATTTTGCTTATGAGTGTGTGAGGGTGGATTGGGGTGGGATGGGGGTGGGGTTGTTGACTGAAGATGGGTGAATGAGTGCGTGCAAGAGTGAGTGAGTGAGTGAGGTTTATCAACGCTGTAATATTCTACTCTTATAAATACTTACAATTCTTTGAGTCGATTGATACTGATGATATCTGATCCAGACTCAACAGGGGAGATAATACGGGGGTTAAAGAGCAAACAAACAAACAAACAAACACCAGTACAAGAGAGGGGATAGGTCACTTATGGGCTCTCCTTATGGCTCCCTGTGTTATTGCTGGCTGATTGTGTTATTACTGGATATATTGTTATTACTGGATATCCATTGCTGGATATCCATTGTTATTACTGGATACCCATTGTTATTACTGGATATCCATTGTTATTACTGGATATCCATTGTTATTACTGGATATCCATTGTTATTACTGGATATCCATTGTTATATATCCATTGTTATTACTGGATATCCATTGTTATTACTGGATATCCATTGTTATTACTGGATATCCATTGTTATTACTGGATATCCATTGTTATTACTGGATATCCATTGTTATTACTGGATATCCATTGTTATTACTGGATATCCATTGTTATTACTGGATATCCATTGTTATTACTGGATATCCATTGTTATTACTGGATACCCATTGTTATTACTGGATATCCATTGTTATTACTGGATATCCATTGTTATTACTGTAATTACTGGATACCCATTGTTATTACTGGATATCCATTGTTATTACTGGATATCCATTGTTATTGGACTGGATATCCATTGTTTACTGGATTCCATTGGATATTGTTATTACTGGATATCCATTGTTATTACTGGATATCCATTGTTATTACTGGATATCCATTGCTATTACTGGATACCCATTGTTATTACTGGATATCCATTGTTATTACTAGATATCCATTGTTATTGCTGGATATCCATTGTTATTACTGGATATCCATTGTTATTACTGGATATCCATTGTTATTACTGGATATCCATTGTTATTACTGGATATCCATTGTTATTGCTGGATATTCATTGCTATTACTAAATACCCATTGTTATTGCTGGATATCCATTGTTATTACTGGATATCCATTGTTATTACTGGATACCCATTGTTATTACTGGATGTCCATTGTTATTCCTTGATATCCATTGTTATCCATTGGTATTACTGGATATCCATTGTTATTACTGGATATCCATCGTCATTGGATATCCATTGTCATTACTGGTACCATTTTTGTTACTGGCGGGACACGAAATATTTTATTAATTTGCAAGCGCCATTATACTTTAATTAGAAATTATTTTTGCCCTCTTTCTCACGTTTACCCACCGAGCAGTGTATCGATGTCTCACGTCCTGGCTGTAGGCGGTAAGGATCGCCCGTGTTGAATAGTTCGTTTAGGTAGCAAAGGTTGTCATGAGCTTGTTTGTAGTTGATTCGAGTTAAAGGTGTTTTCAGGGAATTTCAGTGAGTGGGGTATGGGAAAGTCGTTGTCAAAAGTATCCAGGTATATCACGTCGTGTGAGCCTCACGTTGAAGAACAGCAGAAGTCATGTCGATCTAAGATGTTTATCGTTCTGGCGAACCCCATGAGCACGTATATTTAGAATTTAGACTATCACTTAGTCTCTGCATGTATGTAATTTCGATAGTAACAAATAAACCCATTTAAATAAAAAAGGAGCCCCTGTGAGTTGGGAGATTCAGAACCTGAGGAAATCTAGAGTTTGTATATTTAGAGTTCTACCATTGCAGGGAGTGCTAGGCAGTAGAGAAAATACTGTGTTTCAGGGACTGTGAGACAGGCTACTTATATTGTGCTGCGTGTAATCAGAGCGTGTCTGGGATTCAGACCAAGTTCTCAGGGATCCGAGGACACTTATTTTTCGCGAATTGGATGTGCAGATGTGTGTTTTTACAGTTTCTGTGGATTTTGTGGTGATTGATATCATGAGCGTCAATACAAACGCCATCTTCAAGGGCCACCAAGCCTGATCAACCGAGCCACGAATTCACCTCTTACAGTATAGGTTTCAATATGGACCAGGGCCCTGTTCCTCAAAGCGACCGTAGCTCTAAGACGATCGTAACTCCCACACTTTAACATAGACTTGCGACTGTCGTAGCGCTAAGGTGATCGTAACTCCCATACTTTAACATAGACTTACGACAGTCGTAGCGCTAAGGTGATCGTAACTCCCATACTTTAACATAGACTTACGACAGTCGTAGCGCTAAGGTGATCGTAACTCCCACACTTTAACATAGACTTACGACAGTCGTACCGCTACGATCGCTTTGAGGAACGAGGCCCAGTTCTAACCCCTATCCCAATGTGTTCCAAATTTAGCTGCCTCTACAGTGAAGTGCTGGGGACACACCTTATATCGGGGAAATATACAGTTCCAAGAATCTAGAAGTGTATTATTATAGATTTCCATAAACAGGATAACTGTTATGTCCGTGTGTGTGCGCGTGTGCATGTGTGCTGTTTTGTAAATTAATAATACAATCATACATTGTTTCATCTATTGTGCGTGCATGTGTCTGTGTGTAGGAGCGCGTGCGCGCGTGCCGTTTGTAATTAACACGGTCATATCGGTTCTTTGACCATTATTGTGAAGGATGTGGAACAAACATTATTTTTCGGGGTTTTTTCTGCACCAATAATTCAACCTCATACAAAACAAAGATATCAAAATTTCAGACAGATATGGTAGTGGCGAATACAAACAGCGGCGTGCTCTCCCTCAATACATGTAAAACGAATTTAATTCAACAAAGTCATTTTCTGCATTATAATCGTTCGACCATGAGACACGATACGGCTTTTATGTGGTAAATACTGTTTGAGGCTTAATTGTTTTTTGTTAAACCTTTTTTAGAAAAACATTAAAATGTGAAATTAGGTCCATGTAGAAATTCCCCAAGCTGTGGTCACTTCCGATGCACGTGACTAATTTCAAAATATGCGCAACATCTGCCGGTGTTAAAAATTTGCAGTATCTAAAGAGAAATAATTACACCTAGGTATTTGTATTACAGTCTGTGCGGTGAAAACCTGATAAAATCTCATAGCTTTATTTCACTACTGTAAACTTCGGCGATGTGCGGTTTGATAACATTCACGACCCTGTCGATTTGACGAAAAATCAACTCCGCTCGAATTCATAACATAAAAAAATTGAATTGAATACGGCCGTTTAAGGTAAATTTAATGATTTTGTTAAGAGAATGTAAACAACAGATTTCGGTAAGGAAACCGATACTGCCACATAACAATAAAACAGGGGGAATTGCTAATTTAGACTTTCCTTAACAAATTGGTTTCGAGGCTTTCCCGGCGGACATTGTTGGAGTAAAATTCTTGATATAATTGGTCAAGAAGGATCATAATTAGCTATTTTAGCTTGTCAATCATTACGTAATTTGTAAAAGATTTACTTGATTAAAAAACGTGATTAATCTTTCTTTTCACTCTGTAGTTCTGTATTATTTGCGAATTTAACCCATATAATTTACGTTTGTTTAATGATTGCCCTCGGCTGAAATGTTCGGAGTAATTGTTGTAATTTAGAGGTGTTTCCGCCCTCGCTTACAAATTGTCACTTCTTAAACGTGCTCGCGAGACGACGCGATAAAAACCTGTCTCCCTTGTATGCTGGCGTATACGTTAGGTGATGTCATCTCGTGTGTAATCGATCTTGAAGTCTTAACTTTCTAAAAGTCACCGGCGTCACAGTTTATGGATTGAAAGCGGTATTAGATACAAAAAATGTGACTTCTAAAAGTGGCCAGATTGATGCATGTGGGTACTTTTTTACATCTTAAACACGTTGAATCAAGGGAATATAATTTTGTAAATGGTTTGAAAAGCCGTTTAATAAGGGTTTTTAATTTTTACCATAGCGTATCAGGTCGTGATTGAGGAGACCAACGGGATCACAATGGGATCGAACCAAAGAACAGCAGATCCTGGAACTGCTAAGGGAGCTAACTCTATATACGATATAGCTGCGACTAAGATCACTGGTTTGACCTTCTTAATGTAAGGTGTAAAAGCACGCAAGTGAATATATTTAAAAGATATATAAGATATAAATAACAAACTTCTACCTTGACCCACAAAAAGAAGTTTACAAACTATGTCAATGCAACCACTATCGATATCGACTTTTACTTTTAGAAGCTTAACAAAGACGTTAGGTTACATACTGTTTGTCTACGGAAATAGTGTTTTGTTGTTGTTGTTGCAACATACAAGTCTTCCAGTACTGTATATCAACCAATATAGACATCGACTTTTAAAAATTGTTTTTGTTTTGGACTGTCTTTCACTCACTGAACTGGAGTAAATTAATTTCTCTAACTACAAAAAATAATTCTGTTTTCGTTTAAATTCAACAGATTCTCATAACGACAAATTGTGAGTGAGTGAGTTTAGTTTTACGCTGCACTCAGCAATATTCCACCTATATGGCGGCGATCTGTAAGTAATCGAGTCTGGACCAGACAATCCAGTGATCACATCGACCTGCGCAACTGGGAACCGATGACATGTCTCAACCAAGCCAGCGAGCCTGACCACCCGATCCCGTTAGTCGTCTGATACGACAAGCATGGGTTACTGAAGGTTCATTCTAATCCGGACCTTCACGTGTCGACAAATTATGAGATTCGGGTAGATTTGATATGTTTATATGGAAATGACATGTTGTATTTGAAGGGAACAATTTATTAACATTTAATTGTGGCAAATAGTGTCTTTTCGTGACACAAGTGTTCCGGTCCTGCTTCTGTTAATTGATGAGCGGTGGTTGAAACAGCTTTCTGACGTAAAAACGAAAGTGAACGTTGGAGCGTTATATGAATGGATAGGATGAAATAAACTCACGAAAATGGCTAAAGTGAGTGAAAATGGGTGCATGCAGTACCACACTCTAGTCAACAATGTTTCAGCTATAGCGTGTTAGTTTCAAGTCTTGTCATTTTTCAAAGTATTTTAGCATCATTGCCTCTTGATAATCACATTTAGAGAATTAATGTAAGAGCCTGAAGAAGATATTTATGTTTGTTAAGATTCAATGCATTACCATTACGATGTAATATTAGATGGACAGAGGCCCTGATGTATTTAGTAAGATGTGTACAAGTAATAGAAATGAGGATGAAGTCCACTTCCTTTTTGAATGTGATAGATATGTAACACTACGAAAAACGTATTTACCTCTATGGTATAATTTAACAAATGATTGTAAATTCATAAGGCTAATATCTTCTAACGATCGACATGGTATTTTGATTGAGGAAGAGAGGTGAATGGCGAAGGAGTAAGGATATACTCCGAAACGCTGTGTTCCTCATAATAAAGAAGTTGACATCCATAAAACTATTCTCTTATGTGTATAATTCTAAATGCCATTCAAAGGCCTACTTTTATTGAATTGTGCTAAATTTATCAAATCAGGCCCCGGTGTCTCGAAACAAACTTAAGTCTGAGTTTTGACTTAAGTTAGAGTTTTTACTAAAATTTGAGAAAATGCATTTGCCAGAATGAACTGAAATCGACATTGAACTCAAACTTAGTAGACAATTTGAGTTTGGTGGATAGATTACTTAAGTTGTTTGGGCTTTTTTATTTTTAAAATGCAGTTGAGTTAAAAAAATTCAGCTGTTTCAAATTGTCAAACTCAGTTTGAAATTTGAGTAAAAACTTAAGTTTGTTTCGAGAAATCGGGGCCTGGTCTTAACTGTCGATCTTCTGTAAACTGACAACTCAAATGTCTGCCTATTGCCATATGCACTTTATCATTATTTGTATTGCTTTTTGTACATGGGCCGAATCCCTACAAACTGAAAATAAACTTAATTCTTTCTTTCAGTTATGACTACAACACTGCCGATTACCCGGACCAAGATCTGGTTGTATGGAAAGTAGTATGGGATAAAAATAATAATGGAATATTATAATTGTTGGCAGTACAACCGAAATGTAACCATTAGCTGCAAGAAGAAAGGTTCCTGACCTAAACATGAATGTCTTCTGAAGACAGGCATGGAGATAAAACCGTCACCTAATGAAATTAAAATAAGTTTCATTCACTGGGTGATGTTCAACATTTTGAATTAAGATTTAACTTGAGAGAAGACATGGCTCCGAAATAACCACAAATAAGATCTTAGGAGACAGGTAAACCCGTGTCCTTATTATCAATGAATAATACCAACGAGCAGAAAGTCCAACAAATAAAAATGATTGAAAAAGTTCTCCTCGCGAATCACTGCTTTCTTCACCCTATCCAATCAGCTGACGCTCTCGAAGAAGTCTTATCGAGAATAAAACTAAATTATTAAAGCTCCAGTCTCAGATTACTAAAATAAAACAAGGAAATAAAATAGTGAACTGAAGCGGGATTTGACCTGATTGAGAAGGTTAATAAATCAATTATACCACTGATCTTATCAAACATTATCTACGAGAGCTTGAGATTAATCTCGGCTTCATGTCGTCAAGTCAGAGCCTCCTATCGGAAAGCATTTGATGAAATAACAATGCTTTCGTTATTTTCCCCATTCATTCAGAGTCTAATCAAACACCTATAGAAGGCTATGACAGTTTTTCGAGTATCCAAATCAGCTTCGGGTGAAATCAGGTCTGCTTCCAGCATAGCCACGACCACCTGAACATAAGTTCTGGAAAAACTGATGTATTCATCAGCAGTTACCTCCCTTCGATATACACGTATCGTTGGTTTGTTGCTTATTTTTATTTTGGAATACCTGTACCGTGGCTCATCTAGGTTTAGATGGACCCGATAAGAAATTTGAAGAGTAGCGCTCACGATAGTCAAGGGATTTGTTTTGACAGGTCAGCGGTTGTCTCCCTTAGGTTAAAGGTTAGTTTTAATCCTGCTTGACACAACTGAATGGCTTTGATACTCTTTTTATGCTTTCAAACTTTTTAAAAGATAAAAGTAGCCGTGGAATTGACTTAAATAGAACAAATTGCAACAGCTCATTCTTTTGTGAATGACGTTTTAAAACAATTCGTCACATGAACTTGAAGGCTATTTAGCTGGACATAATTTTCGTGTTTTTTATCTCTACAATCATAAGAAATATCTTTTTAGCGGAATCTCAAATTGGTTATTTTTTAATATCAAAGCGAAAACAAAAAAATAGAAATAAAAAACCTATATACTAGAATCGTTTGTCAACAACGGAGAGGACAAGTGGATGGTAATGTTGAATCTGGACCCAGCAGCACCAGGGCGGCGCTAACAAAAGCAAGGGTTATATTGGGTTTAACCTCACAACAGCAGATCCTGGCTCAACAGGGGCGTAACTCCTTAGACAACGTGAGCACCAAATCTTTGCGTTAAGCGCTGATGGGGACTACCAATTTCTATAGACAGAAACAACATGGCTAAAATACTGCCGACGTCACTTGAATTTAACTCACTATAGAAAGTGACTCAGATACATAAACCTCCTCGCAGTATTATCGCTAAATATGCTTCGTAAATCCGGCCCAAACATTTCAAAATACCATTGCATTAACGTCAAAGAAACCACAGTTTCTATTTCGCTGTTTGGTAATAGTCTCTTGGTTCATCGTCATCGGAGGTCGTGATTTCCATGAAGCAATACTCCCTCTGTTATTCAGGTTTCTTGACAAGGGCGGGGTACTTTGATGTTTAATGCTGTGCCGACATTTCTAACCCTCGGAGAAGATAATTTAACACCTGAATGTTAATTTACCTGTAATTAATCAGCATGCAACTGTCATTCATTTGATTGTCACGTGATTAGGTGCAAGGTGTTGACCTTTATGCAAATCGTCACAGGAAACCTGTCGCCTTTCGGGATTTTTTCAGGTTATTGTTGATGGTTGTAGTTATTTTCAGTATATTTTTGCAGCAAATGTAGCTTCCAATATCTTGTATATGTTTTCAATACTTTCGGAGCTTAATGCTAAGATCGAAAATACATCCTTATATAAAATAAACTTTCATTTAAAATAATATACAATGAAGGAATACATACAAAATAGGGTTAGGGTTAATTAAGTGCCATACAACCTTAGATTTTAATAGTAACTGAAGATTAACCCTATTTAGCTTGCTACTGTGAGAGAACAAACCATGCATGCTTGTCGTAAGAGGCGCCTAACGGGATCGGGTGGTCAGGCTGACCCCGGTGTTGATTTTGTGAAACAGGGGCAAGATGTCTTTTACAGAATATTAGTGTGCAGAATAATCGTAGCATATCATTTGTTGCCGACAGGTTCTTTAAAACAAACAAACGAACTTGTTTATTGATTAATGTTGTTTTAAATCTTTGTGTATTTAGTGACTTATGATGAATTTAAATGATAAATGTTTGTATTGACGTTTAGTAGTCAGTCTACTTATGCATTTCCTTGTGTGCAATATTTACAAATAAATATTGTTATAACCAAGATAAACTCCGTAAAGTCATTTTATGACGCACACTGCCGGTCAAACGAAACTATACATCATTGCTCAATGGTGACCAGTGTGCGAAATAGCCACTGGCCCGCTAGCCCGTGGCAAGTAAAAATCCAGTCGGGCAAGTAAATCTCCACAGTCACTGTGGTCATTTTTCAAATATATCACGCTCTCCGACTTGTTTAGTTGTAATACACTTTTAAATCATGCAAGATTATGGCCTGATAAATGATGGTATTTTACCTTTTTATAATCTTTTGCTTAGTTTCTACATTCAGATTTCAGGCTAGTGAAATATTTTGTCGGCTAGTAAGTTTCAGACGTAGCTAGCCCGAGTGGCAAAACTTGGAAACTATTTCGGACACTGATGGTGACTAAAGTTAAACAAAGAAGAAACGGATGTTCAAGGGTGATGTATATGATAGGGTGTCATAGCTGTGTCTCGGATCTGAAATGTACATACAGTGTCTCGGATCTGAAATGTACAGAAATGCAGATACAGAATCTCGGATCTGAAATGTACATACAGTGTCTCGGATCTGAAATGCACATACAGTGTCTCGGATCTGAAATGCACATACAGTGTCTAGGATCTGATATGCACATACAGTGTCTCGGATCTGAAATGTACATACAGTGTCTCGGATCTGAAATGTACAGAAATGCAGATACAGAATCTCGGATCTGAAATGTACATACAGTGTCTCGGATCTGAAATGCACATACAGTGTCTCGGATCTTAAATGTGCATACAGTGTCTCAGATCTGAAATGTACATACAGTGTCTCGGATCTGAAATGCACATACAGTGTCTCCGATCTGAAATGTACATACAGTGTCTCGGATCTGAAATGTACATACAGTGTCTCGGATCTGAAATGTACATACAGTGTCTCGGATCTGAAATGTACATACAGTGTCTCGGATCTGAAATGTACAGAAATGCACATACAGTGTCTCAGTTCTAAAATGTACATACAGTGTCTCGGATCTGAAATGTACATACAGTGTCTCGGATCTGAAATGTACATACAGTGTCTCGGATCTGAAATGTACATACAGTGTCTCGGATCTGAAATGTACATACAGTGTCTCGGATCTGAAATGTATACATGTCTCGGATCTGAAATGTACATACAGTGTCTCGGATCTGAAATGTACATACAATGTCTCGGATCTGAAATGTACATACAGTGTCTCGGATCTGAAATGTACATACAGTGTCTCGGATCTGAAATGTACATACAGTGTCTCGGATCTGAAATGTACATACAGTGTCTCGGATCTGAAATGTACATACAATGTCTCGGATCTGAAATGTACATACAGTGTCTCGGATCTGAAATGTACATACAGTGTCTCGGATCTGAAATGTACATACAGTGTCTCGGATCTGAAATGCACATACAGTGTCTCGGATCTGAAATGCATATACAATGTCTCGGATCTGAAATGTACATACAGTGTCTCGGATCTGAAATGTACGTACAGTGTTTCGGCGACTGTGTTATTCGTTGTTTCAGTCGCCCTTTTCGCCAACAAAACCATCCCCGAAGCTTAACTAACAGGTGAAAGTAAGTTATTCTCTTGGAAATTGGATTTGAACAAAATACTAAATACCTTGCCAAAGCACCAGACAGACAGCAATCACACAACATACTTAAGGTCCTAAACACGTGGGGCGGTGGGGTTGCCAAGTGGGTAAAGCGTTTGCTCGTCACACCGAAGACCCGGGTTCGATTCCCCACATGGGTACAATGTGTGAAGCCCATTTCTGGTGTCGCCCGCCGTGATGTTGCTGGAATATTGCTAAAAGCGGCGTAAAACTAAACTCACTCACTCACTCCTAAACACGTATTACATGCACCACACTCGAATAACCATGTCTTGATATAGCTGTCAGTTTGAGCCCCCATTAGACATAGGTGTAGTTCTTTTGCCCAGCACCATACGTCACAACTGTAATCACCGCCTCTGTGGTGTAGTGGTTAGAGCGTGCGCCCGGAGAGCGGAAGGTCGCTGGTTCGATCCCCGGTCGCGTCATACCAAAAGACGTTAAAATATGGTACTTGTTGGTCCCTGCCTGGCGCTCAGCATTAATGGGTACAACAAGGACTGGTCGGCTCGGAGTCAGGGGTTGGGGGCTTGTGATCCTGGTACAGTGAGATCCTGGGTTTCTTAAGGGTCATCATCAGCTCAGGGCCCTTGCCCCATCTACACGCAGCCCAGATACATACTGCCCACACAGCAAATGGGACTTCTCCCAGGATGTGCTGCCAAGTCGCACCAACTAAGACATTTCCGGAAAATATGGAGACTGCCCAACACTGCAACCTTCTGCATTACCCTGAGTTTCAGAATGGCTGTGTTCCCGGTGCAGACCCCTGGCTTCCAGAGGTACCAAACCAAGGGCACCGAGAACAATGGCGAGTTGGACGATAGTTTACATGGGATGCAAGCGTAACATGTATATCTTACTTTCCCCCAGTCCTGACAATGTCAGTGCTCTCAAAGGGGGAAGAAAATTCAATAACATAAAAATGTCATTGGCTTTGTGAAAAAGGACGAATACATTTTCTTAGGCTCTATATGGGCTTTTCCCAAAGAAGTTGAAAACATCATCCTCCATGACGCTCTGGACATGTTCAGGGTGGTACTATGGTGTACCTCGGAGCCATCGTGTCGGGTAAGATACGCCTTTGGTGCCAGGGAAGTACATCAACTGACAACGTGTTCAACAGCCCCATAGAATTCATCAGATAGTCGACATTATAACATTTTCACCAACAATCTCATTTTGGTGATTGCGAGCGGGAAATGACTGGTCTTGGGTACCAAGACAAAGCCCTCTGTTTCACTTTTAAGACCAGCCGACTTTATCCAGTCAAAGGAGTCCGTTGGAGTGCTATTCTGTTCCACACACTGCATACACACACGGTGCAGTGGTTTCCCGCAAAGCTTCTCCTTCAATGACATACTCTGGGTTGACGTGGTGAATGACTTCACCTTCATCTTTACACCCATCGCTGTACCGTTTACACCCACTGCTGTACCGTTTACACCCATCGCTGTACCGTTTACACCAATCGCTGTACCGTTTACACCAATCGCTGTACCGTTTACACCCATCTGCTGTACCGTTTACACCCACTGCTGTACCGTTTACACCCATCGCTGTACCGTTTACACCCTGTACCGTTTACACCCATTGCTGTACCGTTTACACCCATTTGCTGTACCGTTTACACCCATTGCTGTACCGTTTACACCCATTTACACCCATTGCTGTACCGTTTACACCCACCGTACCGTTTACACCCATTGCTGTACCGTTTACACCCATTGCTGTACCGTTTACACCCATTGCTGTACCGTTTACACCCATCGCTGTACCGTTTACACCCATTGCTGTACCGTTTACACCCACCGTACCGTTTACACCCATTGCTGTACCGTTTACACCCATTGCTGTACCGTTTACACCCATTGCTGTACCGTTTACACCCATTGCTGTACCGTTTACACCCATTGCTGTACCGTTTACACCCATTGATGTACCGTTTACACCCATTGCTGTACCGTTTACACCCACCGCTGTACCGTTTACACCCATTGCTGTACCGTTTACACCCATTGCTGTACCGTTTACACCCATTGCTGTACCGTTTACACCCATTGCTGTACCGTTTACACCCATTGATGTACCGTTTACACCCATTGCTGTACCGTTTACACCCATTGATGTACCGTTTACACCCATTGCTGTACCGTTTACACCCATTGCTGTACCGTTTACACCCATTGCTGTACCGTTTACACCCATTGCTGTACCGTTTACACCCATTGCTGTACCGTTTACACCCATTGCTGTACCGTTTACACCCATCGCTGTACCGTTTACACCCATTGCTGTACCGTTTACACCATTGGTACCGTTTACACCCATTGCTGTACCGTTTACACCCACCGTACCGTTTACACCCATTGCTGTACCGTTTACACCCACCGCTGTACCGTTTACACCCATTGCTGTACCGTTTACACCCATTGCTGTACCGTTTACACCCATTGATGTACCGTTTACACCCACCGTACCGTTTACACCCATGGCTGTACCGTTTACACCCATTGCTGTACCGTTTACACCCATTGCTGTACCGTTTACACCCATTGCTGTACCGTTTACACCCATCGCTGTACCGTTTACACCCATCGCTGTACCGTTTACACCCATTGCTGTACCGTTTACACCCATTGATGTACCGTTTACACCCATTGCTGTACCATTTACACCCACCGTACCGTTTACACCCATTGATGTACCGTTTACACCCATAGCTGTACCGTTTACACCCATTGCTGTACCGTTTACACCCATTGCTGTACCATTTACACCCACCGTACCGTTTACACCCATTGATGTACCGTTTACACCCATTGCTGTACCGTTTACACCCATTGCTGTACCGTTTACACCCATTGCTGTACCGTTTACACCCATTGCTGTACCGTTTACACCCATCGCTGTACCGTTTACACCCATTGCTGTACCGTTTACACCCATCGCTGTACCGTTTACACCCATCGCTGTACCGTTTACATCCATTGCTGTACCGTTTACACCCATTGCTGTACCGTTTACACCCACCTACCGTTTACACCCATTGCTGTACAGTTTACACCCATCGCTGTACCGTTTACACCCATCGCTGTACCGTTTACACCCATCGTTGTACCGTTTACACCCATCGCTGTACAGTTTACACCCATCGCTGTACCGTTTACACCCATCGCTGTACCGTTTACACCCATTGCTGTACCGTTTACACCCATTGCTGTACCGTTTACACCCATGGCTGTACCGTTTACACCCATCGCTGTACCGTTTACACCCATTGCTGTACCGTTTACACCCATCGCTGTACCGTTTACACCCATTGATGTACCGTTTACACCCATCGCTGTACCGTTTACACCCATTGCTGTACATCGCCATCAGCCAAATCAATTTCAACGTTGATATCCTGTCCAACAACCTTGGCGTGCTTGAAATAGCTGAGGAATTTCTTGCTTTCGTCACGAGTCTTGACGTGACTCATCACGGGATCATCAAATACACACGGTTGTCCAAAGATACACAACATTCGTTATGAAGAGTCTCCGAATTAATTAAACCTAACCTGATTGGTATATAAAATGAATTAAGAGAAGAACAAGTCGGCTCTGACGTCAGACATGATCCCTCCAGTGATGCCGTAAAGACTCTGGATGTCCTGATTTGTCTAGTCAACTACAAAAACGGAATAAATGAAGGATTGGCACAGAAAAATTATTTGCGGCTTTGACCTTGTTTCAAGCATTTAGCTCTGGGCTCCAGATTTATACACAGTTCGTTATAAATTTTGGCATACTTGAGCTTGTCCACACTTCAAGCTGGTGTAGGCCTGGTTATCATGTCATGTGCTGAACACTGCTGGAAGTCATCGTTAAAGTCAGGTTTATGTGATCATATCAATCTTCCTATATTTTAAACTGCCATTAGTTAACGCAGTCGCTTGGAGAAACAAATATTTAAAAGTCAGTTTACGAGCATTCCGTAAACCAAATGATGGAAAAAAAGCCCTTGCCATTTTCATCTGAATTTGAAAGTTTCTCTCTTATGTTATATCAGTGTATGAAATATGCCCAAAACCCAGCCAGACATCTGGGCTGGTAACTTCAAAAACTTACCAGCCCAGAAGAGATTTAACCAGTCCTTCTTAAATACTAAATAGACAGTGCCAGTGGACACGTTATTTGAATATTGTTTTCACCTGTCCATCAGGCTGGCTAGCTGTAAAATTAGACCGTCCGGCAGAAATCTAGCCCGTCTTAATAATAATAATGTGGGTATTTATATAGCGCTACATCCAGGTACTAATACCCGCTCATGGCGCTACAATACTATAGGAGAAAAAAAAATAGTTAAAACTATTTACAGAGAGACAATTGAACATAGAAAGTCTAGTAATAGGCAAGACGAAAAAGTGGGTTTTTAGAGACGATTTAAATGTGTCCAAAGATTCAGCATTCTTGATGTGAGTGGGCAAGTTGTTCCAGAGACTGGCGGCTGCGTGTTGGAATGATCTTTTCCCATAGGATGAGAGTCGAACTTTAGGAATGACAAGTAGCTGGTGATTCTGGGATCGTAATGGTCGGGTTGGAATGTACTGACACAGAAGACTGGAGAGGTATTCAGGTGTTTGTCCATGTAGAGCTTTGAAAGTGATACATAGAATTTTGAAGTCAATCCGGAATTTGACAGGCAACCAGTGTAGAGACATCAGTGAAGGTGTGATATGATCTTTCTTGGACTTGAGGCAGACGATGCGAGCTGCTGAGTTCTGTAATTTTTGAAGTTTCTGAAGTTGAGTTGAACTGATGCCAAAGTGCAGACTGTTGCAATAGTCGAGTCGAGAGAGTATAATGGATCGAACCAAAGAATGAGCACATTCTGTTGTGATGAGATTTCTAATGGAGCTGATGGTTCGCAGATAATAGTGACAGTTCTTATAAAGATGGTTGACTTGCGATTCCAAAGACAAACTGGCATCAAGATATACACCAAGATCCTTAGTGACAGGGGAAGGTTGAATGTGAGATGTTGAAATCTTCACATTGCAGATGGAGGTTTTCTTAGTCTTTTGACACCAACTTCATGTTCCAATGTGTGTAACAGGCACTTGTGGTCAACCGTGTCAAACGCGGCACTTAGGTTGAGTAGGACTAATGCCGCCATATTGCCACTGTCCAGGATCATTCTGAGATCATTCACTAAACGAAGGAGAATGGTCTCAGTAATGTGGAATGGCCTGTATGCAGACTGGAATGGGTCAAGGATATTGTTGGATGAAATGTGATCCATTAATCTCTTAGACACTGCTCGCTCTATGACTTTAGACAAGAAACTAAGATTTGAGACCGTTAAGTAACACAGCCAGCCAAAATAAATTGGGTCTTTCTTTTTCTGAATTCAAGCATTTTGGGTTGTTTTATTCGGTCTCGTAGAACAACCAACAATGTGAGGTCTAATGGCATTCTGTACCCGGGTCAGGATACTCTTCACGTACCCAGGGTACGTTAGATCTGGGGTCAGGCTTGTTGACTGTTCGAGTTGGGTTTCATACTGCCCGGTGACGTGAGTTGTTGCTGATGTTTTAGTCTCTGCTTTGCCTGTTTTTATCAATATCAATCATTGTCAGTTTTATATTGCTGGAATATTGCAAATAACACTCACTCACCCACTCACTCACTTATTTTTGACGTGTTTTCAAATAGGCAGATTGTTTCAACAGATGACAGTTTTGGAATATGTTATAATATCACTTTCTTGGTTAAGTACAAATTCTATTACTATTACTATGGGTAATTGAGTCCCATCTGGGATTTGAACCCACACCCTCGGTGTCAGGCACCAACTCGTCACACTCACAAAATCTTTTTGTTTATTCATTCAACTAATATTTGTTCTTGTACCATTTGGTACACAGTAGGAAATGATTTTGCTGCACCGAAATAAATACACAAGAAATACGCAGTGATGAATGACTTCACGAGTATTCATGTCACATGTCGAGATGATGTATTTAGGCCTGTTCGTTTCATGACAACGGTTCAGGAAGAGCTAGGTTGGCCGATTCCACACAAATGTTTCCAAAAATGAATAAAATATAAGGCCAGCGAGTCCTCGATTGATATGTACGACGTTTATGCCACGAATGTTTGGCGCGTTCAGTGCCATTATTTGATCACTCGTAAATTATAGGCATGCAGTAAGTACTGCAGAGGTTCGTTGTGGTCAAAGGGAAGTAACTCACAAGGACATTATTTCAAGATGGCGGCGCCCATGAGAAGCATGTTATCGCGCAGTAGTCCGACAAGTATATTTGCTGCAGTTGAAGCTGCATCATGTGTTAAACGATGTAAGTCACGGACTTCGTACCTCATTATAGCTGTTAAACACCGAAATGAGTTTAAATCTTGTAGAATGGCACAACCTAGGTACAAGTAGTAGTGTTCCATGGGTAACATTACATTTACAACTTGGGCTGGTTAGGACGTAAGGTCAGTTGTTTTTATACGTTGTAGATTGTCATATTATCATAACATATCAACAATGACGTGGTTTCCATTGTACTTGGAATTAATATTTGGTATGAAATTACTGTAACACAATGGTCGGCGAATACACTTTGTATCAATATTATGGGAAACAAGCTCGTCACATTAAGGAAGCGGTCGTAAATCGTGTTATCATTTCCAAAATAATCTCATCACAAAGGGACCTTTTGTAACCTTGTATTGGAATTGTTGTGTTGAAATACTGAAACCACCCTAAACCTCTGTCTGTTTCACACTAGTAATTCCGGGTTTCAGGTTTATTGTTCCTAATGACAGTGATATGGTAAACTAGGACATTCACTGGTCATGTACTTCCAGACACACAAGAATACAGATACACACAGGCACATACAGATACACACAGACACATACAGATACACACACACACATACACATATACATAGACACATACAGACACAGTCACATACAGATACACACAGACACAGACACATACAGATACATAGACACAGAAAGACGCAGTCACATATATACACACATAAAGATCGCAGACAAACTGATACTGTATCCACATCAACCTTTTCTGAATGTCTACACTGAAAATAAGATAGCTTAAAATGGAATTTCCTGTATGTTACACGGCCATTCCTACAGCCCCTTATAGAAATGACCAGTGCCCAATCAGAGACCATCAGACAGACAGAGTCGGCCAACCAGGTCACAGCGTCTGACCACCAGCTGATCCATTTGGTCACCTGTGATGGCCAGAATGGGTTGCTGGGCACTTCTCACCTGGAATCACAACGTGCTAGAAGTAGAACAGTGTCAAAACCTCACTCTGTTTTTGTAATGTCTCTAAAGGTTCTGAATCCCATCCTGGGATTCGAACCATGGACCTTCTGATCGAGACTCGCATGCCTTGCCCACATGACCAAAGGGGTTAAACCAGTGAGGAGGCTGACAGGGTAAAGATGTCGTGTGTTGGATGACTTCGTGCCCTCTTGGGGCGGTGGGGTAGTCTAGTGGTTAAAGGGTTGGCTCGTCACGACGAAGACCCGGGTTTGAATCCCCACATGGGTACAATGAGTGAAGCCCATTTCTGGTGTCCCCCGCCATGATATTGCTGGAATATTGCTAAAAGCGGCGTAAAACCAAACTCAGTCAGTCAGTCACGCCCTCTTATGTGTTTCAGCTGTTACATGGTGCTGCATGCAGTACAACTATACACGGAGGCATCTCACAGCCGCAGCAGGCTCGTCCTCAAGTACAGCTGAGTCAGCCAATTCTTCAGCTTCACCCTCATCAAGTCTGTCAGCACAGCCAAGCAGCATTCCAGATGAACACTTGGCTGAAGGTCAAAAGACATCGGGAGAACCACAACGGAATGTTAGCATGACAAAAGGTATGAAGTAACAAAAGCCAGCACTGAATGGGTACCTGTTAGGATGATAATAGTGACTTTTAGCGCTAAACTGGTGGCTGAAGGTCACATGACATCAGGAGAACCACAACGGAATGTTAGCATGACGAAAGGTATGAGTGAGTGAGTGAGTTTAGTTTTACACCACACTCAGCAATATTCCAGCTATATGGCGGCGGTCTGTAAATAATCGAGTCTGGACCAGACAATCCAGTGATCAACAGCATGAGCATAGATCTGCGCAATTGGGAACCGATGACCTCTGTCAACCAAGTCAGCGAGTCTGACCACCAGATCCCGTTAGTCTCCTCTTACAACAAGCATGGGTTACTGAAGGCCAATATTCTAACCCGGACCTTCACGGGTACGAAAGGAATGAAGTAACAAGTGCCAGCAGTGAATGGGTACCCGGTAGGATGATAGTAGGGACTGTTAACCTTCTAGCACTGAACAGGCACCTTTAGTTGCATACTCCCCAGGGAGCTGAGAATGTTAATCAAGTCCACACTGATATGCACAATGTCAAGTTGATAATTAGATGCGGTCAGAAAATCCAGTATACCACAAAAACATGCTAATGAATATGTATCACAATACATTTAGAAAAAATCCAGTATATTGCATTTTTCAAGTGACAAGTCAAAATGATCAAAAACAGTACTTAACTGTTTCAGTCCTGTGATTTAAAAAGTGAAACTATTCTAACAGCTTCTGGAATATACTGAGTTCCCATAGCAACATCCAACAATATGTTGGAGGGAGAAGTCCATTGTATCAGTACTCTTGCTAACTTCGAGCAATATATTGTGGTACCAGCACACAAAGTCAGGCCAAGTAAAAAAATGTTGTGGTTCCAATTACACCTCTTTAAAATTTAGGGTAGGTAGGTAGGAATTTTTGTTTTTCCACATTTTATTTAGAAGTAAAAAAACAACTCAAACTAAGAACACATTTATCAATGTGTAATTGTTTATACAATCAAGCTTATAGGCATCATGTCGACTTTCTCTATCAGAATGATCGATGTCTGTCGGTGCTGGGAATAAAAAATGGTATCTGAAAGCTTATTTTATTCATACCGCTTAAAAAAATAGATCCGGCACCAGAATTCAAGGGTCGGTCGGGTAATCGGAACCACAACATTTTTTATTAGGCCTCAATGGCCTAACCCACTCAGCCATCACATTGTGGAGCGGTGGCTGAGTGGGTTAGATGGCTGACTTTGTGTGCTGGCAATTAGGTGCCTGCCTTGAGGGTGTGGTTTCGAATCCCAGATAGGACTCAACCCAATAAAAGTACTAGAATCTGTACTTTACTCAATTACTAAAAAAAGTGCATTCCCAAATATAACCTGGTACATTTGACCACTTTCTAAATGGCATTGTGTATTCATAATATATTGTGGTAAGTGTCACAATACTTGAATCATTTTTGCAATATGAAGTCAGGCCAGTACTCATCTCTTTTAACATAAAAACAGCCTTTCAGGTTTTGCCAACATTGCCAAGAATTATGTGTTTTTTCTGGGTACAGTATGAAGCAGTGATAGATCTAGCTAAAGTGCAGAAAGTTTTGAGGACGATGAGACCTGTGATAGTTAACTTGAACATCATTTATCTCACCACAATCAATGTTTGACTTGCAACACATACATAAACCCCCCATGTCCTGTACAGATGGCCAGCACTGGCGTCTCCTCATGAAGCCAGACCAGCCGCCAGACGCCCGGACGCTGAGGGTCGCCATCATTGGTATACCCAACTCAGGGAAGTCCACACTCACCAACAGACTCATGGGCTGGAAGGTGAGCTACTGAACCTAAGAGTGTGCGTGGGAGTGAGGTTAGGTGAAATTGGGTTTTACGTTGTGCTTGAGAATATTTCGCTCATATGACGACGTGCATGCGTGTGTATGTGTATGTGCGGCTGCTTGTACTAGCCCAGACTTAAGCTGGTTTTATAGTGCTAGCCCACTGAGATACCATGCCGCAGTGAAGCATGAATACCCCATTCAGACATATTATACTGACTCAGAGCTGACCAGTCCTTGTTGTACCGATTAATGCCGAGCACCAGGCAGGGACCAACAAGTACCATATTTTAACGTCTTTTGTATGACGCGACCGCGGATCGAACCTGCGACCTTCCGCTCTCCGGGCGGACGCTCTAACCACTACACCACGGAGGCGGTCACTGAACCTAAGAGTGTGTGCGGGTGTGAGCAAGGCCATTGTTTCAAATTTATATAATCTGTAGTAAATTATACGTCACATGAAGCTATAGATTTTAAAGGAGGGCCTCAAGAGTTCTGTCAGGGCCTGCAGCTTGTGAAGTCTGTGGCTCCTCATGGCAACCTGGCAGTTATCTCAGACACTGGAATGTGGCACTGTCTTAATATACATACACCAAGTGTGGAACCTGCTTCTGGTGTTACTACTATGTTATATTAGACTGAATACTCAAATAATAGATATGTGTAACCATTTTAAAACATTTTGTTTTTAATTTTTTACACTTTTTATCCCCCCGGCATGTAATGCGGGGGGATATAGTCGACGCCTAGTCCATCTGTCTGTATGTCCATAATCATTTTGTTTTTGCATAACTCAAAAACTCAATATTTTTCAACAAAAATTGGTAGATGTATCAAACAGAACCTAAGGGGGGTGCCTTTTGCTATTTACAGAGTTTTGTCATTTTTATTTTTCTCGTTTTCCATCGAAACATTTTGGACTTAGTCTTAAAAGCTTAAAGGGAGTGGTGTGCTTCGTTTCAGGAGCATAACTAAAAAAACGTTCAATATTTTTCTGCAAAACTTTGTAGATATATCAAACAGAACCTAAAGTGATGCCTTTTGCTATTTACAGACTTTTGTGATTTATTATTTTCTCGGTTTCCATGGAAACGATTCGGACTTAGTCTCAAAAGGGAGGGGTGGATTTCGTTTCCAGAGCACAACTCGAAAACTTCTTAATATCTTTCAGCAAAACTTGGCAGATATGTGAGGCAGATCCCAAAGTGGTGCCTTTTGCTATTTACAAATTTTTAGGATGTTTATTTTTCCCCGGTTTCCCTGGAAAGATTCAGACTTAGTCTCAAAGTCAAATGGGAGAGGTTGCCTTCGTTTCCGGAGCACAACTCGAAAACCGATCAATATCTTTCTACAAGACTTGGTAGATATATCAAACATAAGCTAAAGTGGTGCCTTTTGCTATTAACAGATGTTTGGCATTTTTCTTTTTCTTGTAAACGTTTTGGACTTAGTCTCAAAAGGGAGGGATGAGCTTCGTTTCCGGAGCACAACTCGAAAACCGTTCAATATCTTTCAAGAGAACTTGGCAGATATATGAGACATATCTTGAATTGGTGCCTTTTGCTATTTGCAGATTTTTGGCTTTTTTATTTTTCATAATTTCCATGGCAACGATTTGGACATAGTCCAAATAAATCAAGTTGGACTTTAAGTAACTGTCAGTTGATTTGTTCTTTCAAATTTATGTGGTCCGGGGAGATTTGTCATCTTCTGATGACTCTTGTTATCCCCCGCAATGTGTTTTGCGGGGGGTATTAAAATGTACTCCGTCCATGCGTCCGTCCGTCCGTGCACATTTGTCTTTTCCGGAGCAGAACTCTAAAACCGTTCAATATTTCTTCACCAAACTTGGTCCATGGATAGATCTGGTAGTGTACTGGTGCCTTTTGGTAGTTTTGGAATTCTGAATAAAATATTTTTGGCGTTTCCATGGCAACAAGTTTGACATAGACTGAAATTGGTGGTAGTGCCATTTTCTGGAGCAGAGGGCCGGTGGGGTAGCCTAGTGGTTAAAGCGTTGGCTCGTCACGCCGAAGACCCGGGTTCGATTCCCCACATGGGCACAATGTGTTAAGCCCATTTCTGGTGTCCCCCGCCGTGATATTGCTGGAATATTGCTAAAAGCGGCGTAAAACTAAACTCAGTCAGTCAGTCAGTTCTGGAGCAGAACTTTTAAAACCTTTCAATACTCTCCTTCCACTTTTCTATATACACACCTAAATATTTGAAATAATCATACCTCGTAGACATAATCATGAAGAGTATTTTGCCATTGCGGGGGATATTGATGACTTTGTCTTCTTGTTTTCATTTGGTTTCAAAGCTCGGTTGTTCACTTACTGGTGTTATAGGTATCCGCTGTATCCAAGAAGGTTCACACAACAAGACAGAACTCAATGGCCGTCCACACAGAAGGAAATACACAGATTGTAAGTAGCCATTAGGTTGGTTGAATAGAGTAAAGGAATATTGTAGGGTGAGATCTGGTTGAATAGAGTAATTGAATATTGTAGTGTGAGATCTGGTTGAATAGAGTAATTGAATATTGTAGGGTGAGATCTGGTTGAATAGAGTAAATGAATATTGTAGGGTGAGATCTGGTTGAATAGAGTAAATGAATATTGTAGGGTGAGATCTGGTTGAATAGAGTAAAGGAATATTGTAGAAGTGAGATCTGGTTGAATAGAGTAAACTAATATTGTAGGGTGAGATCTGGTTGAATAGAGTAAAGGAATATTGTAGGGTGAGATCTGGTTGAATAGAGTATATGAATATTGTAGGGTGAGATCTGGTTGAATAGAGTAAAGGAATATTGTAGAAGTGAGATCTGGTTGAATAGAGTAAAGAATATTGAATATTGTAGAAAACTAATATGAGATCTGGTTGAATAGAGTAAATGAATATTGTAGAAGTGAGATCTGGTTGAATAAATGAGTAAAGGTTGAATATTGTATTGTAGGTGAGATCTGGTTGAATAGAGTAAAAGGAATATTGTAGGGTGAGATCTGGTTGAATAGAGTAAATAATATTGTAGGGTGAGATCTGGTTGAATAGAGTAAAGGAATATTGTAGGGTGAGATCTGGTTGAATAGAGTAAAGGAATATTGTAGAAGTGAGATCTGGTTGAATAGAGTAAAGGAATATTGTAGGGTGAGATCTGGTTGAATAGAGTAAAGGAATATTGTATTGTAGGGTGAGATCTGGTTGAATAGAGTAAAAAATCTGGTAATATTGTAGGTGAGATCTGGTTGAATAGAGTAAAGGAATATTGTAGGGTGAGATCTGGTTGAATAGAGTAAATAGAATATTGTAGGGTGAGATCTGGTTGAATAGAGTAAAAAGGAATATTGTAGGGTGAGATCTGGTTGAATAGAGTAAAAGAAATGAATATTGTAGGGTGAGATCTGGTTGAATAGAGTAAATGAATATTGTAGGGTGAGATCTGGTTGAATAGAGTAAATGAATATTGTAGGGTGAGATCTGGTTGAATAGAGTAAATGAATATTGTAGGGTGAGATCTGGTTGAATAGAGTAAATGAATATTGTAGGGTGAGATCTGGTTGAATAGAGTAAAAGTAAAGGATATTGTAGGGTGAGATCTGGTTGAATAGAGTAAATGAATATTGTAGGGTGAGATCTGGTTGAATAGAGTAAATGAATATTGTAGGGTGAGATCTGGTTGAATAGAGTAAATGAATATTGTAGGGTGAGATCTGGTTGAATAGAGTAAATGAATATTGTAGGGTGAGATCTGGTTGAATAGAGTAAATGAATATTGTAGGAGATCTGGTTGAATGAGATCTGGTTGAATAGAGTAAATGAATATTGTAGGGTGAGATCTGGTTGAAAATGTGAGATCTGGTTGAATAGAGTATATGAATATTGTAGGCAGAGGCCTGGTTGAATAGAATGAGAATAGCTGAATGTGTCCTGTTCGACAGACAGGGAATTCTGATTGAATAGCCAGGCACCTGAGGTCTGGGGGGACTGAAATATGTTAATAATTCTGTTTGTGTTGAGGGGAAGTGAATGATATTAATAGTTTGTGTACGTTGGCCTGGATACATGTCCTCATACATGCATGTTGCAAACTTTAAATACTACTACCTCTAAAGCATATTTAAAGAAAGAGTCTTGCTTCATGATTCGAGTGCAACATAGTATTAGGTCTAACTGACCTTTCAGTTCCTTCATTGTAAATATGATTGTGTCATTGATTACAGGTATTCATCGACACACCTGGCATCATGCATCCCATGGAGAAGAAAAGGTACAGAGATACAGCAGTGTAGCATCATGTACTTTTCTAATGAAGTAATTTCTTAATTAAAGGGAAAATATATACACAGACATTGGAACATACAAACCTATATAAAGAAATCAGTAAACGACCAGAAAAGATCGCTGAGAAATCAGTAAATTATATCCAAACATGCAGTATATTTTGGAAGTAGAAAGGGTGAAATACATGGCAGCAGTAACAAATATCAAACCCTGTATTAAGACGTTATTACATGAGTTTTCCGTTCGCCAGTCATATCAGCCCTGATATGGTAGTCGAGGGCTTATATGACTGGCGAAAGGGAAACTGTAATATCATAACCTTTTTATCAGACACCACATCAAGGGACGTAACACTAAAATAAACTAGGCTCCATCTATTGAAGTTTCGAGCATTTGCGTGTGTTCATTCCGTACCAGTTTAGTAGCTGGGCAATACGGCAGTCTTAGTAAACTTAGGCTCAGTATTATTTGTTACACTGCTATACTGAGTCTAACTAAACCTAGTAGAAGGTCGCATCAGCTAACCTTTGAGCAACCTATGACCGTCCAATCAAACGCGAGGCTGCTGAACGGACTGAACCAATCAGACAACAACTACTTGTTAGGGTTCGGCAGGACTTACAAAACGTTTTTTGGATTTTCTCTTACCTGGTCACTGCCACTGATCTATCAACAAAGGAAAATCCACATAAAACACAGATGTTTGACCTGCAGTATATACGCTTATAGGTTTCTAATGACATCGTTACTGTTTGCTTATATTTTCGCAAGATGACATCCTTGAATATTGACAAAAGCGCTATTTTCAGCGACTCGAAAGTGATCGTGCGGAAAATAGCATTCGGAATCGTTCGAGATTTTGAGGTAAAGGTTCAAACGGTAATTGCGAATGTTAACTTTCGCGATTTGGTAAGCTGTGTTCTGATTGGTCAGTCCAAAAGGTTACCTGACGCAACCTTCTACTAGCTTTTGTTACACTCAGTATAGCAGTGTAACGAATAATACTGAGCCTAAGTTTACTTAGACTGGGCAATACGGCTCATATGGATTTTCGGCCCTGGGGCTGATATGCATTTTCAGCCCAGGTGGTCAATATGGACAGCCAGCATTATATGTGCAAAATGGTCCATATTATTCACAGGTGTATGATAATAAATGTTAAAGCACATGCAAAGGTCTGCCAACAGACCGTGTTCAATGCTGCCTGGCATTTGGTATATTTAATTATGTATCCAAAATGTAGTTGAGTTGAGCATGTGTCAACACTGTTGAGTACAACCTTGGAATTAGGATTGTCTACTTTGTTTCAGACATGGCCTGGAGAAGAGCCACTTCCTGGACCCAGCTCGAAGTCTGGACCAGGCTGACATAGGTAAACAGCGTCAAATACAATAATGATAATGTTCTGTTTAGGTATTGTGTGTGCTTATTTCCGTTCTTTTAGTTGCTGAGTGTTAGAATGGTTCCTGCAAACACACATGACTTTGTGGACAGTTGTAAGAATGTGTAAAACTCATGCCTTGTCCACCACATATCGAGCAATTGTAGTCAGCTGGGCTGTTGACATATGATAGGTAACATCCATAGATATGCTTGTAATGAAGGGTTAGTTGTCACTGTAGAGAGTCAGCTTTAGACTTAGGACGTGGAACATATTGAGATTGTTTTGTGACGTAGAGATATATCGATTCAGAAAGTTAGGAATGCACAACGTTGTAAAGGTAAACTGAAAAAAAATGAATTTTAACTAAGAATAAACGTTAACTTGTTTAACTAAGAATTCCACTAGTAGTTGTTTCTGCTGATTAGTGTTGTTTCTGCTGGATCAATCATTGCTTCCAGTCAATGGATCAGTGTTCTGTGCTTTTCACTGAGGTGTCTGTGCTTCAGTGAGGTGTCTGTGTCTGTGCTTCAGTGAGGTGTCTGTGTCTGTGCTGAGGTGTCTGTCTGTGCTTCAGTGAGGTGTCTGTGTCTGTGCTTCAGTGAGGTGTCTGTCTGTGCTTCAGTGAGGTGTCTGTGTCTGTGCTTCAGTGAGGTGTCTGTGTCTGTGCTTCAGTGAGGTGTCTGTGTCTGCTTCAGTGAGGTGTCTGTCTGTGTTTCAGTGAGGTGTCTCTCTGTGCTTCAGTGAGGTCTGTCTGTGCTCTGTGTTTGTGTCTGTGAGGTGTCTGTGTCTGTGCTTCAGTGAGGTCTGTGCTCTGTGTCTGTGCTTCAGTGAGGTGTCTGTGTCTGTTTCAGTGAGGTGTCTGTGTTTCAGTGGGTGTGTTGGTGGATGTGTCAGACGCCTGGAAGAGGGACCGTCTGGACCCTGTAGTGTTGAGGCATCTTCATCTGAACCCCCACATACCGTCAGTCCTCATCCTCAACAAGGTGAGACATCCAGCCGCAGTGCTGGTAGTTGTGGGGTGGTTCTCTCGGTACTGGTACTGAATAACTGTGTTCTGAATAACAGGGTTATATGGTCCAGACTAACAGGGACCAGAGTAACAGGGTCCAGACTAACAGGGTCCAGAGTAACAGGGTCCAGACTAACAGGGTCCAGAGTAACAGGGTACAGAGTGACAGGGACCAGACTAACAGGGTCCAGAGTAACAGGGACCAGACTAACAGGGTCCAGAGTAACAGGGTCCAGAGTGACAGGGTCCAGACTAACAGGGTCCAGAGTAACAGGGTCCAGAGTAGGGTAACAGGGGTCCAGAGTAACAGGGTCCAGACTAACAGGGTCCAGACAGGGTCCAGAGTAACAGAGTAACAGGGTCCAGAGTAACAGGTACCAGAGTAACAGGGTCCAGAGTGACAGGGACCAGACTAACAGGGTCCAGAGTAACAGGGTATAGAGTAACAGGGTCCAGAGTAACAGGGACCAGACTAACAGGGTCCAGAGTGACAGGGACCAGACTAACAGGGTACCAGAGTAACAGGGTACAGAGTGACAGGGACCAGAGTAACAGGGACCAGAGTGACAGGGTCCTGGGACCGGGAAGAGTAACAGGGGCCAGAGTAACAGGGACTAGAGTAACAGGGACCAGAGTAACAAGGTACAGAGTAACAGGGACCAGAGTAACAGGGACTAGAGTAACAGGGACTAGAGTAACAGGGTCCAGAGTAACAGGGTCCAGAGTGACAGGGGTCCAGAGTAACAGGGACCAGAGTAACAGGGACCAGAGTAACAGGGACCAGAGTAACAGGGACCAGGGACCAGAGTAACAGAATAACAGGTACCAGAGTAACAGGGACCAGAATAACAGGGTACAGAGTAACAGGGACCAGAGTAACAGGGACCAGAGCGACGAGGGTCCAGAGTAACAGGGTCCAGAGTGACAGGGACCAGAGTGACAGGGACCAGAGTAACAGGGACCAGAGTAACAGGGACCAGAGTAACAGGGTCCAGAGTAACAGGGACCTGAGTAACAGGGACCAGAGTAACAGGGACCAGGGACCAGAGTAACAGAATAACAGGTACCAGAGTAACAGGGACCAGAATAACAGGGTACAGAGTAACAGGGACCAGAGTAACAGGGACCAGAGCGACGGGGTCCAGAGTGACGGGGTCCAGAGTAACAGGGACCAGAGCGACAGGGTCCAGAGTGACAGGGTCCAGAGTGACAGGGTCCAGAGTGACAGGGACCAGGGACCAGAGCGACAGGGTCCAGAGTGACAGGGTCCAGAGTAACAGGGACCAGAGTAACAGGGTCCAGAGTAACAGGGACCAGAGCGACAGGGGTCCAGAGTGACAGGGTCCAGAGTGACAGGGACCAGAGTAACAGGGTCCAGAGTAACAGGGACCAGAGTAACAGGGACCAGAGTAACAGTGTACAGAGTAACAGGGACCAGAGAAACAGGGACTAGAGTAACAGGGACCAGAGTAACAGGGTCCAGAGTGACAGGGACCAGAGTAACAGGGTCCAGGGTAGAGAGTAACAGGGACCAGAGTAACGGGGTCCAGAGTGACAGGGGTCCAGAGTGACAGGGACCAGGGACCAGAGTAACAGGGGCCAGAGTACCAGGGACTAGAGTAACAGGGACCAGAGTAACAGTGTACAGAGTAACAGGGACCAGAGAAACAGGGACTAGAGTAACAGGGACCAGAGTGACGAGGTCCAGAGTGACAGGGACCAGAGTAACAGGGACTAGAGTAACAGGGACCAGAGCGACGGGGTCCAGGGACCAGAGTAACAGGGTCCAGAGTAACAGGGTCCAGACTCACAGGGTCTAGGGACCAGAGTAACAGGGTCCAGGGACCAGAGTAACAGGGACCAGAGTAACGGGGACCTGAGTAACATGGACCAGAGTAACAGTGTCCAGGGACCAGAGTAACAGAGTAACAGGTACCAGAGTAGCAGGGACCAGAATAACAGGGACCAGAGTAACAGGGACCTGAGTAACAGGGACCAGAGTAACATGGTCCAGACTAACAGGGACAGGGACCAGAACAACAGGGACCAGACTAATGGGCTAAATAATTTGTTATATTTCAATTTATCAGAATGTTTTCGATATATATGTAGAATCAATATCCACTACATTTCAGTATTTATAGAAAGAATTGTTTGTTTAAAAAGTCATTAAAATTGTATTTTCCACTTGATCAGTGCTAAGGAAAAGTTTCACCAAGCTTTATATTTGGAGTTTTGTGTTCCACAGATTGATAATGTACAGGAGAAGGAAACACTCCTCCAGAGTACGCGATGTTTGACGGAGGGGATCGTTAATGGTACCCCGATCAAAGCAACACCAATGAGACAACACAAGAAGCAGGAAATCAACTTGAAGGAGATGTTCAACCAGTATGAACACAATACCAAGGGAAGTGGAGCCGACGCGTCTGAGACGGGTGACTTCTCCGACAGGGAGATGAAGAATGTGGACAACAGGAGAAAGGACAGTGGGGACAGTGATGCAGAAACAAGGTCAGAACAGTTCGAGAAACGTCACATCCTGCCACTAGGGTCGGAGGTCAAGGACAGTGATGCATTACCAAATAAGGCAATACGACAGAAGATTCATCAGTCTCGAGGCTGGCCTCACTTTGACCGTGTGTTTATGGTGTCTGCGCAGACTGGAGACGGCATTCTTGAGGTCAAGGTAGGGCAATGGTGAAGCTGGCAGCAACAGTAGTGTGAGGGTCAGTAGGCTGATGTCTGACCACGCGCATGGTCTGGTGGTTAGAATATCTTCCCACAGTGTGGAAGGTCGGTGGTTCCACCCGATACCAAAGTGTGTTAAATTGTGGTACTTGTTGTTACTCTGCCTGAACTCTTGAGTGAGTGAGTGAGTTTCGTTTTACGCCGCACTCAGCAATATTCCAGCTATATGGCGGCGATCTGTAAATAATCGAGTCTGGACCAGACAACCCAGTGATCAACAGCATGAGCATCGATCTGCTCAATCGGAAACTGATGACATGTGTCAACCAAGTCAGTGAGCCTGACCACCTGATCTCGTTAGTCAACTCTTACGACAAGCATAGTCGCCTTTTGTGGCAAGCATGGGTTGCTGAAGACCTATTCTACCCCGGATCTTCACGGGTCTTGAATATGGTTATGAATGCTATCTATCTATAACAATGTACAGTTATTGCATGTGTGCTTGTCCAGGACTACCTGATGTCATGTGCGGCTCCCGGAGACTGGGACTACCACAGCAGCATCGTCACCGAGGATGACACATTCCACATCGCCAGGACCTGTGTCTGGGAGAAGATGCTGGATAATCTTCCTAATGAAATACCTTACCAGCTCTACCCGGTTAGTACCAGTTTGGGTTTGTTTACACCAGTTAGCTGTAGTGTATACTAGTTCTACATGTTATTTTCTAGTTCTGTTCTCTGAATATATTTATGGCGCTACGGGACATATATCACTGGTACAAGGATCGCCATTTTGTTCCTTATGTACCTCTGGAAACAGTTGATTGCCAGCTTACCCAAGTTGTCTTAATCAAGTGATCCTCGACACGCATGCGCGCTGCCGAAGTAGCTGCACCGGGATACGGAAGGAGTGTCCAGAGTAATTCGGCGGAGTTGAAACCGCCCGAGACAAAAGGTTCTGCTTAGCCACAAGAGGAAGGTGAGCTATTGGACGGTTGGTTGTGTTTATCGATGAAGAGAGCATCACACCTGGAAGCTCGCTGGAGATTTCTGATGTGATACAGCGTTTCCTGAGGCTGGGAATACGGGACACAGAGAGCTGTTAGAAAAATAGTGTGATTGGCACCCCTGGGGCCCGGTCTCTGATGCCTTAAGGAGGAGAGTACACTTTGTAGATGTGTCGAAGTCCTAAATCGCCACACAGACATTAACACTCGGGATCAAAGTTGTCTGAGCAGGTTATCTCCCACAATCAAGAAACCCTCGAAAAGGCTGTGTAATGCACATGCATTCCATGATGAAGTCGCTTTTATCGGTCCGGAGGAGTCCAGCACGGAGGGCAGCCACCACCTTGTGTATACTAGTTCTACATGTTATTTACTAGTTCTGTTCGGTATTTATGTTATATCGATATGTTCCATCTGGTTTGTTATGCTTTAACTAAATATGAATAACCTCCATGCTGCTTGTACCAGTTTTTCCTGGTCTGTACCGCTCTACTTGGTATGTAAATTCCCTCCCAAAGAAGTTCCATCTGGTTTGAACTTGTTCTAATGAGTTTGCATCATCTCAATAGCTTGAGGGAGTAATTCAAAGACTCTCCCTGTATTGTGGTTGATAATGGTCAATAGGGCTGGATATTGTGATATGTTGCAATAACTTAAGAGCTATGGCAATACATATAGATATATATTGACTAGAAGGTTTCTGCCCAAGTACATACATAATAAATTCATAATAGCTCTCTGTGTGCGACATATCATTACTTTTCCATTCCGCAGGATCCAGTATCATCTTAGTTAATGCTACACCATACTTTCAGGCTCTATTGTGTATGGCTGTATGCAGTTGGTTTACAGATAAATAAAATGATATAGAGCCTTAATGTGGAATGTTTAAATGAAGTATTGCAACAACGTTTAGCGAACATAATGAAAAGGTAACAGTATAACATGATTTTCATGGTCAGTGTTGTTTGCTTCAACAGAATACACTTCAATGCAGTATGGGGGCGGTGGGGTAGCCTAGTGGTTAAAGCAATGGCTCGTCACGCCGAGGACCCGGGTTCGAGTCCCCACATGGGTACAATGTGTGAAGCCCATTTCTGGTGTCTCCTGCCATGATGTTGCTGGAATATTGCTAAAAGCGGCGTAAAACCATACTCAGTCAGTCAGTCAGTCAGTCAGTCAATGCAGTATGTAATTATTGTTACGGTATGTCAGTGATTCATTCAGATTCAACTCCAATATAAACATGTCTTACTAATAAGTCCAAATAAACTACTTGAGGTCGTGGCGACCCTCCCTATGACTTTTTGACTGGCATTACACAGTCCTAAATTTATCCTTGAAAATGTCACCCATTATGAAACAAAAACAAAATAATGTGAATTTGAAAATGGTCACAAGCCAGACGCCTACAAAACCAAATAAAAGGGTTCATTTGAACATTTGGCACATATGAAACTTTTTGGTAGAACATTTGGCTCTTTTGGGGCCACTAATAAAGATACTTCCACTTGTAAAATGTTACATGAAACCGACAGAAATAAAATAAATAAATGGAACTTTTAGAGCCCATTTTGTTGCGAGGGAAATCAAGGGCTGATAATTCAAAGGGAGCTAACTCTGTATAACCCAATATATTGCAGAATCTGAACCGAGTTTCTGTACCGGTATATACCGGTTTACCGTTAACGTTGCTCAGTTCTAGTGGTCAATGAGAGTCGAACCAGATGGACCTGTGAAGATCCGGGTACGGATTGGTCTTCAGCAAACCATGTTTGTCGTACGAGGTGACTAACGGGATCGGGTGGTCAGGCACAACGTTTTCAGATCCTATACAGGCAAACTTTATGGATAGAAAACATCTTTAGTCGGATGATGCGATGTTTCGATACAGATTCTTGTATCAAAACGTCTTTCTTGACAATGATACAAGAATCTGTATCGAAACATCTTTCTTGACAATGATACAAGAATCTGTATCGAAACATCTTTCTTGACAACGATACAAGAATCTGTATCGAAACATCTTTCTTGACAATGATACAAGAATCTGTATCGAAACATCTTTCTTGACAATGATACAAGAATCTGTATCAAATTGTTTCTTGACACCGATACAAGGATCTGTATCGAAACGTCTTTCTTGACACCGATACAAGAATCTGTATCGAAACGTCTTTCTTGACACCGATACAAGAATCTGTATCAAAACGTCTTTCTTGACAACGATACAAGAATCTGTATCGAAACGCGTCTTTCTTGACAACAAGAATCGATACAAGAATCTGTATCGAAAACGCCTTTTCTTGACAATGATACAAGAATCTGTATCGAACGTGTCTTTCTTCGAACGTCTTTTCTTGACAACGACAAGAATCTGTATCAAACGTTTCTTGACAACGATACAAGAATCTGTATCGAACGTCTTTTTTTGACAATAAACGATACAAGAATCTGTATCGAAACGTCTTCTTGACAACGATACAAGAATCTGTATCGAAACGCCTTTTCTTGACAACGATACAAGAATCTGTATCAAACGCTCTTTCTTGATGAACCCATACAAGAATCTGTATCGAACACGATACAAGAATCTGTATCGAACTGCTCTTTCTTGAACGATACAAGAATC
The DNA here is from genome assembly GCF_003918875.1 of Haliotis rubra. Classification (NCBI taxonomy): domain Eukaryota; kingdom Metazoa; phylum Mollusca; class Gastropoda; order Lepetellida; family Haliotidae; genus Haliotis; species Haliotis rubra. The sequence goes on from NW_025766115.1 coordinate 577,247, forward strand.
TGTATCGAAGCGCTCTTTTCTTGACGACAAGAATCTGTATCAGCCTAAACATCTTTCTTGACAACGATACAAGAATCTGTATCGAACGTCTTTCTTGACAACGATACAAGAATCTGTATCAAACGCCTTTCTTGACAAACGATATACAAGATAAAAGAATCTGTATCGACAAGAATCTTTCTTTGACAACGATACAAGAATCTGTATCGAAAACGCCTTTTCTTGACAGCGATACAAGAATCTGTATCGAAACGCCTTTTCTTGACAACGATACAAGAATCTGTATCAAAACGCCTTTTCTTGACAACGATACAAGAATCTGTATCGAAACGCCTTTTCTTGACAACGATACAAGAATCTGTATCGAAACGCTCTTTCTTGACAATTTCTTGGACGATACAAGAATCTGTATCGAACGTCTTTCGCCTATTTACAACGATACAAGAATCTGTATCAAACGCTCTTTCTTGACAGCGATACAAGAATCTGTATCGAAACGATGATACAAGAATCTTTCTTGACAACGCGGTATACAAGAATCTGTATCAAAAATCTGTATCGGCCGTCTTTCTTTTCTTGACAACCATACAAGAATCTGTATCAAAACGCTTTTCTTCTCTGACACACGCGTCTACAAATGATACAAGAATCTGTATCGAAACGTCTTTCTTGACACCGATACAAGAATCTGTATCAAAACGTCTTTCTTGACAACGATACAAGAATCTGTATCAAAACGTCGCATCATCTGAATAAAGAAGTTGTTTATCCATAAAGTTTGTCTGTATATTACTCTCCAACTTCTAAACAATGCCTAGCCTTGTGGTTAAAGCGTTCGCTCATCACCCCGAAGACCTGGGTTCGATTCCCCACATGGGTACAAAGTGTGAAGCCCATGTCTGGTGTTCCCCGTCGTGATATTGCTGGAATACTGCTAAAAAAGTGGCGTAAAACCAAAACTCACTCACTCACTCTAAACAATGCCACTCAAAAAAAGTTTCAGATTCTGTTGTCCTGATGGGGGAATTCTGGTTAGAATAAATCCTCAGAAACAGAAACTTGTTATAAGGTTAAAATGGAGATCAGGGAGACAGACTTTGTAACATGGCTGATTCCAAGTTTCAAAATGAAACATCGCTCATGTTTTCAGTAACAGATTTGCCTGACCCAGATTTGATTATTAATGAGCTGCTTTGACTTAATTGGAAGAGAGCTAACTGCAGTGTTACAAAGTAAGTCACACAGATACTGACTTGAATGGAACACAACGTCAACAATTCTGAAATAAAGAACGTAGTGTCCTAACTCAGTGTGTGTTCTTCCTACAGGAGATCATGGTGTGGGATGTGGACCAGGATGACAATCTGGACATTGTGATGGACATCGTGAGTCAGCGGCCATATCACCTGGTACGTGGATCCGGTTTTTGTCATTCAAAACGAAAAATTGGTACAGGAAGAATTTCAGTACATGTGCAGTACAGGTGGCTGAATACTATTCTGGCCTCATTTGGTTATACCGATATTATAAATTGTGTTGTCCATGTTCCTGAATTTACCTAAATATCTTTGAACATGCTAAACTGAGGAAGCCAACTTTGTGTGTATGACTCTGACAGTATATTTTGTTAAAATCATTACAGTATTAGTTTGTTGTTATTAAGTCCTTGGTGCCGCCTCCATGGTGTAGTGGTTAGAGCGTCCTCCCGGAGAGCAGAAGGTCGCTGGTTCGATCCCCGACCGCGTCATACCAAAAGACGTTAAAATATGGCACTTGTTGGTCCCTGTCTGGCGCCCGGCATTAATGGGTACAACAAGGACTGGTCAGCTCGGAGTCAGTATAATGTGTCTGAGTGGGGTATTCACTGGGCTAGTGGGCTAGCACTATAAAACCAGCTTCAGTCTGGGCTAGTACAAGCAGCCTCACATACACATACACACGCATGCACGTCGTCATATGAGCGAAATATTCTCAAGCACGACGGAAAAACCCAATTTCACCTCAGTATTTAAGCTGAAAATATTTTACCATTGTGACGGCAACTTTAGGCCAGCTTGTTGACAGCAGACTGATGGCCAAATGTCAGGCCAAGCTTAATTGTTTTTTGAGACTGACTTAAGTTTAAACAATTTCAAAAAGCCCAAACCATTCCCATACTTGCTTGACTGAGATTGATGCTGTAGTGATCTGTTCTGTGCAGCGCACCCTGGTAGGAAGAGGAGGGGAGACAATCAAGCTCATCACAGCACAGGCAAGGCAGGAAATCATGAATGTGTTCCGCTGTGATGTCCGCCTCCATCTACACGCCAAGCCTGGATCCAAACTCCAAGAGAAGATGAGGCAACGCAGACCTCATCGACATGTGCGGCCGTTCAACAGGGGAAGATGAGGCAACGCAGACCCCATCGACATGTGCCGCCGTTCAGCATGGGAAGATGAGGTGTGACCTCATCGACATGTCCGGCCGTTCAGCAGGGGAAGATGAGGCAACGCCGACCCCATCAACATGTGCGGCCGTTCAGCAGGGGAAGATGAGGCATCGCAGACCTCATCGACATGGGCGGCCGTTCAGCAGGGGAAGATGAGGCAACGCAGACCCCATCGACATGTGCGGCCGTTCAGCAGGGGAAGATGAGGCGTGGAACACCGCATTAAAATTTACACCTCCATCTACAAATCAAGGTTGATCCAAGCTGCCAGACAAGATGAAGCAAGGCAGAGCTTTTGGCAGGGGAAAACATTCAGAATATAACTAACGATCACAACACTAAATTATTGAGTTATCAGCCATGTTGGTGTTGCTGAGACAACCCACTACAAGACATTTGATGTATACTACTCAGTGTTTACTAGGGTGAAGGCGATATCTGGTTGAGAATGTGTCCGCATACCTCAACGTCATAGCTCATGCTGGCGACCATTGCCTGGCTTAGGCTTGGTTCATTGTCGAATTATTGTGTAAAACTACATATTGCATTGTTTACAGGTACCAGACCATTCCTCCAGGCAATCTTCATTCTTAGACTATTGAAAGCCTATTAAGCTTGGAAGTATGAGATGATCATCGTAGAGCTAAGGCGACTTTGTGAGCAGGGCCGGATCCTTGCCTGTTATAGTGATATTGCCTCAGATGGTTTGTCCTGCCAGACCTGAGTTAAGTGTGTGTACATGTGAAGCCCATGAAGCCATCGTTTTTTGGCTGGAATATGTGTATTTCTAATCGTGGCATTAAAACTGTTCACTCATCCAAACCTATTGCTTGCTATATGACACTGTACCACGACTGTGCGGGTCCCTGTAATCCTGCTCCTTGCATTAGTCACAGGTCATACTGGAATACTACGCAGTGTGGCCTCATACAAGGTAAGAGGTATAGGTGTCTTCAGCACAAAAGGGGACTATGCTTGTCGTAAGAGGCGACTAACGGCATCGGGTGGTCAGGCTCGCTGACTTGGTTGACATGTCTTCGGTTCCCAATTGCGCAGATCAATGCTCATGCTGTTGATCACTGGATTGTCTAGTCCAGACTCGATTATTTACAGACCGCCATCATATAGTTGGAATATTGCTGAGTACGTGTCAAAGAAACTTTATCTGTGTTCCTCACTATTACGCTAGTATACCTTTCATCTGTACAACTTTCAACCCACCACGCTGTATGTATTCATTGTTTGTTATGTAATGTACATGGGCCAGTGGCCTATATACTACTCACTCACTCATACAAGGTAATGTGTGTAATCTTGTTTCAGAAAGTTACAGTTATAAAAGAAATGATCAGTAGTTGAAGTTGTTCTCTAACAAGGATTAAGGGGACTTAATTTGATGGTGAAGGTCCTGACATTTTCATTTTTGGAATTCACAAGATCGAAGACATTGTATTTGAGCAATGATCACCTATTACATCCAAACTGTGTTGGCAAATAAAATGGTTGAAGGAACTTGTTGGTACTGACAGTTTCCCCGTCTTTTGTTCTCTATTATCCTTGATAATCAAGTGTATACTACCAATCTTTTGATTGGGATGTCAGATGTATTTAATATACACTTCACTATCAGATTCACTTTTGTATCTTGGAAAGATGGAAAACATGCCAATTAAAAGTGGGGTAGTGAATTCTATCGCCATCCTTTCATAATTGCCCTGGATCAATCTGCTGTGAGGGCTTTGGTTTGAGTCCAGAATGAGGCGGTCATATTCATCCAATCAAATGTTCTCACCGTCAAGAGAAGTTACAGATTGGAGAAAGATGTGGATGTCTCCTCATCCTGTCCTCTGATATCGAAAACTGGTTTGCCTGGTCCAAACTTGAATTTGTGCAGACAAATTTACCACCCAAAATCCATCATTGAAAAAGAAATCACTTCACACACTGATTGAAAAACATTAATTTTATTTTTCCTGTGGCCTACATGGCAAAATCCCCTGAACATGGCCTCTTGCAGAACGTCCATCTTTCTCATTCATACAATATATAGAAAGTATAATCTTAAATATACGAGGGTGTCATATGCAATAAATGTTACAAATATATACATCAATAACACTTATCTACAGACGTAAAACCAGAGTGAGACTAAACATAATAAACAGGCTAAAACATTCTGCGATCACGTTTGTGTAGATTTATTTCTTTGCTGATATAATAACTAGCGCTGAATCCGGGTGACCTCCAAACAATCCTATAACTTCGGGTGATCTGGGTGATCTGCCTTTCAGCAAAAGTTGTATCACATCCTCCTTCAGCAACCACTGCTGACATGAAGAATCAAATATGGCTGGTCTCAAAGGGAGCTAACTCTAGATATCAGTCCCCAAAATCTGTAACCATTTCAATCAAAGTAACATTTCAGTTAAATGAACATCAAGGATTTTTAAATTATTTGCAGTTTCTCAAACTTTTCAAGTGCGAGTCTAGTTTGTTGTTATAACAAGCTAATTTTAGTTCATAATTTTTCAGTAATTACTCGACTCGTTCAAGTCGTGTTTCTATCACACGAGTACTTGATGTCTTTTATATGGCCTTTAGTTCAGTTAAAAAAAGGCATTTACAACCAAAGATTTCTTTCAACCTAACACTGTTGTTTAATGCTTAGAAAAGACTGACTGAAAACCATTAAAATTACCTTCCTCATTCCAGAAAGAAAATGTATTTGGAAATCGTAAATATTTAATTATTCTCTGGACCATCAAAAGCCAGCAGTGACATTCCCCCTCTCATGATGAACCCAATGTTCAGCAGTGAACATTGCTAAAGCACTAGTTTTCTACTTTCATTACACTTGAGCAATGAAACATATCACATACCAAAATGCATTTATTTTTTGTTTCAACATAAAAAGCACATGAACGTTTTTTACTTGTTTTTAAAAGTCTTGTGAAGTTTGTATATTTGTTATAAAATATGTTGTTTCCATGACATTAAGTAAAAACACTGATCCATCGACATTCACGAAAAGACACTGAAGTAGTAATGACGGTAATTATATCAAAATCTCTTCTATTTAGAACATTTATTTTCTGTACTTTGGGAGACAAAAACACCCTCAGTCTGCAAAACAAGCAGTGTAACAAAATTAACATGAGGTCCCACCAACCCATATATTAATTACTTTGGAGTAAACATGGCCAAATTGCCTGGAGTTGCAGTAGCGTGAAATTTTAATATAATTACTGAATACATCCACACAAACAGCAAAGTCCTTCACCTGCTTCTCTGAACTTACAGAGTCGCCTCCCCTGTACAACTAAACCATGGAATCTGCCATTGTATTTGAGACTTATCACATCTGAAATACTTTCCTTCCTTACGAACATTCTAAACCTTTAACAAATTGTTTTAGTACTATGAAAGTGAACTGTGCAATTTACGTAACTTAGAGAGTGAGCGAGTGAGTTGGGTTTTATGCCGCTTGTAGCAATATTCCAGCAATATCATGGCAGGGGACACCAGAAATGGGCTTCACACATTGTACCCATGTGGGAGAATCAAACCCGGGTCTTTGGCGTGGCGAGCGAACGCTTTAATCACTAGGCTACCCCACTGCCCCTTACGTAACTTAGTGTTGTTAGAGTAAAAATAATTATGCTTGATTTTATTTCTTTGTTTATTGGTATAATTTGTTACCATGGTTACATTATAATACTCAGGATATATCTGTTGTGTTACAGCACCTGATATAAATTCATAATAAATGATGAATGAATTTACGTTGCTTGTTATTTCGACACGAGGCGAGATGTATGAGATACAGGGGAGAAGAATCGGTTAGTCCAGAGTTTCCACAAACCATCAACATTCACAACTAGTTCACACTTAAGAAAAGAACCCATCCTTTATCAAGAATGCTGGTGTATTGTGGAGGGAGCACACGTACAAGCATCATGGCATCTGAAGGTCGACATACCGTATACAACCGTAGATAAGCTAACTTTTAAGGACCTAAAAATGCAGTATTTTCACTACACAGTAACCTTACTCGTTAGTTATGCTTTGCCTGAATCCAAAATTGTGTCACCAAAGTGAGTTTTCACTATGCATGTTTCTTTTTTCATATTATTCGTTGGCCCAAATTTCATGTAAAATTACATTTTATTTATTTCTGGTTAGCAAACAAAACCCAGCTGTTCATCTATACATTTCTGATTTAAACTGGGTTGGCAGTAGATTCATAAACCAAACTGATAAATCCTTACCCTCGTATTCTCTACAACATGCAACATTCTGGTAGATGAGAATCAATGGAACAGTTATGTTTTGTTCAGGCTACCTCCCCAAATCTGTTCTTTTCCCTTTAATCAAAGTTTGATATAAACTTAATTATTTTACTTGCATCAATTACATTGTTATAATCTTAAATGTTTTTCTCAATGTGTCTGGAGCCATGTCATTTTCATGTACTTATTGGAATAGAAGAAAATAATAAAGATCAAATACTTTTAGAATTCATCGTAATTAAAATGGACTGCTTGCCACTGCTCGACATTATCACATGACAATCATGTGACCTGTGCTCCCTCCAATCCATGTTCAGGGCCTGCTCAGTGGGCCAACTCGAGTACATACAGGCTGTAAGGTTGACCCCATCCAGAGTAGTTCTACACACAATGAAATGTCCACCCACGTTGCTTGATGAATTGTCACATTCTGGAAGTCTTTAACAGATGTCACAGCATCAAGATGCAACTGAATTATTACCAGTTCAGACAATACCACAACTGGAAAGCCTGTCCCACCTTACATTAAGTGGAATCTTCCAACACATTTCTGTTGTTTAGTCTTTCAGGGCAAAACATTCATAATTGGTCTCTTCCCTGCACATATTCCGATGAGAAGATTCCACTGTCATAAATAACCTCTGTAAATGAAATGGAATCTTCTGTTGTATGTATGCTGACTTCCCTCAAAACTGAATGGAATCTTCCAGCCATACCTTGAAAACAGACAAACCATTTCACTTTTAAGGAAGACATCTCGCTAACAAGTCCAGCGACTCTTGTCGTTGACACTTTGATGGAATCATTCAAAGACAAGGGTCATGCCATTTTACATGATTTAAAGACCTGACAACCTCCCTGAAACAAAAATGGAATCCTCAACATCCATCTCACACAGATTGGACTGTTCCACTTCTGAAGTATGGGGGTCAGGTACACAAATAAATAAACTTATCCACTGGCCACAACACAAAACACTGAATGTCGATTGGAAGAAGCAACTCCATTAAGAGTCTGGGCTCTTTCACAGTCAGGATGGGAGTTGTATAAATATAAATAAACAAAAAATCCCCATCTATTCCAGGCCGTCCCTCAGCACTGTATGACAACCACAAATATGGTTTCCATCAGGCTCCTTCCACCACATAGTCTTTCAATTACAAAGTTCACTTGATGTCCAAAGAAATGACTTCATTCTTGACCACTGATCTCTGTCAAGTCATGCACACACAGTAGGTTGGTACCGCCATCCTTAAAATCTTAAAATCCAACTCTCGAATGGATTTTTATTTCTCTTCAAAATGCCCCCAGTGAAATATGAAATCATGAACTCGGACTGTGAATGATCTCCATGTGAAAAAAAACTTCTCTCTAAAATATTATCTTTGTAAAATGCTTGTTTCACATGATGGTATGAGAGGATGAAGTATGACATGTGTCTCCATTAAAAGACAATATGAGTTGGCATGACAACGCAGATCATTTAGGTATTTCTGTGGTTATTTTCACATCAATGCAAGAGTTACTCCCCTTTCTTTGAGTCGTCTCCTTTTGCATTTCTACCATTTGAATTCTGGCCACTCCAATGTTTCATCACATGAAGGTGTCTAACCATTCTTCAGTCTTCAACAATCCTTGTTTTAAAGGTATCATTCAGAAAGTCACCTCCAATATGTTGGTGACTGCCATTCAGGAATTGTTTTATTATGATCAGCTTGTGTTCCCACTATACTTCAATGTTTTTGGGTTGCACAGACACGATGAACGGTTCATGCCACATCCTTCTTAGATCCCCCTGAAATGGCAGAAATATTACATATAAAATTTTCTCTTTACATGTCTCAACAGATTATGGAACCTTTTCAGCCAAGGTGAAGAGCCTATAACCACCAAGTGCACAAGTATGACCTTGAATTAACAGACAACTTACTATGTTTGTGTTACTTGAACCAAATTTGTCAGGTCAGTATAGTTTCATGCCACTTTTAGCAATATTTCTGCAACACTATGGCAGAGGACACAAGAAATAGGCTTTACACATTACACCCAAGAAGAGAATCGAACCTGAGTCTGACGTATAACAAGCAATGTTTTTGCTTGTTGTTTAATGCCGACATCGGGACCAGACGATCCAGTGATCAAAATCATTACAATCAGTCAAAGCAATTGGGATATGATGAAACGCGTTAACCAAGTCAGCAAGCCTAAATACCCGATCACATTAGTCGCCTCACATGAAAAGCTTGGGTTGCTGAACACCAATTTTAACCCGGATTTTCACTGCTACAGCGTATCTGCACAGTATTTACCTTCAAGTATGCCATACACAGTAGTGGAAGCAGCGTGAACGGCACCAGGTACAACAGAGCTGGCTGGGCAGCCTTAAATAACTCCGAGGACACGGTGGCTGTCAACAGTCCTGAATGTAGACAAACACAACATATAATACAAACAAAATAACTGTTGAACTATTCTCCCCAAACAGTTACAGCTACACCAATCATAGATATTCCACTTAGTGAAGCATGATTTCTCACAAACACATGAACCATAATTTGGGCAATCTTGGATTTGAACCCATAATTGCTGGATGCTGGCAAAGGGAGGCAACTCTGTAGCGTGAAGCACTGCACTAAGACAAGTAGGCTATCCTTCCACTGTTTGCATAATACAGTGTTTGACCTTATCACTGCTTTGAACAGTATAACAGCCATGTTGTGACAACGAAAATGTACGATAGATTTCTTCTGCCATTAGCACCCCTGTGGTATTGATAGACAAAGGATCTTGATCTGGGCTCAAAACTCACATGAAGTGGAGCGAGTGAGTGAGTGAGTGAGGTTTTACGCCGCTTTTAGCAACATTCTAGCAAAATCACGGCTGGGAACACAAGAAATGGGCTTCACACATTGTGCACATGTGGAGAATTGAACCCAGATCTTCACGTGTCCACACCCCTTGATATAGAGGTAGGGATGGGGATACATATATGGGGTAAAGGTGGGCTGATTTATAAGGGAAGGGTATTGAGGGTCATGCCCAGAGCTTCAAGACCTTCATTGGCTTCCTGTCCACCACAGAATCCAATGCAAGATCCTTGTTCATGTATTCAAATGTCTGAAGGGTCTTGCTCCATCATATCTGTCCAGCATGACAGAAACCTATCAACCAGTCCGTCAGTTAAGATCAGCTGAACAGAATCTATTTGCTGTGCCACGGACTAGGACAAAGATGTTTGAAGATAGATCTTTTGGTAAAGCAGGTCCAGTTCTCTGGAACAGATTACCTCTTTGCCTAAGATCAGAACAACAGCTATCCACTTATACAGAGAAGCATTCAATCTGTAACTGTTGCTTGAAGTGTTTTCCTGGAACTGATGCGCTTTTGAGCAGCTTCTGCTGGATTCTAGTGCTCTATAAATGTTTCTATCTATATATATGATGGGGTTTAGTAACAAGGTAGGGACGAATATCAAAGGTGTTAAACTATGGCAGTTGTTGGGTGATAACTCACCTAAAAAGTAACCTAAAAGGGAGCAGTGAAAGTAGGTGATCTTCTGCACGTAAGTAGGAGGGGGTGGCACGCCTGCCTCTGCCGAACTGGTCTGGGACTTCTTGTATGCATCGTAGCGAAGGACAAAACACAGCAGCAAGCCAGGCATCACCTGCAACAATAGACCATGTTGCAACATCTGACAAATTTCTGTTAAGTGAGTGAGTGAGTATGATTTTATGCCACATTTAGCAATATTCCAGCAATATCACAGCGGGGAACACCAGAAATGGGCTTCATACATTGTACCCATGTGGGGAATCTAACTTGGGACTTCAGCGTGATGAGCAGACGCTTCAGCCATCAGGCTACTCCACGGCCCCTCTGTTAAGAAGGGGTGAGAAGGGGTAAACTGTCTGGTTTACTGATTATTTACGCCAGCGTACTTATCAGATAATAGATCAGATTCGTACATACTTTCACACAATACTTACGATGTCTCCGAGGCCAAGCATTGAAAAATGACTAGAATTTTGTGTGCTGAAAAGAAAAACATCAATATGTAAACAACAACTTTGATTTATGACATGTCTTTACTGTTGATAGTAAATGCTTGTTATAACACATCTAACTACATGATAAATACAAACATGTTTGATATGTTCAGGAATACACGTGATTGGTCATATCCATCTGGTGATTTATGTTGTCATTAAATTACAAAGTTCAACAACTCGATGTTTAATTGTTTCTGTGGCTTGCTGCAGCTAAACAAAGATCTGAGTACATGCAATTACAGGTCACACCTGAACTTTGACAGACCAACGAAATTGCTCACAGAACTTGTCATTAGCCAATCAAAACACAGCTTTCTCAACTTTATGGAACTAGTTTCAAACTAACAACTTCCATTCCAGACTGTCTTGAAAAAAAAATAATTTGACAAAGTTTCCAATTTGAAAATTTGAAAACTGAACAGTTGAAATTTCGGGGAAGTCTAATACATGGCAGAAAGTGTATTGGGGTACATCCAGTGCTATGGAAACACCGTCTGCATTAAGTTTGAGACATGTACATATACTATACTCCGTTTGGCTCAAAAGCGGACTGATGAATTGCAATCTAACTCGAAAACTAATAAACAGAAAATACTCAATGAAACACTGATCATAATCAAAACGTCAGACCAACTCTGTGGACAGCCAGGTGTTCGAGAACGGATGGAGACGGCACAGCACAGGTTAATGAATCAATAACTTTGTCGGTACTTGTGCACGTGCTTCTCTAACACCTGGCTGTCCCCTTCTCTGTAGTCCTCCCTCGTAACAAATAGTGAACTGTGTCAATATTTTAATGATAGTTTGATAAACAACTTTTTTAATTTTAGGACATAAATTCTGCAAAAAAACTCAGAGTTGGTCTGACGTTTTGCAATTCATCGGTCTGCTTTTGAGCCAAATGCACTATACTCAAAAGACGTTTAGGAATTCCTGAGATTTCCACGTGACTTCGGTCATCTGATGTCATACTGATTGTTCTCATCTTCTTTTGAGTAGTATATTATTATGAAAAATAGATCCAGTGATCAATCAGTGGTGTTACCTTGGAAACACTAATTTGGCAGGCAATGACAATTTAGGAGCATCTCGAACTAGACCCGTTAAGTGAAGCTTCTTGGCAAATAGGCCCACCTGAAAACAGAATCACAGTTGAAGAACTAGGTTCATAACAGTTAAAACATGTAGCCAAAACACCTACGATGTGCTGAACCTACACAAGATCTCTACCAGTGACCTCTAGAACATTTACTACGTACATAGAGATTATTACATGAGCAAGTGTGTCATACGACTTACACGAAACGAGTGTGAAAATTTGAATTGCCCGAGCAAGAGTACATAATTTTATATGAGTTTCATAGAAGTCATATGACACTCTTGCTCGAGTGTAATAATTTCGTTATTGTCCATTATATTCATTTACATTTGTGCAGTAAAACACAGTAAGCAAGTGTGACGACCCTCTTCATTGACGTCATGTTCAATTGTTTAATAAGGTCAAAATAGGAAAACAATGGTTGCTTGGCACTGGTTATGTTTCACCATATGGGTAATAAATACATTAATTATGTCTTATGATCAATATGGTGGCAAGGTTTGTGTCGAACTGGCAGGAAATGTCAACGTTCAAGGACTGCAGAACTCTGAGCATGATGCTTGTGTTTTTTTCTACAGATACCCAGAGATCCGTTCGACAAAGCGATCAGCGTTAAGGTGACCATAACTTTGGTATAGTCAGACAACAGTTTTAGTGTTATAATGCCTTGTCGAACGGGTCCCAGGTACATACAATCGACCAAGTGATGCAGCCTGACCACACGATCCTATCAGTCCTCTTTAAAGACAGGATCAGGTTGCATGGGAACATGTGAACATCTAAAACAGAAACCTCACATGGTGAGCCCTTGCTAATGCACTCAAGATTAATGAGATCTGAAATGTCAACATCTGACGTCTCTTTTTTATAGCCTCCTCATACAACCAACAGGTAGCTGCAACATACCAATATATTTTTTGCCCATTCAGAATCCCTACTTTACTGCCATTATTACTACAAATAATATATCTACTAATATTACTACAACTACGACTGCTACTACGACAGAATCCCCACAAGGGCCATTTTGAGGAGTGAGTGAGTGAGTTTAGTTTTACCCCCGCTTTTAGCAATATTCCAGCAATATCACAACAGGGTGCACCAGAAATGGGCTTCACACGTTGTACCCATGTAGGGAATCGAACCCGGGTCATCGGTGTGGTGAGCGAACGCTTTAACCATTAGGCTACCCCACCGCCCCCATTTTGTGGAAATGTCTCGGCATACTTACTGGGTTTTCAGCAGGTCTGGTTGCCACTTTGACCATAACATTGGCACTAAATATATAGGAAGAGAAGAATACCTGAAACAGGAAACAGGCACATCGTCAGCACTGGGGAATACTTCACAATCATATTCTAGAGAAGACTTCATGATCATTTACTTGGAAATTGAACTGTGGTACAAATTGTTAGCACCTCATAGTCATGATCTGTTTTTTGGTTCTTCAAACACCACTGAACCATAATTCTGCTACATCTCCTTACCTGGTCATCTGCTATGGAAATATCTTTGTGAAACCATTAATAACCATTGTGAAACATCTCTCGGAATTGTCATGTTATAACCACGTAGTGACACGATTGAGCCAAGAAAATTAGGCTTGAAATTGTAAGGGTAGACAGACACTTTGATGTAGGCAGGAGGACATCGTTGCTTACTTAAGGCAGATGGCCACCTAGGATCCCAAATATTTCAGTGTTTCTACCTACCCAGAATACATCATAAACTAGAAGCCCAACGAGCAGCAGCGTGGACACCTTGAGACTTGGTAGCCGCACCAGCTCGATGAAAGCCACGCACAGACCCATACCCAGTGCTGAAACGTGGGAAACATATCATACATTTACAACAGGTCCTATTGCTGTGCAGGTATTATAACTTATATAATAGATGAGGTGAGGTGAAATTGGGTTTTACGTCGTGCTTGAGAATATTTCACTCATATGACGACGTGCATGCGTGTGTGTGTGTATGTCGCGGTTGCTTGTACTAGCCCAGACTGAAGCTGGTTTTATACTGCTAGCCCACTGAGATACCATGCCACAGTGAAGCATGAATACCCTTCTCAGACATTATTATACTGACTCCGAGCCGACCAGTCCTTGTTGTACCCATTAATGCCGAGCCAGGCAGGGACCAACAAGTACCATATTTTACGCTTTTGGTATGATGCAGTCGGGATCGAACCCGCGACCTTCCGTTCTCCAGGCGGACGCTTTAACAACTACACCACGGAGGCGGTCTATATAATAGAGTGTAAGGGAGTTGGGTTTTACACTGCTTTTAGCAATATTCCATTAATATCACAGAGGGAGACAATGGAAATGGGCTTCACAAATTGTACCAAATTGGGGAATTGAACCCAGGCCTTCAGTGAGATGAGTGAATGCCTACCCCACCAACCACCCAATCATTTACTAACAGAGTTCATTCCCTTTACTGTTGTGTATTTTGATTACATCAATTCAGACCATAAAAGGACTCAGAAACATCTGAACATCTTAATACAAATGAGTGAGTGAGTATGATTTTACACCATTTTTCACAATATTCCAGCAATATCATAGCATGGGACACCAGAAATGGGCTTCACACATTGTACCCATGTGGGGAATCGAACCCGTGTCTTCAGCATGATGAGGGAACGCTTTAACCACTAGGCTACCCCACCACCTTTAATACAAATGGAAATATTTTTTAAAATTGAAGGTGCACTCAAAATGCAAAAATGCTATCTCCCTAACTCGTATTGTTTCAACAAATAAAATAATCTTGCCTCACACATAAATGTCGTTTTCTGATTGGCTGAGCACTCTTCTATTATTTATGTACCCCACTTACAAGCGAGTAACATTTCCTATGTACCCCGCTGGGAATGCCGAACTCATTTGGTACTTCATAGTAGTAATTCTTTATCTCAAATAACATTGAATCACGTGTGATGTACGGAAATTACCAATGTTTGCGAATGCAAATTGATGGAAGGGAATCAATTCAGGCTCAGGGAACAAAAACATCGAGGGTACATCAGCCTATGTCCCCCTCGAGACCAGTGAACAACTTATAATGGTCTTTAGATAAAACCATGATTGTGTTAGCGTAGGAGTTACACCAGCTGGAGTACTGACCATCCATGAGTAGCCAATGCCCAGTGAGGATCCAGACACACACGATGAAGAAGGACATACAGAACGATACGATCTCTGCTGCCGTGAACCGACCACAACACCCGAAGGAAATTCTGAAAGCAGACAAATCACACTTAATCTATCATGAATCCAGTACTATTCCACCATTAGCCTCTTTAAGACATATGCATGTTTGAAAGCTATTTAAATATCATGGAAATGTAACGATAACAAAACTATTGAGAGAATGTTTGTCATTTAGATTTTACAAGATCATTTCTATATATTCGGTGATTTAAGCCATAATATTGCTTAAAGGGGTAATAAATATACATGCTATTATTTTATCCTGAAGGCATGATCACAAGAAGTATGCTGACTTGCATCAATTCTGAAACTTAACATTAATGGTCATGTGTCCAGGATATAAATATCGTAATACATGGCGACCAGGATATAAATATGAGACAATGGAGCCAGCAATATTCCATCTATTGTCGGAGTTCCTGAACTTACTTCTGACCACTGGAGCAGGGCTGGATGATATACTGACACATCGGCAGCAGCAGGAAGGCGAAGGCTACCGTGGCAAGGACTGCAACAAACACAGGTCATATTAGGTGGACCAAACACCTGACCCACTCCCCTAGCTTAGTGTGGCAGACAGCCCAATGTTGATTACAGGTCACAGTACAAGACAAACTATTCATTAGGAATCCTGTCCATCAACTTCAATAATTGTTGATCTGTGTTCTTTGAAAGAACAAGTAAGTGTGAGTTACCATGGTTTTACGCTGCTTTTAACAATGTCAGGGGAAACTACAAATGGGCTTCAGCATGACGAATGCTTTGAGTGAGTGAGTGAGTGAGTATGGTTTTACACCACTTTTAGCAATATTCCAGCAATATCATGGCAGGGGACACCAGAAATGGGCTTCACACATTGTACCCATGTGGGGATTCGAACCCGGGTCTTCGGCGTGATGAACAAACACTTTAACCACTAGGCTACTCCACTGCACCAGTCATAAATGAGGTTAGTACATGGAAACTATGGGTCAATTTTTGTCGCCAATCATTCAGAAATAGCCAAGCCACAGCTGCAGCAGCATCTGTGACCTTATTAGCCGCATTCTCGTAATATAACAGGACATCTTAGCCGTGACTATGAAAATGTTAACCCAAAATACCTTATGATGTACATGTTATTGACAAACACCATCTGTAGAGAGTCAAAGAACACTAGTGGTTCCCCTAGGCATTTCTAACAGGGCGCAGTGCCCTGTCCTTTTTCCTTGGCGGCCTGCCCTTCTTTTAAGGCTATAATTGATATTAACACTTGGTGGTTTTTAGTTTCTATTTCACGTTTAAGTTAAGTGAAATAACTGTGTTCTTTGAGTCTTTAAGAATCATATGCATGAATAACTTGACTTAATACTTGGACATATGTCATTGCACGTCCTTGTTGGAATAAGTCCGCCAATTTTGAAATTCTGTCACCCAGCCAGTGTGCAAAATAGCCACTTGCCCGCTAGCCCTAGGCTAGTAAAAATTCAATCGGGTCAGTAAATTTCCAGTCACTAGCCTGACTGGCTAGTGAATTTTATGGGGTCATTATTTAAACATATCACTCTCTCCGACTTGTTTAGTCATTATACACTTTTAAATCATGCAAAATTATGGCCTGATAAATGATGGTGATTTACGGATTTTGTAATTTTTTGCTTAGCTTCTACATTAATATTTTAGGCTAGTGAATTATTTTGTGGGCTAGTAACTTTCAGGCATAGCTAGCCCGACTGGCTAGCAAAATTTGGAAACTATTTCGCACACTACACCCAGCCCTTTAGGATCTTTGGGAAACACTAAATAGCAACTACTTACTGGCAGTAAAGATGGCGAACACCATCTGGAGAGAGTCAAAGAACAGGAACATGATGAGCAGTGAAGCAGACGCTCCCAGAGGCAGGAACATGGCTTGACATGTGTCGATCGTCTGCATCTCTGTTCAGAAAGATACAAGTCTCATGTAGTGTTTGATTGAGTAAATATGGTTAAACAAGGTCAGCAAAGAACAGTGAGTGAGTTTGGTTTTACGCCGCTTCGAGCTGTACATGTTGTTTATACCTGCAAGGGACAGTTCATAATTTATGGCTAGGGGGGTGATGATGATTTTACGGGGTGTGTGGGGGTGTGATTCACCCATTTCATTCAGGGGAGGTAGGGGGGTCAGCAATTTTGTACACATGTACTTGGGGGGTCAGCAATTTTGTATATAGAAATATTTAAAATATTTGTGCTTAAAAATTATGGAAAGGGAAGGGGGATCATTGATTTTGTACATGACATGCAGGACTGGGTCACATACATTGTACATAAATTTGGGGTGGGGTGATGGGGGTCATTCACATTGTACATGCTTCTGCATGAAAATCATCATCACCTCCCTAGGTATAAATTAGGAACGGTCCCTAATGCTCATGGGATGCTTTATGAAAATGCAAAAATACAAAAACTACTGAAACTAATATAATAAGAAAAATGCAGGTGCTGCTATCTAAACCAACTGCCTAAATGCCACAAAATCTGCCCACGCACAAGTAATTCAGGACAAGTAGCAGTTAATATCAGATCAAAATGGTTTATTACAGATTCAACTGCACTCTGGAACATTATTGACATTACTAAATACCATATCTCCTATCTGTTTGACCCCTAGATAATGAAGGTGAGCATATGTTCACAATAAACAAGTTGAAAAGTACTTTCGTCCAACAACCATGACAAGTGACATAAATCACTCCTTCACAAATATATCGAAAACAAATCAATAAACTTTGTATTTCATTTCTGTAACAACAGAGCACATGTTAGAATCATCAATTTCGCCCAACCCACTAACAAGATTCAAAACCCAGAACAAACAAGATCTCCCTCTAAAATAATTGCTTTGAAGGCTGTACTACCTGAGTTTCCATGGCAACCAGTGTTATTACAGGGAGGGTTGAAAGGGGAGATGTGAGGTTCACTTACGACTTTCTGTCTCCACGACATTTGCAGGATTGGCGTAGCCTCCCGCCTTTTCTTTCTCCTTATCTTTCTCTTTATTTTCCTTTTCTAAGTTGAGCGACCTGAAGAAAAAATATCATGATTATGAACACACAAAACATATTAACATCATGGCCAATGCAGGCAAAGAGTTTAGCTTAATAAAGGTGACTCACCAGGTGACCCTCACGACAAACTAGATGTCAAATACATATTACCGCCATATGATATCAGAATAAAGGAGGAAGGACCATATTTTCAAACCGCAACTAATTTTTCGCGATTTCATAAAAACAAACATTATTGACAGTGAAATATTCATATAATCAAACAGGTCTCATATGCTGACATCTGGTTTCAATCATTAAGTGTAATCACCACAAGCTTCCGTATTGTCATCAACCTCTTCAACTGGGGAAACTGAAATCCCCCTAAAGTATATATTCTTCTTGTGCATCATGTTGTGTATCATTTGTTTGGCAACGTTGTTAGGAGCTACACCGAAACGTCGCATCTATTGCAATAAAGAAGTGAGTGAGTGAGTGAGTATGATTTCACGCTGCTTTTAGCAATATTCCAGCAATATCACGGCGGGGGACACCAGAAATGGGCTTCACACATTGTACCCATGTGGGGAATCGAACCCGGGTCTTCAGCGTGACGAGCAAACACTTTAACCACTAGGCTACCCCAAGAAGTTGTCTATCCATAAAAAGTGTTCCACTTTATGGTTCCTCATCATAGCACAATGACGTTATATACAGATATACATGTAATGAGATACATGAGAACACAGACGATATACTTTAGTTTTTGATATCATAGAAATATAAACCATGTCCCTATCAACAATGGTTCAGTATATTTAAAGAAAGTCAGAAGAATCTTGTCACTCACATACATAATGAAACCCTAAAACAGTCTGAATATTGTACAAAGGCCTTCAAATACCTGAATATTGTACAAAGGCCATCAAATACCTGAATATTGTACAAAGGCCTTCAAATACCTGAATATTGTACAAAGGCCTTCAAATAGTCTGAATATTGTACAAAGGCCTTACAATAGTCTGAATATTGTACAAAGGCCTTCAAATACCTGAATATTGTACAAAGGCCTTCAAATAGTCTGAATATTGTACAAAGGCCTTCAAATACCTGAATATTGTACAAAGGCCTTCAAATACCTGAATATTGGCCTTCACAATATTGTACAAAGGCCTTCAAATAGTCTGAATATTGTACAAAGGCCTTGACAAATAGTCTGAATATTGTACAAAGGCCTTCAAATACCTGAATATTGTACAAAGGCCTTCAAATAGTCTGAATATTGTACAAAGGCCTTTACAATACCCTGAATATTGTACTGAATATTGTACAAAGGCCTTCAAATAGTCTGAATATTGTACAAAGGCCTGAATATTGTACAAAGGCCTTCAAATAGTCTACAAAGAATATTGAATATTGTAAAGGCCTTCACAATAGTCTGAATATTGTACAAAGGCCTTCAATCAAATACCTGAATAGTCTGAATATTGTACAAAGGCCTTACAATAGTCTGAATATTGTACAAAGGCCTTCAAATACCTGAATATTGTACAAAGGCCTTCTAATAGTCTGAATATTGTACAAAGCCTTCCTAATAGCCTTATTGCAATACAAAGGCCTTCTCAAATAGTCTGAATATTGTACAAAGGCCTTCTAATAGTCTGAATATTGTACAAAGGCCTTCAAAGTCTGAATATTGGCCGTACAAAGGCCTCCTTCAAATACCTGAATATTGTACAAAGGCCTTACAATAGTCTGAATATTGTACAAAGGCCTTCAAATACCTGAATATTGTACAAAGGCCTTCAATAATAGTCTGAATATTGTACAAAGGTCTTAAATAGTCTGAATATACAGGCCTTCAAATACCTGAATATTGTAAAAGGTCAGTCTGAATCTGAATATTGTACAAAGGCCTTCAAATACCTGAATATTGTACAAAGGCCTTCTAATAGTCTGAATATTGTACAAAGGCCTTACAATAGTCTGAATATTGTACAAAGGCCCTCAAATACCTGAATATTGTACAAAGGCCTTCTAATAGTCTGAATATTGTACAAAGGCCCTCAAATACCTGAATATTGTACAAAGGCCTTCTAATAGTCTGAATATTGTACAAAGGCCTTCAAATAGTCTGAATATTGTACAAAGGCCTTCCAATAGTCTGAATATTGTACAAAGGCCTTCCAATACCTGAATATTGTACAAAGGCCTTCCAATACCTGAATATTGTACAAAGGCCTTCCAATAGTCTGAATACTGACTGTGTAAAGGCTTTCCAATACCTGAACATTGTACAAAGGCCTTCCAATAGTCTGAATACTGACTG
Organism: Haliotis rubra; assembly: GCF_003918875.1. NCBI lineage: Eukaryota > Metazoa > Mollusca > Gastropoda > Lepetellida > Haliotidae > Haliotis > Haliotis rubra. Next base: position 597,668 of record NW_025766115.1, read on the forward strand.
TGAAAAGGCCATCCAATAATCTTATTATTGTATAAAGGCCTTGTATCAATACATACAGAACCAAAAATGTCAGGGATCGTGAAAATTGGGGGATATTTTTCGTTGTAAAGACTGAACACACATTTCAATAAAAACATCCCTCAAAATAATTGTTAACAATAACAATTTTTCGTTCAGTGTCTATTCTGTCCAGCATATCAATCATGGAACCAAGGACTGGGAGCATGTAGTGATGACCCTGCCTTGGGCAAGATAGCCTTCTAGCCATGTCTTGTGAAATAGCTTCAACATCTGCCGGTGGCATAGTAATTAGTGATAGACACAGTAATTAAGTTGAACCCCACATCTACTACCATGTGACCCCTGTCAATAGCACACATCAATAAAGTGGATTTTGTGCATCAATCGCCGGCTGTCGGTTGTTGATGTAAGACACAGGTTGAACTCACTCAGCGTGTTTATCAGTCTGCTAGTCGGGCCGTTTCATCTTCGTGTAGTGTGCTTTGATTACTCAATACTGTTAGGCTTAGATTCGTTGGATTTCACAGTGCATAAAGGGTTAAAATTATACACAGGGGAGAACGGGTACAGGGGAGGGAGCACAGGCACGCGCACGCACGCACACACACGCACACACAAACAACAATCTTATTGTGCGTATTAAGATTTCTCACTGCACACAAGGGTGGTGAGGGCACTTGGAAAAATATTTCCCCCACATTTAACACAAAATAACAGTTTCAAACTTTATTTCCACATATAAAGTTCCTCAAAAACAGGAAGCTTGTTTCAGTTCATGACAAATTGAAAAACATTCAGATTTACCTAACTGGAGATTTGTCACGCCTAAGATAAGAAGTAGATATGTTCTTGGCATAAATCTTCTATTGCATTTAACAGATCACCCAGTATAATCTGGCCTAGATAGAGCAGGCTTACAAAATGGATCTCTTTTGAGCTTTCAGTAAACATTTGTTTGTGACAAACACGAACAAGAATAGCAACTAGGAGGTCCATCCAACTAAGTACAGACATGTATTTTCTTATAATGCCATAATGTAGAAAAAGGTTCTCATTGTCAGAGACAATAAAAATTCTCTTACTTTTTTAAGGATCTCGAAACTGAACTGTCAGACTTCAGATCTTCACAAGGTCAGAAGTCCATGGTATTCATGTCTTTTTCTTAAATGCCATCAGTTGGACAAATAATTTCGAAATTACGAATCTGAAGATTTTCAGGGTTTGACTCTCATTTCCTGCAATTTGTTAAATACTTCACACATCACATGACTGCCAGGCTATTCGGCAATCCCTATAATGATAAGTGAGTGATTTGGATTTAACACATTTTTTTAACCTGGCTGATGCCAATTATGGTTTGGTAGACTGTCAGTTTTACCTGAAGTCATGGCGATGCATACCATTGAAAATATCCCTATATGGTCCAGACACAAACTTTTATAGACTGTTGTCATACAACTGAAATATTTGTTTGATTGGCATTTTAGAAGTTGATGGATAATAGAAAAGTATAATACTTTATGGATGACAACTTCTTTATTTCTTATGATGCGACGTTTCGGTATAGCTTCTTATACCATTGTCAAGCAAGAAGCTATACCGAAACGTCGAAATGCCAATGACAACTTCTTTATTTCTTATGATGCGACGTTTCGGTATAGCTTCTTATACCATTGTCAAGCAAGAAGCTATACCGAAACGTCGAAATGCCAATGACAACTTCTTTATTTCTTATGATGACGCGTCGGGTATAGCTTCTATACCATTGTCAAGCAAGAAGCTATACCAAACGTCGAAATGCCAATGACAACTTCTTTATTTCTTATGATGCGACGCTTTCGGTATAGCTTCTATACCCATTGTCAAGCAAGAAGCTATACCGAAACGTCGAAATGCCAATGACAACTTCTTTATTTCTTATGATGACGTTTCGGTATAGCTTCTTATACCGTTGTCAAGCAAGAAGCTATACCGTTGTCAAGCAGGAAGCTATACCGAAACGTCGCATCATAAGAAATAAAGAAGTTGTCATCCATAATGTATTATACTTTTCAACTGAAATATTGCTGAGTCATGCAAAGACAAGAAACAAAAATATCGTTCCCATCAAAATGAAGCCCTTACAGGATGTTCACATTGGCAATCCTTGCAATTTGCTCAAGCCATTTACATCAAGTCCATGATTATACACGTTAATACTATGTCAATATTTGGGACAGTATTTTGTATGAAATGTGTTAACAGTAAATATTCTGAACAAGTAGACGGGCATATAAAACATGGTTAAACCTGTCCCCGTCAAACTCGGAACAATATCGGACATTTCCTTTTTAGTGTTATGTCATGCTTTACAAAAAATGTTTGTTTGCTTGCTAAACATCGCCAAATATCAATAAGCATACATGCAAAATGAGCCTCAAGTCAAATATTCTAAATGAATAACAAAGAAAGTTCTTGTCCCAGTCAATGAAGAAATGTCAATAGTTTCTCTCGTCTCAATAATACAGCTTTCATAATTCTTATCGTCATCTACTTGTAGGCTGGACTATGCATACTATTCAGGGGCCTAGCTACCATTATAAAGAAAGTCTGGGCTTACACATGATTGCTGCTACAAAGGTTGTGGATGTCCTTAATATTATCTAAATAGAAAGCTTTGCAACCTATCGGGCTTACACAAAAAATTGGCTTGCTACGCGCCTGCAATTTTCAACATTTTCTCAAAGAGTAATATCACCAATGACATTAGGTGATCTATGGAATAATTAAGGCAAATATTGGTTTTATCATGGTAATATTGAGAGATGCAATGGCAATATTAGCAGTGTTGGACTGTGATGAGGCATTTGGAATAGCGCAAGAGTGGCTACCTAATAGGACCAACAATGATGGGCCATAGAGTAACACTAGGTAAAACTACCCATGACAAATAAGGCTTATACAAGGATGAAATTTCTAAAAATAAATCAAATTTACGGATTATCTTTCCGGCTCGGGATTATTGCCATAACTCGCTCAGGGCAGTGAGTGAGTGAGTGAGTTTAGTTTTACGCCGCACTCAGCAATATTCCAGCTATATGGCGGCGGTCTGTAAATAATCGAGTGTGGTCCAGACAATCCAGTGGTCAAGAGCATGAGCATCGACGCTCAGGGCAGATAGTCTTCAAGTTCAACTGCGTTGTTTTACTCTCTAATAACTCTACGGGCATGAAAATACCAGACCATGTGTGTCTAACCTTGTGATCTAAACTCACAAAAGTGGACTTTATATCCCAGCAGATTCGTATTTCATTCACAGTGAACATAATGTCAATGACAAAATAAATACAATTTCACAACAAACATAAAGTGACATGTTTACATGCAAAAGGTAATATTGAATCTTGTCTTCATCAGGTTTGTTTTAAGGATGCACATCATCATTTGTTTGCAATGGAGGACATAGTTGTCATATTCTGTTATACAGGGAAAACGAAAGAGAATGAGATCCCTGGAAATCACGTCCGTTTATAGGCCTTCCACATACATCACATTAAGTTAAAGGGGAAGTGTAGACGAATAAATCACGTTTATTCTTCTGTGAATCAAAGTGAACTGTTTTAATAAGTTAATACCAATGTTTGAAAATATACACTCATTTTTCTTACAATGTAAGTATAACCCTAAAAATAAGTGCTGATATGTTATGCCAATATGAAGCCTTTGTTTGCTGAGCTAAACAGGCCAGAATTACCGCCCTTTGATTATGACGTAATTGGTGCCACTTGATTTTAAACTGGTCTACTGTCTAGTCCCAAATCAAAAGATAATAATACTGAAATTAATCAAGTGAAAAAGGTTTGTGAAAATTCGAAAGAAGCATAAGAACAGAAAATGTAAGCAGCAGGACAGATTGATCTCGTGTATTTTCATTCATAACCTCACCTCAATGAAAATACCAAATATGTATAACGATGTTGAAGTCTGTATGACATCACTATCGGGAAGCGACTTTTTCAAAATGGCGTGTTCACTGACACGAGTACGCCGGAGTTGTCGAAGAAATTTTCGTTGTTTCAAGCAACGTATATGCATAAATGTGACATGTAGGTAGTCGGAAAATTCTGTCAGTCTGCTGGTTGTTATTTTCTTTTTGTTTTCATTGTGACCAAGGGAAATAGTCAGAAATTAAGAGAGGTACTGTCATCGTTGTGCGTGAGTTTGCGCCAGTCATGGTGTCACGCTTTCAGAAACCATGATATGTTGTGATGAATCTAGAAAATCAATCGAATACACCTATTTTATTTAACTATCGCTAGCTACGATACCTTTCCCATGCATGTTCCAACTTTAATGAGCATGTGTATGCAACAAGTAGGCGAGCGCATACACAGTGTAAAATCTGAGATTGGCTTTGTTTACATTTCAAACAAGTGGTCCTTTCCCTGCGCGGCATCAGATATATTTCGTTCGATTTCACTGACACACTTCGAATTGGTGACAAAGTCCATTTGTCAGTTTATTTTGAACTGTATCAGAAATTCAGGGATTCGTGTCAGGAAGATGGTGTTGAACTATATACAATTGATTTTATGGGTGAAATATAGCCGACACACATGTGACGTGATTTTATAAACACTCTGTAAACTGGCTGAAAATTCACTTTGACATTAATTGTGTTTGCAAGCGTATTTTCCAAAACATTCTCAGCGATTCTCAGTTCATCGACAATGTTTCAGAACGAGCATTAGTGATTTGATCATACAACAACAAAACAACCGCTGATCACAATGATAGGTCTTTTTCTTTTAAATTCAACTCTCCCAGTAACATTTGACATTTGAATTAAGACACGCAAAACGCAGTGAATGGAGATGTAGTAATGTGTCAAAACTGGCGAGATTTACGATGCATGTAATTTTCAGTATATTTGCAAATTGCATTTATTTTCGTGATGTACATGGATATGGTATCGCTATCAAAGTGAAGGTGGAAGAGGAGGGACATATTGTACAATTTAAGTAAGAATTTTAGTAACAAACGTAGAATGCCTGCACATTCGCAGATGGCAAGCTAGATGTAGTGCACATTTTAGTTTTTGTGAAAAAAGATGCCGTTGAAAAGGCGACCGACTCAGGTTAAATGTTATACAATTTAGTTACATGGTAACACATTTAGTATAATGTATACGTTTTTTCAAACTGCAACGTCATTACAGTGTAGAACTGATGACATAGCCAGCTGACGGCCAGGCAACAGGTGGATTAAAACAGTATCCTGCACACCGAGACACAAGAACTGCACCTATACCTGCATCACGTGAAATGGGTCTAATAACGTCTAACGACGTCATTCATTTATCATTTGGGCACCAATGACGTCATTTCCAAGGGACATAAGCCATGGTGTGTTTATTGTGGACACAGAACTCTGGGTAAATGTTGAAAATATGAATTGATATAACACAAAAAATAAATTAGTTACTTCTTATATATGTACGGGTTTGGATATAAAACTACTTGACAAACATTTTTCATGATGAAAAAGTGCAAGACAAAAAGGTTTATTTTCGTGTACACTTGCCCTTTAAGAGCCCTAATCCTTCATATACTGTGAAAGTGTCAAGTAGTGGGTTACTTGAGGGTTAATTAATCAAAATCAAATGAAATATGAGTTGGCAAGCATGGATATATATAAATATATAACACCAGATGATAACATAATATCTTACCTAACATACGAATGTGGGATTCTGATTGGCTGATACCAAATTTCATGTTGCCTGCTAATTTGAACTGTTGACATTACTTTGGCAACATACCAACTACAGTTTTGTTTCTTAACTAATGATGTAAGAAACCTTTCTCCATATATTCTCTATATGTTTCTAATAATATACATATTGAGGTAATAGTCTTTTTCTGTCAACTATTTTGAATGCTTAACTATGGTATTCTAACCAATCAGATTAAAGCATGCACTAGATATACCTGCAGTATATATTAGGTATGTGGTCCCTTGGGTGATTCAGGTAAATCAACCCATGGCCTGTTGAGACCAGTACACAAATGTTAACATTATCTCAATAAATAGCACAGCTGTTAAATTAAATGGAAACTGAATCACTACATCCAATGTTTTACACACAAGAAAAAATGATATTTTTGCTGGTGTAGATAAATTGGATTTACTGTCCAATTACAATGAATCCTGATTGTAAGCACAGATGTTAAATGTATATCTGACTGCAAGCTTTCATTTCAGATTGAGTTGTTGTGAAGATACTCAAAATTCAAAAGCTCTTACCAAGCAGAAAATATCAGCATGTTAATACTTTACCAGTTCATTTAACACCTTTCAAACACAACATGGCTGATTGACACAACACACTCTGTAAACATCTATATAACACATACGGTTTATTGTTTGCCTGTGTTTAATACATATAAATGCTGCACAATAGGAACCGATCAAGTAGACAATGCAATACACTTTCCAAAATGATTGACTGGTATAGTGTTGTATAAATGATTTAACGGATAGCTTGGGTTAATGGTGACTTGCACAAGTTAATGGTTCGCCTTACACTGTGGTATAAATAATGTATACACCGGCATTGTGTTAAAGGTTGATTGGTAGAGCGTGGCATTAATGATTTATAGAGGGATGAGTGACAAGAGCTATATCAGGACATATCAGCCACGGTCATTGTACACATCTGCTGTATCTAAACGAAACAAAAAACACTGCACATTGGAAATATACAGGATGTTTTGTCAATACAAAGGACTGTGTGAATGTATGTTGTTTAATGCTGTACTCAGCTGTATGACCAGACAATCCAGTGATTGAAGTTTACTACAATGTTAAACATATCAAGCAAACATTGAAATACGTTAAAGCAAGTCAAACCTGTTTATCAAGTCAATGCATCTTTTGCATCAACACAGTGTGATATCCCATGAATATATGAATATCCATGAATATACCATGAATATACCATGAATATACCATGAATATATTTCAGCAACTACACAATATTAATGTTTTGAGCAGGCTTTCCCGAAGCAATGTTTTTTGGTCTCCAGCATGAGAAGAACAAAAGTTTTACCACACTGCAATTGCCATGACAGACAACACAGGCTATATGACATATGTACCGCATTATATATAACTTCAGTGCTGCTCGTCTTTTATAATATCTGCTATACAAGATCATGGTTTATACCTTAAGTATGGCCAAACAGGTTGTATTATGTTTTGAATGGCATATCTTTAGAATCTTCAATAGTAAATACTCCAAAGACCAGACACTTCATGACCCAAACTGGGTATTTTCTAAATAAATGTCTCATTAAATTACATTTATGACGTCATTCCATTGTCTGCTCGCAGGAATGGAGCGATGTGTACCAGTTTCAAATGTAAGACTTAGATAGATCGTTTCATTTGGTTTTTAAAATTACCTATACTTTGAATATAATTTAAGTAGGGTAATTTCCTCGTAACTCTCTCGTAACAACTAATAGACTTCTTAAAACGACTTTCATCATCATTATCATCATCATCATCATCATCTCTTACCTGAAACTGCCATAGACGATGAGCAGGATAGAGATGACAAATGTTGAGAGGCGGGACGTATCCACAATTGAAAAGGCACTGCAAAAATGAACAAATACAGTTAATTATCAACAATCACTATTTACCTCTCGGGCATATATATATATATGTATTTTCGATAATTAACAAACACCTTTTATATCTTCTACTGCATAATGATGTTACACCTGGTTATAATGATTACTCTCATGATCACAGTCAATATGAGTGAGTGAGTGAGTGAGTATAGCAATATTCCAGCCACATCACGGTGGGGGACTCCAGAAATGGGCTTCACACAGTGTAACCATGTGGGTAATTGAACTCGGGCATTCGGTTTGACGAGCGAACGCTTTAACCACTAGGCTACCCCACCACCCGAAGACAATATGAAAAATGTGAATACTCCAGAGTGTATACTTTGGGTGATATTTTTAGACTAACTACGGTAGCCAGCCATCGAAAATCGAACACCATTCCAGTGAAACTGTCATTAGTGTCTCCACTGTCTACAGATATTTATATACAAGATCAATGGAACTTGTCATCATGATCAACAAAATAGGCAGCAGTCCACAAAGTCGTCATGGAAACAACAATACTTGGACAGTAAATATCCCAGTCAGTATGGAGGTTCATAGCAACACAGCCACCTGGACCGGTGAGTTCTATTTCCAAAGAATCACGGACCAACAGTGAATGTCATCGAGCAATTATCCATACAAACATCCTACTTAAATAAAAGGCCAAGTTGTCAACATTTTTAACATTTCCAGAATGTGGTGTTTCTTCACGGAAGTGACAGCAGACATTTATTTAATTAGGGTTCAGGCAGGTTTAGAGGTAGTGTTTAAGTATTCAGAGCTGGATGTGAAGCGTCAGTATCGGTTCACCTGACATTAAAAGGACTAGAAACAAATTAATTATGCTGGATGACTGTTTCACACTGTTTACAGAGGAATAATTATTACTTATGAAAAAATATGTAATCATCATTCGCTTGTAACTTGAATAAATTTAACAAAATCACATCTTTTTAAAAAAACGGTGCCTGCAAAGGCTGCTTAGTTTGTTTCCGCGAAGGGAAACTGTGATCAATACTGATAATATAGACGGCTCCCTATCGTGAATACCGCACAACTAATATTTGGGTAAAATGTATATTTGATATGAAAAATAACAAATGCATTTTTTACCTAACAATAGTAGACCGCCTCCGTGGTGTAGTGGTTAGAGCGTCCGCCCGGAGAGCGGAAGGTCGGGGGTTCGATCCCCAACCGCGTCATACCAAAAGACGTTAAAATATGGTACTTGTTGGTCCCTGTCTGGCACTCGGCATTAATGGGTACAACAAGGACTGGTCGGCTCAGAGTCAGTATAATGTGTCTGAGTGGGGTATTCATGCTTCACTGCGGCATGGTATCTCAGTGGGCTAGCACTATAAAACCAGCTTCAGTCTGGGCTAGTACAAGCAGCCGCAATTGCACATACACACGCATGCACGTCGTCATATGACCTCACCTAACAATAGTAACATATTTTAATACACAGAATTACTTTTTCACAAACAGACAGATGAATTAAAATGATAATCAATTATGTTTCTTAAAGAATATTAGTTCCATTCGGACTGTGCATTATCACAGGGGTGGCTAGCTGTAGTAGACGTTTTTAATGCACTAATGTAATAATATGCCTCCAACATGCTGGTCATAATTCTCCAATAAACCTCTCTCCTTGACAAAAAGCACTTTATACTTTAACACATAATATCCATTTTTTTAATGACATATATGTGTTATTTTTATTACCACCTCCCAGTCCTAGAGATTTATACTGGAAAGCACCTGCCCTTCGTTCTATGACCCTGTAATGTATGAATGGTTCCTAAGAAAAGTTTAATATGGCAGTCTGATGTCTGATGTTTCAACAAAACACCAAAATGACCTTTTCATGTCTGTTATTTAGCTCGGTGAATTCACGGTTTATCGCATAAGTGGAAAAAATCATCTCAACCCATAATAGACGACAGCCACCAGCCACTTGTGTACTGCAGGATTTAATGGGCCACAGCTTAGTGGAGCTCAACAGAAACAACCAAGTCAGGACAAACGATAAACAGGTGCTTGTTCTCTACTCCCATCAAACAGGTTCTCCACAGATTACCACACGACCTTATGAATTGGATCCTGCAGGGGGTGCCTTATTCTGTTATGCAAATTTAACGCTTGTGTCTCTCAATGTGGAAAATATTACAAGGTTGATGTGATGCTGTTTAGTTATGTCAGACTGTGAAGTTATACAATATAAGTGGTCATTGAACGTCCTCGTAAATCTCTCGAGGTGTGTGGATTTATAACTCAGCTGTTTAAGTATGATCAAGATAGACTCACTCTGTTATGAAATTTACTGTATCTCTTTGTTGAAAACATTTCAAGGCCATTGACAATATGGACCTTGTGCTTATTAACAAAGCAAATAATATGGATTATCTTTTTAAATTGCTGGGTGTGTGTTTAACCACTTGCCATGGTTTAAACTGTCAATCATTATTTTAAGCTGTCCGTCATGAGGGTCTACAGGAGGATGTTCCACCAACATAATCATGATAATATAACAATAAATGCCGCTGAAAGTAGCATGTGCTTTATGTAACTTTACTTTAATGTAACTGTTCACTTCATCAGTTCATTTAATTGAACAAATTTAGAAATTGCTTCACATCAGTGTTCGAAATAGCCACTGGCCCGCTAGCCCATAGCTAGTAAAAATTCAAGTCGGGCCATAAATATCCTCAGTCACTGGCCCGACTGGCTAGTGAATTTTTTCATAGGGTCATTTTGTAAATATATTACTTTCTCCGACTTGTTAAGTTATCATACACCTTTAAATCATGCAAGATTATGGCCTGATAAAAATGTTCACCATAATAGCAGCTTAATGATGAAACCCTTGTCATGCCAACAATATCTTATTCTCATCTATTTTTGTAATCTTTCTCTTAGTTTCTACATTCTAAGTTTGGGCTAGTGAATTATTTTTGGGGGCTAGTAACTTTCAGGCATAGCTAGCCCGACTAGAAAAATTTGGAACTATTTCACACCCTGCTTTACACTGAACAATTTAAACAAGAAAAGATTTGAAACTAAATATTGCTAATTCTAAATATGTGGAATCTGTGTTCCCCTGTTCCCCTTTAAAACCCCTAATGACTTCACTCTACTTAACATTTCAAACCAAACCCTGGCTTTCGCTGTTTATCGACAGAATGCCACAGGGTCATATACAACCATACAAGCATCAAAGAGCCCCAACCTCAACAAAACCCATTATATTTGCTTTAATTATTTTGACCTTATCCTGATATGGCCAAGGAACTGAATTAAACACGAAATATCACCTGACTAATTACAATATCTCTATCTTTCCTTCATTAATCTTTATTTATCATTTCTGTCATTCTAAATCCAATGAAATCCAGTTTAGCTTGAAGAATCCTGTATACCATGCTACTCTAACATTAACTGACAGTTCAAGCTTGATTATTTATAACAGAGGTGATGAAGCACAAATATTCCCAATTGTCGTACAGTGTGAACAAAATCTAATGGGGTATATTCATTTATAACACCCTACTACAGATACACTCAGCGACTCATTAGCTGCCCTCATGTTATGCATATACCTTGAATACAGCAGAATGTGTGCTTCGAAACAAATAACTACAATGTGAGATTTTATTATCTCAGCTGCTGAGAACAGAAGAGATGATTTGAGCAAACCCGGGATCTGCATCCCCCACCAGCTAAGGGACACAACCATGTACATCACAACAATATCAACAATAAAGAATGTGACAGATGGTGAACGAGCAGATGGTAACATACATAACTTGTACATCACATATCTGACAGGCAGTTTTGACGTGTTCCTACCCCCGATTTCCCATAGCCTCTGCACCTGAACTTCACCTGTTGTACCTAGTTTTGTGGTTGACACATGTTATACTATCCCAACTGCATAGATTGATGCTCATGCTGTTGATCACTGGATTGTCTGGTCCAGACTTGACTATTTACAGACCGACACCATATAGCTGGAATAGTGCTGAGCGTGCGACATTAGACAAGCAACAAAGAAACAGCAAACATTTGTGTCTACACGTCTGTAGGCTGTTAATATTTAAGAAAATGAAACAAATATCAACACCATTTAACTGAAAATCATGTAACTGAGTAACATTGCCTGAAAAAGGTAATTTTTAAAGATGGTCCCATCTGCATGCTTCACAAGGTTTCACAAGGCGGCTTTGATAAGCTTTCACACTTCTCCAAACCACTGAGGACTATTGTTTATCAGCCGTGAGATTACCATGGGACTTTGGTCATTGATCCCTGGAAAAACCTTGTCTCATACATGAACAAATCTGCTCGTGAAGCCAATTATTTCCACAGGTAGTGGTTATGTGAGGAGGGGACTCATTACTACCGAAAAATGATCTGAAATTCTTGGTAGTCTCTCTTAGAGAGCCAATTATATTACAGAACAGTTGACATATTCCTCTGTATGTGCCCTCTGATCCACGAAATTGTCAATATGAATAATATTTTATTGTATTTATAATGCGACACATTCTCTTTCATCAAGATCGTATTCAAGCATCTAGATTTTTGCTACTCTGATAAGCTTGGTTAGTGGACCAGAGTAAACTCGTTAAGGATATACCACCCAAGCTGTCTGGGAGGCTCTAGGTTACAATCCTGCTGGGTACCCATTCGCTGCTGGGTATAAAAAAACAAATTTCAAACAAAATCTTGAGGAGACACCAAATGTAACTGTCTTTGATTGTGCGACAGGGTCTGAGCCCTTGAAACTCTCACGAGTAAAGATGCTGAACATCACCTACTCTCAGACCAACTTTGATTTGTGAGTGAGTGAGTGAGTTTAGGTTTACGCCGCTTTTAGCAATATTTCTGCAATATAAAGGTGGGAAACACCAGAAATGGTCTTCACACATTGTACCCATGTGGGAAATCGAACCCGGGTCTTCGGCATGACGAGCGAACGCTATAACTTTATAACCCCTAGGCTACCCCACCGCCCCAACTTTGATTTTTGATCTGTTTACAGAACACAGGAATAGATGCAACAACGTCTGTTCTAGATTCTTCTTCAGCCTTCCATGATGACTGTCAAAGGACTGACACTGTGGGTGAGATTTACACCATACACTTGCTACAATATTCCAGCATGTTGGGTGAGGTGAGGTGAAATTAGGCTTTACGTCGTGCTTGAGAATATTTCGCTCATATGACGACGTGCATGCGTGTGTATGTGCATGTGCGGCTGCTTGTACTAGCCCAGACTGAAGCTGGTTTTATAGTGCTAGCCCACTGAGATACCATGCCGCAGTGAAGCATGAATACCCCACTCAGACACAGTATACTGACTCCGAGCCGACCAGTCCTTGTTGTAACCATTAATGCCGAGCGCCAGGCAGGGACCAACAAGTACCATATTTTAACGTTTTTTGGTATGACGCGGCGATCGAACCCGCGACCTTCCGCTCTCCGGGCGGACGCTCTAACCGCTACACCACGGAGGCAGTCCCAGCATGTTGGGGGTCAACACAAATAGACTTGAACCTGGATCTACGACCTCATGAGCCAATACTTTCACCATGAGACTACACCAATATACTGTTTGGAGTAGAGAATAGATTCAACTCACTGTTTTGTGGGTGAAGTCTCTTACATTATCGCATAACATTACTGACTCCAAAGTCTCATAGAAACAAATAACCACTTTAAAACTAAGTGAGTGAGTTGAGTTTTATGCTGCACTCAGCAATATTCCAGCTATATGGCGGTGGTCTGTAAATAATCCAGTGATCAACAGCATGAGCATTGATCTGCACAACCTGGAACTGATGACATGTGTCCACCAAGCCTTACCACCTGATCCTATTAGTCGCCTCTTACGACAAGCATGGGTTACTGAAGATCAATTCTAACTAGGGCTGCGCAAATATAACCGGTTTACCGGTATTTACCGGTTCAGACATGAAAACGATACGTATTGCGATACGCTGATCGAAAACCGGTATTTTGACTTGCATTCAGAAAACTTCGTAACACTCGGAAATCTTCGGATATTTCTTGTTTCATTTGGGCCAAATATTATTCACATTTTTATTTTATCATGATTAAAAAGTCTTATTAAAGTTTATCATAGAGATTTTGTTGTGTTTTTGCTCTATAAAATTAAGCATTAACTCGATTATAAGTAGTTTTTTGTATAAAAATACTTCGTGCAATATATTGCAATACATATCGCAATACATGCTTTCGCATCGCAATATATCTCAATATGAAAATTCTCTGCAATACCCATCCCCAATTCTAACCCGGATCTTCACGGGTCACATGTGAATTAAGAGAAACAATGTTGAGAAGGAAGATTCAGAACTCTACAGAAAATGATTTGATTGGTGGCAGGGAAAATAGTACAGATGAGGTACTGTTAGAAAGACAACTTCAATCTAGTCAACAGGTCAACTTACGATATTGTGGCTGCCTCAGTCAACTGTTCTTCACCCATCTTGGTAGACCCCACCTCCTGTAAACACAAATGCACAATGTTAATGTCATGACAGTGCCAAATGTACTATCCTCTGTGAAACTATTTCTGTAGAGTAAGTGAGCGAGTTCAGTTTTAAGCCGCTTTTAGCAATATTCCAGCAATATCCCGACGGGGGACACCAGAAATGAGCTTTAAACATTGTGCCCATGTGGGGAATCGAACCCGGGTCCTCGGCATGACGATCGAACACCTTGACCACTAGGCTACCCCACCGCCCCATATCTTTAGATCATGTATGTGTCAGGGTAGAGATTGCAAGCTGGTAGAATCGTAGATTCTTCCAATAGAGATTGCAATCGGAGTGTCTACTGGTAGAGACTCTGATTATACAGGATTTACCTATATAATCACAATCTCTACCAGTAGAAGCTCCAATCTGATCCTACTAGTAGAGAATGCAATTCTACGATAGTGTCACAACAGTGAGTTTTAGCGGAGTTTTACAAACGGCTGGATCACCACATCACACAAACATTACAATTGTAATATAATCTTAAGTCACATTTGTATTTTAGCCATAAATGTATGTCCATCCAAACAGGCTTAAGTTTTCACAACTTCTGAACAGTTCAAATACTAAAGAAATTGAAAACCTGTCCATGTATATTTGCTACGCATTTGTACATAAGAAAGGGTATCTGCAATATTGTAATATAATCTCAAGTCACATTTGCATTTTAGCCGCAAATGTACTATCTGTTGGACTGGAAATAAAATGCACATTATTGTTCAGCAAATAAAGTGTCTTTGTTTTTTGCCCACAGATCAATCTGAGATTCCAGTTGAATTGGAAATTCTACCAATTAGTGAGTGAGTGAAAATAGTTTTATGCTGCTTTTAGCAAGATTCCAATAATACACAGCATTTTCACCTAATACCTATGTAGGGATTCAAACATGGTCTTCGGTGTGATGAGCGGATGCTTCAACAACTGGGCCACCCCACCGCCCTGGATCCACTTTGGATCAGACAATGCAGTGACTGATATTATGAAGAATAACCCATGTCTTCTGGGCAAAATGAGTGAGTGAGTTGAGTTTTACGCCACACTCAGCAATATTCCAGCTATATGGCGGCTATCTGTAAATAATCGAGTCTGGACCAGACGATCCAGGGAGCAACAGCATGAATATCGATCTACGTGATAGGATACGATGATATGTGTCAACCAAGTCAGCAAGCCTGACCACCCGATCCCGTTAGTCGCCTCTTACGACAAGCATAGGTTACTGAAGATCAATTCTAACCCGGACCTTCATGGGTCTGGTCAAAATGACATGCAAGCCAGTCAGATCCTGACCACCTCATCCAATTAAGTCCTCTTCTGACCAGCATATGTTCTTGAGGACTTATCGGAATCCCACGAATATGAGGAATCGCACGAACGATGACAGCGAAAGAACCCTTTGGTGAATGACCAAGTTGGGACACATGTGGGCATTTACTGTACAAAAACACATTATCAATACTTGAATCATCATTTTTAACTCTCTTCAAAATGAAATTTCCATTTTTTTGTATGTTGTAAAACCAAATGCTTGTCTTGTAAAAAGTTAAAGCTTATAGGCTTAACAATCACTATTTAACCATCCTGAAAAACACACAACCAACCTCGTTGACATGTTTGTCTATGACATACAGCTTATCCATGTCTATAAGCAGATCCACCTCTCAAGACAACATAAAGCGTTATCATCTAGAGCATTATTAGATAATGGTAACAACTACAAAAAGAATATTTTGCACTTATTCTCCCTAAAACTTCATATGCTTAAAAAACAAAATCAGTATGTTGAAGTTTATAAAAATGAAAAATAATTTGACAAATAAAATTCATGGCAATATTTTTTAAATTTAACAAATAATCCATTGTAAAGTACAGTAGAATACTTTTATAACGAACACGGATATAACGAACTGACGGCTATAGCGAACTGTTTTAAAAGTCCCGAATAAACCTTACATTATCATATAATAAAGTGAATAGCGAACTACGGATATAACGAACTATATGTCAATGGTCCCTTGGAGTTCGTTTTAAAGGTATTTGACTGTACCATGTCCCATTCCAACCACAGCTACAAATTTAGCACTTAATATGAAGAAACTAAGCTACAAGCTTGCCTGGTTACATTATTTTCTCATATCAAAGGTTATAAGCACAATACCAAATTGTTAGCCACTTTCTCTGTCAGCTATCAGTAAATAATGTTCCAGCAGCATGCATGGAATAAATACATGTGAATACACTACGATACACATCACACACACACACAATAGAACAAGTACAATGGGCTCACAAACCAGGAGAGACCAAGGTCAAGGTCAAGGTGAGATTATGGCAAAAGGTTTGTGTCTGTGACAAATCCTCCAGTGAGTTAGATAGCTGTGACTTGACTCTGTAATACGGTATTAAGTCTCAAACAACTGTTGACATACCCGTTTTTAGTTATGTAAGCTAGATGTCGGGGAAAGTCTCAGGCCAAAACGTTAGTCTAGCTGATCCAGACAATGTGTACAATTTGAAGCCATCACCAATAGCTTTGTCATGTGTCTTAAATTATGATTCAGAAAAAAAGAAACATGTCTCTTTTGTCTTTCATAGCTTCAAAGTTAATTTTTGTATTAATTTCTTTTCAGTACTCTTTACAGAATGGAAATCATTGGTTACAAACATGCATAACTGATCACATATAAAGAGTCAGTGAGTGAGTGAGTTGAGTTTTACACCACTTTTAGCAATATTCCAGCAATATCACCGCGGGGACACCAGAAATGGGCTTCACACATTGTACCCATTTGGGGAATCGAATCCAGGTCTTCAGCGTGATGAACGGACGCTTTAACCACTAGGCTACTCCACCGCCCCAAGATGAGACAAGAACATCAGGCACACTGATCTATTGACCAGGGCGACGATGGTGGATTATTATTATTATTACCAGGGATATTACTATCATAATTCATCCCACATACTTCAATTTTCTGTCACATTCATTATTTTTCCACTTGAGCTTTCAACAGATAATCTCTATGAAATTAATTCAGATAATTACAAACTTAGCATGGTGATCATGCATTATCTTTATTTAGAAGTTCTGTATAATAATTCTCAAGTAGTACATGCACACATTCAGACTACACCTTTGGATTTCTGTGAAATCAGTGATAATACCTTTACTTCCCAGCTGACACCATTTCTAACCAATGGACAACAAAACATCTGAATGCTTAATATGTTTGATAAATCAGCTTCATAAACATAAACATATGCATATGTGACACGAATGCACTCAAGCCAAACACCCTCAACCATCCACACGCACCACAAAAACACTTCCCTACACCACACAGTATATATCAATATATATCCTGGTATATATCACAGTATTTATAAAAGTATATACATGTATCATGGTATATATTCCAGTATATCAAAATATATATCACAGTATATATCAAAGTATATATTCCTTCCAAAGAAATCAAAACATGCATCCGACCTTAATTCATTATTCCTGTTTCTGAGTTAAGATTAATAAGAAGAATGGTAATTATTGAAACAATGACCAATGGTGACAGAAACTTCAATTTATCTACTGGTAGTCTAGAAGGAAGTGACTTGTCAGGACTAGGAATTACTGACTCGGTCATCGCTAGAAATAGCATCAATACCTGTCGACTAGGTCATATACACTGACGATAGTTAACAAGAGGTCAGTCTTTCACCCTAGGTCTGCAAATGTCATCAAAATGTTCCAAACTGTAATTATACATTTCCAAATTAATTCGGTAATATTTATAACTAACTTTATGTCTTTGAGAGGTGATAATTTTTTCACTGGTAAGTGGACAATTTTTTTAGCAAGAGGCTTTAATGCCTACGTACAATTACAGAAATAGATGGTGTTTCAAAATAAAGTTAAAATACTACTGAATTTAGGAATGTAAGAAATGTAAAATGAAACACCAATTTTTAAGTGAATAACATTTTTAACCAAATTTTAACCCAATAATAAGAATCTCTGTTAACTGGGGTTGTAATGACACGATATGAAGATATTGTTATATCCACAACAGTGTCCGGAAACTCCATCATAAAATATATTGAACAAAACATTTGAAGCGCATTTCAACTAATAACAGCTTACAAACTAATGCATATAAAGACATAAAATAAATATTTTCATAAGACAAGGGGTACTTGAATATACATGCATCAACACCCAACATCACAACATCCAATTCAAGAGGCTTTAATGCCTTCCCCCATTCACAAAATATTGTGATGCACTGGTCGTGCATTGAGTTGTCATGTGTTTTTGAAATCAATCAGAAATAATTATCTTGAAACAAAGATAGTTCTTTCCAGCTGTCCACACTGAATATAAGCACACCATATATCATTAAATTGTTTCGAACACAAATCTGTTTACTATGACCGAACAACGAACATGGCCATTGTGGCTTCAGCAAAGCATAGTTAATACGGACATTGAATACAAGAGATGGGTACAATACATGTAATACGCTATATATCACACTACCTTTGTTCACCTTCTGTGGGACATTCCTTCGTCACAACAACTTAGAAATAGGTCAATATAGTCAGTCATATGACCAAAAAAACAAACTGTCAATAGTCAGAGAGATCGCTGACTGAGGGAGTCAGTTAATGCACAGCTCCACACAGATTATTTTTTAATATTCTCTCACAGACAAACTCACCACAAAGTGTCCAAAGTGTGTTCTCTGAATGTATGTATCAGCCGATGGAGGTATTCCCAACTTGTAGGTAAACAAAGGCCACTGTATCTCTCCATGTGCTACACAGTCTGGGGATTATGGGTAATCTATATTTAGCTGAGGTTTGGACCAATAATCAGAGGGGTGTCAGGGCATACATACAAACCTTGTTTCAATAAAAAGCCTTGATATATAAACCTTAATATAAGGTTACTTGTAAAAACATATAGATACAAAATTCATGAACCCAGATAACATATCTTTTCATAAATTATTTCAAAATGTAACATTGTTAAGGTGATGAACTACCTTCCACCCCTTTGCAAATTACATGAACTGGTCCTCCATAACAGCTGAGAGGAGTGAACTGAAATTTCTTCTTCCTTTTTGTCCATTTAATATATACAAGCAAATAAACCATTGATTAATTCCTGAGTAGCAAATAGGAACCCCTACAAGGGAATGGATTAGAGGACTACCTAAGGCATATTCACACATTTATGATCAGCAAGCCTTACAAAGCATGGGGCATACCCTAAGCAGTGTCCAGGAATTGTCTTTGTGTAAGTGTGTAGCAAGGGTCAGATCTGAAGTGCCCCGAGGGGGTAATTATCTAAAGTTATCAGATCAAGGTTGAGAGTCTGTATCAGAGATTGCTATACACACAAGAATTTGTCTGCCATTTTTATACCTGTCATTGAACTTGTCACCTGGGCAGAACTATTAAAATGTACTGTTTATCACATGGTGATCTAAACTACCATCAAGAATTTCGAAATCTTGCATATTTGTAACACTTCTTCAGGATATGTGAGATCGCAGTTTCCACAATGTGGATGCCAACCCCACCCCGCAAGGCATCTGGTATACCACTTAAGTCGTCTTGGAATCCAATTTAAAAAGTTATCAGAGCACACAGCACATACAAGTCAATAGTCTGGGATATCATAGACAAACATCTAGAGTCTGAAATAAACATATTTCACAAAAACAAAAAAACAAAAAAACGGTTTCTAAATTATGTTGATAAAATTTAATAAAAAGGAGCCCAGAGACTTTCTTCATTACATTTTATTGGTCAAGCCTGAAATGGTGGTAATCTAGTCATGCCCCACATTCTAGACTAGTGTGAGCTGCATTGTGTATATTTGTTTCAGGGAATGTGTGAGTGAGTATGGTTCTACACTGCTTATAGCAAGTTTCCAGCAATATCATGGCGGAGGACACCAGAAATTTGCTCCGCACATTGTACCCATGTGGGGAATCGAACCTGGGTCTTCGGCGTGATGAGCAGACGCTTTAACCACTAGGCTACCCCACTGCCCCCAGGGTCTGTATGACAGACTAGGGATATCGCAAAGAATGCAAGATTTGAAAGCTCCTACGCCTAGAGCTAAATATTTTATCGATTTTGTAAAGTTGTGCAAGAAAAAATAATCCAAATTTCAATGTTCAAATATTGGCATCAGAGCACTAGATTACACATATCTGGTATATTTCAACAAAAGCACAAAATATTGTGATGAACTGATCCTTTAATGAATTGTGTGTATGATTTGGAAATCAATCAGAAATCATTATCTTGAAACAAAGATAGTTCTTTCCAGCTGTCCATATTTAGCATTGATTACAAGCATCTAATGATGTTTCATACACAAATCTGTTTACTATAACCAACCCAATAACATGGTCACTGTCGCTTCAGCAAAGCATAGTTAATCAGAGGCCCAGATAAGCTGCGTATCCGGGTAAAATATGCATAGAAAACGTCAAATTACGCATTGAAAAATAATTGTTGCGTACCAATTACGCATTTAAAATGTTAGATACGCACAAAGTTTAAAACAAATGCGTACAAAATATATTTATAAAAATAGCTTTGCGTAATGAAAAAGACATCGATTGCTATCAAGTTGTACTGTTAGTATAGGACAAGTGTTGTACTGTCAGTATTGGATGAGTGATTTTTTATGAAATCATTTCCATTATATTTAAGTTGGTTTTGATTAGGTATGACATAAGGCAGAACATACCTGCTTAGTAAACTTACTCAATGACAATACTTAGGTGAGTAAAATGACTGACATACGCACATATTTGAAAGCAGTGGGTAACGGAAAATGAAGTACCAAATCAACATTTAAAATACCCACTCCAAAAAATTACAGTGGGTACAGTACCCACATGAGCTAAATCTTATCTGGAGCTCTGGTTAATACAAAACAGTCATTGAATACAAGAGAAGGTTCAACAGTAATACGCTATATATCACACTACCTTTGTTCACCTTCTGCGGGACATTCCTTCACCACAGCAACTTAGAGCATTTAGAACATATATCATTACATTATGTTTCAACATTGCTTAGAATGTACAAACCACCAACATGGCCATGGTGATTCAGCAAAGCCTAGTTAATGCATGGTGGCATCTGGGAAACTGGTGTCATGTCTGGCATAACAAAAGAAGGCTGCCACCATCACAATGGTTATCTTTTCTTCAATTTTCATTAATCTATGGCTAATGAATATTTCATACAGAAGTAATGCACACTTTGTTAAACAAGTTGTTCATATCAACCGTGACATCATGAATGTTAATATGATTAATTATGAAGTAATTCTACTTCACAATGCTGTTTAACCTGAAAAAAGAAATCAATTAAGATAAAGTCAAAATTTTCTTTTCAATGGGTCAAAAGAGTCGCTACAAAGCACGATACACTTAACCATACAATTGATCTTGTCAGTCATGAGGAGAGTAAAAGAAATTGCGTGGGCATGACTGTCTATTATGATAATACAATTGAACTCATCTGTAATATTTGTTGGTTGTTTGATGTAGTGCTCAAAAATATTTCAGCTACATGGCTGTGAATAGTCGAGTCTGGATCAGACAATCTAGTGATCAACAGCAAGAGCATTAAGCAACGCAACTGTGTTACAATGACACGTGTTAAAGAGTCAGCGAGCCTGACCACCCGATCCTGTTAGTTGCCTCTTATGACTAGCATGGGTTGCTGAACCCTAATTCTAAGCCGGATCTTCACAGGCAGAAATGGTCTGTTAACATAAACCTTGATTTGTAAAACAGAAGTGAGTGATGACAGCAATATCCCAGCCCCATCCCAGCTTTACACATCATTGTAATGTGGGGAATTGAACCAGGGCCTTTGGCATGAGAAACAAACACTTCAACCACTTGTCTACCCCTACACACGCAAGACAAAGCAATATTTCATAGGAAACTCCTGTCAAACAGCCATTACAATTATCAATGAATACATATTGTCAGGAAGATTCACACATAATTTAAGACATAGTTTATATTCTAGATAAAAAACAACAACCATGGCTCACACAAAACCTCACATAACTGTAGTTAATCTTAAATATAGTAATATGAATAAATCAATTGATCCTTAACTTTTCTTTAAGCTGTCTAATATATTTTGGTGCTAATGTTTTGACACCACATAATGCTTTAAACATTATTTTGTATTTTAGGACAAACGTTTCTTAACTTGCTGGTGTGCTGATTTGGGGATAACAAATAACATGTGAGTGTCAGAATCTACATGTCTTTATGTTATTTGACATTTTTGGGGTCAGTGGTTGTCATAGGGAAACAAAATGGTGTCTAGTACAAATACTATTTACAATATACACTTTCAACAAGAGTCGGTCTTCACAATGAGTGAGTGAGAGAGTGAGTTTAGTTTTACGCCACACTCAGCAACATTCCAGCTATATGATAGTCCTAAGTTAATGTATGGCACTTGCAGCTATCTTAGCGCAATGAGAGCTTTGAAAATCTAGGCCCAGGATACAACTGGTGAGTGAGTGAGTGAGTGAGTGAGTGAGTGAGTGAGTGAGTGAGTGAGTGAGTGAGTGAGTGAGTGAGTGAGTGAGTGAGTGAGTGAGTGAGCTTTTATGCCGCTTTAAGCAATATTCCAGCAATATTCCAGTGACACCAGAAATGGCTTCACACATTATACCCATGTGGGGAATTGAACCAAGGACTTCGGCGTGACAAGCGAAGGCTTTAACCGCTAGCCTATCTCATCACCTCAGTTACAGAAGTATACATGTAGGTGACCTAAATGGGTCACATATGGATGTCTGATTCATGGTGACACAGGTCAATAATTCTATCCAAACTGGAGCATGACACATTCACCTGAACAGCAGAAACCATTCCTCTGTACACTTCGTAGCACTGATCACAAAATGACTACATTACACTATAATGCTGTGTCACTCGTATCCCAGGTTTATGATGACAGCCTGTAAAAAGAGTCATGTCTGATCACACAAACCATTGATTGATGTTGACACCCAACCATTCATTCATCTCTTATAACCAGGGCAGTTGGGTGGCCAAGCGGTTAAAGAATTTGCTCAAAACACTTGATGACCCAGGTTCAATTCCCAAAATGGGTACATTGTGAAACCCATTTCTAGCGTTTCCAGAAATATTGGTGAAAATTCATAAAACCATACACACTGACTTGTGAACACATATGGGTTCCTCTGCAACTGTTCTAACCCAGAACCCCTGTGCATTAATTCAGACAAGCAGAGACCATATACCGATACAATGTATATGGTCTGTGAGGTAAGCATGAAAAAGATGACACAAGTGTTAATTTACCCCAGAATTCAATATATTTAATAACCGATATTGCTGCATACTGGCCACCGTCTCATATACATATTACAGACCCAGTCGGTTGAGGTTTAAAAGACTATCTTTACCCTAGAATTCCAATAAAACATTTGCAGGCATACCATATTTCACATGACATGGCTGGGAACAAAGACAGTTGTCTGCCCAATATGTGCATGAGCTTAAAGCTGTTACAAGAAGATAGATTTTACTTAATAAACACTATCAAGCAAGCATCTGCTGCCTCTCCCTCCACATCTGTCTGCATGGATGAATCTATACTGAAGCTGACAACACATGCTCCCTGGCCAGTAACAAACAAAAGAATTATGCAGTTATCTCCCCTGGTGGGAGGTGGTTTTGTTATAAAACCAGATGTTGCTTTTAATGGATTTACCAGGAGATTGAAGGATATCCTTTTAATACAGTTCATCCAAGAGTTGTTACAGATGAATGCACTACATGTTGTAAAACAGATCTGACGATCTTCACATAGTTTTAGTCAATTCAGACTAAAATGAAGTGGAATTCTTGAAATCTGTTCAATTCACATCCAAAGTTACTGGGGGAGACATCATCTTGATCATGTAAGATCACATCCAGAGTTCTGCTACTGCTTCAAATTGGAGCAAAACATGGAGCAAGGACCATAACTCTGTAAAAAAATTTACTCAAGACACCAATTTTTCAACTCATTTTAGATTATGATCAGCAACATCAGAGTTAAATTTCGTGTCTCTAACTCAAATAGGTTTTTTTAAAACTTGATCCCATTTCACACAACTTGCACTAAGTTGAAAAGGGCCATAACCCCGTAAAAAAATTAATTTAAGACACCAATTCTGGACCTCACTTTAGATCATGACTACCTAGATCAGCAGCTTGTAAATAGTCAAGTCTGTCCAGACAGACCATTGACTGACATGAGCATCATTCTACACTGCGAAGCATCTACTAAGTCCGACTGTAATCCCATTGGCTGCCTCCTCCAACAAGCATGCACTACTGAAGACCTAACACAGAGGCCCTTGTGTGTGCTCAAAGGTGAAAATGTTCGTGGACAATAGCATAAGCACATTCCAAGCTGTCAGGTTTCGGTGACACAATGCCACCACCCAATCATTATTCATCTGCTCTTACAACAAGCAGGGGTATCTATTCAGGCCAGGCTAGAAACAGAACAGACTTGACTGAGTCCTGTTACCCAGGGCGACCCAAACCAGGGATTCACATGGAGTCCTGTATTTGAGGGTCCCTGGGACTCATACTCTTAATTCTTCACAAGACAGCACTTGTCCAGAAACCGACTCTGAATGATCAAAGCGAATATCTGAACCTACAGTCAACAATTCTTTTCAATGGAAAGTTCGCAAATGTACTCAAATAATTGAAAAGGTTCATCGCTATGACAACCAGTTCTCCCATTCATTATTTCTTCTCCTTAATCGTCCATCGTCTGAGCAATGGGACGAATGTGCTCTGTCATGCTCAAGCAGGGGACTGACACACAATGTGTTACATCCTGCAAGAAGTACTTCTGTTGACATTGTATGTTGTCGGTATCTGGGTCAACCGGAGACTCTTCAGGACACATCCATCTTCAAAATCTGCCAGTTATATTTCTGCCAGGAGGTAATTCACCATGGTTTGTCCGCCATTCACAGATACAAGTCAGCGGACGTACAACAGCCATAGTTCAAAGGGCCAAGACAAGGTTGACCAAAACCTGTGATAAACAGCAACCCAAGCAGACTGTGTCAGAATCTTTGACTTTATTAAAATAAATAATTTGGTTAACTCTACACTCAGTGACATGTCACCTATATGTTTAACAAGGAAGTATTTAGTTAATGTATGTACTTCCACTTCGATAGAATACGGGACATGCTAAACTGACAGATTTTGTATTAGACTTAACACAATGCTTGTGGCTGAAGTCTCACACTTGCAGAATGAGTGAGTGAGTACGTGAGTGATTTTAGTTTTACGCTACTTTTAGCAATATTCCATCAATTTCAGGCTGAGGGACACCAGAAATGGGCTTCACACATTGTACCGATGTGGGGAATCGAACTCGGGTCTTCAGTGTGACGAGCGACCGCTTTAACCTCTAGGCTACCCCAACACCCCTCAAAAGATATGATACCTGTGAAGGTCCAGGTTAGAATATTGATCTTCAGTAACCCACGCTTGTCGTAAGAGGCGACTAACGGGATCGGGTGGTCAGGCTCGCTGACTTGGTTGATACATGTCATCAGTTCCCAATTGCGCAGATCGATGCTCATGCTGTTGATCATTGGATTGCCTGGTCCAGACTCGATTATTTACAGGCCGCCACCATATACCTGGAATATTGCTGAGTGTGGCGTAAAACTAAACTCATTCACTCAAAAGATATGATACAGATATATACATAAATGTTTAAATGATGGTCGATAAACAAATCCAACATAGCCACAATAATGATATTGTGTATAGTTATAAACATCATGTGTCATGTAACGTCTTAGGAGCCGTATTGTAATTAGCTCTATTCATAACAAAGGATCTGTAAAGCCTATCGGCTGAATGTGTAACTGGGTCATTTCTTTCCATGAACCAATCAGCTGAATGTTTAAATGGGTCATTTCTTTCCATGAACAGTATAAGGATCAACAGGTTAAATAAACCTTTGTTTGCATGAGACGTAATTTCTAACTTCATCACACCTGAACAGGTGGAAACTGATGACTTTAAGGTCAAAATCCTCTTGTAGAATTACACAGCATGAGTCACAGATATTATTTGTATAGTCCGTTTATCAGGTCTAACTTGAAATGAAAAATATACTGACTGACTGACTGAGTTTAGTTTTATGCCGCTTTTAGCAATATTCCAGCAATATCACGGCGGGGGACACCAGAATTGGGCTTAACACATTGTGCCCATGTGGGGAATCGAACCCGGGTCTTCAGCATGACGAGCGAACGCTTTAACCACTAGGCTTCCCCACCGCACCAAAAATATACACGAGTAGCCAGTGATATTCATTATAGAATCTGAGTTAATTGGAAGTTACAACTGACTTCACATATGAATGGAGATGTTTCACACTGTGATACATTCACTGACCCAAAACAAGGAGAAAACTGTCAAAATACATTGATCGTGTTAATATCTACAAGGCTTCATCAGAAGAAAATGAGAGAAAACAAAGCATCATGGTTTGTATGATAGGAAAACCTTACATTTTCAGAACAAAAATCTATGAGGACCTGAATGATTTTACATCATGCGCAGACTATTTAACAGCTGTGACTGATGGCGAAACATGAAACTAGAGCTGGTGATGAAGCTGCTCTCTGTATATCTGTGTAGACTTACTAAATTACTTGAACATATGTGAAAACATGCTTTCCACACAATGCATTACAAGCCACGCAATGCATTACAAGCCATGCAATGCATTACAAGCCACGCAATGCATTACAAGCCATGCAATGGATTACAAGCCACACAATGCATTACAATCCAAATTATGTATCACCCTGTTTCGCCATGTTTCACACACGACATCTTCAATCTTAAAAATATGCCAAAAGAAAAAATTCTCTTTTGTTTAAGCAGTGTGACAAGAAAATCCTAAAGTATTCTCAAACTAGACTAGCTAAAAAATACAACAAAGCTTAAACTATTCTTAATCACGTTTATCAGTGTTTTGTTTATTTGACTTCTCAGATTTGAACACAAAAGCAAATTTCAAAAACAACTCTGCATTATGTCCACTGTCTTGGCTAAATCCGCTGACCAAACACAATTATTTACCCACATGAACTTTAACCTGAAATGAGCTTGTCAACACTTCGGTAGCAATCCGCTTGTGATTTCCTCTCTGTTTTAGAAGCCATTTCCCCGTGTGAAGCCCCCGACGTGCCTCATCATCCCATTAGCATCGCTATGTGGCACAGACACTTCACCAGACACTCCCAAACTAAAGGTCTCAGATCGAACACGGTGTCCTGGTGCAACCTTAGCGGAAATGTGGCTACGGAAACTAAGTTCTGTCCCATATCAATATCAACAGTTATAATGGTCTCTTCTATTAATCCTGTAAACGAACTCCTAATCACATTGTTTGTTTAGCATGCAACTGACACAATTGATGATGTTTGACAGTTGTTTATTCAGCTTACAAAACAAATCCAAGATGGATGACATGCTTTTTGGTTTCCTATGGAGACATTTTTTTAAATAAAGACAAACCTGAGGCCAACTGTCAGTACTCACAAGTTCAATTTAACTTTAACCTCTCTTCAAAGTGTGAAGCCCATTTCTGGTGTCCCCGGCCGTGATATTGCTGGAATATTGCTAAAAGCGGCGTAAAACCAAACTCACTCACTCACTCTTCAAAGTCTAATGCTATTATGCACAACATTCCAGAAATATGTAACCAGGAATATGCACGGTAATTTCAGATAAGCACGATATGACACGAGAATCACTCACCTCTCGTTACAACATCTTGATAGGGCTTGCAACAGAGAGTTAATGCATATAGTTCACTTTTATAACCTCTTTCTTGCCAAGTGCATTGGCTAAACTCCCCATTCCATCACCCAACTAGTACACCACCTTGATATGGATGATATTATAGGCAGATTTAAATTACTGCTTCCCTCACTCACCCAACTAGTACAGGGGTTGAAAAAACCCATTGCCCGACGTCCCAGTCCAGTGTATTCTTGTCGGGCAAGCAAATTTGTATATCATGCTGTACCAGTGTCCAGTTGACTTTCCAGTGTTAATTATGTTGTTTATATTAAAAATAAACAAGAAAAACGGCCGGTACAGTGGAAGAATTATCAGGACATGTAATTTTACATGTGCCACTGTACCGGGAGTAGTAATTTATTTCCACCCCTGTAGTACACCCCCATGGTATGGCAGATATTACTGACAGGTTTTAATTACTGGTTCACTCACTCACTCACCCAACTAATACACCCCTATTATGAGATACGGCAGATATCACACATCATAGACGTAAACCACCCTGGTGAAACCCACGAACACAGCTACTGTGATAACAGATCAAGGATTCAAACCATGAGTGAGTTTGGTTTTAATGTCGCTTTTAGCAATATTCTAGCAATATCGCGGCGGGGGAAACCAGAAATGGGCTTCACAACTTGTACCTGGGTCTCCGGTGTGACAAGCAAACGCTTTAACCTCTAGGTTACCCCACAGCCCCTTCAAACCATGAACACTGGATTCGAGTGACTCATTTAAACAGGAACCTTTTGACATTTTTCATGTGTGAACAAATACAGCCTTCAAATCTAGAAATGTGTAATACATAAACATGCCTTACAATCAGTGCCAATTTGGGATTTGAACACCTGCAATCTGTTGAAGATGGAACGTTAAAGGAACACAGCTCTGCACAGCAGAACACTGAATTTCAGTACAGTTGATGAGCAGAGATCTTGACCCTGACTCAAGTCAGCGGCTTTGTAGATATCATGTGACAACTGGCACAGATTCAGACAGCCTACTAGATCAAGTCATCTGACGTAAGTAGATTATCTCCCCTTCCACACATGATCAAGGGCTTGTGATTCTTGCTGCTGGACAAGCAGGTTGAGAGCTTATCACAAGCTGACCTGGAATGTCATGGATTTGTGGGTAAAATCAACTATTGGAACACAGTTTGCCCTCAAGCAAGGGACTGGTTAACCCTCACATAACTTGTACAAGTATCAGCCATCTCTATGTTGAGTAAGGGGCGGTGGGGTGGCCTAGTGGTTAAAGCGTCAAGCCGAAAACCCGGGTTCGATTCCCCACATGGGTGCAATGTGTGAAGCATGTGTTTGTGACAGGATATAGTAGGTTGGTTTGTCCTTAAACGCCACACTCAGCAATATTCCATCTATATAGCAAGGGTCTGTAAACAATCCAGTCTGAACCAGACAATCCAGTCATCAAGAGGATGAGCATCGATCTACGTAACTGGGATACGATGACATTCATGATATAGTAAGAATTGAGCAATCGACTCTGCTTTCTATAGACACAGAATCGGAAGGATTTTGTTGCTAAATGTTATTAACCCAAACATGTTTAAAGAATAGGTCTCTGCAACAGAAATAAGCAAAAGGTTGACACTGTCTTGACGACAACCATCAGTATGATGAACAAGAAATCAAATTCAAAACTGTAAACATCACTTTGTCTGAACATATCTCCGAAAAGTCACATGTTACTGACATTTCACACAAGCCTTTGAAACTACATTCATCTTAAATAAGGCTGGTCCTACATAACATGATGTTTTGTTGGCTCTGTCTATTGAATGGGGCATGATATCGGTTCAACTCAATGCACAGTCATACCTGTTCAATAACAAAAAACATCAATTTCCCGACAGCTGTGGCCAGCTGGGATTGTTCCATAAAGCATTCTCTGCTCTACAATCCTAGTGCTATGGTTGGTAGGTACGTTTGTTATTTAATGCTGCACTCAGCAATATTCCAGCGATGGTCTGTAAATAATCGTGTCTGGACCAGACAATCCAGTGATCAACAGCTCAATCTACACAATTGGGGTGTAATAACATGTGTCAACCAATGCAGCAAGCCTGACCAGCCGATCCTGTTAGTCGCCTCTTACGACAAGCATGGGTTACTGAAGACCAATTCTAACACGGATCTTCACGGGTCCCCAGTGCTATGACCCCAGCTGTACAATCTTAGTGCTACGACAGCAACAGCCCTTATATTTTGACACAAACTTACAATCATTGTAGTACCATTTACAGCGGTAAGTGTGATCCGAGCTCGGCTTCATGCCACAGCAATGTTAAGCTTGGTCTGTGCAAACAGTGCTGGAGACATCTCACTTGACTGTTATACCATGCATAGGGTATAACATAGATGTAAGTCAGTTAACTGGGAACCAGTGAAAAACTAGTTGCATTGTCCCAATAACAAGTTATTCATCATTAGATTAAAAAGGGCTGCAAACAAACTGGATTAACCAGTGGTGTCTACCCATTACCTCCTGAAATTAATATCCAGGTAGAGCTGTTAATGCCCTGTTACTGCGCATCCCATCTATAAATTCACAATGTCAAACTAAAATTTAAGTTTTGAAAAAATTTACAATATTTTAAAAACTTAATGTAATATAACAACTCATTTTTAATAAATTAGGATATTTCTGTGTGGAGTATATTGGAGTGAATTGAGTTGGGTTTAACATTACTTTGAACAACAATATTTCTCTCTGCCTGAGGAGTGAGTGAGAGAGTTTAGTTTTTCACCACTTTAGCAATAATCCAGCAATATCATGGCTCGGGACACCAGAAAAGGGCTTCACATGTTGTACCCATTTGGGGATCAAACCCGGGTCTTTGTGTGATGAGCGAACGCTTTAACCACTAGGCTACCCCTCTGCCTGAGGAACTGACAAGACATTGGGTTTTGAAACCTCTACCATAACAGCTATATTTAACATCTCATTTGAAGTAGCTTACAGGGAACAATTTTTCATTGAAAACATTAAGTCATCCCACCATGAAAACTGATAGGGATATGAACTTCTAGTTAAACCTGATGAGGGAAATCTATGATTTTAGCCCCAAGCATCTCGCACATATCTGCATGCAATTAGAGCAATTTCCAATGTCATGTGACCCCCAATGGGTTTAAAATTGCACCCCAATTATAGCTGTCCTACATCTTTGTTCAGGCCAAACCCATGCAGATCTAGGTTAGAACTGATCTTCAGCAACCCATATATTCCGACAGCGTAAATCTAATGAACTAATGACTAATGATTCAATCACTGGATCGCATGGTCCAAAACTGATTATTTACAAACTTCATAGCTGGAAATTGCTGAGTGCAGCTTTAAACAACAAACAAATATTTGGATTCCACAAAGCAGTCGTAGTGCCATAGAAATTGCAAGTTGTTCAGGTATGGAGCAACAATCCCTTCACCACATTACCACAACAATCACCTTACCACAACAATCCCTCTACCACAACAATGCCCTTGCCACAACAATGCCCTTGCCACAACAATCCCTCTACCACAACAATCACCTTACCACAACAATCCCTCTACCACAACAATCACCTTGCGACAACAATCCCTCTACCACAACAATCACCTTGCCACAACAATCCCTCTACCACAACAATCACCTTACAACAATCACCTTACCACAACAATCCCTCTACCACAACAATCACCTTGCGACAACAATCCCTCTACCACAACAATCACCTTGCCACAACAATCCCTCTACCACAACAATCCCCTTGCCACAACAATCACAGTGGATCTGGGCCCAATAACCCCAACTGTAGAATTTCACAAGTCTCTAAGGTAAAAATTAAGATAATTATGATAATTTCTAAAAGATAATAAATAACAGACAGGGTTCATCTAGACCTGCCTCTTCGAAGGACAGAATTACTATACACCCATGGGGTCAGCGTTCAGTACAGCCATAGACCAAGGCTTCCCCTACTGGCATGTTAGCATTACACCCTCAGGTAACAGTAAACTCAGACCAAGTGCAGTAACAATGAATATCCTCCCCAAGCATTACTACCCATTGTGGGAGAGCATAGCAAATACTAACAAAGTGTAACCATGGATACCTTCTCTTACTTTACCTTGACCGGTGTGACCTCTGCCTGGAGCACACAACTTACAACTTCATTGGTGATAAACTCCAAATATGAATGGCTAAGAGCAAAATCAACATGCAGGCACAAAGGTAATTTCAGATAAACTCCCAAATAGCTGCAATGCTCAGCATTATAAATGTTGAATGACATGTTTTTCTTTATCACTTGGGGGGACAATAATGTTATCATGATTAAAACATTCTGCTAAGTTTTACTATTGTTTGAAAACTCTGAGGCATATAAATCCGGAAGCTGTAGAAATATCTGTATCAAGATTTTAGGTGAGTGAGTGAGTGAGTGAGTGAGTGAGTGAGTGAGTGAGTGAGTGAGTGAGTGAGTGAGTGAGTGAGTGAGTGAGTGAGTGAGTGAGTGAGTGAGTGAGTGAGTGAGTGAGTGAGTGAGTGCGTGAAGCTTTAAGCAATATTCCAGCAATATCACAGCAGGAGACTACAGAAATGGGCTTCACACACTGTACGCATGTGGGGAATAGAACCAGAGTCTTTGGCATGACAAGGAAACACTTTAACCACCAGGCGAGCAGAGTTTATCTCTGCTATGAACAGTATTACAATTATACCATATATATAGCTTACTTATGTGAGGAAAGCCTTAAGTGATGCCGATCTCAGATACATGTATTTGTGAAACCAACAAGGATGAGTACATTCCTGTTATTAAAGCACTCCCTCTCAGAGATCATGTTTGGACCAGGCAAACCCGTGATTTATAGCATGGATATCCAAAGTCAGGATAAGATAACACACCAAGCCACACACTTTAATAAATCCTTCAATATGCACATGGTGCAGAGCATCCATCTATTAAACTCCACTATGTCCACAGGGTAATCACAGACGTGAAGACGGTCTTCATGACCGGTCAACTGTCTAGTGCGGGGGATGCTGCCGAGACAGTCTGATTGGCTTCAGTTATCACACCTCGCAGGTCCTCAAACATTCTGCTATTAACTGTTTACTTCACGATTGGAAACACTTCCTAGTTTGTCATGGCCCGGGTAAGGCTGTCTGGATGTAGACTAGATGCTGGTTAACAAGGAGGCGTAGACTCCATCGTAATGATGACAGGGAGTCAATTTCTAATCAAAGTAAATTTGATCAAAGTCAGCAAAGTGTTCATGTTGAATGACAACAATTCTGAACCTTCCTGTCTAGTGCACGAGAATATTCATTTCTCTCTATAACTTTAATGGGTTTTTTGCATATTCTGATGGAGAAAATGTTTGGTCTGAAACTGAGCTGATTGCATTTTTATGACTGAAGTATTTAAGTTTAAGGTATGTACACAAAAGCCTGTGAATATCCTGAAAGGTTTGAACGGGAGTTACAGATTGTGTGTACACAGGTAGGAGCAGCTTCATATCCTAACAAGTGCTCTACAAATGTGTCATGTGCAGATACCACTTCTATAGTACCTGGCTATATTTACACACCTTTCATACATGCATTTCAATGAAGACATTACCTGTAACGAGGCGTCCTCCACCGTGATATTGCTGGAATATTTCTAAAAGCGGTGTAAAACCATACTCACTCACCTGTAACGAGTCTTACCTGTACTAAATACTCAAAATAATTGTACCATGTGTATAGGGAAGGGGAGTATGTGTTACCTATTGAAAGCTGTGAGTGAGTGAGTGAGTGAGTGGTTTTGAGTAAATGTAAGTGATAGCAATTGTGAATGAGAGTCAAAGCAATTTTTAGAGTGAATGAATAATTTTGAGTGAGTGAGTGAGTGACTTCTCCACTGTGTATGGTTTGTGTTCGTACGGTAGGGCAGCACCAATGATGATGCCTCATACAGTAAACTGTATAGCCTGTGCCAACTGGGTCAACATTTACAATAAACATCCATGTAAATTATACATAAAGACTGGAATAAATAGTTTCTAAAAATATATAGATATATTCTACTCAAAATACGTAGGAATCTTTTATCGTACATAAGTTAATCTGTTATGCCAAGTCTGAATAATGACAGTCATTACTTCTTGTGAAGAGCATAACATCAAAATGTGGATATAATATCTTGATCTCCTCAGCACAGCGTGTGCTAACCATATATGGATTTACCAATATATCTGGTGGCTAAAACAGAGTTATCAGAACAGATACTTAATTTCCTGTCTTGCTAAAAATGGCCATCACAGACTATAGAAATTATATAACAGACATCGTGGACATTATAGTCCGTTTGGCTCAAAATCGGACCAATGAATTGCAATCTAACTCGAAAACTAATAAACATATACTCAATGAAACGCTGATCATAACTAAAACGTCAGACCAACTCTGTGAGGTTTTTGCAGAATTTATATCCTAAAAATAAAAAAGTTGTTTAACAAACTATCATTAAAATTGTGACACAGTTCACTATTTGTTACGAGGGAGGAGTGCAGAGAAAGGGACAGCCAGGTGTGCGAGAAAGGATGGAGACAGCACAGCACAGGTTAATGAATCAATAACGTTGTCGGCACTTGCTTCTCTAACACCTGGCTGTCCCTTTCTCTGCACTCCTCCCTCTTAACAAATAGTGAGCTGTGTCAAAATTTTAATGATAGTTTGTTAAACAACTTTTTTAATTTTAGGACATAAATTCTGCAAACAAACCACAGAGTTGGTCTGATGTTTTGATTATGATCAGCGTTTCATTGAGTATTATATGTTTATTAGTTTACGAGTTACATTGCAATTCATCGGTCCGCTTTTGAGACAAACGGACTATAGAAAATGGAATCATTAACATGTAAGTCCCTGTTATTGCTTCAGTTGTGGTAACCATGGTAATGTAGAGAACTGACAGCTGATTCAGGAAATAACGTTATTACACAGTAAAAATTGGAATTTAAAATCATAATCCACCCAAATTTGTATGTGTAATTGTCAAAATTATTAAGCAAATGACAGATTACCTATTTTGTTATCTAAAATCTCATATTTGGCTGAATTATTTATAAATTCACTCCAAAAACATTATAAAATGGATTTACACAAAATGCAAACCTTTTCACATTCATCTTGTTTATCCCTCCATGAACATATTGTTATAAACAAATTAGTCAACTATATCTTCAAAAACTGTACACAGTATGATTCAGTGACATTGATTGGTGCAAAAATGCAACAGGAGTCCTGCCTATTCCATATTCAGCCAATCAGAAAACAGCATTCCCTGAGAGTGTCTGTTGTAATGCATTTTCAGTTCATGGCAACAAATGCAAAAAAATATGCATGGTTAGCTAAAAAAAATGTCATGTAATCACTTTTAATTTGTTTAACAATAAAAGACAAAGAGAAGTATTATTACCCTAATTTGCCAAGAGATCTTGCTCTAGCCTCCGGCAACAACAAAACGAGCGATATGCTCCATGACGAATGCCGCTGAACTGAACCTCCTGTCACAGAGCGACTTGAGCTTCTCCCATGTCAACTTGACCTGTACAAGACCTGCATACCATCACTGCCAACATCTTCCTTCCACTGATGTACCGCTCCCTCACACACACCAGCCTTATTCAGTGTCAGGCATGGGTCCTCAACAACATACCTCTAAACAAATGTTTCACCTCGACCATTGTGAACAAAATGTTTTAATGGTGTGTTTCAACAGAGGTTTGACTAAGTATTCCAGCAACATCACGACGGGTGACACCAGAAATGGGCTTCACACAATGAACCCATGTGGGGAATCGAACCCGGGTCTTCAGCGTGACGAGTCAACGCTTTACCCACTAGGCTACCCACCGCCCCCGATCTGGACATGAACAAGATTATTCCTGATAATAAGATAGGGACAAAAAAATGTCCTTCTAATTGTTATTTGTGGAGGGATACGATGTAATTTTTTTTAATGAGACTAATACCTGATTAATTTTATGCTTTCTTAACAGAAGATTGGTTTTATTGGCGCCTCCATGGAAGTTTTGTAGCGAAGTGATTCGAATTTGATCCATACAAGCAAAGTTGGCCTGTACCAAGGAAACAATGGTACTATGGCATAATGGACTGCTCTAGCTGTCATCTCTACTCATGCATACACAAACAATGCCTAATGAGATCTGCTGTTATTTTCAGTGTATCGCTGGTCTTATAGTCTACACTTTCACAACAATACCAGAGAATACCTTACCAGAAAACCTTGCGTCTCCACAATAGCAGGGCAGATGTCAAGGAAAATGCAGCAAAAGCTGTGTGGTCATTATTAACGCAAGCACGAAACATGAAACTGCAAATTGACTGAATGTGATCAGCATTTCACACACTGATTGACCCTGTCCACCAGTACAGTGTGGACATGAGGGCATTTGAAAACAGAAGCCGTACTGACATGCTTTGGCGTACATTGTATGAGTTTTGGATATTTCTCTTTGGTTTCTCCAAGTTTGTATCTAGCTCCACCCATAGTAATGGTGAGGTTATTAGAGTCAGTGAACAATGGATGAGCGAGTTTAGTTTTACACCCTTTTATTCCAGCAATATCACGGCGGGGGTACAACAGAAATGGGCTTCACACATTGTGCCCACAATGAACAATGAAGTAGATATGGAGGAACAGTAGTCGAAAGGCTGTCATATATTTTCTGTGTTTTCTATCTCCCGAAGCCCTGAATCTTCATTTTGATCAGTCAGAGACATAATGTGTATGCGAGACGACGTACTGTATCTTGTACGCGAGACAGGTGTGCTCTGCGGCACTAAGTGAAACGTTTGATGCTAATTAAATCTACATGAAATAACAAAGTTTTCCATATCAATTTTCCTGGCCACTATGGAAATTTATTCCCTGATGTGATAAAGAAATACTCTTACCTCACACATTCATTAAAAAAATAGCTGATCTCTCTCCAACTACAATTATTAGACAAATTGTTTCTGAAGCAAAGCAACCTGATCAATTTCATAATTGGATTTAAAGAATATTAAAAAGTGAACTAAATTGTATGATTAAAGTAATACAATTAAAGAAAACGCACCAGTATTGTTTTTTACTTAATGAATTTGGTGCAGAGGCAGAGGCATGCCTGTTCCAAAAGTAACTATTATTACAATGAAACATGATTAAATCACACTTGTCA
Source organism: Haliotis rubra (assembly GCF_003918875.1). Lineage (NCBI taxonomy): Eukaryota > Metazoa > Mollusca > Gastropoda > Lepetellida > Haliotidae > Haliotis > Haliotis rubra. Next base: position 635,098 of record NW_025766115.1, read on the forward strand.
CATCAAAATGTTAGGAATATCCTGAGTCACATATACAGCAAAATCTACATGTCAAACTTGACTTGTCCATTACTACCTTGACGAGTCCCTCCCTACCTCGACAAGACCATCCCTTCCTTGATGTGTCTACCTGTCACCTTGACGTGTCCCACCCTATCTCGATGTGTCCCTCCCTAGCTTGAATCCCTTGTTATCTTGATGGTTCCTTCTCTACCTTGACGAGTCCCTCCATACCTTGATGTGTCTACCTCTGTCACCTTTGCAAGTCCCTCCCTACCTTGACGTGTCCCACCCTACCTCGACGTGTCCCTCCCTACCTTGAATCCCTCGTTATCTTGATCGGTCCTTCTCTACCTTGACTAGTCCCTCCATACCTTGATGTGTCCCTTTTACCTTGATGTGTCTACCTCTGTCACATTTACGAGTCCCTCCCTACCTCGACGAGTCCCACCTTACATCGACAAATCCCTCCCTACCTTGACAAGTCCCTCCTTATCTTGATGAGCGAGTCCCTCCCTACCTTGACGAGTCCCTCCCTACATCTTGATGAGCGATCCCTCCCTACCTTGACGAGTCCCTCCCTATCTTGATGAGCGAGTCCCTCCCTACCTCGACGAGTCCCTACCTACCTTGAGGAGTCCCTCCCTACCTTGAGGAGTCCTTCCCTACCTTTATGTGTCCCTCCCTCAGTTGAAGTGTCCCTTTTTACCTAGACGTGTCTATCTGTGACGCCTGCCCGACAAGTGTTGGGTCTACATCCTCATCCCCAGTACACACAAGCTGATAGGCAAGTGAAAGTGCCCAAAGGCTACACAATCAATACATGACAGTTTCCCATCAGCATACAATTAACAAATCCCACCTGCATTGAAACAACCTAACACAATCACTGATTGTTTATTGTACCTGCAGTTACCTGTATTACACAACACATCATTACCTTAGTTGATTATTGCACCTGCATACCTGGCTGTAATAGACAATGAATCTTTTCTAATTATAGCATAGGGAACTGGTGTCCTGCTGGGGGTTTACCTTGGTTTAAATATGTTCATATTCTTGTCACTTGTACAAACAGTTAAAGTACTGTCGGAAATGCTAGAAAAATGTTTTTTGACTCATATTTAAAATTCAGAGGTATTACAGTTACAAAAATAACAAATATCACTTTAAGAAACATCTACCTAATGTAGACCGAGGGAATAAATTTTGAGACATGCCCTAAAATGTGTTTTGACTGATGAAAATACCAAAAACTTAGAAAAATAAGCGGTAGTGGGACGTTATTTGATACAAACATCAACTGCCTGTGTTACGTCATCAGCATGCACGGTATCGACAGGTGAAATTGACACCTGAGCAAATGCTCGGGAGAGGGGTCATCTCAATAGATGTTTTCTTCAAAATGTTGAATATGTATGTATAGTATACATGTTGGTTATGTAAGGAATCATGTGATATCCACATTTCGCACACCAACAATACCTATATGTGTGTGTGTGTGTGTTTGTTTTGAAATAAACATACGAATTACTGTACATTGGAAAGAATCCTATCACTTGTGTTATCTTATCGATTGATTGTAGAAATGTGCAACGTTTTAATAAATGTTTTGCATGTCAACAGTATATTTCATTGCTAAAATATGGATGTAATTCGGTCAGTTTAATCTAGTTGTGAACATTGGCCAAAGATCTAACTAAGTCAATGGTGTAGCTTCTTTAGACTATATATATTCTTCTTCTCATAAAGTTTGTAGACCGCCCTTCTAAGTACTCCCTTGTCAAAGATGTCAAGGATGGTTTTACGTCCCGGTTTTGCTCTTGAGACGGTCCCTGTCTTATCTGATTTGTTTACAATATTGTAAACTTGTTGGTAAGACATACCAACAGCTTTACAAGTTCTGTAATAAACCCTTTCTAAACTAATGAAAGGTTTACCTCTGTCTTTTTCATGCACAAGAAACTTATAAACCTTTGCAACAATCGACTGTAAATAGTTAGCCATAGTGAACGCTGTGATAAAGATGTGCATGCATGACGGGAAACTTATTTATCAAGACTTAACATTTATATTAATATTTCTTCAATAAAGAAACGATAATAAATTAAAGTAACAGAAACATTCAACATTTATTTGTTTAAGAAAAACGCTAATTCATATTTTTACACGGCCTGTATTATTAGCATTAATGTAAAGACTATTTCAGATTTCTGTTGTTGAACTCTGAAAAAATCTTGAGTTGTTGTTTTGGTACCAAATTCTCTCCTGTAAACTGCCCTTTAAATGCATGGGAATGTTAAATCGATTGAAATAAAAATTAGGTACACTATAGGCGAGTTGATATATTGACAACATAGTACATTTATCACCTTTATCGTAGTATTAAGGCTAAAAAGCATTTTTCTAGCATTTCCGACAGTACTTTAGTCTCTGAAATGAACATATTTTACAGAAACTAAAAGTTTTTAAATTAAATTTGTAAATACAATAAAAAGGAGCTCAGGGACTTTCTTCATCTAGACTTGACACATTTTCTAGACTTGCGTGGGCTTTCTTGGATATATTTGCTATAGGGTCTTTACCAACACTGGTATAAGAAGACACATGCATATTGGTATGAGTTGGTTTGTTCATGGTTTAATGCTGCACTCAGCTATATGGCGGCAGTCTGTAAATAATCAAGTCTGGACCAGACAATCCAGTGATAAAGATATTAAAGCTGAAAAACATTTTTCAAGCATTTCCGACAGTACTTTAGTTGTGTCTTTGGCACCTCAGAGTCATTTCAATTATTAGACACTGGTGTCCTACCAGCGTTTTACAATGTGTTCAAAATCTTGTCACTTGTCGTACACACGGTCAGTTTCAACAATTAGACTCATTTCAACAATTAGACACCTGGGTCCAAGTGTTTGAAACTCTTTACACCATGGCCAACTATCACTGAACCGTTGCACATAAAATGTTGAAAAAGATATTTAAGACCTCTCTGCTTCACTGTAAGTCAGTCACCTGTAGCCTGTATAGTGACCTAGCTCTTTGGTGACTCATGTAATGAAATACATGTACACAGGAAAATGCAAACATCGATGTTGATGTGACTTCAACAATCACTGGGGTAGCCGACTGGTTAAAGTGTCCGCACGTCATGCTGAAGCCTGGGTTCGATTCCACACATGGGTTCAATGTGTGAAAACCATTTCTGGGTCCATCACGCCATGATATTGCTGGAATTCGGCTTGACGAGCCAACGCTTTAACCACTAGACTACCCCAACGCCCCTCACTGCAGTAGAAGACTTCATATGTTTGCCTTCAGTATTTCGATCGCTATAGCAACACATTCTGTCATGAAATTAAATTTGTGAAAAAAGGTGCTGTCACTGCCATGTGTAATTACCGCCTTGGCTAAAAATGGCTGACAAAGACCAGGAGAAACTAAAATAGACCTCATTACACGTTAGAAACTGATCAGTTCACACATGGTCACGGGAAAAGGGGCCATGGTTGAAAACAAATGGAATAACAAGTAGTCCATGGACTAACTCTTAGTTTCCGAATATATATAAATTTGATAGAAATAAACAATTCCTTTTAAATTCAAAAGGAGCCAAACACACAGCTACTACTTAACGAAATTAAGGAAGGTCTGATTCGAACTTTTAGTACTACTGTTAAGCTGTCACTGCATGTTCTTTAATATCTTACCCGTGAAGGTCCGGGTTAGAATATTGATCTTCAGTAACCCATGCTTGTCGTAAGAGGCGACTAATTGGATCGGGTGGACAGGCTTGCTGACTTGGTTAACACATGTCATCGGTTCACAATTGCACAGATCGGTGCTCATGTTGTTGATCACTGGATTGTCTGGTCCAGACTCAATTATTTACAGACCGCCGCCATATAGCTGGAATATTGCTGAGTGCGGCATAAAACTAAACTCACTCACTCTTTAACATCTTTTGAGTGGTATATTCAAGCCTTTAATCACACTGAATGAGTATGTAATGTAATGATTCCAAATTAAAACATGAGAGAGTTAACAAGAACACTGCATGTACTGACAGACTGACTGAGTTTGGTTTTACGCCGCTTTTAGCAATATTCCAGCAACATCACGGCAGGGGACACCAGAAATGGGCTTCACACATTGTGCCCATGTGGGGATTCGAACCCGGGTCTTCGGCGTGACGAGCCAACGCTTTAACCATTAGGCTACCCCACCGCCCCACACTGCATGTATCTTCAGAAGCTATTGGTTTACATGAATGATCTGAAGAAGCAAGAAGGCTTACTTTTAAGGGTAGAAATGGTCTGGGGTAGACTAAGCCTAAGTTTCTAAATATGTTTAATTTTGATAGAAACAAAAAAATCCTTTTAAATTGAAAAGGAGCCCCAGGGAGATAGGAGATTCAGAACCCGAGGAAATCTACACTTCTTTCATATAGGTGAGGTGAGATTGGGTTTTACGTCGTGCTTGAGAATACTTCGCTCATATGACGAGGTGCATGAGTGTGTATGTGTATGTGCGACTGCTTGTACTAGCCCAGACTGAAGCTGGTTTTATAGTGCTAGCCCACTGAGATACCACGCCGCAGTTAAGCATGAATACCCCACTCAGACACAGTATACTGACTCCGAGCCGACCAGTCCTTGTTGTACCCATTAATGCCGAGCGCCAGACTGAGACCAACAAGTACCATATTTTAACGTCTTTTGGTATGATGCGACTGGGGATCGAACCCGCGACCTTCCGCTCTCTGGGCGGACGCTCTAACCACTACACCACGGAGGCGGCCCTTTCATATAGGGCTGTAGCATTACAGAAAGAGCTGGGCAGAAAGAAATATAATGCAGTTCAGTGAGTGAGTTAGGATTAACGCCGCTTTTACCATAGTCCAGCAATATCACGGCTGGGGACACCAGAAATGGGCTTCACACATTGTACCCATGTGGGGAATCAAACCCGGGTCTTCGGCGAGACGTAATTCAGTTCAGGGACTGTGGGGCAGACTATGCTCACCTACAGCTGCTCCCTGCTCTGATCATAAAACAAAAACAGTCAGATTATTTTCCCAAATAATTATGTATGAATTATGTTCAATCCAGATAACATACCACCACTGAACCATGTCTGTTTGTGAGACTGAAAACAGGAGTGCCTGAAACGGGCCGACACTATCCCCATGAGACTATGCAACATAGCATATCTAGACCCCATGACGAAAGGCTGGTGCAAATTCTAGACACAGCACTTAAAGCAACGAGACTCTGTCTCTGTGTGATTAACTACGTACTTGATGTACATCTTCCACTTTGATTTAACAGACCAACTGGGGTGGAAATAACTTTAAAATTGCTGGTGAACTCCGGTACAGTTGCACATGTAAAATCACTTGCCCTGATAATTTTTCCATTACCGGCCAATTTTCATGTTGATTTTTTAAATAAACAATATAATTAACATTGGAAAGTCAACTGGACACCGGTACAGCTTGATATACAAATATGCTTGCCCGACAGAAAAAACACTGGACTGGGGCGTCAGGCAATGGGTTATTTCCACCCCTGGACCAAGTTGGTTAAAGAGACTTTAATCAACCAACCATGGAGTTGATGTTCTATCAACCAGGTCCATCCAAACTCTTACATTTGGAAAAACAAGTTCATTTTCAAAACACATTGATCTTTTACCCAGTTTGTTCACAATCAACAGAGTGAGTGAATGCTGCTTAATAATACAATAACAATATTTTAACAATATTTGCTGAGTGAGTGAGTGAGTTAATCTTACACTATTTTTAGCATTATTGCAGCATCACGACAGAGGACACCAGAAATGCATGGCTTCACACAGTGTTCCCATATCAGGAATCAAACCCAGCTCTTCGGTGTGATGAACAAACGCTTTAACCACTAGGCTACCCCACCACCCACATTTGGTATGATGCCACCAGGGATAAAACCACAGGCATTATGCTCTCCGGGCATACACTGTATCCACTTGCCAACCCTTGTGGTCCAGATACATCATATATAAGGGATAATGTCAGTGTGCCAAGGTCGCATATTGGAATAGTCCTCTCCTAAACAGCTGACCCAAACAAGCAGAGGTATAGGTGGTGGCCTTATCTGCCCAGAAACAGTGTGTGTCAGCGTGACACATATTTATACCATAGAAAACCAGCAGTTATGAATCAAAAACAATGCATACAACTCTGCATCAACAAATTGCATGATCTACATACAATACTGTTGGTCATTATTACATGTATAACACCATAAAGAAAAGAGACGGATACAATGTTATACAACGACTGCCTGTTCCAATGTGTCATACTGTAACACTGTATCAATGCAGGTTTATCAGCTGATCTGACTATTACTAGTGTAAGTAGTACGTATAATGCACACGGTTTCACAACACGAAATGGCTCACATCGTGTAATCTCGAGCGGCTTCACAACACACATGACCAAACAAGAGAGGGTGTTTTCCTAGTCAGAGCTATTTAGGGGGTCAGTCGCATCATGCCATTTCAGTAAATAATGGCGGACATGGGAGAGGAAATGTCAAAAGCCTTTAAACTGGATGCCGGTCATCAGGGTATAGTCACACAGCTAAGCTACACAAGAGAATGCACGATACGCAAAACAGATATATGTACTTACATTTAGTGCCTGACCTGCTGATACATCAAAGATGGGCTGTGAGACGGCTTCTGTGAGGTCGTATGCTCCAGGAGTCAGCGATGATGTGACTGTCGTCGTCCGACGCTTGAGTTAATTGGGTAACAATAGAACGACGCTCCAGGTATCATTCAATCATGGGCTTGTGTTAATTACATAATATTCGTCACGTGCACTGCATATGCACTTGCTGGAAGAAGGATAACAATATACGAACATCCACCTTTGTTTACAATCACCCCGAGGTCACAGTGAGCAGGTGTTTATGTATTCCTCCGCCGTTATATAGTGCGTCCTTTCGTCCACATTATTCGGGTTTCATTCCACAAAGTGCTATATTCCCTGCACGTAACCCATAGGTTGAAAAGATTACTTAGTATTCCCCTTCCGCCTGAAACCTCAATGTCGGCACACGCATGCTAGCTTGGTTCCAATGTATGCGCATTAATTCTCGTTTCTGAATTCTGATTGGCTCTTGAAAATATGACATCATCCAGATAGTCTCAGGGTTGATATCACACCCCCAGAGATTATTTATATTAGATATGGCCTGAAAATAAAACTTGAGTCAGATTCGTGAGATAAACTCGATAAATTGATTATCATATTAGAAGAATAAGTCGTCAAATCTGATCAGAAATAGGACAGATAAATAATCGCGTTAAGTTTTGGTATGCATCGCTAATAAGTAATGTATATTCCCGGCCGATGTGCCTTGGGAAACCCATATAGAAAACGACAAAAGAAAAACGAGAAAAAATAGATATCAGAAATTATGTGAAAGGGTATAATTCACACCTACATAGGGCGCTATATAAATTTTGTACATTATTATTATTATTATTACATGAGCGTGCTGTCAACTAAGTATATCGTTAATTTGAAGAGAGGTGTGTATGTGTGTGTGTGTGTGTGTGTGTGTGTGTGAGAGAGAGAGAGAGAGAGAGAGAGTGAGAGAGAGAGAGAGAGAGAGAGAGAGAGAGAGAGAGAGAGAGAGTGAGAGAGAGAGAGAGAGAGAGAGAGAGAGAGAGAGAGAGAGTGAGGTGAGGAGAGAGAGAGAGAGAGAGAGAGAGAGAGAGAGAGAGAGAGAGAGAGAGAGAGAGAGAGAGAGAGAGAGAGAGAGAGAGAGAGAGAGAGAGAGACAGAGAGAGAGAGAGAGAGAGAGAGAGAGAGAATAACGCCATCATAATAAGACATTGGGTGAGTGAAGGTAGCACACGCAAGTGTACACACACGCACACGCACACCTGTGATTCAGGTGGCCTATTTATAGAAGTGTTTACTTCTCTGGCTTCAAGGTAGGATTGAAAGAACAAAGGTAATTTTCTCTATCATGGACTGAATATATTTTCATGGCGCCTTTAGCAATATCCAAACAACAATGTCACGGCTGGGTACACAAGAATGGGTTTCACTCCATATACCCCTGTAGGCAGCCGAGACGACCCTTTCACCATGCTTACAACAACAATACCTAACACCTGCCCCTCTCTTACCTTGCCCGCAGATCCCATTCCCATTTCCCATTGAAAAACTTGTTTACTGTTTAGTGACGCACCCCTGTAGTTATCTGGGTTATAATGAGTGAGTTTGGTTATACGCAGCTTTTAGCAATATTCCAGCAATTTCACGGTGGGGGACACCAGAGAGGGACTTCAAACAATGTACCCATGTAGGGATTCGAACCCGGGTCTCCGGCGTGACAAGCGAACGCTTTAACCGCTATGCTACCCCACCGCCCTAATTCCGATAAGATACGACCAACACTCGATCGCTGCTGACCACAGAGCATGCATAAAGATATTAAACCCGAGTACATCATTCACCTTCATGTGTCTCGGCTGGCCAAGACGTCTATATTCGTTGAGCAGAGTTGTGCCTCAGGCGTGGTTCGAATCTTGGGTTCGAATCCCGGTCTGCCATTCCAGGTTTGTCACACCATATCCGAACGTTTGGGTTTCATCAAACTACATATACCTGCATCAATTTGTATTCCTCTCACATCAACTTGACACTCGTAATATACCCGGAATAATGTTCAAAGCCGTCAAACCGAAACATGAGTCTCATTAACCTATTTAGACAAGGACCTACTTTTCAGCACATCCGAATTTTCGTGTGTGAAAAGGAAAATAGACATCACAAACAACTATGGTTACACTGAATTCCAATTCCTTGTTTCATACAAAATTGGTATCTACAAATGAATTTTAATTTTAAACTTTAATAACATCGTATTTCTATCTTTTGCGGCGAGGTGTAGGCAACTAAGACGTCACAGACTGCCCCAGATTGATGAGGTCGTAAAGTGATTCACAATGCATCTGCCTCACTGGTTACATCTGTTATGTGTTTTCTGCGCTTATTCATTGTAGTTCTGTAACGCACAATGTGATTGATATAATATCAAGTTCGTACCAGACCGCCAAACTGTTCTAGCGGCAGAACCTCGTTTTGAGATTTCGACGATTTCCAGGTTTCTGTTTGACAGTGCTCGCTGTGCGACGGAGCACGCTGCACGACATGTTTGTAAGGATTATAAGGAGCGTAGTGTTGCAATATACAAGTGCTTAGATGTATCAAATAATACTGACTAATATTATGTATCTAGTTAAATGAATTGGTCTCAGGTTCGGGGACTTGGACGATGGAGAGTCATCGTACCCCACGTCGGGGTCGTTGCTGAGAATGTTAGCATGACTGGGGTTTTTTTGGACAAGAGCATTTTTTTCTCGTATTTAGTAACCGTAGATTTTAACAAAAAGCTGTTCAATATCGTTTTGGAGTGATTGAGTGAGTATGATTTTACGATATTCCAGCAATATCATGGCGGGGGACACTAGAAATGGGCTTTACACATATGTGAGGGGGGATCGAACCCGGGTCTTCAGCGTGACGACCGGACGCTTTAACCATTAGGCTACCCTACCGTCCCTCCTAATTTGGAGTCCAGATTACGGTAGTTTGTTTTAACGCTTAGTAAGACCCTATATAATACCACTTGTTTTGGGAAGCCAAAACATTCACCACTTTTGTGAAGCCTGTAAATCCGGGTATGGCGTCAGCAGCGTATCAAGAAACAACAGGGGCGCGACACATCTTGTGTAACTTTGTATAAACTTAACTAATGAGCAATTGTTAATTTCATCCTTAATCTTGATTAAGACACAACCAGATTGTTATTTCTACCTCATAATCCGGTCTTCAGCAAACCATGCTTGTTACGCGTAAGAGGCGGCTAAGGGGGATCGGGTGGTCAGGGCTACTGACCTGGTTGACACATGTCATCGTATCCTAGTTGCGTAGATCGATGTTCATGCTGTTGATCACTGGAGTGTCTGGTCCAGACTCGATTATTTACAGGCCGCCTCATATAGCTGGAATATTGCTGAGTGCGGCGTTAAACACCAACCAACCAGCCTCATAATCCGAGCCTTTAAGGTCTTATTTTGTTCATAATTTGGTGTACAGAATTTTTTCAAAAAACGATCAGCAAGGTAAGTTATTTTGAAGAAAACGTCGGAGGATCCAAAAGCAAAAGGATACAAAAACTCAAAAAGATTAGAAATAGAACTCTTTGAGTAGCATTGAGAAGTCGGTGTGATGAACAACGGGGAGGGGATGAGTGAGTTTAGTTTTAGGCCGCTTTTAGCAATATTCCAGCAAAATCATGCACGGCGGGGGATCCCAGAAATGGGCTTCACACATTGTACGCATGTGGGGAATCGAACCCGGGTCTTCGGCGTGACGAGCGAACACCTTAACCACTAGGCCACCCCACCGCCCTGTTCTATGGATGATCATTTCCTTGATAACGGTTTAGCAGCTACACCGAAACGTCGCTCACATTAATAATGAAGAAGTTTTATATCCATAGAAATCAAATCACACCGTTGTTTAGACATAAAAAAGCAAAATTATTCTTATGGTCTGTTTATGTTAGGATCACAATTACCCTTTGCTTATCCAAACCGCAATCGTTGTCAACACAATCAGGCGATGTGTTATAATTCATGCACTTTTCAGCTTAATCCCTAAACTGTTATTTGCACAAGATGTACCACATTATATACAGAATATTTTGTTTGTTAGTTTAACGCCGAACAACCTTCCCCAAGGTTACTTACAGTAAGACGTTAAACACTGGCCCTTCAGCCCATCCAAACATACTTAGTGCAGGTATGATATCATATGTACATCTTCAACAAACAACCGACACCTCCCCCCGCCGTTACCCCTATAGTCTCACTCTCACGCTGCACATCAGCTCGAAAATCCCCTTTCCACGTAAAGCAACGTAAGCCGTATATGTTGTTGAGTGCTGAATATGTTCAGTCGTGTAAGTCAACTAGCTCAAGGCTAGTCATGTTTCATGAGTTTGTCCCCGGGATGTGATCAGCAGAGCGTGCTGCTTACACTTTGGTCGGGATGAGAATTAAAAAATATATATGTTCCCGAAGGCTTGATGCCATCCCTGGCTCACATAGGTCATGATTGCGGGCAAGAGATTAAGCTTTTCTTAGATTAAAACACATCCAACAGTTAGGAGTCCATGTTATAGACGCATAGGTTTGGATGTGGTGAAGCGATATATCAATATTGGCAAGATTATTCGATAATGATAGGGAGATATGACGTGTTATATCAACCGTTAGCGGATGTATAAACTCTATGATTTGTCATTATATTACATTTTCTATCAAAATGTGTTGGGCATATGCGGAAAACTGCATACAGTGAAACACCGTTGTGTCGAACTTTGATGTGTCGAGTTTATGCTTATCTCGAAGTAAAAACTAGGTCCCTGCATAATCCTTCTCATTTTATCATTTTTCGGTTGCGTCGAATCTCGGATAACTCGAAGTATTTACGCAGACCCCTTCAACTTCGACACAACAGTGTTTGGCTATGCTGGGATAATTGCTGGGATGGTCTTGTGGGTACAGTGTTCGTATTGTTGTGCTGTCATCGCAATTCGCCGGTCCCCTGATTAGGTCATACGCATATGCGGAAAACTGCATACAGTGAAACACCGTTGTGTCGAACTTTGATGTGTCGAATTTATGCTTATCTCGAAGTAAAAACTAGGTCCCTGCATAATCCTTCACATTTTATCATTTTTCGGTTGCGTCGAATCCCGGATAACTCGAAGTATTTACGCAGACCCCCTTCAACTTCGACACAACAGTGTTTGGCTATGCTGGGATAATTGCTGGGGATGGTATTGTGGGTACAGTGTTCGTATTGTTGTGCTGTCGTCGCAATTCGCCGGTCCCCAGATTAGGTACCCAGGATCCGACGATCGTGGGTTCGAATCCAAGATTGGCCCTGATTATGACTTTTTATTGACTTCACATCATTGTCGCGGGTAAAGTATTATATCTGACGAATCTCTGATATTGTGACCAATAGTCGATGCCTTTGGGGTGCGATAACAAGCAATTTGACACGTGTCATCGTATCCCAAGATCGATGCTCATGCTATTTTTAGTGGGCTGTGGGAGCCCGTTTTTCTATAGGCAGGTCTCTCCATTTCCTATACTACTACAGGATTGTCTGGTTCAGGCTCGATTATTTACAGACCGCCGCCATATAGCTGGAATATTCCAGCGTGCGGCGTTAAACAACAAACAAACAAATCTTATCGGTCCTCGCTGGGCACTAATTTGGAGTACCCTTTGGGTAGGGACAGAAGGACTTGGTCAGATGTCGTAAACAACGACCAGCTCTGTAATTACGACAACGCTGAAATCGGCTCGGCCTGTTGGCTGTTGTATGCATGCAGCGTTAGGGATCTCACTAGACTAAGGCTTAGTCTCTGAATATATATAATTTTGATAGTAACAAACAAGCCCATTTATATTGAAAAGGAGCCCTAGGGAGACCAGAGATTCAGAACCTGAGGAAATCTAGACTTGCTTTATTTAGGGCTTAGCACAGCAGAGAGGGCTTGGCAGTAGGGAAATTAATGTGGTTCAGGGACTGTGAGACAGACTAGGTCTCACCTGCGCGGAATCAAAAGGACAGGATGTTTGACCCGGCACTGAAACTGCTTGCCGACAAAACCCTCTCGATTAATTTCATGTAATATAAAGTCCCCACGTGATCTGAGTGAATAAGTTAAAATTTGTCGTCGTATCAGCGTAATCTCAGCACATAGCGACAAGACCATGTTTGTGCATATACGTGAAAGGGGATATGAAAAATATATACTGAGAGAAACAAATAAAGGAACACCTCTTGATTGCAGTGTTCCTTCATATATTCCCAGATTTTCACTTGCAGTACAAAGCTTGCGAGGGATTACCTGGAAAAGAATCAAGGAACATACGTACTTTCATGTGTTCCCTTATTTGTTTCCCTCAGTATATTCATCTATATCCAGTAGCGCTAAGATGATCGTAAGTTAATGTTAATGTATGGCACTTACGACTATCTTAGCGCTAAGAGAGCCTCGAAAATCTAGGCCCAGGGCCCCGTTCCTCAAGGCGATCGTAGCGCTACGACAGTCGTAAGTATATGTTAAAGTATAGGAGTTACGATCAACTTAGCGCTACGATCGCCTTGAGGAACGGGGCCCAGTACTTAACTACTGTCGTAGCGCTTCGATCGCTTTGAGGAACGGGGCTCAGGTGTTCTCGGTATAGCTGCAGCAGCATATCAGCTCCATTATTAGGTCAGAATCGTGTGCTGTATAAATTCATTTAGTGATATACATTAAGAGAACAATTGTATTCTCTAGTGGTTTGATTTGAAATTGGAGACCCGCGACTGATGCATGTTACTCGAATGCTGCTTACGTCGCAGAGTGAGTGAGTATGGTTTTACGCCGCTTTTAACAAAATTCCAGGAATGTAACGGAAGGTTCACCACATATGTTACGTCACAGAAAGCAATGCCGCTGGGTCCCGATCCTCAAAGCGTTTGTAATGTTCTATACTAGGTAGAGTAACGGTTTGTCTTGGGCTTACGAATGACGCAGAGCTACGGACGCTTTGTGGATAAGGCCCCTGCTCTATATACTGACTGACTGAGTTTGGTTTTACGCCGCTTTTAGCAATATTCCAGCAACATCACGGCGGGGGGACACCAGAAATGGACTCCACACATTGTACCCATGTGGGGATTCGAACCCGGGTCTTCGGCGTGACGAGCCAACTCTTTAACCATTAGGCTACCCCACCGCCCCCTGTATATACTTCTGCCTGTATATAGTTGAGTTTGGATTAAGCATGCGCGCACGCACCCTCTCTCTCCTTCACGCACGCACACTCTCTCTCTCTCTCTCTCTCTCTCTCTCTCTCTCACACACACACACACACACCAGACATCCAATAATGCAATAACACGACGACATTTCAATTACAAAAAAGAAGTGTACATGTTATAAGTTTGATTGAAAGTTTCTCCCCTGCCCGACAACTGCCATGTATCATGTATATGGGTGTGACAGGTGTGTACATGTACCACCACGTCAACAGTGTCCGCATCATCACTCACACCGTCGCGAGGAAACACCTGCCTTCATATATACGACACGGCCGCCCGCCAGCGACAAAGAGCAGGTAAAAATGACTGATGAAAAAGATTCTGTGAAACAAATAACTGCTGCCTAAAAACCCAATCTGATCTAATGGTCTCTGAATTCAACATTTCGTCGGCTCAGAGTGATACGTATAGCACTTGTCTACGACAACGTAAGAATATATTCGTAAATATGAGTGAGTGAGTGAGTTCCAATTATATCTCGGCGTGTCTGTTAGATATGGGAGGAAACCCGAAGTGACTCAGTTGTGAGATGTTTACCACATTGTCAGGCGCGTACCAAGTCAATTTTTTTTTTTCGTTTCAGCCCGATAGGTGCTAAGCTATTTATTTGGAGAGTATTGAAGACTTGGCCAACCTGTCTAGCAACAATCATGTGTAAGCCCGTGTTTTTTATAATGGTAGCTACCTCCCTGTTTGTTGAAACCCACGAGTATGCACGGGATGGTGCTGGCAAACCTGTAGACATGGCGAGGCGAATACATCCATCAAGACATGGCGAGGCGAAAACATCCATCATGAGGTAGTGCTGAGCCCTCCTTACTGCTGATGATGGTAGTGCTGAGCCCTCCTTACTGCTGATGATGGTAGTGCTGAGCCTCAAGATTCGGATAAACGTTGGTTGGGAATGAATGGTTGGTTCCGTTTTTTGTTTCAAATTTCGTAGTTTAAAAGAAAATTCATTACTACACCGAAAAAATGAAACTTGCTGATTCCGCCAGGCGTCGTATATCCCCGTGTATATGTCTTCCCTTAGAACCCAAGGATCATGAGTTGGAATCCCAGAACCCTCCTGATGATTATCCGCTTATAGAGTGGAATCACATGTTCAACCTAAAATCACAATGAGTAAATTGATAAAAATGTCCCTAGAAGACTTCAGAAAAGCGTCGGAATCGAAGTTTCAAAACCTTGGAGAAAGACGCAGTGTTAGTAAACTGCCAAAGGATGTTCCTTGGAGGTTATCACCAAAGCTCCAAATACCACTGTAAGAAATGGAAAACACTTTGTAATAAAATAAAAAAATAGCATTGTACATTTGATGACTCTGTTGTCATTGATGATATTTATAAAAGAGTATCACGCCGAAGACCCGGGTTCGAATCCCCACATGGGTACAATGAGTGAAGCCTTTTCTGGTGTCCCCCGCCGTGATATTGCTGGAATATTGCTAAAAGCGGCGTAAAACCAAACTCAGTCAGTCAGTATTAAAGAGTTAACATGTTTGTGATGTGATCATAGTTGAACTTTGTCTTACTACCCTATTTTCATCTTTGTAATCATAATTTCCGTATTGTTTGGTCTATTTTGTTTCTTTAAATCGAGAAAAGGTACCATCAGCGTGCTTAAGTTAGTACTTGATTGAAAGTATGTAATCACTTTGCACAGTGTATGCATCATAACTGATTTATCACATAAATAAATACAAATACAGATTCTTGTACCCTTGTCAAACAGGGCTTTTGAATGGCAAATTCAGTAATGACAAATTTTATGGATAACAACTTCGTATATTTCGTGAGAGCGACGTTACAATACGGATTTTTGATACCATTGTGAAGCAGGGAAGTTTTCCTGAGGCTGTCCGTATGTTTTCCTGGGTTTTTTCATTCCGACGTAGAATATTAGATTCTTCCCAATCTCAGTTGTCCCCGCAGTGTGGAAACGTATGCCCTGATAAAAAGTGAGTGAGTGAGTTTGGTTTTAGCAACCCTTAGCTTTTAGCAATATTCCAGCAATATCACGACGGGGGACACCAGAAATGGGCTTAACACATCGTATCCATGTGGGGAATCAAACCCAGGTCTTCGGAGTGAGGAGCGGACGCTATAACCACTATGCTACCCCACCGCTGGGATACGATGACATACGTTAGCCAAGTCAGCGAGTCTGACCTTGTCACCTCCTACGACAAGAATGGGTTGCTGGAGACGTGTTCTAAACCGGATCTTCACGGGTGGTATATTTCTCTGAAAACCACAAGCATCGGTACTAGAGTATACACATACAACATACAATAAAAATCTATTTAGATCAAGATGATGACATACTTAATGTCATTTAGACACTTTAATGTAAATATTGTTTTCAAATGAGCAATGGCTCACGAGAGATGTTTCAAAGCGGATCTGTTTCTAGGTGATAATGTTTAAGGTAATTTATGCATTTTGGCCAGTTGTAAGTCTATGTCTATTTAAGTCTAGGAGAAAAGCTTCACGCCTAAAAAGTAAACTCGATCGTCTCCAGCAGAAGATTAATTGTGTAGTGTAAACATACGGTCTTCTGTCAATAAGACTTTCAGCTGTTTCACGGGAATCTGCCCATCATTCGCGAAGGTTACAATATGCGACGCCTTAGTGTCTAAAGTCTTCTTTAATTAACAACTGACTTGCCTTTGCTTGTGTTTGTGGCGGGTGCCACCGATGATGCAGGATCCGCTCACCTTTTCGCGAACATCCGCATGGAATCATCCCTATGTAACAGTCAGTCATAAACACATGCTCTGGAAATAGTACAGCGGAATCTTGTTTAAGTAAATATCTCTTATTATGATTGAAATTTGATGTTGACATTAAGAAAAATCCATAAAAATGTTAGTAAGGAGATGGGTGTTTATGAATATTCAAGTAGTTGTTTATGAACACCCCAAGCGACTCGTGACATATCGGTGAAGAGAACCACTCTCTACTCTGGTGTTCCCCATTGTGGGTGTCGTCTGCTCCTCTAACGACGTCGATGTGTGTCTGTCGGGCTGGGTGTCTTGCACGGATGACGTAGACGCGAAGACGTCGTCAAACTGTTCACGGAGATACATGTCTGTTGCCACATATAGGACGGGTTGTGCGGGTTGTACGGGTTGTGCGGGTTGTACGGCTGCTGACTGGAACCTGTGTCGGAGGCGCGTTGCTCGAATCCATCAGTTATGATGTGGGATCGTTAGGGACCGTTAATAATTTATGGCTAGGGGGGTGATGATGATTTTAAGGGAGGGAGGGGGGTCACCCATTTTGTTCTGGGGAGGTAGGGGATTCGCAATTTTGTACACATGTTTCTAGGGGTGGGGTCAGCAATTTTGTACATAAACATATTTAAAAATTGTGCTTTAAAAAAATATGGGAAGGGGGTTGGGGTTGGGTTCATTGTACAATTTGTACATGACATGCAAGGGGGTCACTTACTTTATACATAAATGTTAGGGGGGGGGGGGGTAGTCATTCACATTGTACATGTTTCTCCATAAAAATCACCATCACACCCCCACACCCCAGCCATAATTATGAACTTTCCCTTACTGGTGGGCTTCCGCTATGGGGACAGACTGTACCTTGATTGTTTTGCTGAAAATGTTGACATAAGTGCCAAATGGTGCCTCTTCGGAAGTTGAATCGACAAGCTACGTCACGCTACAAAGCATACCCATACCTCTCCATCTGCCATTTTCTCCGAGGCGTGGCATGTCGAGCTTGTTCCAGGACGATGGACAGAGGTGTTTTTCTGATTTCTTAAGATTGCATCGAGTGGACATGTTGCCTGGTCTTTCAAAGGGAACCTCACTGGTCATGTTCTCGATTATGTCATGTTTCTTGCAAATCTCATGCAATACAAAGAAAACCAGTCCTTGATTGTATTCAAGATTATAGTTAATGTTTGAGACAGGGGATTGGTGGTATGTTTGCGTGACCCAGAAATATATAGGCTACCTCTTCCTGCGTTTTTTATGGGACATTGAAATCCAGGAAAAAAGAGCAATGCATGTTTTTGTACGATTGGTAGATTTCTTCCTCTGTTACCATTCTTGCCTTACACGTGTCGTTATTTGATTATTCACTTCGTACCATGATTACAGTTCTTATACGTCTTTTTCAGTAGGACTTCTATAAACTAGATTTTGTATGAAAGCTGGTTTGGGTAAATGAAATTTATCATCCAGTATTTCCATCATATGAGTAACTGACATAGAATTCCATCAACGCGGCCTACCATAGACAGGCTCTGGTCCTTTCAGCCACCCATGACCGCCTCCGTGGTGTAGTGGTTAGAGCGTCCGCCCGGAGAGCGGAAGGTCGCGGGTTCGATCCCCGACCGCGTCATACCAAAAGACGTTAAAATATGGTACCTGTTGGTCCCTGCCTGGCGCTCGGCATTAATGGGTACAACAAGGACTGGTCGGCTCGGAGTCAGTATAATGTGTCTGAGTGGGGTATTCATGCTTCACTGCGGCATGGTATCTCAGTGGGCTAGCACTATAAAACCAGCTTCAGTCTGGGCTAGTACAAGCAGCCGCACATACACATACACACGCATGCACGTCGTCATATGAGCGAAATATTCTCAAGCACGACGTAAAACCCAATTTCACCTCACCTCACCTCACCTTCAGCCACCCATTGCACCCTGTGCCCGGGTATCATGCCATCAACACGTTTGTTTGTTGTTTAACGCTACACTCAGCAATATTCCAGCTACTTGGCGGCGGTATGTAAATAATCGAGTCTGGACCAGACAATCCAGTGATCAACATCATGAGCATCGATCTACACAATAGGGAACTGATACATCTGTATCGTCATGCAGTCTTCAGGTGCGGCAGCCTAACGGAGACGACCAGGGTTCGATTCCCCATATGCCCTAGGGTTGATGCGGTAACTGTATCAAATCGTGTAACCATCGCTTCATAAATACACTGGGGCGGTGGGGTAGCGTTGGCTCGTCACGCCGAAGGCCCGGGTTCGACCTAGTGGTTAAAGCGTTGGCTCGTCACGCCGAAGGCCCGGGTTCGATTCCCCACATGGGTACAATTTGTGAAGCCCATTTCTGGTGTCCCCCGCCGTGATATTGCTGGAATATTGCTAAAAACGGCGTAAAACCATACTCAGTCAGTCAGTCATAAATACACTGATTCCGTTGCATACGCCTGGTTAACGAAATACGTTTGCTACAATCCGAAAATATCATGTCTCCTTAACGACAGTGGGCTATAAATAACAGAATGGCGGCAGGTTTTGTTGCATCACTTTATGTTAAAGTGTTCGAAAATAAGACACCAGAGTGACATCATCGAATTTTGTTGGACCAGACAATCCAGTGATCAACAGCTTTACCACCCGATCCCGTTAGTCGCCTCTTACGACAAGCATGAGCAACATACCCAAGAAACATCTGTGTTGTTTAACACGACATTGTTTGCTTCCAAGCATGCCAACTCGTTACCAAAGCACGTGCAACACGTGCAGCACGCACAAGCACAATTCAATTATGCAATGAAGTCACGAATGTACCTTCAGTTGAAGAGGAAAGCATTTGAACAAAACAAACACTATTGCGCAATGAAGTCTGTTAAGTGCAGTATCAATTCTGCAAGTCATTATATGCAAGTAAAAAGACGCATTTTGCACATTAATGAACACTAACAGGGCGAATTAAGGGGACTGCTTATAATGCTGACATTGAGATCAATATCGTGCTTTGTCCTTTACACAACATATATAGCTGCACTAGTATCAGTTTCCTAAGTATAATTTTAACACATGTTACAAAATATCTGCCGCTGCTGCAACAGTATTTATCGATTATGACTCATAACTGAACATAAAATACCTGTTCAGAAACAAATTGAAAACTAGATACAAAGAATTACGAATTTTGTGCACGTTCTGGGTGAACTGACAACCCTGAGCCTTGAAATAAAAGCATTATGCTTTGAAAAACATTTAACGATATTAGTACAGCGAATGTCGATTATAACTCATCTAATAATGTACACATATGGTGAGAAGCGCACATTTCACAAAGTTTGAAAAAGGAAATCTGTTATTGAAACACGATGGCAGTAATTGACCGGGTTGATCTGACCAGACATGAATAAAAGACTGCCTGCCGTGGTGTAGCTGGTTTGTTGCTTAATGTGGCCTCAAAACAATTATTTACACACGCACGCAAGCACGCACACACATATATTATTTTTAAGGCTATTTATAAGAGACAGAGTAGTGTCACTTTCGTCTCAAATTACACCAAGACAAGCCCTTGTTTGAACATCTTACTCTCACCCTTTGTCTCCAGCTGGGGGCGGTGGGCTGGCCTAGTTGATAACGTGTTCGCTCGTCACCGTTCGATTCCCTACATGGGTACAATGTGTGAAACCCATTTCTGGTGTCTTCCGGTCCGATGTTGCTGGACCCCGCCTCTGGATCCGCCCCTGATGTATGTTTCAGCAACACAAGAGTTGACAGTGTGAGACAAGGTGTCAGTAATACCTGGGTTGACAGTGTGAGACAAGGTGTCAGTAATACCTGGGTTGACAGTGTGAGACAATGTGTCAGTAATACCTGGGTTGACAGTGTGAGACAATGTGTCAGTAATACCTGGGTTGACAGTGTGAGACAAGGTGTCAGTAATACCTGGGTTGACAGTGTGAGACAATGTGTCAGTAATACCTGGGTTGACACTGTGAGACAAGGTGTCAGTAATATCTGGGTTGAAAGTGTGAGACAAGGTGTCAGTAATACCTGGGTTGACACTGAGACAAGGTGTCAGTAATAATAGGGTTGACAGTGTGAGACAAGGTGTCAGTAATACCTAGGTTGACAGTGTGAGACAATGTGTCAGTAATACCTGGGTTGACAGTGTGAGACAAGGTGTCAGTAATACCCGCTTTCGATACCTGGGTTGACAGTGTCAATAATACCTGGGTTGACAGTGTGAGACAATGTGTCAGTAATACCTGGGTTGACAGTGTGAGACAAGGTGTCAGTAATACCTGGGTTGACAGTGTGAGACAAGGTGTCAGTAATACCTGGGTTGACAGTGTGAGACAATGTGTCAGTAATACCTGGGTTGACACTGTGAGACAAGGTGTCAGTAATATCTGGGTTGAAAGTGTGAGACAAGGTGTCAGTAATACCTGGGTTGACACTGAGACAAGGTGTCAGTAATAATAGGGTTGACAGTGTGAGACAAGGTGTCAGTAATACCTAGGTTGACAGTGTGAGACAATGTGTCAGTAATACCTGGGTTGACAGTGTGAGACAAGGTGTCAATAATACCTGGGTTGACAGTGTGAGACAATGTGTCAGTAATACCTGGGTTGACAGTGTGAGACAAGGTGTCAGTAATACCTGGGTTGACAGTGTGAGACAATGTGTCAGTAATACCTGGGTTGACAGTGTGAGACAATGAATCAGTAATACCTGGGTTGACAGTGTGAGACAAGGTGTCAGTAATACCTGGGTTGACAGTGTGAGACAAGGTGTCAGTAATACCTGGGTTGACAGTGTGAGGCAATGTGTCAGTAATACCTGGGTTGACACTGTGAGACAAGGTGTCAGTAATATCTGGGTTGACACTGTGAGACAAGGTGTCAGTAATACCTGGGTTGACACTGTGAGACAAGGTGTCAGTAATATCTGGGTTGACAGTGTGAGACAAGGTGTCAGTAATACCTGGGTTGAAAGTGTGAGACAATGTGTCAGTAATACCTGGGTTGACACTGTGAGACAATGAAGCAGTAATACCTGGGTTGACAGTGTGAGACAAGGTGTCAGTAATACCTGGGTTGACAGTGTGAGACAATGTGTCAGTAATACCTGGGTTGACAGTGTGAGACAATGAATCAGTAATACCTGGGTTGACAGTGTGAGACAATGAATCAGTAATACCTGGGTTGACAGTGTGAGACAATGTGTTAGTAATACCTGGGTTGACAGTGTGAGACAATGAATCAGTAATACCTGGGTTGACAGTGTGAGACAAGTTGTCAGTAATAGCTGGGTTGACACTGTGAGACTATGGATCAATCTGGACATTTGAAAAAGACAACATGTTTCACATTTCTCATATAGATTTTATTTAATTTTACAATTGTTTTCTACAACTACTTTGATCAGTAACAAGTTGAGTGTCAGTACAAAGGATTCAAAGCTCTGTGCAGTTGGCTGACTCAAATGCAACACTCTGGAATGAAAGGGCATGCTAAACTGCTAAACGTCAGACTGGGTATACATGGTAGAGGACAAGGACTAGTTGCACTAAGTACCTGGGCTGAAAGCCAATATCTCAGTACAATATTTATGAGGATAAAATGTGGGTAAAATGTAGTCATTTTGATATTATAAAGGACGAGGTCTTTGATGTAAACTGTTCATGCTATTTCAAGACAACATCAATACATGATCTAATTGAAAAACAGGATCAGTATAAATCCTATTATAACACTACAAGGTACATGCTATTGTCAACACTCTGTGAAGTTAGTGTGGAGGGAGGTTCAAGGCTACATAGGTTGTAGATGTTTTAACCTGTTGATAAAACAAGATGGTTTTAATCAGGGTGGGTCGCATTACCCTGTAGACCAAGGTTCTTAATCAGGGTGGGTCGCATTACCCTGTAGACCAAGGTTCTTAATCAGGGTGGGTCACATTACCATGTAGACCAAGGATCTTAATCAGGATGGGTCACATTACCCTGTAGACCAAGGATCTTAATCAGGGTGGGTCACATTACCATGTAGACCAAGGTTCCTTATCAGGGTGGGTCACATTACCATGTAGACCAAGGATCTTAATCAGGGTGGGTCACATTACCCTGTAGACCAAGGTTCCTTATCAGGGTGGGTCACATTACCCTGTAGACCAAGGATCTTAATCAGGGTGGGTCACATTACCATGTAGACCAAGGATCCTTATCAGGGTGGGTCACATTACCCTGTAGACCAAGGATCTTAATCAGGGTGGGTCACATTACCCTGTAGACCAAGGATCTTAATCAGGGTGGGTCACATTACCCTGTAGACCAAGGTTCCTTATCAGGGCTGGTCACATTACCCTGTAGACCAAGGATCTTAATTAGGGTGGGTCACATTACCCTGTAGACCAAGGATCTTAATCAGGGTGGGTCACATTACCATGTAGACCAAGGATCTTAATCAGGGTGGGTCACATTACCCTGTAGACCAAGGATCTTAATCAGGGTAGGTCACATTACCATGTAGACCAAGGTTCCTTATCAGGGTGGGTCACATTACCATGTAGACCAAGGATCTTAATCAGGGAGGGTCACATTACCATGTAGACCAAGGTTCCTTATCAGGGTGGGTCACATTACCATGTAGACCAAGGTTCCTTATCAGGGTGGGTCACATTACCCTGTAGACCAAGGATCTTAATCAGGGTGGGTCACATTACCATGTAGACCAAGGATCTTAATCAGGGTGGGTCACATTACCATGTATACCAAGGTTCCTTATCAGGGTGGGTCACATTACCATGTAGACCAAGGATCTTAATCAGGGTGGGTCACATTACCCTGTAGACCAAGGACCCTTATCAGGGTGGGTCACATTACCCTGTAGACCAAGGACCTTATTTAGGGTGGGTCACATTACCCTGTAGACCAAGGTTCCTTATCACGGTGGGTCACATTACCCTGTAGACCAAGGATCTTCATCAGGGTGGGTCACATTACCATGTAGACCAAGGATCTTAATCAGGGTGGGTCACATTACCATGTAGACCAAGGATCTTAATCAGGGTGGGTCACATTACCCTGTAGACCAAGGTTCCTTATCAGGGTGGGTCACATTACCATGTAGACCAAGGATCTTAATTAGGGTGGATCATGTTACCCTGTAGACCAAGGTTCCTTATCAGGGTGGGTCACATTACCATGTAGACCAAGGTTCTTAATCAGGGTGGGTCGCATTACCATGTAGACCAAGGTTCTTAATCAGGGTGGGTCGCATTACCCTGTAGACCAAGGATCTTAATCAGGGTGGGTCACATTACCCTGTAGACCAAGGTTCTTAATCAGGGTGGGGTTAGCATTACCTGTAGACCAAGGTTCTTAATCAGGGTGGGTCGTTACCCTGTAGACCAAGGTTCTTAATCAGGGTGGGTCGCATTACCCTGTAGACCAAGGTTCTTAATCAGGGTGGGTCGCATTACCCTGTAGATCAAGGTTCCTTATCAGGGTGGGTCACATTACCATGTAGACCAAGGATCTTAATCAGGGTGGGTCACATTACCCTGTAGACCAAGGTTCCTTATCAGGGTGGGTCACATTACCCTGTAGACCAAGGATCTTAATCAGGGTGGGTCACATTACCATGTAGACCAAGGATCTTAATCAGGGTGGGTCACATTACCCTGTAGACCAAGGATCTTAATCAGGGTGGGTCACATTACCATGTAGACCAAGGATCTTAATCAGGGTGGGTCACATTACCATGTAGACCAAGGTTCTTTATCAGGGTGGGTCACATTACCCTGTAGACCAAGGTTCCTCTATATCAGGGTGGACCACATTACCATGTAGACCAATGTTCCTTATCAGGGTGGACCACATTACCATGTAGACCAAGGATCTTAATTAGGGTGGATCATGTTACCCTGTAGACCAAGAATCTCAAACAGGGTGGGTCACATTACCCTGTAGACCATGGTTCCTAATCAGGGTGTGCCATGTTAGATTGGTGGACATGTATGGACTCAATTTGACCATGTTATCTGAAGCATTCACCATTCCTTAAAAAGGTTACAAGTAAATGCATAATGACTAGCAGTCAAGAGGATGACAAAATTGATGATTAAATGAATAGTCAAAAAACTATGACACCTTTTTGTCGAACAAACAGTAACTATCTCCAAAGCATCTGCATTACACATGTGTGAAACCTGTCATGATACGTTCATAGGCAACAAGATTCTTATTTTGGACAAGTATACTCCAAAGGTTTCAAAAGTAGCAGAAACTAACTTAAAATGTTGTATTTAGTGAAAATATTCTTTCAGTTTTGGAGAAAATATTATTTCAAAGAGTTTGAAAATATTATTTCAAAGATGAAGTCATCTAAAACAGCATTGATTTTGTACATGACATGCAGGGGTGGGGTTCCACTTATTTTGTACATAAATTTCAGGGGAGGTCATTCACATTGTACATGCTTCTCCATAAAAATCATCATCACTCCCCCTAGCCATAAATTATGAACGGTTAGACTAAGCCTGAAGTGAGCCTCAGAGCACGGAGCAGGCTCCCCTTAACATGGGTTGACGGTGTACATGTCTTCAAACACTCCAGTGAATACACACACCTCGAACCAGGTAGATGATGATGAACTAAGGAGATGAACATGGATTTGAATCTATGATCAGAACATCATGACACACCAAAGGGACATAACTCTGTATAACAACTTAAACCAGACAAATATCCAAAAACAACTCAGAGACTGGCAAAACTTGTCAACAGGTCATAAAATTACCAGCCAACATCCACAGCTGATTTAAAATTACACTTAATTTTATAAACTTACCTACTTATAAACTAGGTATGATGAAATATAATATAAGACTAAGTATATTTGAATACTTCTCACCTTATGCTGGACATCAGTGTGAACTGGTTTAGGAGGAGACTGATCCTGGATCTAGTCCAGAACGAACTATTTCTATCAGTAATAGTTATTCACTTCACTGGGAAAGTGATTTCGTTTCTTTCCATTTCCATGGAAAATAGCGAGGACCGTCAAATAAAAAAATCAATAGTTTTGATGTTAAGTTGCTTAGAGTTCAATGTTCATTGTTCAGTTAATGAAACTGCTGCATAAGATGAACCTGATGGCAGCGTTTAAAATTTCCGCCTGCCCGACCGTCCCGAACGGTCTATTTTCATCTCAGACTGTCAGATTTCAAAGTAGCCTGTCCGGTGGTCTGGTAGATATAATTACCCCTAACAGTATATATTTCATAAGATCAGACAGGTTCTCTTGTCATCAGTTGAGGTATTTATTAAGGTATTATGATAATTATGTTAAACTACTTACGATTGGACAGTTCATGCTATGATAACCAATCACAACACATGTACTTTCAGTTTACCTAAACTCGGTGCATTGCCTGTTAGTGCTATGTAGTTCATTGCGATACCTACAAACAGGAAAGTATTCAGAAACCTAATTGTTTTTACTATTGTTGAAAACCGGACAGGTAAGTTTGTATCCGGACTGGTCTGGCTTGGAATTTTTGGAGTTTTAAACACTGCTAATAGGCAACATTGTAAAATGAATGGGAGTGTGTGCTGCATTCTGATTGGCTAACAAATGTAACTAGGTCACAGAAACCAGGAAAACTGTTGGGCTGGGTGGTGGAGCTGCCTCTGTTGGAGGACTAACCAGTTTGGGGGAGAGTATAACAACCTGAATTCAACAGAGCAAAAGAAGAGCTATACAACACAGGATTGTACTTGGAATTTACATTATAATTATTCACAAAATACAAACAATATTAACTTGATTAATGATCACACAATTGTTTTTAGTAGGATTGACAATTTTGTTCTCTGGAACATGTTTATATGAATTTTCAATAATGTATATTGAAAGATTCAGGGATGAAGACACTGATTTTAATTACATGCATTTATGCCCATTTATGGTAATATACAAGAAATCAAGCTCACTATACACTTAGCACACACTTTGGACAATCAAAAGAGTAATTATTAATCATATCATTCAGAATAGTATCGAATACAAAAATTTAAAATTTAAAATAAATAATGGTTTGTAGAGGCAGAATAATTACAGTCATGAAGACTGTAGAGCATAAATATTTTAGCGGCTTATTCGGAGTGTTGCCATGACAACATGATGTAAAATGGGGATGAGCATGATGTCATGTGTATGACAGTGTGTGATGACGTCTCACACAAGTCATGTGGAACGACGACGGAGGATGTATTTGCCTTTCTGAAGCTGGGAGACGTAGATGCGGAGCTTGGTGTTGTCGGACGTCTTCCTCACCCAGATCTGAAAACAGCAGAGATGTAAACACAAATGTTTGCCTGGAATCGGAGGAAAATGATGCTACAAACTTGCAACCATGCATCGTCATTAACAGCCTCTTACGTGTACCCTCTGCAATATTCCAGCTAATATTATCAGCTGCAAATAATCAGATCTGGGCAGGACGATCCATTGATCGACATTGTGAACAATAATCCATCCAGTCTTGATACAAGGAGTGAGTGAGTGAGTTTAGTTTTACGCCGCACTCAGCAATATTCCAGCTATATGGTGGCGGTCTGTAAATAATCGAGTCTCGACCAGACAATCCAGTGATCAACAGCATGAGCATCGATCTGCGCAATTGGGAACCGATGACATGTGTCAACCAAGTCAGCGAGCCTGACCACCCGATCCCGTTTTTCGCCTCTTATGACAAGCATGGGTTACTGAAGGTTCATTCTAACCCGGACCTTCACGGTACTTGATACAAAGACATGCAATCAGCAAAGGCTGTTGGGGAACCAGGGATGCTATCACAGCTCTGTGAAGCACTATGACCAGATTTTAATGAGACTGATCTTTGATGTGAATCCACAAAGAGGGTTGGTTGCAACAAAGGGAGACAACTCTCCAGGGGTCATCCCAGCACCTAAAACTGGGACACCCTGACTCAAATTTGTTTCATTCTAATCAGCAATATTCTTGCTAGATAGCTACAGCTTGTAATAAGTCAGACAATGCTGCATTAGTCAAACAACTGACTGATATTCAGAGCAACCACCTATGCAGTCAGGGTACGATGTCGGACAATCAAACAAGTTATGGTACCACACCACTAGGTGATACTTCATTTTTTTAACTTTGAAAGCTGGGTTGAGAATGAAGATTGTATTTCCTGTACTGACCTCCTGCGAGCCGACGCCTGTGATGACCCCACACACCTTGCCTCCTTCCTTAGACTCCACAAACACTGGCTGGTTTCTGTGGAACCTGGAACAGAACAATGTTGACAATACCTAAGGATATTCACTGCAGATAAACAACATGATGTAGCACAAAGGGAGGCAACTCATCCTGGATCACAATCGCATTCACTCATTACTCACTGTTTGTTTTTTCGTTTAACGCCGCACTCAGCAATATTCCAGCTATATGGCGGCAGTCTGTAAATAATCCAGTCTGGACCAGACAATCCAGAGATCAACAGCATGAGCATCGATCAAAGCAATTGGGATATGATGACATGTGTCAACCAAGTCAGCGAGCCTGACCACCCGTTCCCATTAGTTGCCTCTTACGACAAGCATGGGTTACTGAAGACCAACTATAACCTGGATCTTCACGGGTACTAACATGATCAAATTTTAACTGTCTCAATATATTGGGTGCATTACATCATTTTGAGAGATGTTTGACAGTCATAACCTACCATCTCTTGTCATAGTAGAGCTTGCCATCATCTATCTTCACATCTGACACTCCTTCTATAGGCGTGGGGACAGGCGCTGGCTTCTTGTTGATTGGTTTACCGCTGACTTTGTTGATGATACGGAGGTCATCCTGGATCTCTTGTTCATCCAAGAAGAAATTAAGCTGAGGTGAAATCAGTTAAGGAAGATCTGCATTGTCGATCAGTGTTTCCACTGGTCATCAGCGTTCGGTCACATTCTTGTGTGCCCATCTTACTTCCATACTGGCCATTAGAGCTGTGACGATATATCGTAGTATCGATAATCGTGATACTTTATCTGACGATAAATATATCGATACTATTTTTTGTATTGTGATATGTATCGTTGACCTTAAAATTGTTAATGTTCACCAGAAATTGACAGTTATGTCAAAATTTACACTGTTATTTGCTATCAAAATATACTTTTTGAAAGAAAATAACTAAAGATAGCATATCGTGATATGCATCGAATCGAATCATATCGTTCCCAAGATATCACGATACGTATCGTATCGTGAAATTTCTGTATCGTCACACCTCTACCGGCCATTCAGTGAACATCCAGTATCTTTCGGTTTGTTTTTATAAGACATTGCATTAGAGATCAAAGGAATATTGACCATGATGAGTTTTTCATTATTTACAATGATTTCATTTGCTGTTACGATGTCTAGTAATGAGCGAGTATGGTTTTACGCCGCTTTTATCAATATTGTAGCAATATCATGGAGGGGGGCACCAGAAAAGGGCTTCACACATTCTAACCATGCTGGGAATTGAACTCAGGTTTTCGGTGTGATGAGCGAACGCTTTAAGCACTAGGCTACCCCAACGCCTCTGAGGGCTAGTACGTTCAGGCACCGAGTCTCTTACATAAAGCATGCATGATCTACCAGATGGAGTCAATATTTAAAACTGCTACAAATACATACAGTTACATGGATATAAGTATATGACAATACAATTCAAGGCAAGAAATTGTTGACATGTCCAAAGGCAAAGGCAACAATAGTGGGAATCTGATCATGGCTGAGTTTGTGTGACCCGCTGACCAACTCAGTTTTGCTGAAATTAATGTAAACAATATTGGATAAAACTGACCATAAATTATAAATCAAGCCAGTGACATCCAATGATCCATTCTCATAGCCCATCAGTATAACAATTATTAGCTTGCGTACTTCAACTCAGGTTTGTTGACACAGTATATCTGTGTGTTACATGCATTAATTGTTTTGCTTTTGGGAAAAAGGATTAAAACTCATTGAAGGCATGTCTAATCTGCACTACATTATTTGGGAAAAATCTGAACTTAAGAGTGAGATGGGTTTTATACTGCTTTTATCAATATTCCAGCAATATCACTGGTGGCGGGGACACCAGAAATGGACTTCACACATTGTACCTATGTGGGGAATTGAACCCGGCCCTTTGGTGTGACGAACTTTAACCACTGGACTACCTCACCGCCCCTTTATGATTGTTGGAATATTATCAGTTTATATGGTATGGATACAAATAACAAAGGATATCAGGAGACGGTTTCCTCCGCTTCTCTGGCAGCGGTACCGGGTCATTTGGCCGTCGTCGCAGTTTCCTTGTCATGATTGGCTTCACTTCCATGAAGTCTGTCATTCCTGCGAGATATTCCACATCAGTCAGTGAGTATTGTTTTTGTGCCGCTTTCAGCAATATTCAAGCAATATTACAATGGAAGACACATGGAATAAGTTTCAAGCATCAGTTCATGGCAAGACTTGAACATGTCCTTTGGCATGAGAAGAAAATGCTTTAACCACTAGGCTACTGCATAGATAACAATTGTGGGTAGGTAGGTACTTGGGTATAGGATGGATGGATAGATGGATGGATGGATGGATGAGTGGATGGATAGGTAGATGGGTGGGTGGAGGGATGGATGAGTGGATGGATAGGTAGATGGGTGGAAGGAAGGATGGATGGATGGAGTGGATGGATGGTAGAGGGGTGGATGGATGGGTGGATGTAAGGGATGGATGGATGTGATGGATGGGTGGAGGGATGGATGGATGGAGGGATGGATGGAAGGTGGATGGATGGATGGATGGATGGATGGATGAATAGGATAGATGGATGGGTGGAGGGGGATGGATGGAGTGGATGGATGGGTGGATGGGTGGGATGGATGGAAGGATGGATGATGGATGGATGGTAGATGGGTGGGTGGAGGGATGGATGGATGGATGGAGTGGATAGGTAGATGGGTGGGTGGAGGGGATGGATGAGTGGATGGATGGATGGATGGGTGAGGTGGATGGATGGATGGATGGATGAGGGATGGATAGGTAGATGGATGTGGATGGAGGGATGGATGGATGAGTGGATGGATAGGTAGATGGGTGGATGGATGGATGGATGGATGGATGGATGGTGGATGGATGGGTGGATGGATGGATGGATGGATGGATGGGTGGATGGATGGATGGATGGATGAGTGGATGGATAGGTAGATGGGTGGGTGGATGGATGGAGTGGATGGATGGGTAGATGGATGTGGATGGAGGGATGATGGATGAGAGGGGATGGATGAGTGGATGGATAGGTAGATGGGTGGGTGGAGAGGGATGGGTGGATGAGTGGATGGAGGGATGGATGAGTGGATGGATAGGATAGGATGGATGGGTGGATGGATGGATGGATAGGATGGAGATGAGTGGGATGGATGGATGGATGGATGGATGGATGGATGGGATTGATAGGTGGATGGATGGATGGATGGATGGGGGTGGGGCATGGATGGATGGGATGGGTTGGGGCATGGATGAATGGGATGGGTGGGAGCATGGATGGATGGGATGGGTGGGGGGATGGGAAGGAGGGATGGATGGATGGATGGGTGGATGGATGGATGGATGGGATGGGTAGGGGCATGGATGGATGGTGGGTGGGAGGGAGATGGATGGATGGTGGGTGGGCCGGAAGGAAGGAGGGAGGGATGGAGGGAGGGATGGGTGGATGGATGGATGGGAGGGAGGATGGGATGTGTGGATGAATGGATGGGATGGATGGTGGCATGGATGGGTGGAGTGGGAGGGATGGATGGATGGATGGATGGATGGATGGGATGGATGGATGGATGGATGGATGGTAGGATGGATGGATGGATGGGAGGATGGATGGATGGATGGATAGGAGGATGAATGGGTAGATGGATGGTGGGATGGATGGATGGATGGAGGGATGGATGGATGGGATAAGGGATGGATGGGTGGATGGATAGGGATGGATGGGTGGAGGGATGGATGGATGGATGGATGGATGGATGGATGGATGGATGGATGGATGGTGGATGGATGGATGGATGGTTAGTGGAGATGGATGGATGGATGGTGGAAAGGATGGATGGGAGGGATTGTGGGTGGATGGATGGATGGATGGGTGGATGGATGGTGGGTGGAGGATGGATGGATGATAGGTGGGATGGATAGAATCTGGATAGATGGATGGATGGTGGATGGATGGGTGGGAGGGATGTATGAAGAGATGGATTTGAGGGAGAGAAGACAATTACTGAGGTGAATTACAGAAAACATAAACTGCATTTTATATACAGCTAAATCAAGCCCTACTACTCGATGACAAGGAGACAAGAACCCTTACCACTGCTGGTGTTCATGTCCATCGTCCCTCTCTCACACTCCACGTTTCTTTTCTTCTCCTCCAAATCCATGATTAGACTTTCCTTCAGCTCAATCTTCTTCTCCTGAGGAGAAACACATATAATATCATTCAAGTACCCAGCATATAACCAAAATCAGACCCGTGAAGATCCGGGGTAGAATAGGTCTTCAGCAACCCATGTGCTTGCCATAAAAAGGCGACTATCTTGTCGTAAGAGGCGACTAACGGGATCGGGTGGTCAGTTTCGCTGACTTGGTTGACACATGTCATTGGTTCCCAATTGCGTAGATCGATGCTCATGCTGTTGATCACTGGATTGTCTGGTCCAGACTCGATTATTTACAGACCGCCGCCATATAGCTGGAATATTGCTGAGTCCGGCGTAAAACTAAACTCACTCACTCACTCCTCACCAAAATCAGTAGGTTTCATTATTTGCTTTTATTGTTGCTTTGACGCCAGACTAAGCACACATAATAGCTACTGAGGGCTTAGGTATTATTTTGAAGATATAACGTAACTATAGAAGTCAATGGGAAAATATTTGGTTTTGTAAACCATTAGGCCATGTGTGTCATGCAACTGGGTTGTCTCCCTTCCCTCACCTCAAACTCTTTGGCTGATGCTTTCTTCTCTTTCTTGTGTTCTCGCTCAACTATCTCCAGCTGAAACAAAAGATACAACATTCATGGCAGAGCTGCTATTCCAGTAAACTCTATGATACACTGACATGATTGAAGCATTAGTCCTCAATTAAATAGTAAAACATTTGGCCAAGATACATGAAATTATCAAACACGTCAGCATGAGTAAATTCAATTTTCAATATCTAAAAAATCGCAGTTCAAAAGGTCTTAAGATTTGCTGAATTGTTTGATATGAATGTTTGGCAGGACTGTTAAAAGAGAATGGCTATTACGCTGGTGACATGGCGACCATGAAACAGTGAGGCACAGTCTCCTGTAGTTATGTGAGTATGGATGAAAGTCCCCCTTAGTAATAACTTATTATGTGGTCTTTAACAATAGTTAATTCAATGATTCTGCTTATAAGAATAGTAAATCTGACATTAATGTCAAGCTTGTGATGTACATAACAGTATAACATTTACATTTCACATCAACCATTAACATGCCTTTTAGAACAATGTCAGATTAGATAGAATGAACCAAATAACCTGTATTGTACTATAGTACTCATCCAAAGTCTGGGACCCTTGGATTCAAACCCATGACCAGCGGATCCTGACAGCTAAGGGACATAACTCTTGCACTGCAAGTTCAAGAACTGTGCGATTGGGGTCACTTGCACAAAGTAATCTTTAAAACACATCCTCTGGTACTGGGTAAGCTCAGAAAACATTTGTAGAATATACTACCTCAATATCTCTCCAGATCTCGTTCAGACGCAGTCTCTCACGATACTGCTGTTCGATCCTCCTGTTCCGCTTGATATATTCAGGGAGTGTGCCCTCCTTTAGATGCTGCAGCTGCTTTTTCAAGTGAGCCAATTTATCCTGGTACATCCTGGAACACAAAACGATATTATTCACCATGAGCTACTGGGGATTTTGACCATCATGAGAATATTACTACAGTTGAAACTACATGGCCATCATCATGATAAGGAGTTAGATGACTATGGTCATTTTATATCGACACATGGAAAAATTATGACAAAGATTTGTTGAAAATCAGTATTTTTAAATGGCGATTGACAACGTTCAGATTCCTTATACCCAATTGTCAATGTTATTTTGGATGTTTTTTGCTTGTTAACTGGGAATAGTTTAAGATGCTATACAAGTTCATGTTGTCTCAGTATATCCATGCAATGTTTTTCTGTTATTCTGGGAAATCTTGGGAGTTACATGGGATAATGAGTTTTGCCTCGTCCATGCAACATCATTGTGTGCTCAACCACGGACGTAACAATGATGCAATGGAACCTTGTGTTAAAAGATTGAAATACATTGTGAAAACATTATTTCCCTGTGCCTTTATGCAACTGCCTCGATTACAATGTTTTTCATATTGCACAAGAGCACAATGTTTTCCATGAACAGTCACACAGAGAATGCATGTAGGACTTACTGCTCCCTTATCTCTGTGCGAGGCAGATTGTTCTGTTGCTTGTCCTCGGTTTCACTTGCATCTTCAGTGTCTGCAATCAGAGAGGTAAGCATAAGACATCATTCTGTAGGTGACTTAATAGGTCATCAGAAAGGACACCGCGATGAATCTACTAATAGGCGAAATAGTGGGTAACAAATACAATGACAAGTCAGTGAGATGCAGTTTGTTGCAAGAATTATTGCAACAACCAAGTGGTCTGAACAGGTTACTATGTTCATTTACTGTCAGAATACATTGTTCATCAAACTCAACAAGTTGTCAAATACAGGTTGTGTGTGTAAAACGAGGACTAGTAATGATTCGAAACAAGCATTGTACATGTTGTTTTAAAGAGTTTTAAGAATACATTTTGAAAAAACCCCGTTTCATTGAACATCTATTTACCGTTTAAATGAGAGTATGTTGATGCCTGGCATCAAAGTTTGCTTGTCAAAATTATTTATTTGTTTTTGAGCATATGACATGTAGGTTACTAATTCTAAGACACGAATTCTATGCAAACAAAATTAAGCCGAAAGGGAATCTAGAAACCATATATTCAGAGGCTCTGATAATAGATCTGAGACAAGTGTCACTTGTAAAGTGCGGCTTTCAAACTACGCCTGCACGCGGTATATAGCCATAATGGTATATTTTCTACACTCGAATACAGATTACTTTTATTGACAGTGCATGCTCCTAAGTTTCATTTTATCAACCTTCATCAGAATCGTTGCCGTCCTCGTCTGTGCTGTAGATATCGTCGTTGTCGAGGTCGTCGTCGTTATCTGGTCTCGGCGATGAAGTGTAGCTGGACATTTGATTTCAAAATATCCCGATTACACGCCTCGGTCGTGCTCTCCCTGTTTTGTTGTCTCAATATATTTCCGGCTGCGTTCGCGCACCTGCGGATGTTGTCGATTTGTTCAAATAATAATTCTAATCGATCAATTTAACCATACATTTATTTAATATATTTCATAAGTTTTTAAAAAGAATATAACTATAAAAAACTAAAGACATAGTCACATTATAAGAGGTTAAAAGAATCATCTGTCGATGAGAATCCATGCAATAAGAAGTCACACTTTACTTGAAAACATTTATCGATGTGAATTTGACGAGGACGCTTTCCGGTAACACACGCATGCGTATAACACGTGGCTGAAATCAACAAGTATGGCGGCCCAAACGTTTCAGCAGGAGTATATGCAGATGCCCCCAATAACAAGGGCGTATACAACTGCATGTGTTCTAACAACTATTGCCGTGGTAAGTGCTTTAACGTTGCCGCAAGTAGTATTTGTAACTTTGACACCTAAAGCTGGTAGCGTGTAGATCTGAGTGAATGAACTCAAAGCGGACCGACTTATATGCCAAGACGGCAAGAGATTCACTGACGCTTCCGTGGTGTATTACTAACTACCCCTACCTACTGGTTAGATCCGAGAATGAAAGTCCATGATTCAATACATATGTCCAAAGTTAGGACGTAACGCGATATATGACGATGACTGTTGTCATTGTGACGAAACAAATCAAAACCTGTGTCAGCTGATAAACAATCCAGAATTCTGTAAATTCGGTTTTGGATGTCGTGGACATATTAGAGAAGCAACGAACACACTATGAGGCGAATATGTTATAGAATATAGGGTAATGAACAAGTCAGTTGTTGATGTATTATTCACTATGTTCAGTCACACACGCAATCATTTACTTTTTGATAATGTTGAGATGGGTGTCTGTGTATGATACATGTAGAAATATGAAAGGTTCAGTGTTTACATACATGGTCAGAGGCCCAGATAAGCTGTGTATCCGGGTAAAATACGCATAGAAAATTTCCAATTATGCACTGAAAAATAATTGTTGCGTACCAATTACGCATTTAGAATGTTAGATACGCAAAAAGTTTAAAACAAATGCGTACAGAATATGTTTATAAAAATCGCTTACGTAATGAAAAAGACATCGATTGCTATCAAGTTGTACTGTTAGTATAGGACAAGTGTTGTACTGTCAGTACAGGATGAGTGATTTTTTTATGAAATCATTTCCATTATATTTAAGTTGGTTTTGATTAGGTATGACATAAGGCAGAACATACCTGCTTAGTAAACTTACTCAATGACATAATACTTAGGTGAGTAAAATGACTGAAATATGCACATATTCTGAAAGCAGTGGGTAACGGAAAATGAAATACCCACTCAACATTCATAATACCCACTCCAAAAAAAAATACATTGGGTACAGTACCCACATGAGCTAAATCTTACCTGGAGCTCTGCATGGTTTTCAGACTTGTCTATCAGCAGTTGAGACAGACCTGACAATTATGATGATGATTCTTTTCAATATCAAAATGATCATGACAGCCAGAGTTATCGGACATTAGTTTTAAACATGAGTATAGATGAGACATTTAACAAGTGAATATAGTATAAGCAGCAATACAAATGTACATTATGATTGAGTGAGTGGGTTTTGTTTTACGCCACACTCAGCAATATTCCAGCTATATGGCGGCTGTCTGTAAATAATTGAGTCTGGATCAGACAATCCAGTGATCAACAGCATGAGCATCAATCTGGTATCAACCAAGTCAGCGAACCTGACCACCTGATCACGTTAGTCGCCTGTTACGGCAATCATGGGCTCCTGAAGATCAATATTCTAACCCGGACCTTCAGGGGTTATAAATTATGAAGCAATTTAGAGACAGTTCTAGCGGGATCAATTGCCATATTTGTGTTTGTACTTGTAGACCTGAGCAAATTCTTTTCCTGAATTAAACCAGATAATTTAGACATTTTACTGCTGCTGTTACTGTTATGGCCATGTTATAACCTGGCAGAGTCAAAACAAATGTCATGTTCTGTAAACAGAACTTTCCTTTACTATTCAGGACAGACCACTGGTTTGCTGTGAAAGGCAGTCACTGACAACCCTATTTCATTTGTTCTTTATCTAAAATTACCCTGAAAAAATTGTTAGCAATTATCATATTTCCCTCTATGGTAGTTATCCCAATCTTAAAAAAACCAACAACTGTTTTTCTATACTGACTGGCTGCCTGACTTGCAAAATTATTTTTTATGAGCTAAGTTCTAAGAAGGCCATGAATAATTAAGTTGCAGTACATTGTCATGCTAACCTGTTATAAACATGTACATCAATATACATGCTGTTGACAAGCAGTCACTATCTGATGGAATTGTACACGATCTAAGTTATTAAAGCTTATTGATTGTAAAGAACTGAAAAAGTAGACTTACTGGCTGCTACTCTATCATGTCTATAGTTGGTGTACATACTGCTACCTGAACTACAATCAACACAATATATATGTTCATTATAGGATTAGGATATGCCCTTACAATCTTTACAAGATAAAGAATGTGATATATACATGCTATAACATGTAACACATTACAGAGGCCCAGATAAGCTGTGTATCCAGGTAAAATATGCATAGAAAATTTCCAATTACGCATTGAAAAATAATTGTTGTGTACCAATTATGCATTTAAAATGTTACAAAAGCAAAAAGTTTCAAACAAATGCGTACAGAATATATTTATAAAAATCGCTTGCGTAATGAAAAAGACATCGATTGCTATCAAGTTGTACTGTTAGTATAGGATGAGTGATTTTTTATGAAATCATTTCCATTATATTTAAATTGGTTTTGATTGGGTATGAGATAAGGCAGAACATACCTGCTTAGTAAACTTACTCCGTGACATAATACTTAGGTGAGTAAAATGACTGAAATATGCAAATATTTGAAAGCAGTGGGTAACGGAAATTGAAATACCCACTCAACATTCATACCCACTCCAAAAAAATACATTGGGTACAGTACCCACATGAGCTAAATCTTATCTGGAGCTCTGACATTTGAAAGAAAATAAATACCCCAAACAATTTTTTTGTAGATATTTCTTCAAGGGCTTGTCAGTTTCTCTCTTTTCTTTTCAGCAACTTGATATCATCACACCATTCCAGATATACTTCAATCCAGACCTTATATTTAGGAGTTATCAGGTAAGTACTTGTCACCATCTGACTACTGTTGTTGGTTTTATTTAATGAATAACACTTGTAGACATGTTTCTGTGCTTCATTCGGAAATCCAAGAGGCAGTCAGTAAGTGGTAATCTGCAATGTCAGCATGTTTTTAAATAATTAGCTTGTTGTTTATCAGGCTTTTGTAACCATGGTAACTTTGTCTCTTGTAGTTATGGCGCCTGATCACCAACTTCTTATACTTTGGTCCGATTGGGTTCAACTTCCTGTTCAACATGATATTTGCATATCGGTATTGTCGGATGTTGGAAGAGGGATCGTTCAGAGGCCGGACGGCTGACTTCTTCTTCATGTTTCTCTTTGGAGGACTTTTAATGACTGTATCCTTTCAAGTTTATGTTAAGCATTTGCGACATTTAACATTACATGTATATAATAAGTTATTTTATGTTTTTTTCTTGGTGTTTTGCAGTTTCTGCTTAAGAAAGGATCTGTCAGTAATTTTGTTGCTAGGGACAAATGGCAATCAGATATTTTCAAGATTTTGTAAATTTTGAAGTAATGTAACAAAAAGTCAAGTGAACTTATGTCATGTTGCCTGTTATACATCTGTCTTAGGAATTTATGACTTCTTACCAGAATCTTTCAAGAACCGCCCCAGCCGTGATCCGATTTGGAACACGGCTGCCATGACAGCCATTTTGAAAGGATCATTTTGCCCCAAACTCAACAATTTCTGCATGTACCATAACAACATTTCTGTGCAATACCAGAATTCGTTGAGGACCGCCAAAAAATGCCAGTATAGAGGGTGTGCCGGTTTAGAGAACATTTCCTTTTTCAATCTGAGAATGATATTCCGTGTGCTGTAAAATATGACTGAATGTGTTGATAGTCATCATATTCTTTATTCATCAATAAAGATAACATCCGGTACAGCAAGGAAAAACAAACAAGTCTCATCGCAGTTAAAGACATCTTCAAGCACATATCCATGCGGGCAGTCAAAAATCACACGCCAATGTGTTAATTTTGTCAAATTTACTGTTTTCATTCACACAGCAATTAATTTATAATACAAGTGACATGTGTCACTCACCAATTTACCATACTCCTTTCATGAGGCAATATCAATGAGCTTAATGCCGATGGTAATCCATTGTGTTGTTAATACACGTTCAACCAATCAACAGGAGAGTCGAGGTACCGGATGCCGGTTTAGAGAGCGTTAACTGGGTGGTCTTTGATGTGCTGAATACGGAATAGACTGACGCTGGATTAGAGGGCGCGTAAATGATCATGAATTAACTAGCTACTGCGGGACCAAATTCTAGTGCTGATATTGACAGCATGCGTAATTGGAGTGCTGAGTTTAGAGGGCTTCCACTGTATATACAGGTACAACCTTGTACTCAAGTATTATCGTTGTTGTTGGTCTAGCTGCATTCTCTTCCCACAGAGGTTACTTGTCATATCTTCCTAATTCTAATACGGCTATATTTCCCGGTTCTCGTAAAATCCCCTAGCGGCAAAAGATCGCAACACGAATTATCTCCCTTCTTCCTATCCAATCAGAACACGTGTTACATCGACTTAGATTCAACTTGACTAACACAAGCAAATGTGGGGCCACAAATATCCACCATCTGCCGGGGCATTGTGTTGATGTTACACACAAGACGTTTAATGGCTAGCTTGTCCGTTGTCAACGAGGGCAATGGAGACGCCACTGATCTGCCATAACATGACTGAGTTCTGTCTAGAAGAAACGTTTGCGCATCGCGCAGGGGAAGAAGTTAAGTTTTTCTCGAAGCATACGGAAATTACCGAGGCCTTGCGAATGATCACTTTTGAAACAACGTCGCTGATTGCACAACTAAATCTGATTGCCTCCAATCACGAGACTTGAACGCTCATGAAAGGGCCGTATTAGAACAGAGGTTACGTAGGAAGATATGACAGGAGTAACCTCTGTGGGAAGAGAATGGTCTAGCTGTAACTGCTGTGTTTTAGAGTTATGCATTTTGCTCCTCTCTGAAAGTATAAGAACAAGAGGAGAGCTGAAACTTTGCCAAAATATATTTCCTTGACCTCATCTCAGATCATTGCATTGTTTGTAAATCTTGTGTTCCTGGGAAGTGCTTTCACAATAATGCTGGTGTATGTGTGGAGCCGAAGAAACCCTTACATAAGAATGAACTTTTTTGGTCTCATGAACTTTCAAGCACCATATTTACCATGGGTGCTTCTTGGTTTCTCTTTGTTGCTAGGCAACTCAATAATTGTTGATCTTATGGGTAAGTACATTTAGTCAAAAATCAGTATTAACATTTTACTTTAAATGTCATTTAAAAAGAAATCTTGTTAAGTAGTTTACTTTGTATTCTGTTATTCCTGAGGTTATGTTAGTGAGTGATTGAGTTTAGTTTTATGCTGCTTTTACCAATAGTCCAGTAATCACGGCGGGGAAACCAGAAATGGGCTTCACACATTGTACCCATGTGGGGAATCTAACCCGGGTTTTCGGCATGACAAGTGAAGGCTTTAACCACTAGGCTACCCAACCGCCCCTGAAGTAACCCAGGAGGTGTTTCTTATGCAATGAACATGGCTGTCTTAAATTGTGAAATATTTGCTTTTGGCCCTTCCATATTGCCTTGTTTTGGAGAGTAGAATGATGGGTTAGTCAAGTGCTTACATCTTTCACACATTGCTGAAGACCCAGGTTTGATTCTCCACTTGGGTACAAATCGTTTATATTTTAAAAAGTACATTAATACAAATGTAATAAGTGCACTTTAATATTTATGTTGTTCTTCATGGGATTTTGCACATCTTTGAACACAGACCCGGGTTGAACACAGTCCCGGGTTAGAATTGGTCTTCTTAATGCTTGTCGTAAGAGGCGACTATGTTTGTCGTAAGAGGCGACTAACGGGATCGGGTGGTCAGGCTTGCTGACTTGGTTGACACATGTCATCGGTTCCCAATTGCGCAGATCAATGCTCAAGCTGTTGATCACTGGATTGTCTGGTCCAGACTCGATTATTGGAATATTGCTAAGTGCGGCGTAAAACTAAACTCACTCACTCACTCTTTGAACACAAAATGGAGGAATTGTGCAAGTTTGAATTCCAACATAAAATCATAGAAATTGAAAATCTATGATATCACTCGAACTGATCAGTTGTTGAATTTAAGTAGGGTCACTGCTTCCCTGTGGTCTCTTATGATCTCCTAAGTCAGTTCACTCTAAGTCTTGAAATTCAACTTTGGGGTTTTCGCTATGAACCCTCGTCTTTCATGCTATTTGTTTAACCAGTCATTGTGTGAAGCCACTCTTTATGTTTTCTCTAGTAATTTGCTGACAATATTGTTGAATGCCTTGTAAAAACACTTTTT
Organism: Haliotis rubra; assembly: GCF_003918875.1. NCBI lineage: Eukaryota > Metazoa > Mollusca > Gastropoda > Lepetellida > Haliotidae > Haliotis > Haliotis rubra. The sequence continues at coordinate 676,782 of NW_025766115.1, forward strand.
AAAGAACTGAAGGCCATAGGGACATTTTTAAGATAAGAATCTTTATGTTCCATGTTTGTTAGATGTGTAATGTTTGTCTTGAATGTTTCAGGTATAGCTATAGGCCATGTCTACTACTTCCTAGAGGATGTGTTTCCACAGCAACAAGGGGGATTTAAGTTGCTTAAAACACCAAGTATCTTGTAAGTTGAAAAACTATTTTTATGTTTTCACTCAACAAACGTATTTGACTATTTGTTGTTTGATTTGTTTTAATGGATAAACTGTTGAAAGCAGCTCTAAACCCAAACCAAAAAAGTTCTCACCCACTCACTCACCTCACTCACTCACTCACTCAACATTGAGAGCTGAAAGCCTTCCATCATGATATGGCTGAAATACTGCCGATGTGACTTTAAATTTTAACTCACTCACTAAAAACCTTCCATTCTTTGAAATCTGGTGTAACTTGTCTGTTTTCAGAAAATATCTATTCGATGCAGCCCCTGAAGATCCCAATTACAACCCTTTACCTGAAGATCGCCCTGGTGGCTTTGAATGGGGTCAAGGTCAAAGGGTGGGGGCTCAGGAGCAGGGTCAAGGTCAAGAGGGAGATGGAAACTGAGAAGCCATGGATCTTCCATAACTATGACAAACGTTATTCCAACTCCGAGTCTCAAGAGAGAGCCATATTAAGATGTTCAGTCCACATAATATGGTTTTTTGTTTAGCCAAACATCGAGCAGCATCTACCTGAACCAAAAGAGGCCGAGTTGTTTAGCTCAATGTTTTTCAGCGAGTGCAATCCGTGAGATTTATAACTTACAGGGTTGGTGTGCCACAGGGATGGCTTCTGGACCCTTCATCATTATCATGGTTTACATTTTTCAAGATCCGGACAATAATCTTGCCGAAGCTTGAAAACTTGCTTAGGATGATGCAGCAAGGAATAAGTTTGATGGAAAAAGTAGACATGTTGATGGTACATGATTGGAATGTTATTGAAATTACTGAAAGTTGCGATGACATGAACTTGTTACGAAAGTTAAGAATGGATGATCGGTGATGTTGTTGTTTTGATGTGTATGCATGATGGAAGTGTATATGATGTGGATATATCTTTTTAATAGTGTTATTTGTGTTCGTTTTATTGATGTTTGTGTTGGGGACATTCAGAACTATGTTTCCATGGTTACTGGTAATCTTTGAATATTTATAATTTATGATGCAGAGATAACAGTTGAATCAGAATAAATAATCCTTTTTTAGGAATGGCAATTTTTATTTAATTGACTGAAAAGTGTAGTATGTTCATAGGAACTCAGACTATTCCCATTATGTTGATGCAGTGTCAGGGACCATTCGTTGGTTTCACATTAGTTTCGACTCGCTGTGTGCATGCGCAGAGCGTGTAAAAATATCCACTGGTCAACTTCCGGTTTGGTTGTATGCTTTACTGAGTGTAAACACACTCTAAAAAACAAAATCAAAACAAATATATAGTTGTATGTCAAATGCAACTGATCCCAATTGAATTATGAAACAATTGCTGGAATTAGTTATATAAATAGCTTAATTTATATTAACAGCTAACAAGCTCTTGTATATAGACATCTCACCACCACCGTCCTTCCGCACATCCCCTTCTTGTAACTAAAACAACCCCACATCTCTGATGGAATTGCAACCAAAATGGGACATCAATTATTGACAAGCAGAGGCAAATGGAAGTATGTACTCAGCTATGAACAGTTGTCACAACGTAAATAATTTTCATAACAGCTTTTATTTAGAGTGCATTACTGGAAGTTGGCCAGTGTATAATTTTCACACGCTCTGCCCATGCACACAGCGAGTTGAAAAGTAATGTGAAACCAACAAATATACCGGTATATATATATATGACCGGCAGTGTATATATGACCACAGAGTCCTACACTCCAAGATGTCAAAATCATAGCTTTGAGAACCTGTTTTCATTGGTTATTGGTGGACTTATTGCTGACTGCCAACTCATAATGTTGAAAGAAGATAAATGTTGATAAAAAGAAGTTCACCCGTGTCTGTTTTGATATCAAATATATGAACAGTTGTCGTAAATATAGTTTTGCAATAACCAGGCCAAATCCTATGGTCAACATTATGTAACTACCTACCAAATCACATTACCAAATGATTTCACAGTTATATGGTGTGGTATCTGCCTTTTATTATGGTGGACATACTTCAAAAATACATAACAAAACATTTCAAATTCTTCATCTTGACAAAGTTATACAATACATCAGGCTGACTTAGGTTGTTGTTTTTTTGGTTATCGGTTGGTTTACACAAACTGTTTTACTGCAGTAAATATAGGTGGTTGGAAATTTATCAACTTCTAGATCAGAACTGCTAGTAATGAATTGTTTTCATTTTGTTGGGAACAGTGATTATATAATCTTGTGATTTATTTTCATTTTACCGAATTGGAAAATAGATTTAGTCCCAAAATATGAAATACAGTTGCTTTCTACAAAATATTTGAAAAAAAAATGTAACTGAATTTATGTCATGCATGTGAAGAAATGCTTTTTAACAATTGTTTTTTTAAAGCTTTAGTTATGTTCTTAACCAGTTAGTAAATACTTAATTAACATAACTTTACAAAAATGTTAGCTGTTAATGCCATGATAAACAAGTTTGACAGTGACGAAAATAGAGCTCTTGTTGGTTCCCCCGCTTCCACATTCCTTTTAGTATAAACCTGCTCATGTTTGTTCTTCAGCTTAGTGGTTGGGCAAATATATCTCAGTTATCAGGACCTCACACCAGTTAGGCACCATGCATCACTTCTATTATTCTGCTTTAGAAGTTTATGACGAAATCCCTGGTGGTTATTCACACCTGGAAATTACACCTGTTAGTTACCATGGTGACAGTACTATGTAGTGCCATTACCTGGTCAAGATAGGGCTGATGGGGTCGGTGAGTGGTGAAAGTGTTAGCTCCTCATGCAGAAATGATCCGATTCTGGTGGGCCACTGATGATACGCTACACAGCAATGATTCATGAGATCAACCCGACACCACACTCACATCAAGTGGTCTGTCTCAGACCATGTACCGCATTGTCCTTACCCCCAGTCCTTACTGTGATGTTAGGGTGATATGGAAGCCTAGTGGTTAAAGGTCTGCTTGTCACGCTGATGACCCGGGTTCGAATCCCCACACTGGTACAACGTGTAAAGCCCATTTCTGGTGATATTGCTGGAATATTGCCCAACCTACTCTCAACTGTAGTGCTATGGTTCCAACTGAAGCAAAAGGTTTTTCACAGGCTCTGAATGCCCAATGTCACTGGGCTCCTTTTCATTCAAAAGTGTTTGTTGCTAACGAAATTATATGTTTTCAGAGACTATGCAATAGTCTATCATATCAAGCCAAGAGAGGAGCACTGACGGACAAGAGGCATCTGGGTTCCACTCACAGAGTTGCGTCCCTTAGTCCATACCCAAAGCCATTTGTTTTGCCTCTGTGTCAACAGCTACCACCTGAATAACTTTGGCCTTTACTTCCTCAATGTCAGCATATTATTATATGTACATCTCAACTGACTTTTGGTTAGATTTGACCCTTGTAACCTATACTTGTCTTAACAGACTGCCAAATGGATCGGGTGGTCAGGTTTGGTGACTTGGTTAATGGGGTGTCTCTCTACCCAACAGTGGATCATCGAAAGTGATATCAATCACTGGAATGTCTGGTCCAGATTTGATAATATTCATATTTACATTGCTGACTGCAGTGTTAAACAACAGGCACACCGGCACACAATATGTGTATGCTTGCTTGTTACTCTTTGTTTTTCCTTAAACCGCTTTTAGACATACATTTTTTTAAAGGACCTGGCAACTCCCAGTTTTTCAAGTGCATCCACTGATTTTTGTGGTGTAAATCCTTTGCCAAAATATTGATATGTTTTTTTGTTGTAAATTTGTGTACATTGTGTATGAGGGTTGATAAAGCTATACATCTTATCCTCATAAAGCCGGAATCACTCAGAATTACAGACACCATTTAATGTAACGTGACGGGTTAGGTCGGTGTGAACGTTTATGTATGATGTAGGTAAAACATCCACGTAGACACACAAAGATAAACATGGTGCTGTGAGGCTGAGTAGATGCCTGTTGCCAGGGAAATACATGTGCATTGATTTCTTGCCACACCTTGGCATTGGTGTCAGGATTCAACCACGTATCTGTGTGTCACAAGTTTACAACTGATGCTACGGTTGGGGTTCTAATTCTGTATGGCCGCCAAATACAGTGTATACTATTCACACTTTGCTAAGGATCAAACCATTGATTCAACAGAAAACTATGATGTGGGGTCGAATTTGGTTTAAATACCTAACCTTATTGTAAGCATGGATCCTAGGTTTCTGTATGTTACTGCATCTTGTGGATCCCATACCTGCTATTGACAGGTGTTGTGTACTTGTCAATGACTAGTTCCATGATTTGCAAAATGGTTGATTGGTGCCATGAAAACCATTTTATGGTTACTCATGTATCAAGTGCATAAGGTTAGATTAAAGTGACTGTTTGCCTAAAGGGGAGTTACCATATCATTATTTATCCAGTTTTAAATGGATACAATTTCAAATTATAAGTCTGTTTAAGTAAAGTTAGGAATTTTTGTGATCCTTAGCAAAGTGTGAGTAGTATAGTTGGAATATTGCTGAGTGCAGTGTTAAACAACAATCGATCGATCATTCAATCTGTATGGATTTTCTAAAGGTAATAGTTAGATTTTTCTTGGTGCTGTTTGGACCAGAGATACTTACAACCCAGTGTTGAGTTAGACTGATTATATGATTATATGGTTAGAATAGCTGATTATCTCATCACACACACTGGTTGTCAGCTTCAACCTGGTATAAACCCATGACATATGCAATCTCATTAACATCAGATCTTTGTGTTTCTACTGCAACACAAGCTTTTTTGTAGGGATAGTGAGCGATGTTGTTCAAATGATATTGGGACACATAGAAAAAAGGTATTTTCATGCAAATAGCAAATATTAATTCAGGTGATGTGTCGAAATTGTTCCATAACTTGTGTCCTAACACCACCTTGAGTACTTGACATGAGACGAGGAAACAAAAACAGTCAACTTATGTAAGTCTATATGCTGAAAAATATATAAATCAACTTTTTTCTGAAATAATGTACATCATTCATGTGACTTCTTTGATGGGCATTTTAGAAGTTGAGTTGATGAAGAATAATGACAATTATTATGGATATACAACTTCTTTTATTCTGTGGAGGCGACATTTCGAAATAGATTCTAATGTCGTTGTCAAGCAACTTGAAACAAACTTGCTTGACACCGACATCAGAATCTATTTCGAAACGTCACCTCAACAAAATAAAAGAAGTTGTATATCCATAATAATTGTCATTATTCTTCATCATTCATGTGGATGAAAAGGTCCATTGGAAAATGCATCTGGTCCCTCAACATGAATTATGATTGTAACATGTCAGATGCTATCTCTGCTATGTCATGATTGGTTGTGTCCCGTGAAGATTCGGGATTGAATTGATCTTCAGTAACACATGCTTGTCGTAAGAGGCGACAATGGGATTGAGTGGTCAGGCTTGCTGACTTGGTTGACACATGTCATCGTATCCCATTTGCGTAGATCGATGCTCATGCTGTTGATCACTAGATTGTCTGGTCCAGATTTGATTATTTACAGACAGCTGTCATAGAGCTGGAATATTGCTGAGTGCAGTGTAAACTAAACTCACTCATGATTGGTTGTGTGCCAACAATCCACCAAGCCATGAATGGATCCTGTCTATATATCTCTTTGTCCCTTCACAAACTGTGGGACCCGTGAAGATCCGGGTTAGAATGAACCTTCAGTAACCCATGCTTGTCATAAGAGGCGACTAATGGGACCGGGTGGTCAGGCTCACTGGCTTGGTTGACACATGTCATTGGTTCCCAATTGCACAGATCGATGCTCATGCTGTTGATCACTGGATTGTCTGGTCCAGACTCAATTATTTACAGACTGCTGCCATATAGCTGGAATATTGCAGAGTGCAGCATAAAACTACACTCAGTCACTCACAAACAGTGGTTTGTGTCTCTGCCAGTCACATTCTGTTTATGTTGACAATTTGACATCATCATGTTGAAATAAATTATTTATTGTTATATTATTATCTGTTTTGCTTTAACTGAGTATGTATGTTTTTTATACTGTTGGGGACACCACAAATGGGCTTCAGACATTGTACACCTGGGGAATCGAACCCAGGTCTTTAGTGTGAGAAGCCAATACCTTAACTACTAGGCCACCTCACCGCCCATGTTTTGCTTTAATATACCTTGAACTATTTGGTAAGACTTCCACCCGTATCCCCCCCCCAAATTTTAAGTATGAGGAAAAATTTCTTTGAGTGACATTTTTAGAAGTTGGATATGTCTTTCAGTATGTTACGATACAATTAAAGAAACATGTTAAACTCATCCTTATCAAATGGAGAATATATACTGAGAGAAACAAATAAAGGATCGCAGGAAAATTCAAGTGTTCCTTTAACATTTTTCAGTTTTCATCACCAGCTTTGAATAGCGCTGTGGTAATGAAAAACTGGGAAATTATAAATTAACGCTTGAATTTTCCTGTGTTTTTTTGTTTTTCTCTCTCAGTATATATTCGGGTGATATGAGTTGACTAGAATGTAATTTAAGGGGGGGGAGATGGGCGGAAGTCCTCCCAATTCATTAATTTTGTACTTGTTAATGTCAGTCGTATTTACAAGACCCGGAAAGATGAAAGCATCTTTGGGAATCTTGTCAAAAGGTTGTGTGATGAATTCGTGCACAGATGTGAAGTGCCAGAATATAAGATGGGTTGGTACAGAAAACAAACTTATATCTGTTAAATAATGTTTGGATTGCAAAGATAAATTCAGTTTGGGAAAGGCATCAACATCCCAGTGGTCAAGGACTTAGATGAGATGCGTGAAAAGAAGGAATATAACATCAACTCCTTTACTTCAGGCATCAAATCACTGTCAAGTGCTTCCAAGGGAAATAACTCTCAAAACTTCGAGTAAAAACTATTTCCCCAAAAACATTGGCTCAACAATGCATGTATTATTTTGCATATGTGTAAATTCTAATACTGTAAGCCGTAAGCCGTAATCCCCCCCGTGATGTTGCTGGAATATTGCTAACAGCGGCGTAAGACCAAACTCAGTCAGTCAGTTAAAGGGGCCCCCTAGCCTTATTTGTTTCGTGAGTGAATGAGTATGGCGTTATGCCCAATTTATCAATATTCCTGTAGTATCACAGCGGATGAAACCAGAAATTGGCTTCACGCATTGTACGTATGTGCGGAATCGAACTCGGGTCTTCAAAGTGACAAATGAACGCTTACACCACATGGCTACCCCACCGGCCCCTATTCGAGTTACATCATGGGAGATCCAAGTAAGTGTTGGTCTTCAGCAACCGATGCTTGTCGAAAGAGGCGGCTAACGGGATCGGGTTGTCATGCTCACTGACTTGGGTGAAAACATGCCATCGTATCCCAAATGAGTAGGTCGATGCTTATGCTATCGATCACTCGAATGTCTGGCCCAGTCTCGATTATTTACAGACTGTCGCGCGGCGTTAAACAATAAACAATACCAATAGAGGTTAAAGAGCTCGGATATACAAAGAACTTTCATATCTCAATATTTAATCTGTCTAATGTCTTGCTATAAAAGTACTACTCTCCAAACAGGCAAGGCTACTAAGCGGCAAGACCCGTGAAGGTCCGGGTTAGAATTGATCTTCAGTAGCCCATGTGCGTCGTAAGAGGCGACTAACGGGATCGGGTGGTCAGGCTCGCTGACTTGGTTGACGCATGTCATCGTTTCCCAATTGCGTAGATCGATGCTCATACTGTTGATCACTGGATTGTCTGGTCCAGACTCGATTATTTACAGGTCGCCGTCACATAGCTGTAATATTGATAAGTGTGGCGTTAAACAACCATCCAACCAACCAACAATGCCTATCGGTGTGCAAGTAATTGAGGTAGAGCTGGAATATTGCTGAGTGCAGTGTAAACTAAACTCACTCATGATTGGTTGTGTGCCCACAAGCCATCAAGCCATGAGTGGATCCTGTCTATATATCTCTTTGTCCCTTCACAAACTGTGGGACCCGTGAAGATCCGGTTAGAATGAACCTTCAGTAACCCATGCTTGTCATAAGAGGCGACTTATGGGATCGGGTGGTCAGGCTCGCTGGCTCGCTGACATGTCATCGGTTCCCAATTGCGTAGATCGATGCTCATACTGTTGATCACTGGATTGTCTGGTCCAGACTCGATTATTTACAGGTCGCCGTCACATAGCTGTAATATTGATAAGTGTGGCGTTAAACAACCATCCAACCAACCAACCATGCCTATCGGTGTGCAAGTAATTGAGGTATGCTTGTTTTCAAATAAGGGCGGTGGGGTAGCCTAGTGGATAAAGCGTTCGCTCGTCACGCTGAAGTCTCGGGTTCGATTCCCCCATATTGGATCAATGTGTGAAGCCCATTTCTGGTGTCCCCCGCCGTTACATTGCTGGAATATTGCTACAAGCTGCGTAAAACCAAACTCACTCACTGTAGGGAATGCCTTGGGTTGGTAGAGTTCATCTGGTCGAGGTCTGAATATTTTAGGACTGACGTTGTATTGTTGACATTCATCAGCTGATGAAGATAGTGATTCACGTGAGCAAATTCCATGAAACGCTAACTATTCATTAACTCTGTCCTTGAACAGACAACGTAGTCATGCGATATACTGAAATTGGGCAATGAACGACATTTGGCGTGGTAGTATCAATTTAGGCAAGGTCACCCACTACTGTCAATATGTATATACGATTTCAAGGTTTTCTACGCAAAACCTTTTTCTAAAGCATCGAACTCGTCTGCTAACTTCTGTGCGTGTATTGAATAGCTCACAGTCATATGAAACTTAACAATTCCCTCAGTGAGGTACGACCTATGCAGAGACCAGCTGATATTGGCGACATACATTGTGTTGTCAATAATAACATTGAAAATGTCCTACAATCCATATCATGAGACTGACTATGCATATATTCATTGACCATTGTCACAGGTTCACAAATATGTTGGTCCCGTAAACCAATCTGGGTCTGAATTGATGTTCAGCAACCCATATTGTCGTAAGATGGAACTAATGTGATCGGGTGGTCGTTCTCACTTACTTCTGTGATGCTTGCCATCGTATCCCACTTGCGAAGATCGATGCTCATAGTGTCATGACCATGTTATGTGTAAGTCTTTTGTGTATATCATTGGATATTACTAAAACGGAGGCCTGCATATTTTTATGAACGTTATAGTACAAGCAAAGTGTTCATATAAATGTTATTTCCAGGAATATCTTTGAGTTGTCTATAAGTAGGCACTTAATGCTTTGTATTTAGGCAATACGTTTCTGTCGTAGTAGTCTTCATCAAATATTCCTCTGTGATAAAGTTGCAAATATGTTTCAACTAAATCTTCCCCGTGGTCACAGCAGTTAGATGTTCCTCGATAATAACTTTGTCCACTTTAATGAGCTGTGACTTTGTTTACAGACTCTACTGTGTTACCGATCGCCTGCAAATATATATTTGGTTAAATGTCCATTTCCAATGTATTTCTTTTGACTTGATCAAGCATTCATGCCTGTATATGGTCTTGAAAAGAAATGCAGTGGCACAAACCTCACTGGCTTGGCATGCGTTTCTTTAAGTAGCCCATGCGTGTAGTTGCAAATCGTATTTCATATATATATCTGTGCCGGTATATGAAATACCTCTTCATCTCCAACATCAAGAAAATCGAAGCCGTAGACAAAGCTAAACGTGCTCAGCTCTCGACAGTGATGCCCTCCGCAAGTCACGCAAGCGTGTTTACAGAGAGCTCGATGCGAGTCTTCTGAGACTGAAGGCAGAGCGGCAGAAAACGCCTCTTCAGTACCTTGATGCTGCTGGACACCTCATCAAGTTTTCAAAGTGGTTGTCAGTTGTGTGTAATTGTGAAACAAGTAAAAGACTGTAAAACCAGTAAAAGACTGTAAAACCAGTAAAAGACTGTAAAACCACTGAAAGACTGTAAAACTTATCAGTTTTTCATGATAAATCCATGTCTCCATGTTAAGTCTGAGAATTCTCAGAATGAATAAAGATGTCCTACCAACCAAAACTTGTCATTTTTTTAAACTTCTGTAGGCAGAGTGGGAAGACACCATAGAATTAACCAGCCAACTAGTCAAGTTCATTTTAGCAGGGGTAGAACAGGTCAGATCGGTGTATTCACTTCCTGATCACTGGACCGTATCATGTTGTTTTAACCTGTAGGCAGTATGGGACATGAGAAGTTGGAATGATGAGTTGGAATACAGGGATTTGGAGCGACGACTGGATGACATCCGTCACCAGCTTGAACAAGGAACACTGTCCGTGGGGCAGTTTGCTGATTCAGCATCCACCTATTGCATTTGGGTTAAAATCTGCGAAGAAATGTGTGCTATATGAATTTACGATGTATTAATCCAAAATGGCATGTATTTGCTTATGTGGAATCATTGTACAAAATGTTAAAATCTGTCAACTGAGCTTGTTGATGATGAGTGTTTCCAAGTATGGAAATAAAGTGATAAAATCTAAACTGCTGTCATCTTCTCATTAGGTGCGCTCTCATCCGCATAATCCGGATTATCCTCCTCTAACAACTAGTTGATCCTTCGATTGTCCTCGTAATCCTTTTATTAATTGCCAAAATGAAACTAGTCTCAGGACGTCGACCTTTATATTTCACTCAACCGTAAAGTTTCGTCGAAAGGTCGGCGTTATGAGCCCTGAACCGTTTGGAACTGTAGGCGGTATGGGGAATACACCATATCGATGATAGTATATTGGTAACACCATCTCTGCTTGACTTATAGTAAGGTGTCATAACATACTTCTTTTTACACTATAAGCGTAATTTCATCGTGATCCGGTAAGTCAATTTTGTGATATTTCATGGAATGTACTTGAATACTGCACTGCTTGTATTAGCGGTGGCGTAGCCTACTGGTTAAAGCGTTCGCTCGTCACGCCGAAGGCCCGGGTCCGATTCTCCACATGGGTACAATGTGTGAAGCCCATTTCTGGTGTCCCCCGCCGTGATATTGCTGGAATATTGCTAAAAGCGGCGTAAAACCCAACTCACTCACTGTACATACGCTTACAACTTAGTTGTAGTCGTTTATGTACCCAAGTATTAGCACACTTCTTTGCTGGTCAGAGGCTGGATGCAAACTTTCACCTGGCGACGTGTATTGTCCTCTGCGACGTCCGTGCGTTTACGTTACAGGTGGACGTGGTCAGTTGTCCACACACTTGGGAAAGTCTATCTAGACTGCTTTGTGCATTTCGACCTAGTTGTCAATTCGCTGCATCCTGGGACGATCTGAGGACGGAACTTCGGGGCTCAGGACTGGTTTTGTGATGGTACATCTTGTTCGGGGCCCCGTTCCTCAAAGCAATTGTAACACTTCAATAGTTGTAAATCCACATACAATCCAATTGTAACTTTGCAATATCTTGCTAAGGGTGGAATATTTTTCGTCTGCTTGAAAGGGAAGCAACCTCCACCAACTAATGTAATGTAAACCCATTATTTTTAACTTTCGCCCGTGAAGATCACGATTGTAAAATTACGATCGAGAGAATTACAATAGCGATACTTACAATTCCCTTACAATAGCTTTGAGGAACGACAGTAAATTGTTATTTACGATAATTGTAAAGTTGATCGTTGGGCTTACAACTGATTGTAGCTACGATCGCTTTGAGGAACAGGGCCCTGGTCTGTTTGTCCTATTGATCGGCTTTAGGGTGTTTATGTTTATTGGCCCGATACCCTCCCCTGTAAGTGGCAGTAGTTAGGTGGTGTCAGCCCGATCTGTCGACAAATGAAAAATAGGATGTTGCTAACCGTCGACAGAACAAAAACCCGGAGTGTCGACATCCCGTGGTCAACTTATACCGTGAAGGTGTTAATTAATGAAAGAGAATGTTTGCTTAGTGGTTTGCAAAATTATGGCTATGGTGGCTACAGCTATGCTCGTATCATGAGTAAATGAATTAAGTTGATTAAAGAGAATGTCTTTTTAACAATTTGCAAAATAATTAAGGTTGCAAAACAGACTATTATTTTACGTTATGCGAGTGGACGTAATTTGGACGGATTATTCCTTGTTGTCGACAGTCCGGGCATAAACCAGTTAGGTCCTTATCATCCCCACTCATTAGGTGTCATCAGTCAATATATGGTCTGATCCCTGAGGTAGTCTATTAAGGCGAGAGTTTACTTAGTTAGCTACTTGTTGTTTTTTAGCGGCTTGTTGTTTTGCTTGAGGTGCAAGTTCATTCGCGTAGCGAGGCGGTAACCTAGCTTTAATAAATTCACCTGACGAAGGGGCAAGGAATAGACCAGAAACGTAGTGACAAGCAATAAAAAAGAAATTGTCATCCATAATATACTGAACATCAATGAAAACGCACCACCTGTATTAGTTTGGATTTCCAAGAGCATATATGAGCAATCGGTGTAAATTTTACATACTTTTGTAGTCCAGTGATTGGTAAAGAAAAGAAACAAGAACCAATCCAGCAAAACACAGTGAAGTTTTAATGCAGCTGACCATGAAAGAATGATGGCGTCAAACTGGAAAGTCAGTAACGTGTATGACCACCGTTAGCAAGCAACACAAGCTGTGCAACGTCTCCTCATTGACCTGATCAGTCTCTGAATAATGTTTGAAGGCAATGCATTCCACTCTTGTTGCAAGGCATTCTGAAGTTCCCAAAGGTTGTTGATCTGTAGGCGACGTGAGAGCGTTGGCCGATGTAATCCTAAAGTGTTCAATGGGGAGACAAATCTGGTGACAATGCAGGCCATGGAAGTAGAGGAATGTTGTTGTTTGCCAGAAACTGTGTTGCAACACGTGCAGTGTGCGCTCTAGCATTGTCCTGCTGGAATCCTGATCTTGATGTTAGTTAAAGAAGGGAACGACGTTGTTCTGAAGAATGGTATCACGGTAGTAAAAGGCATTCACACTGCCACGACAAACTACCAGAGCGGTTTTGTGATAATAACTGATCCCTCCCCACGCCATAATGATGCGTCAACCCCACCGATCTGTTTGCACAACACAGTCCTGATGGTAACCCCGTCGACGCCATACCCGTAGACGCCCGTCAGGATTTCGCAAGTGAAAACGTGACTCGTCGGAGAACACAACACCATGCCAACGTAGTAACAACCACAAACGATGCTGTTCAGCCCATCGTCGGCGTTCACGGCGATGTCTATCAGTCAGGATGGGTCAACCATAAGGGCGTCGACACCGTAATCCTGCCTCACGGAGACGGCGTCGGACAGTGGAAGCACTGATCAAACCACGTCGGCCTTGGACAGCGTTGGCGGTTCTGGCAGCCGAGACGTACGATCCCGAATATGGCGCCGAACAATGTCCTCAATCTTGGCGAGGGTGGTAACGTGCCTGGCCAGGACGTGGCGGTCCCTGGTGGTTCCTGTTTGTTGGTACCTGTTGGCAAGTCTTATGATGTTTGTATGATGACAACCAAATCGTCTGGCAATAATCCTGCTTGATGTGCTAACCTGCAACATGCCCAACGCCCGTTCTCGTTCCTCTGGTGACAATCTTGTCATTGCAAATTAAACATTACTTGCGGAGGTACAGGCTAAAATGAGAACGGTCTTACGCATGCAATTTGTGCTTTTCGTGTGTGTTGTGCATTAATGTTGTTGCTGTCATGTGATGTGTTCAATGATGTGTTCGGGCAATCCGTTCTTTTACTGTACAGCATTATTTATTGTCTTTTGTGTTATTCACAACATTTCCAACGTTCATTTTCACTCTCAAAACAATCCTATTACCATATTTCACAATTTATAGGTGGTGCGTCTTCAATGATGTTCAGTATATTTGCGCTTTACTTAAACATCAACTTCTGAATGCCTCTCAAGAACCTTAAAATGGTTGTATTAACAATCTGGTTGTGTATTTGCTTACTATTTTGGATCATTTCCGTTCAGCTATTATTTCTATAACACTCACCCAGTCTAAGTAAACTTAGAGTCAGTATTATTCGTTACACTGTTATATTGAGTAAACCTTGTGGAAGGTCGCGTCAGGTAACCTTTGAGCCACCTATGACCGTCCAATCAAAGGTGAGACGGCCGAACGGATTTAACCAATCAGACAACGGCTACTATTTAGGGTTCAGCGGGACTTACAAAATGGATTTTCTCGTCCCCGGTCGCCAACACTGATCTCCCAACAAACGAAAATCCGCATAAAACACCTGCAGTATATACGCTTTGGGGTTTCTGTTGACATGGTTATCATTAGCTAATATTTCCGCAAGTTGACATGCTTGAATACGGACAAACGAATTTTCAGCGAATGTTTACTCACTGCTGTGGCGTGCATCACTAGGAACCGATCGTACGGAAAATAGCATTCGGAATCGGGTACAAACTTTTTCGCGGTAAAAGTTCAAAAGGTATGTGCGAATGTCCACTTTCGCGATTTGGTAAGCTGTGCTCTGATTGGTCAATTGGAAAGGTTACCTGACGCGACGTTCTACTAGGTTCTGTTAGACTCAGTATAGCAGTGTAACGAATAATACTGAGTCTAAGTTTACTTAGACTGAACCCTCATCCAATCTTCAATATCTATAATGCATTCGAAGTTCCATTAAATGCGGTTCTAGCACTCGTGAAGAGCAACCTCCTCGTGGTGAGCTCCGGATAACGCTAGTAGCTGTTCCCCCCGTGTGTATCCGGGGCAGAATAGGTCCTTAGTACCACAGGGGCGTGTCACCTTAGAAACAGCGTTAGAAAGACATATAGGTATATAGACCCTACCCTAGTACTATATAAAAGGAAAGGGATGTAACGACGGAACCACCCCCTCCTCAATCTAAGTTAGATTTCACCACGTAAACTATTTTTAAGGCCCCGTCGAGGCCTGCGGATCAAAAGCGAGATGATTTCCCTACAAAATGAGCTATAAATGGTCACAATCGGATCATTATTTCAAAAGTTATACGCTACGACTCACCGAAAACAGCAACCTCCGCAATTCCAAGCCAAATCATGGATCACCCAAGACGGCGAAAACTCACCTTTTAAATTCGTTTATTAATTCCAGCCACGTTGACAACACCTATGTAGGGCTAGATTCGATCGGCAGCGCCATTCACGGGTCTAAAAACTTATTGCAACATCTACAAATCATTTCCTCGACAGTAAGCAGGCATTTTCTCCAAATCCATCGTAAAATCATACTCACTTGTCGGCCATAGATGGCCTTGACAGTCAAGTGATCTGAGCAGATCCGCAGAAACGAAATTGGGCCATCCGATTGGTGGAAAATATAAATGCTGTAAAGATTTTGACTGTTTGCTGGCGCGAAATATGAACTTTGCAATAATCCTTTATTTGGATGATGTACGGAACAGTAAATTGTTAAGAATAGTTTTAGCGGTTGTAAAATGCATTCGATATTGATTCCCTTTTAGGAAATTATATTTATAAATATTTAACCTCTAAAATTATTCTAACAAATTTACTACTCAGGTCACTTAAATGTCAAGGCCGTCTATGGCCAACAAGTGAGTATGATTGCCGATGGTTTTGGAGAAAATGCCTGCTTACTGTCGAGGAAATGATTTGTAGATGTTGCAATAAGTTTTAGACCCGTGGAATGGCGCTGCCGATCGAATCTAGCCCTACATAGGTGTTATCAACGTGGCTGGAATTAATAAACGCGAATTTAAAGGTGAGTTTTCGCTGTCTTGTGGGTGATCCATGATTTTGGCTTGGAATTGCGGAGGTTGCTGTTTTCGGTGAGTCGTAGCGTATAACTTTTGAAATAATGATCCGATTGTGACCAATTATAGGCCTTAAAATAGTTTACGTGGTGAAATCTAGCTTCGATTGAGGAGGGGGTGGTTCCGTCGTTACATCCCTTTCCTTTTATATAGTACTAGGGTAGGGTCTATATACCTATATGTCTTTCTAACGCTGTTTCTAAGCGTGACGCGCCCTATGTGCTTAGTACGACAGTGCTCGTCGTATGAGGGTATCTTCCCATAAGACAGACCTCCCAAAAGACAGACTGCTTAAAACAACACTTTTTATTGTTGGTTGCATTTTGCTAAATTAAGCTGTACCTTTGATAATAATGGTATGTGCCCAGATAAAAAAGACAACATTAGGTATTAACTATAGTTTGATGAATTGATGTAATCAATTATGATTTTTAAATTAACACCTATTGCATCAACATAAATATGTACATCAACATATATTTTCACAATTACTTGTGAATATTATCAAAAACAGTAATTTATATATATGTACATCAACATATATTTTCACATTTACTTGTGAATATTATCAAAAGCAATAATTTATATCTATGTACCTGAGACCAGCATATGAGACCAGGCACAATATTATTTTACATCATATGTTTGTCTTTGCAATGATATGTGTTATGATAAGATAAATGGTAATTATGGCTTTAGTTTGTGTTATTAAAGACTATAATATCCACAATGTATTCACTTGTAAACTAGACCACCTCCGTGGTGTAGTGGTTAGAGCGTCCGCCCGGAGAGCGGAAGGTCGCGGGTTCGATCCCCGACCGCGTCATACCAAAAGACCTTAAAATATGGTACTTGTTGGTCCCTGCCTGGCGCTCGGCATTAATGGGTACAACAAGGACTGGTCGGCTCGGAGTCAGTATAATGTGTCTGAGTGGGGTATTCATGCTTCACTGCGGCATGGTATCTCTGGGCTAGCACTATAAAACCAGCTTCAGTCTGGGCTAGTACAAGCAGCCGCACATACACATACACACGCATGCACGTCGTCATATGAGCGAAATATTCTCAAGCACGACGTTAAACCCAATTTCACCTCACCTCCTCACTTGTAAACTAGGAGAGACGGAATGTGTTGTTAGTGACTCTGGGTGAGCTCATTAATTACATAGGGGTGGACAGCATGGCTCAGCTAATTAGTGTACTCATTGAGTCTGTCTTATGGTGACCGAGGCAAGCTGTTTGCCGTGGGTTGCGCCCCCTGTGTCGGTGGAGGACGGGATACCGGTGTTGTGGGCATTGGAGCCAGGACCTGTTTTCCTTTTGCCCAACATATATTTCAGGAACGTAAGGTTCAAGTAGTCAGGTCAAAGTAGGGAATTGAATCGACCATCATATTTGTCACTGAGGCATTAAATTTGAAAATGTCTCCCATAAAACATTTTGGAAGCGTTACTGATGCAGCGAATGTTGTCACATTGATCGAACAACTTCCTAGCAAGAATGGTATGACACTCTTCAAAGTACCTCAAATGATGTGAAATGTAAACACAAAAGGCTGGAGCTGTTGCTCCACATGAAGAAAAAGTTGACATTGTTGGAAAGTTGAAATTATTCCCTTTGTTATTTGTGCGACCGCCTCCGTGGTGTAGTGGTTAGAGCGTCCGCCCGGAGAGCGGAAGGTCGCGGGTTCGATCCCCGACCGCGTTCGATCCCCGATCGCGTCATAATGGGTACCATACTGCGGCATGGTATCTCTTCAGTGGCCTGGCACTATAAAACCAGCTTCAGTCTGGGCTAGTACAAACAGCCGCACATACACATACACGAAATTATGAACGAAATATTCCCAAGCACGACGTAAAACCCAATTTCACCTCACCTCACCTTGTTATTTGTGCAGAGGTGTTTTTCACTCTGAAAGCATAGATCTTAATATAAAACAGCTGAGGCGGTCTCAATTTCAAATTCAGCTTCTTCTTGTCGAAATGTCTGTTCAAACCCACTCCCCCCATTCCAAGTCAACAACAAAAAATGTTGTCAAGCATTTCACATAATGTTTTCTCGGTAAACTTCAAATTGTCCTGAACCACGTTTATTCAGAAATTCTTCATGAATCAAGATTGTAAAAAGCACATACATGTGTGTCCTTCTTCGTTAAAGAAACCACAGTTCATCTGTACGAGTGAGTGAGTTTAGTTTTACGCCGTTTTAGCAATATTCCAGGAAAATCACGGCGGGGGATACCAGAAATGGGCTTCACACGTTCTATCCATGTGGGGAATCGAACCCGGGTCTTCGGGATGACAAAACGCTTTACCCACTAGGCTACCCCACCTCCCTCATCTGTACGACCTGCTAACTCAATCTACTAGTATATATCTGTAGTTGTACTTAAACATTAGTTTCAAAAGACAATTGTGGTGACAGGATTTTATTGACGTACGTGTCATACATCATGTCATAGTCCCTGCATGTCACTCGCAGTAATTCTCCTTGACGTAGTCCTCAAGCTGCACCACACGCGTTATCGAGGAAGCGGCAAAGATGTTCTTGTGTTCTTCCTTCCAGACGGTGTTCTGGATGTCGCGCGCCGACAGTGAAGCGAAGGACACCAACTGTAGTGAGACCAAGCAAAATGTTCACAGAGAGCACGAAACGTCCTTGGTGGGTATATAAAACGAACGAAAATCAATGTGGGAAGTCTTGAGTTTAAGGGCTTTGCAATGGGTTCCTTTGGGATCTGCGTGTCATCGTGTATTTACCAATATTCTTTTTGGTTTATTACAGTGAAGACATTTGTGATGTTTGTAACAATAATTAAGGGCGGCACGCAGGGATTGTCAGGCTGACCGCATTTGTAGAACAATGGACATAATCTGTGATGGTAAGCATGCGGGTAACACTAAATTCGCAAAAGGAAAATAAAAGAAATTGAACAAAGAAGTGATATATATATATAAACCAGACTTTAGAAAATAGTTTACATTTTTCATGATATGGCAGCAACCCAAAAAATAATTTGAACAGTATAATTAATTGAGTGAGTGAGTTTAGTTTTACGCCGCTTTCAACAATATTCAAGCAATATCACGGTGGGGGACACCAGAAATGGGCTTCACACATTGTATCCATGTGGGGAATCGAACCCCGGTCTTCGGCGCAACGAGCGAACGCTTTAACCACTAGGCCACCCCACCGCCCTTTATAATAATTATAATAAATATTTAATTTAAACCAACATAGGTGTTCAATCATTTAAGAAGACATATTTGTGTTACATATCGAATACCAGCCTCGTAATTATGAACTGGACGTACGAATAGGTACTGGGTCCTTTACTCTATCTAGAATGGTATTCCTAACCTGCATTGGGATCTCCCCAAAAACGTTGTAATGGATGAACTTAAGACCGGTAATTTCACTCAATCCAGAATATAATTACTAACCTGCATTGGGAACTCTCCAAGAACGTTGTAATTGATGAACTTAAGGCCTGCAATTTTCACTCAATCCAGAATATAATTACTAACCTGCATTGGGAACTCCCCAAGAACGTTGTAATTGATGAACATAAGACCGGCAATTTTACTCAATCCAGAATATAAATTACTAACCTGCATTGGGAACTCTCCAAGAACGTTGTAATTGATGAATTTTATCCGGCAATTTTCACTCAATCCAGAATAAAATTATTAACCTGCATTGGGAACTCCCCAAGAACATTGTAATTGATGAACTTAAGGCCTGCAATTTTCACTCAATCCAGAATATAATTACTAACCTGCATTGGGAGCTCTCCAAGAACGTTGTAATTGATGAACTTTATCCCGGCAATTTTCACTCAATCCAGAATAAATTTACTAACCTGCATTGGGAACCCTCCAAGAACGTTGCAGTTGATGAACTAAGACCTGTAGTTTTCACTCAATCCAGAGTAAAATTACTAACCTGCCATTGGAAACTCCCAAGAACGTTGTAATTGATGAACTTAACACCGGCAATTTTCACTCAATCCAGAATAAATTTACTAACCTGCATTGGGAACTCCCCAAGAACGTTGTAATTGATGAACTTTATCCCGGCAATTTTCACTCAATCCAGAATAAAATTACTAACCTGCATTGAGAACTCCCCAAGAACGAATTGATGAACGTTTTTCACTCAATCCAAAATAAAATTACTAACCTGTAAAGAACGTTGTAATTGATGAACTTAAGACCGGCAATTTTCACTCAATCCAGAATATAATTACTAACCTGCATTGGAAACTCCCCAAGAACGTTGTAATTGATGAACTTAAGGCCTGCAATTTTCACTCAATCAGAATATAATTACTAACCTGCATTGAGAACTCCCCAAGAACGTTGTAATTGATGAACTTTATCCCGGCAATTTTCCTCAATCCAAAATAAAATTACTAACCTGATTTGGGCACTCCCAAGAACGTTGTAATTGATGAACTTAACACCGGCAATTTTCACTCAATCCAGAATATAATTGCTAACCTGCATTGGGAACTCCCCAAGAACGTTGTAATTGATGAACTTAAGACCTGCAATTTTCACTCAATCCAGAATATAATTACTAACCTGCATTGGGAACTCTCCAAGAACGTTGTAATTGATGAATTTTATCCCGGCAATTTTCACTCAATCCAGAATAAAATTACTAACCTGCATTGGGAACTCCCCAAGAACATTGTAATTGATGAACTTAAGGCCGGCAATTTTCACTCAATCCAGAATATAATTACTAACCTGCATTGGGAACTCCCCAAGAACATTGTAATTGATGAACTTAAGGCCTGCAATTTTCACTCAATCCAGAATATAATTACTAACCTGCATTGGGAACTCTCCAAGAACGTTGTAATTGATGAATTTTATCCCGGCAATTTTCACTCAATCCAGAATATAATTACTAACCTGCATTGGGAACTCCCCAAGAACGTTGTAATTGATGAACTTAAGACCGGCAATTTTCACTCAATCCAGAATATAATACTAACCTGCATTGGGAACTCCCCAAGAACGTTGTAATTGATGAACTTTATCCCGGCAATTTTCACTCAATCCAGAAAATAATACTAACCTGATTTGGGCACTCCCCAAGAACATTGTAATTGATGAACTTAGACCTGCAATTTTCACTCAATCCAGAATATAATTACTAACCTGCATTGGGAACTCTCCAAGAACGCTGTAATTGATGAACTTAATCCCTGCAATTTTCACTCAATCAGAATATAATTACCAACCTGCATTGAGAACTCCCCAAGAACGTTGTAATTGATGAACTTTAGACCGGCAATTTTCACTCAATCCAGAATATTATTACTAACCTGCATTGGGAACTCCCCAAGAACGTTGTAATTGATGAACTTAAGGCCTGCAATTTTCACTCAATCCAGAATATAATTACTAACCTGCATTGGGAGCTCCCCAAGAACGTTGTAATTGATGAACTTAACACCGTGAATTTGAAGTCCTAAGCTTTTTAGGATGTTTTCTTTAAGTACGGTTTGGAACGCAGCGTTGTCCAGACCTGGAACAAAGAAGAATGTAAAATATAGCGCGTGTTGACGGTAAAACGCAGCATTGAATAGTACATTGGGAATATTTCAGCTACAAAAGGTGAATGAAACCTAAACATAAAGGGTGAGACACCGACAGAAATAAAACTTCACTAATGGATTCCGTTTCTGGTATTGTCACTGACTGACTGACTGACAGAGTTTGGTTTTACGCCGCTTTTAGCAATATTTCAGCAATAACAGGCCGGGGGACACCAGAAATGGGCTTCACACATTGTACCCATGTGGGGATTCGAACCCGGGTCTTCGGCGTGACGATCCAACGCTTTAACCACTAGGCTACCCCACCGCCCCTGGTATTGTCACAACTAGTGAGTGAGTGAGTGAATGAGTATGGATTTACATACATCTGTGTCCTCCGTTAAAGTATAACCACAGTTCATCTGTATGAGTGAGTGAGTTTAGTTTTACGTCGTAACAATATTCCAGCAATATCACGGCGGGGGACACCAGAAATTTGCTTCAAACATTGTATCCATGTGAGGAATCGAACCCGGGTCTTCAGCTTGACGAGCGGACGTTTTTACCACTAGGTTACCCCACCGCCCCCGCCAGAACTACCACACGTTTATTCAATTCAATCTCTTGTTCCGCCTCTAGGATTAGAATATAACCATTCATGTTGTTGCTGACATTGAGCTAGAAAACATATCTCCTTCCCGCCTGCTTTCTTCTCCTCCCTGGCATATGGTGCATGTAAGGCCACAAGTTCACACTGGTCACATTTTAAAATAAATGAACAGCGAACAAATTACATTATAGGTAAGGATTTATTCAGTTAAAGGTCACATGCAACCAAAAAATCAAAAACATATAAACAAAATTATAAGCGTACAATCGCAAATCAAAAGTGCAATATTGTGTACTTCGGTTTACTTCCCAAGAAACGAAGCAGCCGGGATACCGAACCCAGTCAGAGCGGGTGGGTGTGCACTCAAGTGTAACGGCTGGTTCATTTGCAGATGCCCTCACGGGTCATTGTGTGTGTATATATAGAGATGTTGGGTTTTGTAAATACATGCTTTTTTGTGTAAAACATTTTGCAATCAACAGACATCATAATATGTCATGTGTTCAAGTATCACACCTGCCTGTCTGTGTAATTACATAATGTGACAGAGGCCGAACTCGGGCCATAAATCAATGCATTTTGTTTATGGTGTATAGCCTGATTGGTGTTAAGTTCAAATTGCATGTGGTCAGTGATAGCAGCTGTGTATTGAATATTGTCATTAGCAGACAGGCAGGCAGACACACAGGTGTCAATAAAACAAGACATTGAGTTTTGTCTGTGACAACGACATATCTATATCACAGTTAGAAATTCTGTCAACGCTAAATAAGTGACTCGGTAAGAAGAACGTGTGGTGAAATAGACAAATGAAATTATATAAAGAGTTAATTTACTGTCATAACATATAAAAGCTCGCGCCTGTGAGATATCAACAAACATTAGAAAAAGCCAAAGCCTTCACCGAGTATTCACCGGACAACCCGCTTCCAAGCTGCGCGAACCTATTTCACTGCGCACATGCTATGAGCGCAGCCCAGCTGTTGAAACCCGTTTTCCCCAGAAAAGTCGGGGAAATTTAGTGAAACGTTTGAACTCCGATTTCGCGCGTTTTTTTCATCGCGTTATTTTTCAACTTTATAAGTTGAATTTGCATTTTGATGATTTGTTTCGGTAAGTCCATACCGAAAGGTATCAGAATCTGCAAAGTTGTGTTTTACGTTGCATGTGACCTGTTAAGACAAAAATCCTTATTTACAGATGGATGTAATTATAATGGCGTTGTCGCTTGTGCCACTGTCATTTAATCCAGAACAAGATCTTCTCGATTACCAGATAACAACTCAAGTTTCACCTCCGAAGCAAACGCCATATAAGCAGCTCTTAAATATATTAATTAATAAACACCCTAAATATGAATAATATGTAATATTTTCAGACTCGCGTTGGTGCCTTAGGGCTATTAAAAAGGTATTTTATAAACATCTACTTTTCATCGAAATCCTTGAATGTATAATGATCTTGATTACAAACCTAGCATTAGAACTTACATCCGTGATCTAATGCAAAAGAAATTGGCCCCCAAGTTGGTATCAATAAATTACATGCAATTAAACCAACTATCGGTTACATCTCCTTGGGTTGTCAGTGAAGATTTGAAGAGTTCATAATGCGACGATGTCGCATTGGCCACACAAGATATACGCACGGATCTTTACTGAAATGTGTATCTCTTGTGATGAGAGAATCACGGCCAAGCATATCCTGCTTGACTGTATTGATATTTCCATCACAAGGGATGAATAATTCAATGTCAAAACAATTAAGGATTTTTTAATAATGTTATCAATTATAAATTACCATTTAATACAATTTTTTTAAAGGAGATAGAATTATTACATAAATTTTGAACAATATGTTTTGGAAGTAGATAAATGGTACTTTATGTTTGGTAAATTAAATTAGTAACTGATATTGTTAGTGGTCGTATCCTCAAAAGGTGTTAAAGTATTGTAAAATTAGTGTCCGCCTGGGAGGGTATGTAAGACCACGTCATATAAAGCATATTTAACCCAACCAAATTTTAAAACGTAGAATATATGTTCGCTTTATTCATGGCTAAATTTGTCCAAATCGCAAACAGCTGAAGGGATGATGTAAATCCAGCCCGAGTCCACGCAGGTAACAAAGGTACTGTAAGTCCCCATGGTCTATAGTATGATCTACTTTCAGTTGCTGATGATATATAGCCCGTTTTTTATACTGTTTGTTCTGATAGAAATCAAATTTTAGAGATAGAGGCTAATTTAATATTATGTTTCTATTATTTGCTAGTTGTTTTACTGTCCTTTGGTGACGAGATTATATAATTTATATGTCTTTATCATTCATTTAGAACTTGTTGTAATAATATATATCGAAATATTGAAATATTGCCGACTTAACTTGTTGTCGACTTTAGTGAGGTGAGGTGAGGTGAAATTGGGTTTAACGTCGTGCTTGAGAATATTTCGCTCATATGACGACGTGCATGCGTGTGTATGTGCGGCTGCTTGTACTAGCCCAGACTGAAGCTGGTTTTATAGTGCTAGCCCACTGAGATACCATGCCGCAGTGAAGCATGAATACCCCACTCAGACACATTATACTGACTCCGAGCCGACCAGTCCTTGTTGTACCCATTAATGCCGAGCGCCAGGCAGGGACCAACAAGAACCATATTTTAACGTCTTTTGGTATGACGCGGTCGGGGATCGAACCCGCGACCTTCTGCACTCCGGGCGGACGCTCTAACCACTACACCACGGAGGCGGTCTCGATTTTAGTGATACCCATAAGCCGGTATACGTTGCTGATGAACTATAACTCGCCAACACCCGGTGAGTGGAGCCTCTCTGCTAGACGCAACAATCGCCAGACAAAACACAAACACGTTCCAATCCATTCAGCTTACAATGATAAATTATTGCTAACTGCTCTATATGTGACCCGTGAAGATCTGGGTTAGAATTGATCTTCAGTAACCCATGCTTGTCGTAAGAGGCGACTAACGGGATCGGGTGGTCAGGCTCACTGACTTGGTTGACAAATCCCATCGTAACCCAATTGCGTAGATCGATGCTCATGTTGTTGATCACTGGTTTGTCTGGTCCAGACTCGATTATTTACAGACAGCTGTCATGTAGCTGGAATATTGCTGAGTGCGGCGTAAAACCAACCAACCAAACCAATACTATATGTGCGGTATATCCTGAACCAGACACCAAGCAAACTGTGCAAGAATACACTGGAATAAACAAGCACTTCAAAATGTTACTTCAAGTCACCCAATCATTCTGGACATTTTAGAACTTTACAACGACCTCTCTACTGGCCAAAGTGACATCGTCCTCTGCTGGTTGCCAAGTCACGTCGGCATAGCAGGTAACACAAAAGCCGATGCTGCAGCAAAAGCAGCTCTTGACAAGCCCTTATCTCCACTGCTGATCCCGTACAGTGATTTCAATCCCACTATCAAAAGCTATACTCGGGACCTCATGCAAAAACGATGGGACACTCAAGTAGGAAGAAATAAACTGTATGAATTGAAACCAACAATTGGTTATACCTACTTGGGTTGTCAGTCAAGACGTGATGAGGTAATTTTACGACGATGTCGTATTGGCCACAGTCGATTTACTCATGACTATCTGCTGAAAACGGATGGGGATGGACCCCCCATGTGTGTCTCTTGCGATGAGGTTTTCACCATCAAGCATATTCTGCTTGAATGCGTGGACTTATCGTCTGCAAGGGACTCACATTATGATGCAACAAACCTAAAAGATCTGTTCTCCCGCGTGAGCGCTCATCTGATAGTGAACTACCTGAGGGAAGTTGATCTGTATCATAAATTGTAACTGTGAAATGTAACTATCATAAATTGTAACTGTGAAATGTGACTAACAAATTGCCTGCCTTTAAATTTGATGCTATGACTTTTTCTGCTTTTAAATGGCAATATAATGAATATATGTTTTTGAAATAAAACTCATTCCGAGTATGTACTTACAATGTTTATTAATGCAAACTTGTTCTCGTCACTATATGGCTGGAATAATGCCGATGTGACGCAAAACCCAACTCAACTCAACTAATCCACAACATCATCCACACTTATTCTTAAGGTACTAGTAATTCGGGGCGGTGGGGTAGCCTAATGGTTAAAGCGTCCGCTCATCACGCCGAAGACCCGGGTTCTATTCCCCACATGGGCAACAATGTGTGAAGCCAATTTCTGGTGTCATCCGCCGTGATATTGCTGGAATATTGCTAAAAGCGGCGTAAAATCATACTCACACACTTAAGATAATTCGCAAGGATCTTGGTGGACTCAGCATACCATGCGGAATAAACAATACGTGTTTATGAAATAGAAATTTCTAAAGTAACACAAAAAGCGAGTAATAAAGAATATAATGGACTTACCTTCCGTAATCAAATTACTCTTAGCAAAGTAAATATGGTCGCCAGTCAGAGTCACAGGTCGCTTCGCTTTGGCTAGTGTAACAATGTTACTGTCGATTTTCAAATCAGTTGCAAGATCCGCTGTCTCATACAGCTCCTTGGCAGTGACACTGACCTTCAGTGATGCCAATTTTATCTCCAATGAACGCAGGCTGCACACACGTGTCACGCTGAGAACTGAAGAACAGAGTTAGTGAGCGAGTTAGGTCGAACATTTCAAACAATGTATCGATTGCATTTCATTTACATCACTGCAAGCCAGATGTGAAAGCTAGTTTAAATATATGGATGACTGCAGCATGGAGAAACACAATTACAAGGAGTTGTATGATCCCCAGGGAGTTGAGACTGAAATACGATATGTGCCGCTTGAGATTGACATCCTATGATCGAGGGAAAAACTAAGCGCCTTTGAGTAGCTGAGTTGGATATTGGAGCTATACAAATATGACGTCACGATATGGCTGAAATATTGCCGATGTGACGTTAAATATTAACTCACTCACTCACAAATATGACATAATAATAGGTTACAATTGTGAACAGTTATGACAAAATTGAACTATAAGTTTATTATTCCGAGTTTCCTTTTCATAATTACAGTTGTACTATGTCTTGCTTTATACCTTTATTACCATCAAGGAATTGCACAGTTTAACTATCGGTAAATGCTTCCTGAATAGGTTTAGTCCAGGGGTCAGCATCTCGTGTACTTTGCAAAGATTCTGTTGAAATCAGCATCTAACGTGCTTTACAGTAAGCCAACAGACATCCCTCAATTGATTTCATTGAGGTGATCGTCTTTCCATTGGCATTTTTAAGGAGTTTGCATTGACAAAGTTCGATCTTAGATGCTAACCCATTAAAACAATCTCCAGTTAGCATGTTCAGATGTTATGGATTACTTACTAGCTATAATCCGCGGCTCACCAACCACCTGAAACAGAGAGAAGATAACATCTTCATTCGCCGACCTGCTTTACTATAAACAAGATTGTTGAACCGACTATGGCACAGAATCTACTGGCAAAACATATATATAATATGCAACCAAACGATGTCACCTCTATCCTAACAGCTAGTCACAACAGTCTAGAGTGATGCCTGTCTCAACAGCTAGTCACAGCAGTCTAGAGTGATGCCTATCCCAACAGCTAAACTCATCAGTCTAGGGTGACGCCTATCTCAACAGCTAGTCACAGCAGTCTAGAGTGGTGCCTATCTCAACAGCTAGTCACAGCAGTCTAGAGTGATGCCTATCTCAACAGCTAGTCACAACAGTCTAGAGTGATGCCTATTTCAACAGCTAGTCACAGCAATCTAGAGTGATGCCTATCTCAACAGCAAGTCACAGCAGTCTAGAGTGATGCCTATCTCAACAGCTAGTCACTGGAGTCTAGAGTGATGCCTATCTCAACAGCTAGTCACAACAGTCTAGAGTGGTGCCTATCTCAACAGCTAGTCACAGCAGTCTAGAGTGATGCCTATCTCAACAGCTAGTCACAGCAGTCTAGAGTGGTGCCTATCTCAACAGCTAGTCACAGCAGTCTAGAGTCTAGGTGCCTATCTCAACAGCTAGTCACATCAGCCTAGAGTGGTGCCTATCTCAACAGCTAGTCACATCAGTCTAGAGTGGTGCCTATCTCAACAGCTAGTCACCGCAGTCTAAGAGTGATGCCTATCTCAACAGCTAGTCACCGCAGTCTAAGAGTGATGCCTATCTCAACAGCTAGTCACAGCAGTCTAGAGTGATGCCTATCTCAACAGCTAGTCACATCAGTCTAGAGTGATGCCTATCCCAACAGCTAGACACAGCAGTCTGGAGTAAAACCTATCCCCCCAATTGTGAACCGTGCTCGACAATAAAACCGAGGGGGAAACCCATTCCTCCAGCTTGACACCAAAGACCGGAACGAATCCTGTTCCCGAAACTGAACCCCACAATGGAGTCCAGAATGGAGCCAGTGCTAACAGCAAACCCTATCCCAGCAACTGTGAACCGTACTCACAATAAAGCCTGTCAGGCAACCCATTCCACCAGCTTGACACAAATGTCTAGAATGAAACGTTCCCCTAAACTGTCCTCCACAGCTGGACACGTCAGTCCAGAACGAAGCCTATCCCAAAAGCAGACTGAGACAATGAGGTGAGGTGAGGTGAAATTGGGTTTAACGTCGTGCTTGAGAATATTTCGCTCATATGACGACGTGCATGTGTGTGTATGTGTATGTGCGGCTGCTTGTACTAGCCCAGACTTAAGCTGGTTTTATAGTGCTAGCCCACTGAGATACCATGCCGCAGTGAAGCATGAATACCCCACTCAGACACATTATACTGACTCCAAGCCGACCAGTCCTTGTTGTACCCATTAATGCCGAGCGCCAGGCAGGGACCAACAAGTACCATATGTTAACGTCTTTTGGTATGACGCGGTCGGGGATCGAACCCGCGACCTTCCGCTCTCCGGGCGGACGCTCTAACCACTACACCACGGAGGCGCCCCTGAGACAATGAAGTAACTGGAACGTACCTTGAAGGCCAGCTTGAGAGTCACTCCGGTCGTGTTCTTCAAATAGTCCCAGACACCGACGACTGTTGGTCCAAAGTCATTGCCAGTTTCTGGTGGTGCGATTATCTCCATACAGAAGACCTGTTCCGAATTGGTCGTAGCCTGACAGCTGTATAAGGTTGCACCAAAGAGAAGGATCCCCAGAATCATCATGACTGCTTTTCTGAAGTTGTCAGAGTAAGGTGTCTTCGAAGGCACCAGTGTGTTGACTTACGTACTGATGTGTGTTTATATAGTATAATGGAGGAGTCCATTTCAGTTGGAGGGTGTAAAGAAGTACCGAAGATACCCACACAGGTTGACGGACGTAGGACACAATGACCACAAATAGCTCTATCGTCAGCTGTTAAGGTAAAGTGTCAACTCAGCCAATCATACCAAGTGTTTGATTCTTCCACAATTTACATTATAATGCGATGCCTGGCACGGGCGGGGGAAATATCATAGGCGGACACACACACCCCTCGGTTTATTAAATGTACATTGAAACTCTTGTGAAAATGATTGAAAATGAAGTGTGCACCCTCCCTTTCTCAAAAGCTGTATCCGCCCCTGAATATTGACTGCTGTGTTCAAAATGTCTGTTTGACTGTCGTCATATCTAACACTCACATTTGATACTTTTCAGCCGATACTAACAGTGTGTTCCAGTGTTGAATCTGGTGCCACTTGCTGATGTTTGGGCTTATATATCGTCACACGGCAAAATATGTCAACATATGATTGTGCATCATGTTTCAGCCTTCTATTTCCCTCCACATCCAGTTACCCATGACGTCCAACTCATGCAAATAGTGCTGTAAGGTTTGGGTTGAACACACAGCTTGTACAGTACATGTAGTAGATTGTAAGATGATGTGCTATGAAAACTATGGTGTGTATTAAAGCGTTCAAACATGGTTATGTGACAGCGCTACTCGTTGTGAAACAGTGTTGTTGTATTGCGCTGGTTTATGTGGAAGGCAATGGTCTGGTTTTATTATTTTTATTATTATTTATTATATGGGTATTTATATAGCGCTGTAGTCCATCCCACATGCATGCTCAAAGCGCTTCTTTGTTTTCCTCGATCATTGGATGTCAATCTCAGCGGCACATCATATTATCAATCTCAACTCCCTGGGGAGTATACAACTCTTGCTGCCACTAGGCGCACCGAGTTAATGTGGCTTTCCCATCCTTTCGAGGTACCCATTCACAGCTGGGTGGACTGGGACTCAAGAGTTGTCAGGAAGTGTTTGTAACAGCTAAACTAATCTAGCATGGGACAGAAGTTCCCAGAAGGTTTTTAGACTCTAAAGTGGTGCAAGTACATGTTTCTCATATCTCATATCACATCGTTATTTTCACCCTGGATATCTAACCGAGGCTTGTCTCTGAAGACATGCCACTGCAGCCTGCGCTAACGCCCCGACACCACAACAGCCCCGGGAACCAAGCTGCTGTCACTGTTGTTACCTGGGCCTCCTTTCACAAAGCACTAAGGTGGTCGTAAGTCACTAAGGTAATCTTAGTGCAATGTTAAAGAATGGGAGTTAAGGTTAATCTTAGTAAAGGTTGCTTCGTGAAAGGAGCCCCAGGTGGATAGTGTTTCATTGCCATTCCCGATACCATTTCGTATCCTGTCATGGTAGTGGTACCCCTTTTGAATGTTGTACTGACATTGTCGGTACCATGCAGTAACTTGTATAAATTTGTAAACACCATTAGTTTGATGATACAATTGCACAACTAACAATAACGGCGTAATGCATTCGTTGTAACAACGTTATTCTGTGGACTCCCATTTACGATGCCACAACATTGTGGCCTGACGTTGTGATACGTCTATTTTACGTCGCCACAAGGTTAAAGTTTTTTTATGCTAACGTATTTTACGCTGTCTTAACGTTTTATTTGACTTCAATAGTTGAATAGTTTTTCACAGTAGTGAATAGTACATATATAACAAATCAGAAATACACTTTAATGTTTATCCGTCAATTTGCATGTTGTTTTGGTCGTGTATTTTCTGAATATAGAAAACTCTATCTTGACACCAAGTTATAAGAAACGCTATTATAACGTCGAGAGGAGACCAAAGCATAACGTTTCCTAAATGTAGATTTGCCACGTTGACGTTACCAATCTTCAAACTTCTCACAACGTTGTGTCAGCTGACATTTATTACGTTGAGACATAACGTTATAAAACGACGTAATAGTAACATGGTGGCAACGTTGTGTCATGACGTTACCAATCTACAACCTTCTCACAACGTTGTGTCATGATGTTACCAATCTACAACCTTCTCACAACGTTGTGTCATGACGTTACCAATCTACAACCTTCTCACAACGTTGTGTCATGACGTTACCAATCTACAACCTTCTCACAACGTTGCGAAAACGCTGTGTACTAGCTGGGCTTTAATTCATATCTGTTGTTTGCGGCCTGTTGGCTTCATAGCGCATCACATTATGTTCCGAGCGATAGGGAGGGCAATACATAATTTTGCACGAGTTTCGTAAAATTCGTATAGCACTCTTGAGAGTGTAATAATTTCTTTACCATCCATTTATTCATGTACATCTGTGCAGTAAAACACGGTAAGCAAGTTTGACGGCCATCTTCAATGACGTCACGTTTAATGTTTAAAGACGTCATAGACGAGTAAACACAGAAACAATGGTTGCTAGGCAAAAGTGACAACAATAACCGATAGTACACCCGAGCCCCCAAGCGGAGTAGTGGGGCGGCGAACCCCATTGTCATTCTTCCGGTACAATGCATGTAGCAGTTTCCGTAGATGTTCCTGAGATCTCCAGTTGGTTGGTTGGTCGTTTAACGCCGCACTATTACAGCTATATGGCGGCGGTCTGTAACTAAACGAGTCTGGACCAGACAACCCCGTGATCAACAGCATGAGCATCGATCTTCGCAACTGGAATACAGTGACATGTGTTAACCAAGTCAGCGAGTCTGACGACCCGATCCAGTTAGTCGCCTCTTACGACAGGCATGGGTTAGTGAAGATCAATTCTAACCCGGATCTTCACTTGTGGGATCTTAAGAATCTCACACCCTACGATATCATAGATGTGTCTCAGCGGCGTGTCCTCATGGTTCATGTCCTCGTGGTTCATGTCCTCGTGGTTCATGTCCTAATGGTTCATGTCCTCGTGGTTCATGTCCTCGTGGTTCATGTCCTCGTGGTTCATGTCCTCATGGTTCATGTCCTCGTGGTTCATGTCCTCGTGGTTCATGTCCTCGTGGTTCATGTCCTCATGGTTCATGTCCTCATGGTTCATGTCCTCGTGGTTCATGTCCTCGTGGTTCATGTCCTCATGGTTCATGTCCTCGTGGTTCATGTGTCTATGTACACAAGTCTGGAAAGCAGAGAGCGCTTGTCACGTGGTGCTTTGGCGTCTGTGCCTATCACCGGTCAGAATATCTTGACAGTCAAGGTTGCAGTCAAGGGACAGGCTATGGAACTAGTACAAATGTTGCTTGAAATGTAAGCCAAGTTTCTGTCCCATTAAACCTGAATCTCCCTCAACCCCTAACTGTGACAAACGGGAGTGGCATGAACATTATCCTCCATGTCTTCGGGTTACAGACACGTTGCCAAACACCATGGGCGTGTTGTTCAGCAAAAGTTTGCAAGCTTCGCTGCGCTACGCTGCCTGCTTTCCCGTGCAACGGACTGCTGTGTGAGCGCTTCATTCAATATGGCGTCGTCCAATATAAACACATCACCGATACTAGCCACACTTTTGGCACACGAAGCTGCAGAAGATATTCCATGCAATGATTTTGAATTGTATGCGCAACATTAAAAACTTGTCCCTATTGGTCACAGAAGAGCAGACAAGTTTTCTCTGTTACCTTGCAGAATGACATGCCGTGACGCCATTTTGAATGTCGCTCGCTTACGCAGGAAGCACCTCTCTCAGTCGCTGCACGCCGAAGCGCTGCGATGCATGCAGCGAGGCGTTGTTCAGCCAATAGAAGCGCAGCGCTGCACAGCGTATCGGCTAAACAACGCGCCCCATGCCAACCACTATCTGAGAACATCCGCAACCCTAATCCTCATTGCTCTTTGTCCGGGAGACCAGTTGTTTGGGGGAGATCTAGTTCTAGTTCTCCTTTAGAACTGTGCCTGGGGCACACGAAGGTCATTTGCCAAAGAGGAACAGGTCGCGATCTCCGCGATCTCTCAGCCATGGATAAAAGAAATAAATCTTTGCCGACAAGGGGACCCATCTCCTTGACGTCAACGTCCAGTGACGTGGAGCTTGAGAACAAGCTGGCCGTACTGTTTTGTGAAAGCCGACGTCTGATAGGTCGTCTGGCTCTATACCCGTCCGATTTTAGGTGATTTTGGACCGTCCTATTGGACAAAGCCAATGTGAAAGCCACTCCACTTTTTAACACGCCTGAAACTATTAATCAGGGGCAATCATTATTATCCTAATCCCTGCTACAGCACATCTCTGTCCTGCCCGCAGTTAGTGCTTTAGCCCAGCCCTTTTTGGAGTAAGTCTAGAATCTCCAAACTCACTGGGCCCCCTTTTCCATTTAAATGGAATTTTTTGATGATGATGATGACGACGACGGACGATGATGATTATGATGATGATGATGATGATGATTCCGACTTAATGCGTATTTCACACACGGGCCCACCAGGCCATTGAGTGTTTGATCGAAAGAAGGTTGATTTGACCGAAAACTATGACAACCTGAAGGGTTTTTTGTGTTGCTTAATTAAATTTGTATCAATTTTACATTTGGAAACTTGCCAGAGGTTGTAATGAAAATGAGCTATTGGATGGTTTGATTAGTGTCTCTTTTGTTTGCTAACATATTTTGTTTTGTATTATATTTTAATGTTAGCACTAGTTGGTTATGTGGGGTTATAGTGAGTGAGTGAGTGAGTGAGTAGTTTTACGCCTCTTTTTGCAATATTCCAGCAATATCACGGCGGGGGACACCAGAAATGGGCTTCAAACATTGTACCCGGGTCTTCGGCGTGACGACCGGACGCTTTAACCACTAGGCTATCCCACCGCCCCTATGTGGGGTTATAACTTATAAGCAACCCAAAAGGCCAGTTTTGATCAGAAATATGCCGACGATTTTGAAGGTTTGGGTGTTATTTAGTGGGCTTATGACTGTTTGCAGAGTTAGGTGTGTGTTTGTGTCCAGTGAACTCTGGAGCCCCATTCTGTGTTGTTGGTAGTGTAGCAGTATAGTAGGGTGGACTTATTTGTTTCTATCCAAATGATATATATTCGGAGGCTAAGCATTAGTCTACTAGTGCTTGTCAGAGTAAAGGGTGTATTTCTAACTAGATGACCAAACAGTGTGCGAAATAGTCACTGGCCCGCTAGCCCGTGGCTAGTAAAATTCCAGTCGGGCCAGTAAATCTCCACAGTCACTGGCCCGACTGGCTACCGAATCTTCATGAGGTCATTTTTTAAATATATCACTCTCACCGACTTGATACGCTACAAAATACACTTTTAAATCATGCAAGATTATGGCCCGATAAATGATGGTATTTTACCTTTTTGTAATCTTTTGCTTAGTTTCTACATTCAAATTTCGGGCTAGTGAATTATTTTGTGGGCTAGTAATTTTAAGGCATAGCTAGCCTGACTGGCTAGCAACATTTGGAAACTATTTCGCACACTAGACCATTACAGTCGGCCAAGCAGATACCTTGCACACATTGACGTTACGGATGCCACCCAAGCCAGCTGTCCTTCATTTCACAATGAACGCCGTAGACAGTGTCGTGTGATGTTGGTGTCAGTCGAGCAGTAAGTTACAGTCAATATTTCACGCACCAGGGAATCATTTGTACGATATCATCGTACAACCTTCGTGCATCAAGGAATTTTCACACGTGTTCAATGCTTTTATCAGTTGATATCAATAAACATAAACAAAAGCAGCTTCAATCCTTGAAAGTCTCTCGGATGTACACCTCTCCATTGTTGACAGTATATAGCACCGACCTTGATTCATTGACACATTTACACCTGGTCCTGAAGGCCTTACCACAAAAATCTCAAGGTTCTACAATCAAGGACAAAGGGCAGATAATTCGAAATTGATTTAAAAATTCAATTCGAGTCCAATAATATCCGAAACTACCGTTCCAGTGAATTCAAAATTTGTAGTACAGGGTCCTTATTCTCGAAACGTTCGTAGCCCTAAGAACTTAACTTTGATCGTTGCCAATGTGTTAAGAATGGACTTACGAAGTTCGTAGGGCTACGAACGTTTCGAGAAGAGCTAGCCAGGTCCGGAATCTTTATTCGTATTAATAAATATTCTAAGAATTAACCAGAGTTAAGAATTATTTTTCACTCTTAGAATATTCAATAATATGGCTCCAGATTGCCTTCAATTTCAGGTGTAGGACCCATGTGAGTCTGATAGAATTAAAAATTTATTGTGTTGTTTAACGAGCTGGTCACGGAGCGCTGTTACCATATCCTTTAATTCTGCCGTGATACCCATGCTATGTTGTTGTGAACACACACACACACACACACTCGGTCAAGAGATCGGGAGGTACCAAACCTGGGTACTCTCCCAGTGTCGGTCAAGAGATCAACTTAGAGGTACCAAATCACTCACACTCGACAGGGCAAAATCAACTGTGGACGTCATGGCTTTGGATCTCCCAGTGTCGGTCAAGAGATCGGGAGGTACCAAACCTGGGTATTCTCCCAGTGTCGGTCAAGAGATCAGGAGGTACCAAACCTGGGTACTCTCCCAGTGTCGGTCAAGAGATCAGGAGGTACCAAACCTGGAGCACCAAGAACAATGGGGAGTCGGACAACATGGCTTTTGTGATGCAAGGGTGACATTTCGAAAGCGATGTCTGCATATTTGCCCAGTCTAAGTAAACTTAGACTCATTATTATTCGTTACACTAATTAGACTGCATATTTGCCATGTTTTTCCGAATTTGTCTGTCACATTTGTGTCAAAAAGGACATACAATTCAATAACATTACTAATTTGTTGACTTGGATGCTTGGTACTCTAGTTAAAGTTCTACATGCAACAGAACAGATATATGTCAAATGGCATGGGTACCAACAGCTTTATTCACACGAGTACTACAGTATATACTTGGCGCATATCTGGATCACTCGCTTTAGGGCTGGATATTGCCCTGATTCTCATATTGCAATAATTTGAGAGATGTTGCAATACATATCGTGATATATTGACTGGAAGGTTTCTGCCCAAGTGCGTACATCATAAATTCATAATAGCTGTGTGTGAGACATCATCTTAGTTGCTGTTACACCATACTTTCAGGCTCCCCGTCCCCACTGTGTAGTGTGTAAGGCTGTATGCCAATGGTTTACAGATAGATAAAATGATATAGAGCCTTAACAGTGAATGTCTAATTGAAGTATTGCAACACAGGTTTGAGAACATAATGATAAAGGTAACAGTAGAATATAATTTTCATGGTCAGTGTTGTTTGCTTCAACAGAATACACATAAAAGCAGGATGTATTTATTGTTACTGTATGTCAGTGATTCATTCAGATTGAACTCCAATATAAACATGTCTTTACATGAACTATTGCAAAATGAAACAAAAATATGACTTAGGTGAACTACTTGAGCTTAAAATCACACGTGATCTCCAATAACTAAGATCTTGGCTAGAATGTCATTTCACAGTCCAAAATGTATAAGACTTAGGTCTTTATAATAAAGTCACAACATATGTCCCATTATGAAACAAACAAAAATAACAAAATAACGTGAATTGTGAAATGGTCACTCAGACCCAAAGGCTCTACTAATAAGTCCAAATGAATAAATTGGTCCATGTGGGGCCACTCTTAAATAATTCATCCAAAATGTCACATGAAACCATTCAAACCCACAAAACCCACAAGCATTTGGTAGAATATAGGCGGATCCAGGACAGGGGATCCCCTTTTGTGCTGAAAGTTTGTTAAATGACCATTGAAACTTGGGTGAAAATGAAGTGTGCACCTCTCCTTGGCATAGTATTTGACACATTGCACTTGTAAACATAAAAGTTTGCTACTGTGAAGACATAATTAAGACTTATAGTATTAGCTTTATCTAAAGAATCTGTTTCCTGACATCCAAGCAATACATTCTCTCTGTAACTTTGTGGTTTAAAATGTCTACAAAAATTATGCTGTTGCCAATTAATAAACTTTAACCGAAAAGGTATGACTGATGAACAATAAAACATGTAATGATTAACAGTTAAATCACACTTCTCACACTTAGCAGTATTCGTAATGTTAAGTTTATGTAAGTAAACATTACATGGTACAATAGAGTGTAAAATTTTAAAATTTATTTGAATTTGCTTAAATTTATTTTCTAGTGGTAAACTCATAATAGGTCTCCATATGTCTTTTGCAACTTCAGGTGATGTCTTAACTAATTTCTGTTGCAATAAATTGTACCAAAATTTAGATTTTATTGGTGTTTCATTAACTGGAATGCTGTCAATTAAGGGGTACTTTGGTAGCGTGGGTTGGGGGGAAATATTGTTGTAAACATTTTCCCCTACAAATCTCCTAACGGTTATCTCCCATTTGACAGACACCCAATTGACAGACACTGAACTAGAAGGTTAATTAGGGTAACACCTATGGGTATAATGGAACAGTCCACTGTCTAGTGAGTAGAGCAGGGTGAGCCTGAAACAGGTTCGTTACTGAGAAGTTTGATTGTAGGTAAATAGAACTTTGTTGTGATTAAATGATAAATGATTTCTCTTCTCAAAACTGATTTTACTATCAATTACTATTGAATATAAAAACAGGTTTGTCACTGAGAGGTTTGATTGTGTTTATTGATAGAAAAGACCCCTCCCAATAATAGCATATGTACAACAGAAGTTAACTGAGAAAACGTTTGTTGGAGAGATATAGATGCGTGTGTGTACATATTTGAAAACATTCTGATTTGCAGTAAATGAGACACCTGCATTGCCATGTAAGATACGATTAATACCAATCAGTGT
The DNA here is from genome assembly GCF_003918875.1 of Haliotis rubra. NCBI lineage: Eukaryota > Metazoa > Mollusca > Gastropoda > Lepetellida > Haliotidae > Haliotis > Haliotis rubra. Next base: position 714,960 of record NW_025766115.1, read on the forward strand.
TCTAATTTTAACAATACTTTCTAAAGATTGTAACAGTTTATGTCCTTGAGTAGTATACAATAGACATAATAATAATAATAATTGGCTTGCATAGCGCCTAGTTTCCATCACAGATGCTCAACGGCGCTGCATACACAGTAAGTGTGAAAAAGAGTTCATTCGAGGAAGTAATATAAAACATTCTCACATCCATGGCCACATTGACATGATGCGTCATATTTTAAATATTTATTCTAAATAAATCGTAATTAAGTGCACTCGCCATATATATCTTAATATTGTAAAAGCAAAAACATATAACTTCTTTATTTCATATGAATAATATTTAGGTTCACATTTGTCTTCATTTGATTTATATGATACAACAGTGTCGCAATTTCTAATAGCTAAGCTAATGTTTTCAATATGATGATGCCGACTCCCGTTAGACTAGAAGGTTAAACCGAAATGTTTATGAAAATAAACTGTTTTTATATTGCAGCAATAAAAATTCCAATTTCTGTCTTTTCGTCCATCTTTCAAAACAAATAATGTAGCTTCAGTTTGTTCCTGTGTTTTTATTTGGACTATTCCATTATAATGTGTAAGTAACAGGTAGTAGATAATCTGTTCACTGAACCGTAAATGTTGTTGTTTTAATGTGTCTGCGAACTGGCTGTCTGCGTAATGGGAGGACACCCTCCTAACAGCATTTATGATGTTTTTTATAATCTCTTTTAGAAGTCAAAATGTTAAACTTGAGGTTTAAGTTAGATTGGGATAAAAGGGCATTCATCAACTAAATGTCTTATAAAGATAATTCCTGCATTTTTCCATTCAATATTCGTGAGACTTTTTTATTACATAAAATGTTTTTCTTATTCCATATAACAGCATTATAGACATCCTCATCTTCTCTGGAAAACACCTCCTGCCAATACTGTAAAACCTTCTCATAAAATGTGGGCAATCTCAACTTCATTTTTTCTACATTAAAATCGCATTGCAGTAAAATTGCAGAGAACCCAATTTATGAAATATGTTTTCAATAATACTCTTCCAAAAGCTATTTTTCTCAAAATGTCTAGAAATCCATACACGTTTAAGTGATTTATCCATTAATAATAATTCTAAAGAGTTTGTACCCCCTTCATTCTTATCTTTTGGCATCTGTTTTCCTGAAACCTTCTCTGATGAGCTGTTCCATATGAACTTAAATAAAGTTCTGTTAATCTTTTTCAAGCGCTCTTGAGGGATGATTAAATAACTTAATGGGTAAATAAGCCTGGAAATTCCCTCTGATTTTGTTAATAAAGTTCTGCCATAAATAAACTCTGTCAAAAAAGAAACGCAACCCCTGTATTTTAGAGATTTTGATCTGAAGTTTTAAGACGACACAGCATTTTTATTATTTAAGACAGAAGTCTGAAATTTGGCAGAATAATAACCAAGATGGGCATGTTTAAAATTGTCATTTCAAAAGTCATCTCACAGACACCAGTTTGTCACCAGGGGGGCGTCTTTCTCAGTATCTCGTATGAGCACCACGAGCTGCAATCACTGCACGGCATCTCCTTGGACAAGAACGGATAAGACGCCGGATTCTTTCCTGGGGAATGGCTCTCCACTCCTCCTGCAGTGCAACGCCGAGCTGTTGCAGCGTCTGTGGCGGCGGCTGACGTTGACGTACGCGTCGACCCAGAGTATCCCACAGGTGTTCAATAGGGTTGAGGTCTGGTGATTTAGAGGGCTATGGCAAGACATTGACGTTGGCATTCTGCAGAAAGTTCATTGTTGCACGTGCAGTATGAGGCCGGGCGTTGTCTGGTTGAAAAATCTGTGTCTGTTGGTCAATAATCGGGAGAAAGGTGAGGCTGTAATACGTGGTTGATGTAACGTTGGGCTGTCATCAGTTCCCCTTCAACGATCACCAAGTCTGATTTCTGGTTGTATGAGATGGATCCCCAAACCATAACGCTTTCTCCGCCAAATCTGTCCCCTGTCGGACGCAGATGGGCGCAAAACGTTCATGACGTCTCCCTATACACGTTTCCTTCCGTCGTGATGTTGCAAAAAGAAAACGGGATTCATCAGAAAACCAGATGCGCCTCCAGTTTTGTAAAAGTCCATATCCTTACGTTGTTGCACCACCTGGAGTCGTCGGCGGAGATGTAGGGGGCGTAGTACAGGTCCAACAACTGGTCTACAGGCACGTAAACCCGCTTCTTTCAGACGGTTCCTAATCGTTTGAGCTGACACTCTCCTCAAACCTGGTATTTGTGTGGCAGTCACGGTTGGTAGGGCATGCCGATTACGCAGGTGATGGACCCGGATGTACCGATCTTGAAGGGGGGTCGTGATTCTTGGCCTTCCACTTCTCGGGCGATCGTTGGTCAAATTGAAGTTGTTGTAGCGGCTCCCAAAGTCGGGATATCGTTGTTTTGTGAACATTTAGGTGCCGTGCAACAGTTCCAAAACTTTCTCCGGCTTGACACGACCAATGGCGATATTTCGGTCGGCAGCACTCAATCGTGGCATTTTTCACACAGCTTTTCATGCGACAAATGAATGAATATAATACGAAAGCACATGGGCTTTTATACACCCCTACATTAACTGCCATTTTCATGATTTGCATGTGTTTTTTTTGTGCGAAGTCACCATGAGGGTCATTTCATGCGTTGTGACGGAATAAGCAATAAAATACACTTATGCGTACAAATGCAGTTGTTTGGATGGTAATCTTCATTAATTACGTGTATAATTTCAATACATTCGAATAACATTTAGTTTGGAAGCAATAACTTCATTCAAACGAATTTTTCATATCTGAGGACAGGGGTTGCGTTTCTTTTTTGACAGAGTTTAGTTAAGTTTCGCAGTCTCCAGTTGTCAAGGCGTTTTAATAGTTTATGCACCTTTGAATTTACGTTACTCTCGTATTCTATTATGTCATGCTTATTTAAAACTATTCCTAAATATTTAAATTTTTCAACCTTCCTTAGCCCTTCAATCTCGGTAGTGTGTTTTTCTTCCCTATCTTCATTGATTGTCATACACTGCACAGTCTTACACAGCTCTATTGACATGCATTTATACCTGGGACATAGCTTACAATGGCTTAGAACAATAGTTGTAGATCCAGATTGCCATACACTGCACAGTCTTACCTTGCTCTATTGACATGCATTTATACCTGGGACATAGCTTACAATGGCTTAGAACAATAGTTGTGGATCCAGATTGCCATACACTGCACAGTCTTACCTTGCTCTATTGACATGCATTTATACCTGGGACATAGCTTACAATAGCTTAGAACAATAGTTGTAGATCCAGATTGTCATACACTGCACAGTCTTACCTTGCTCTATTGACATGCATTTATACCTGGGACACAGCTTACAATGGCTTAGAACAATAGTTGTAGATCCAGATTGTCATACACTGCACAGTCTTACCTTGCTCTACTGACATGCATTTATACCTGGGACATAGCTTACAATGGCTTAGAACAATAGTTGTAGATCCAGATTGCCATACACTGCAATATTCTTAGTCTTACCATGCTCTATTGACATGCATTTATACCTGGGACATAGCTTACAATGGCTTAGAACAATAGTTGTGGATCCAGATTGCTCCATACACTGCACAGTCTTACCTTTGCTCTACCTTTTGCTGACATGCATTTATACCTGGGACATAGCTTACAATGGCTTAGAACAATAGTTGTAGATCCAGATTGTCATACACTGCACAGTCTTACCTTGCTCTATTGACATGCATTTATACCTGGGACATAGCTTACAATGGCTTAGAACAATAGTTGTAGATCCAGATTGTCATACACTGCATAGTCTTACCTTGCTCTGTTGACATGCATTTATACCTGGGACATAGCTTACAATGGCTTAGAACAATAGTTGTGGATCCAGATTGCCATACACTGCACAGTCTTACCTTGCTCTACTGACATGCATTTATACCTGGGACATAGCTTACAATGGCTTAGAACAATAGTTGTAGATCCAGATTGTCATACACTGCACAGTCTTACCTTGCTCTATTGACATGCATTTATACCTGGGACATAGCTTACAATGGCTTAGAACAATAGTTGTAGATCCAGATTGTCATACACTGCAAATAATAGTCTTACACTTGCTCTATTGACATGCATTTATACCTGGGACATAGCTTACAATGGCTTAGAACAATAGTTGTAGATCCAGATTGCCATACACTGCACAGTCTTACCTTGCTCTACAATTGACATGCATTTATACCTGGGACATAGCTTACAATGGCTTAGAACAATAGTTGTAGATCCAGATTGCCATACACAGTAGCTTACCTTGCTCTATTGACATGCATCTTATACTCTGGGACATAGCTTACAATGGCTTAGAACAATAGTTGTGGATCCAGATTGCCATACACTGCACAGTCTTACCTTGCTCTATTGACATGCATTTATACCTGGGACATAGCTTACAATGGCTTAGAACAATAGTTGTAGATCCAGATTGTCATACACTGCACAGTCTTACCTTGCTCTACTGACATGCATTTATATCCTGGGACATAGCTAACAATGGCTTAGAACAATAGTTGTAGATCCAGATTGCCATACACTGCATACAATGGCTACACAGCTCTATTGATGCATTTATACCTGGTCTTACCTTGCTCTACACTGACATGCATTTATATACCTGGGACATAGCTTACAATGGCTTAGAACAATAGCTGTGGATCCAGATTGCCATACACTGCACAGTCTTACCTTGCTCTACTGACATGCATTTATACCTGGGACATAGCTTACAATGGCTTAGAACAATAGTTGTAGATCCAGATTGTCATACACTGCACAGTCTTACCTTGCTCTATTGACATGCATTTATACCTGGGACATAGCTTACAATGGCTTAGAACAATAGTTGTAGATCCAGATTGCCATACACTGCACAGTCTTACCCAAGCTCTGCTTGACATGCATTTATACCTGGGACATAGCTACAATGGCTTAGAACAATAGCTGTGGATCCAGATTGCCATACACTGCACAGTCTTACCTTGCTCTACTGACATGCATTTATACCTGGGACATAGCTTACAATGGCTTAGAACAATAGTTGTAGATCCAGATTGCCATACACTGCACAGTCTTACCCAGCTCTATTGACATGCATTTATACCTGGGACATAGCTTACAATGGCTTAGAACAATAGTTGTAGATCCAGATTGCCATACACTGCACAGTCTTACCTTGCTCTATTGACATGCATTTATACCTGGGACATAGCTTACAATGGCTTAGAACAATAGTTGTAGATCCAGATTGCCATACACTGCACAGTCTTACCTTGCTCTATTGACATGCATTTATACCTGGGACATAGCTTACAATGGCTTAGAACAATAGTTGTAGATCCAGATTGCCATACACTGCACAGTCTTACCCAGCTCTATTGACATGCATTTATACCTGGGACATAGCTTACAATGGCTTAGAACAATAGTTGTAGATCCAGATTGCACGGGACGCATACACTGCACAGTCTTACCCAGCTCTATTGACATGCATTTATACCTGGGAACATAGCTATACAATGGCTTAGGAACAATAGTTGTAGATCCAGATTGCCATACACTGCACAGTCTTACACAGCTCTATTGACATGCATTTATACCTGGGACATAGCTTACAATGGCTTAGAACAATAGTTGTAGATCCAGATTGTCATACACTGCACAGTCTTACCTTGCTCTATTGACATGCATTTATACCTGGGACATAGCTTACAATGGCTTAGAAATAATAGTTGTAGGATCCAGAATACACTGCATAGTCTGCGTTTCCTAGATCATTTATACCTGGACATAGCTTAAATGGCTTAGAACAATAGTTGTGGATCCAGATTATACATACACTGCACAGTCTTCTTACAGCTCTATTGACATGCATTTATACCTGGGACATAGCTTACAATGGCTTAGAACAATAGTTATAGGATCCAGATTGCCATACACCGTACAGTCTTACACAGCTCTTTACCCAGCTTGACATGCATTTATACCTGGGACATAGCTTACAATGGCTTAGAACAATAGTTGTAGATCCAGATTGCCATACACTGCATGCAGTCTTACCTTGCTCTATTGACATGCATTTATACCTGGGACATAGCTTACAATGGCTTAGAACAATAGTTGTGGATCCAGATTGTCATACACTGCACAGTCTTACCTTGCTCTACTTGACATGCATTTATACCTGGGACATAGCTTACAATGGCTTAGAACAATAGTTGTAGATCCAGATTGCCATACACTGCACAGTCTTACCCAGCTCTATTGACATGCATTTATACCTGGGACATAGCTTACAATGGCTTAGAACAATAGTTATAGATCCAGATTGCCATACACTGCACAGTCTTACACAGCTCTATTGACATGCATTTATACCTGGGACATAGCTTACAATGGCTTAGAACAATAGTTGTGGATCCAGATTGCCATACACTGCACAGTCTTACCTTGCTCTATTGACATGCATTTATACCTGGGACATAGCTTACAATGGCTTAGAACAATAGTTGTAGATCCAGATTGTCATACACTGCACAGTCTTACCTTGCTCTACTGACATGCATTTATACCTGGGACATAGCTTACAATGGCTTAGAACAATAGTTGTAGATCCAGATTGTCATACACTGCACAGTCTTACCTTGCTCTATTGACATGCATTTATACCTGGGACATAGCTTACAATGGCTTAGAACAATAGTTGTGGATCCAGATTGCCATACACTGCACAGTCTTACCTTGCTCTACTGACATGCATTTATACCTGGGACATAGCTTACAATGGCTTAGAACAATAGTTGTAGATCCAGATTGCCATACACTGCACAGTCTTACCTAGTCTGTCTCACAGTCCCTGAACCACATTAATTTCCCTACTGCCAAGCCCTCCCTGTAATGCTAAAGCCCTAAATAAAGCAAGCCTAGATTTCCTCAGGTTCTGAATCTCTGGTCTCCCTAGGGCTCCTTTTCAATATACAAATGGGCTTGTTTGTTACTATCAAAATAATATATATTCAGAGACTAAGCCTTAGTCTAAGTCTTACCCAGCTCTATTGACATGCATTTATACCTGGGACATAGCTTACAATGGCTTAGAACAATAGTTGTAGATCCAGATTGTCATACACTGCACAGTCTTACCTTGCTCTATTGACATGCATTTATACCTGGGACATAGCTTACAATAGCTTAGAACAATAGTTGTAGATCCAGATTGTCATACACTGCACAGTCTTACCTAGTCTGTCTTACCCCTGAACCACATTAATTTCCCTACTGCTCTACTGACATGCATTTATACCTGGGACATAGCTTTTTCAATGGCTTAGGCTTGTTAGCTGTAGATCCAGATTGTCATACACTGCACAGTCTTACCTTGCTCTATTGACATGCATTTATACCTGGGACATAGCTTACAATAGCTTAGAACAATAGTTGTAGATCCAGATTGTCATACACTGCACAGTCTTACCTTGCTCTACTGACATGCATTTATACCTGGGACATAGCTACAATGGCTTAGAACAATAGTTGTGGATCCAGATGTCCAGGATACATTTCCCGCTTTCAGACTGATGTTTACAGCGGTATTAGATTCGTTTGAGTTACTAGATCAGTATATTCCGTAAACAAGTTGTTACAGGAAATCCAGACATTATTTAAAACAGGCTATGTGTTCTCGACCCTCGCTGCCACCTTGAGGCACACGACGACAGAGCAAAATGTGTATCCGTTGATTTCTATAACAAATAAAATAAAATTGATTTAAACGCTTCGCACAAACAAGTGTCACAGGGCAATTCATACCACTAGAATACTGATTCAGAGTTCCTTTAAAGCCTTGTATCAACTGAGTACGTTTGTGAAGTATAGGCTTTGCTGACATTGAGGAAGTAAAGGCCAAAGTGGCTCAGGTCGGAGCTGTCTACTTTTTAACACCGAGGCAAAACTCATGGCTTTCGGTATGGACTAAGGGAGGCAACTCTGTAAATGGAACCCAGACGCCTCTTTTCTGTCAGTCCTCTCTCTTGGCTTGATATGATAGACTATTGCATAGTCTCTGAAAACATATAATTTCGATGGAAACAAACACATTAGAATGAAAAGGAGCCCCTGTGACATTGGGCATTCAGAACCTGTGAAAAATCTCTTCAGTTGGAGCCATAGCATTACACTAGTTAGTGCCTGACTGACTGAGATTGGTTTTACGCTGCTTTAAGCAATGTTCCAGCAATATCACGGCGGGGGACACCAAAAATGGCCTTCACACATTGTAACCATGTTCGGAATCGAACCCGGGTCTACGACGTGACGAGCAAACGCATTAACCACTGGGCTACCCCACCGATCCGTCCTTGGAGAACAAATGATAGGTTTGTATCGATATGACTGACTGACTGAGTTTAGTTTTACGCCGCTTTTAGCAATATTCCAGCAATATCACGGCGGGGGACACCAGAAATGGGCTTAACACATTGTGCCCATGTGGGGAATCGAACCCGGGTCTTCGGCGTGACGAGCTAACGCTTTAACCACAAGGCTACCCCACCGCCCGTATCGATATGAGCTTTTACCATGTTTGCAGTAGGCTAAGAACGGAGATATGACGCCCCGACAGCTTTGACTTTCTTGCTTCAGGTACTATATCGGGGATTCTCCTGCTCTGTTGTTGATAGGAATCTTTATCGTTGCAATGATACTAGTGCAACACATATCTATTGTCTTAAGCATCCTTTGTCTCATTCTGAAACACTTAGACATCGTTGTCCTGGTTAAATGACATCTAAATATAAACCTTTGTCACTGCACGCGCGTCATGGTTACGTCTCACGCTTTCGCGCCTGTCAATCTCGTTGCCATTGACAACCGTCAACACCTACTGCAAGCACCTATACGAGATCGATCTGGACTGATTGTGTAGGGGTTAACCTGGTTGATTAATCTGGCAACAAGCGCTACGCTCAGGCGAGGAACGGTGACTATCTGCATAGAGATTAAATCACACTGATTTATTCATGTCAACAGTACCCATACTCTCTTAAAGTATCAGCATCAGTCGTCATTATGTGCCGTATTTCCTCAATTAAACACACTGACGTATGTTTCTTTCTGATACTATTTACCCTAGGCTTTAACCACAAATATAATATGTGGAGAATTCCATGCATTGTATCGAGGCCCAGCGTTTGATCTTGACTCCGGTGAGTATTCCAAGACCGGAGTTTAATGGAGGGAATAGAGTTGGAGAAATGTACACCTTGGGATGATGAGGAGTGCTTGGAGACACAATACTAACAGGGGTGTGTCTTCCAGAGGTGAAATCACCGCCTGTACACGTCATGCTGAAAGTAAACTAGGTATCATGAAGAAAGGCATGGTGAGGTGAGGTGAGGTGGGGTGAGGTGAGGTGAGGTGAGGTGAGGTGAAATTGGGTTTTCCGTCGTGCTTGGGAATATTTCGCTCATATGACGACGTGCATGCGTGTGTATGTGTATGTGCGGCTGCTTGTACTAGCCCAGACTGAAGCTGGTTTTATAGTGCTAGCCCACTGAGATACCACGCAGCAGTGAAGCATGAATACCCCACTCAGACTCCGAGCCGACCAGTCCTTGTTGTACCTATTAATGCCGAGCGCCAGGCAGGGACCAACAAGTACCATATTTTATCGTCTTTTGGTATGACGCGGTCGGGGATCGAACCCGCGACCTTCCGCTCTCCGGTCGGACGCTCTAACCACTACACCACGGAGGCGGTGAGAAGCCATGGTTACGTGGTAAGGAAGGATATAACAATATAGTATATGGATGTACAACTGGTTTATTACAGTGAGAGCGACGTTTCCGTGTAGGTTAACACCCTGGGGAGTGTAGGCTTTGTATGGTTGGTTGACTGGTTGTTTAACGCCGCACCAAGCAATATTCCAGCTATATGGCGCCGGTCTGGACCAGAAAATCCAGTGATTAACATATTATGAGCATCGATTTACGCAATTGGGATACGATGACAAGTGTCAACCAAGTCAGCGAGCCTGACCACCGGATCCCGTTAGTGGCCTCTTATGACAAGCATGGGTTACTGAAGACCAATTCTTACCAGGATATTAACGGGTCTTTGTATGATGAGAGGTTGAGCTAAAAGTAATTTGATTTGATTAAATTTTAAAAAAAGGTAAATCGCATTCTACTTTTGTAAAAGGATTTGGTTTTGTGAACTGAAGGCAAAACAAACCGTGTAAATCAGTAAATGTAAAAAGCAACCCATGATAGACCCTAACCTTAAACTAATCTGGACTAGACACTCCAGTGATTGATTCTGGTGTCCCCCGCCGTGATATTGCTGGAATATTGCTAAAAGCGGCGTAAAACTAAACTCAGTCAGTCAGTCAGTCCAGTGATTGATATTAAGAGCTGCAAACCACGCTGTTGGAGTACGATGACGCGCAAACACCGATATTAACAGTGAGTGAGTGAGTTTAGTTTTACGTCGTACTCGAGTCTGGACCAGACAACCCAGTGATCAACATCATTCATGAGCATCGATCTACGCAATTGGGATACGATGACGTGTGCCAACCAAGTCAGCGAGCCTGAATACTCGATCCCATTAGTCGCCTCTTACGACAAGCACTGGGTCACTGAAGATCAATTCTAACCCGGATCTTTATGGGTTGAGTGAGTGAGTGAGTGAGTGATGTACAAAATTGTATTTAGAATGAGTGACTACATACAGCGACAGAGTGTTTACTTGCATCACAGGTATTAAAACAAATCTTATTATTGTAACATTGTTATACCTTTTTTTCAGACCAGAATGATTTTACACAAAATCACTTCCCCTCAAAATAAATCCAAATACCGGTGCCTCCATCCGATCTCATAAAACCAGATGCATTAGACCGGTAGGTATCTGCGTACGGATCCTATAGGTCAACACTGATCACATGTGCATATACAGGATACGTATGTTGTCGAGCCAGTAATTTTCCCCTTTCATCAAACGAATCAGCTTTACCACCTCATTTCAAATGATTATGTATCTTCAACAGAATTACATTTGAGTGAGTGAGTGAGCTTAGTTTTACGCCGCACTCAGCAATATTCCAGCTATATGGCGGCGGTCTGTAAATAATCGAGTCTGGACCAGACAATCCAGTGATCAACAACATGAGCATCGATCAAAGCAATTGTGAACCGATGACATGTGTCAACCAGGTCAGCAAGTCTGACCACCCGATTCCGTTAGTCGCCTCTTACGACAAGCATGGGTTACCGAAGATCAATTCTAACCCGGACCTTCACTGGTGAATTACATTTGAGGTATGCAAAGGCACAGAATATGTAAACTTTCCACACCAATGCGAAGTCGCTGCCTTTTGTATATCCTATTCAGGACTGCCCGCTTGTGTTCTTTTTTGTCGCCTATTATGACAAACACAGGTTGACTGATTCTTACCTGCATTCTTTCTGGTTTAGTTGCAGCGACACAAATAGGGGCGGTGGGGGTAGCCTTGTGGTTAAAGCTTTGGCTTGTCACACTGAAGACATGGGTTCCATTCCCCACATGGGTACAGTGTGTGAAGCCCATTCCTGTTGTCCCCGCTGTGATATTGATGGAATATTGCTAAAAAGGCGTAAAACTATACTCACTCTCACTCACCGACAGGTCAGTTTTGTACCTACACCATAAATAACGAGAAGACAGAAGACATTACATCAGGGCGTGTCAGCATGCCATAGGAAGAAATCATACTTGAAACATAACCTGGTGACCTAGGATTCGAACCCATCATAGGTTCTGCAGCAGCTGAGATTCAACCAATAATTATCCGATTTAGGTGTGACAAACCATCATCTCAGCCTCTGCCCATCTCAGGGCAGACAATGTTATCTCATCGGACCTGATGCCATATCCCATATTGTCACAGTGGTCTGTCTGTATCATCAGACCTGATGCCATATCCAATATTGTCACAGTGGTCTGTATCATCAGACCTGATACACTATATAGTCAGGGTGCTCTGTTTGTATCATCAGACCTGATACGCTATCGTCATGTTGTCTGTTTGTATCATCAGACCTGATACGCGATATCGTCATGTGGTCTGTTTGCATCATCAGACACCATACCATCACGGTGATCTGTTTGTATGATCAGACGCCATATCATCACGGTGATCTGTTTGTATCATCAGACGTCATATCATCACGGTGATCTGTTTGTATCATCAGACGCCATATCATCACGGTGATCTGTTTGTATGATCAGACGTCATATCATCACGGTGATCTGTTTGTATGATCAGACGTCATATCATCATGGTGATCTGTTTGTATCATCAGATGCCATATCATCACGGTGATCTGTTTGTATGATCAGACGCCATATCATCACGGTGATCTGTTTGTATCATCAGACGTCATATCATCACGGTGATCTGTTTGTATCATCAGACGTCATATCATCACGGTGATCTGTTTGTATCATCAGATCAGATGCCATATCATCACGGTGATCTGTTTGTATGATCAGACGTCATATCATCACGGTGATCTGTTTGTATGATCAGACGTCATATCATCACGGTGATCTGTTTGTATCATCAGACGTCATATCATCATGGTGATCTGTTTGTATGATCAGACGTCATATCATCACGGTGATCTGTTTGTATGATCAGATGCCATATCATCACACGGTGATCTGTTTGGTATCACCAGACGTCACCATCATCGGTGATCTGTTTGTATGATCAGACGCCATATCATCACGGTGATCTGTTTGTATGATCAGACGTCATATCATCACGGTGATCTGTTTGTATCATCAGACGCCATATCATCACGGTGATCTGTTTGTATGATCAGACGCCATATCATCACGGTGATCTGTTTGTATGATCAGACGTCATATCATCACGGTGATCTGTTTGTATCATCAGACGTCATATCATCACGTGATCTGTTTGTATCATCAGACGCCATATCATCACGGTGATCTGTTTGTATGATCAGACGTCATATCATCACGGTGATCTGTTTGTATGATCAGACGTCATATCATCACGGTGATGATCAGACGTCATATCATCACGGTGATCTGTTTGTATCATCAGACGTCATATCATCATGGTGATCTGTTTGTATGATCAGACGCCATATCATCACGGTGATCTGTTTGTATGATCAGACGTCATATCATCATGGTGATCTGTTTGTATGATCAGACGCCATATCATCACGGTGATCTGTTTGTATGATCAGACGTCATATCATCATGTGATCTGTTTGTATCATCAGACGTCATATCATCACGGTGATCTGTTTGTATGATCAGACGTCATATCATCACGGTGATCTGTTTGTATGATCAGACGTCATATCATCATGGTGATCTGTTTGTATCATCAGACGCCATATCATCACGGTGATCTGTTTGTATGATCAGACGTCATATCATCATATCATCACGGTGATCTGTTTGTATGATCAGACGTCATATCATCATGGTGATCTGTTTGTATCATCAGACGCCATATCATCACGGTGATCTGTTTGTATGATCAGACGTCATATCATCACGGTGATCTGTTTGTATGATCAGACGTCATATCATCACGGTGATCTGTTTGTATGATCAGACGTCATATCATCACGGTGATCTGTTTGTATGATCAGACGTCATATCATCACGGTGATCTGTTTGTATGATCAGACGTCATATCATCATATCGGTGATCTGTTTGTATGATCAGACGTCATATCATCACGGTGATCTGTTTGTATGATCAGACGTCATATCATCACGGTGATCTGTTTGTATGATCAGACGCCATATCATCACGGTGATCTGTTTGTATGATCAGACGTCATATCATCATGTGGTCTGTTTGTATGATCAGACGCCATATCATCACGGTGATCTGTTTGTATGATCAGACGTCATATCATCACGGTGATCTGTTTGTATGATCAGACGTCATATCATCACGGTGATCTGTTTGTATCATCAGACGCCATATCATCACGGTGATCTGTTTGTATGATCAGACGTCATATCATCACGGTGATCTGTTTGTATCATCAGACGCCATATCATCACGGTGATCTGTTTGTATGATCAGACGTCATATCATCACGGTGATCTGTTTGTATGATCAGACGTCATATCATCACGGTGATCTGTTTGTATGATCAGACGTCATATCATCACGGTGATCTGTTTGTATGATCAGACGCCATATCATCACGGTGATCTGTTTGTATGATCAGACGCCATATCATCATGATCAGACGGTGATCTGTTTGTATGATCAGATGCCATATCATCACGGTGATCTGTTTGTATGATCAGACGTCATATCATCACGGTGATCTGTTTGTATGATCAGACGTCATATCATCACGGTGATCTGTTTGTATGATCAGACGTCATATCATCACGGTGATCTGTTTGTATGATCAGACGTCATATCATCACGGTGATCTGTTTGTATGATCAGACGCCATATCATCACGGTGATCTGTTTGTATCATCAGACGCCATATCATCACGGTGATCTGTTTGTATCATCAGACGTTCACGGTGATCTGTTTGTATCATCAGACGCCATATCATCATCATCAGGTGATCTGTTTGTATCATCAGACGCCATATCATCACGGTGATCTGTTTGTATCATCAGACGCCATATCATCACGGTGATCTGTTTGTATCATCAGACGTCATATCATCACGGTGATCTGTTTGTATGATCAGACGCCATATCATCACGGTGATCTGTTTGTATCATCAGACGTCATATCATCACGGTGATCTGTTTGTATGATCAGACGTCATATCATCACGGTGATCTGTTTGTATGATCAGACGTCATATCATCACGGTGATCTGTTTGTATGATCAGACGCCATATCATCACGGTGATCTGTTTGTATGATCAGACGTCATATCATCACGGTGATCTGTTTGTATGATCAGACGCCATATCATCACGGTGATCTGTTTGTATCATCAGACGTCATATCATCACGGTGATCTGTTTGTATCATCAGACGTCATATCATCACGGTGATCTGTTTGTATGATCAGACGCCATATCATCACGGTGATCTGTTTGTATCATCAGACGCCATATCATCACGGTGATCTGTTTGTATGATCAGACGTCATATCATCACGGTGATCTGTTTGTATCATCAGACGCCATATCATCACGGTGATCTGTTTGTATGATCAGACGCCATATCATCACGGTGATCTGTTTGTATCATCAGACGTCATATCATCACAGTGATCTGTTTGTATGATCAGACGCCATATCATCACGGTGATCTGTTTGTATGATCAGACGCCATATCATCACGGTGATCTGTTTGTATCATCAGACGTCATATCATCACGGTGATCTGTTTGTATGATCAGACGCCATATCATCACGGTGATCTGTTTGTATGATCAGACGTCATATCATCACGGTGATCTGTTTGTATCATCAGACGCCATATCATCACGGTGATCTGTTTGTATGATCAGACGCCATATCATCACGGTGATCTGTTTGTATCATCAGACGTCATATCATCACGGTGATCTGTTTGTATCATCAGACGCCATATCATCACGGTGATCTGTTTGTATGATCAGACGTCATATCATCACTGGTGATCATCACGGTGATTGTTTGTATCATCAGACGCCATATCATCACGGTGATCTGTTTGTATGATCAGACGTCATATCATCACGGTGATCTGTTTGTATCATCAGACGCCATATCATCATGGTGATCTGTTTGTATGATCAGACGTCATATCATCATGATCGACGTGGTGATCTGTTTGTATCATCAGATGCCATATCATCACGGTGATCTGTTTGTATGATCAGACGCCATCATCACGATCTGTTTGTATCATCAGACGCCATATCATCACGGTGATCTGTTTGTATCATCAGACGCCATATCATCACGGTGATCTGTTTGTATGATCAGACGTCATATCATCACGGTGATCTGTTTGTATCATCAGACGTCATATCATCACGGTGATCTGTTTGTATGATCAGACGCCATATCATCACGGTGATCTGTTTGTATCATCAGACGTCATATCATCACGGTGATCTGTTTGTATCATCAGACGTCATATCATCACGGTGATCTGTTTGTATCATCAGACGTCATATCATCACGGTGATCTGTTTGTATGATCAGACGCCATATCATCACATGTGATCTGTTTGTATGATCAGACGTCATATCATCACGGTGATCTGTTTGTATGATCAGACGCCATATCATCACGGTGATCTGTTTGTATGATCAGACGTCATATCATCACGGTGATCTGTTTGTATCATCAGACGTCATATCATCACGGTGATCTGTTTGTATCATCAGACGCCATATCATCACGGTGATCTGTTTGTATGATCAGACGTCATATCATCACGGTGATCTGTTTGTATGATCAGACGCCATATCATCACGGTGATCTGTTTGTATGATCAGACGTCATATCATCACGGTGATCTGTTTGTATGATCAGACGCCATATCATCACTGTGATCTGTTTGTATCATCAGACGCCATATCATCACTGGTGATCTGTTTGTATCATCAGACGCCATATCATCACGGTGATCTGTTTGTATCATCAGACGCCATATCATCACAGTGATCTGTTTGTTTTGTATCATCAGATGCCATATCATCACGGTGATCTGTTTTTGTATGATCAGACGCCATATCATCACGGTGATCTGTTTGTATCATCAGACGTCATATCATCACGGTGATCTGTTTGTATGATCAGACGTCATATCATCACGGTGATCTGTTTGTATGATCAGACGCCATATCATCACGGTGATCTGTTTGTATCATCAGACGTCATATCATCACGGTGATCTGTTTGTATGATCAGACGTCATATCATCACGGTGATCTGTTTGTATCACGGTGATCAGACGTCATATCATCATCATCGGTGATCTGTTTGTATGATCAGACGCCATATCATCATATGGTGATCTGTTTGTATGATCAGACATATCATCATATCATCATCAGGTGATCTGTTTGTATGATCAGACGTCATATCATCACGGTGATCTGTTTGTATGATCAGACGTCATATCATCACGGTGATCTGTTTGTATCATCAGACGTCATATCATCACGGTGATCTGTTTGTATGATCAGACGCCATATCATCACGGTGATCTGTTTGTATCATCAGACGCCATATCATCACGGTGATCTGTTTGTATGATCAGACGTCATATCATCACGGTGATCTGTTTGTATGATCAGACGCCATATCATCACGGTGATCTGTTTGTATCATCAGACGTCATATCATCATGGTGATCTGTTTGTATCATCAGACGTCATATCATCACGGTGATCTGTTTGTATGATCAGACGTCATATCATCATGTGATCTGTTTGTATCATCAGATGCCATATCATCACGGTGATCTGTTTGTATCATCAGACGCCATATCATCACGGTGATCTGTTTGTATGATCAGACGCCATATCATCACGGTGATCTGTTTGTATCATCAGACGTCATATCATCATGGTGATCTGTTTGTATCATCAGACGTCATCATGATCTGTTTGTATCATCAGTTAGGTATCATCAGATATCAGACGCATCATCACGGTGATCTGTTTGTATCATCAGACGTCATATCATCACGGTGATCTGTTTGTATGATCAGACGTCATATCATCATCACGGTGATCTGTTTGTATCATCAGACGCCATATCATCACGGTGATCTGTTTGTATCATCAGATCATCATCATCACGATCTGTTTGTATCATCAGACGCCATATCATCACGGTGATCTGTTTGTATGATCAGACGTCATATCATCATGGTGATCTGTTTGTATCATCAGATGCCATATCATCATGGTGATCTGTTTGTATCATCAGACGCCATATCATCACGGTGATCTGTTTGTATGATCAGATGCCATATCATCACGTGATCTGTTTGTATCATCAGACGTCATATCATCATGGTGATCTGTTTGTATGATCAGACGTCATATCATCACGGTGATCTGTTTGTATGATCAGACGTCATATCATCACGGTGATCTGTTTGTATGATCAGACGTCATATCATCACGGTGATCTGTTTGTATGATCAGACGTCATATCATCACGGTGATCTGTTTGTATCATCAGATGATCGTCATATCATCACGGTGATCTGTTTGTATGATCAGACGCCATATCATCACGGTGATCTGTTTGTTTCAGATATCACGGTGATCTGTTTGTATCATCAGACGCCATATCATCATGTGATCTGTTTGTATGATCAGACGCCATATCATCATCAGGTGATCTGTTTGTATCATCAGATGCCATATCATCACGGTGATCTGTTTGTATCATCAGACGTCATATCATCACGGTGATCTGTTTGTATGATCAGACGTCATATCATCACGGTGATCTGTTTGTATGATCAGATGCCATATCATCACGGTGATCTGTTTGTATGATCAGACGTCATATCATCACTGTGATCTGTTTGTATGATCAGACGTCATATCATCACGGTGATCTGTTTGTATCATCAGATGCCATATCATCACGGTGATCTGTTTGTATGATCAGACGTCATATCATCACGGTGATCTGTTTGTATCATCAGACGCCATATCATCACGGTGATCTGTTTGTATGATCAGACGTCATATCATCACGGTGATCTGTTTGTATGATCAGACGCCATATCATCACGGTGATCTGTTTGTATCATCAGACGTCATATCATCATGGTGATCTGTTTGTATCATCAGACGCCATATCATCATGGTGATCTGTTTGTATCATCAGACGCCATATCATCACGGTGATCTGTTTGTATCATCAGACGTCATATCATCATGGTGATCTGTTTGTATGATCAGACGCCATATCATCACGGTGATCTGTTTGTATCATCAGACGTCATATCATCATGGTGATCTGTTTGTATCATCAGACGCCATATCATCACGGTGATCTGTTTGTATCATCAGATCATCCGCATATCATCACGGTGATCTGTTTTTGTATGATCAGACGTCATATCATCATGGTGATCTGTTTGTATCATCAGATGCCATATCATCACGGTGATCTGTTTGTATCATCAGATGCCATATCATCACGGTGATCTGTTTGTATGATCAGACGCCATATCATCACGGTGATCTGTTTGTATCATCAGATGCCATATCATCACGGTGATCTGTTTGTATGATCAGACGTCATATCATCACTGTGATCTGTTTGTATGATCAGACGTCATATCATCACGGTGATCTGTTTGTATCATCAGATGCCATATCATCACGGTGATCTGTTTGTATGATCAGACGTCATATCATCACGGTGATCTGTTTGTATCATCAGATGCCATATCATCACGGTGATCTGTTTGTATGATCAGATGCCATATCATCACGGTGATCTGTTTGTATGATCAGATGCCATATCATCATCACGGTGATCTGTTTGTATGATCAGATCGTCATGCCATATCATCACGGTGATCTGTTTGTATCATCAGATGCCATATCATCACGGTGATCTGTTTGTATCATCAGATGCCATATCATCACGGTGATCTGTTTGTATGATCAGACGTCATATCATCACGGTGATCTGTTTGTATGATCAGACGCCATATCATCACGGTGATCTGTTTGTATCATCAGACGCCATATCATCATGGTGATCTGTTTGTATCATCAGGCGCCATCATCATCATCACGGTGATCTGTTTGTATCATCAGATGCCATATCATCACGGTGATCTGTTTGTATGATCAGACGCCATATCATCACGGTGATCTGTTTGTATCATCAGACGCCATATCATCATCTGGTGATCTGGCGTTTGTATCATCCGATCTGTTTGTATGATCAGATGCCATATCATCATGGTGATCTGTTTGTATGATCAGATGCCATATCATCACTGTGATCTGTTTGTATCATCAGACGCCATATCATCATGGTGATCTGTTTGTATCATCAGACGTCATATCATCATGGTGATCTGTTTGTATCATCAGACGCCATATCATCATGGTGATCTGTTTGTATCATCAGACGCCATATCATCATGGTGATCTGTTTGTATGATCAGACGTCATATCATCATGGTGATCTGTTTGTATGATCAGACGTCATATCATCATGTGGTCTGTTTGTATCATCAGACGCCATATCATCATGTGGTCTACTCTGTCACCAGGTCTGACATACCACGTCATATTTTATTAGCATCAGGAAACATAAAATTACCATCTACAACTTTACTTGATAAATATTTATTGCAGAAATGAACAAAACGATGACATAAGATTTGATAAGTGCATCCATTCTTGACAATCTCAATATTTATCACTTAAATATTTGATCTCTCTCTCCAAAGCAGAAATCCTAAATGAATTCAAAGGATCAACATTTTGAAATAGACAAGCTTAGCACTTGTTTTACAAACGCCATGGTACATTTATTACACAGTATGAAGGGAAAACACAACTTTAAATACCTCTATCTTTTTCATCTCAGAGCTGAAGATTTAACCTGTGACATTAATAATTGAGAGAAAATGTCAATAATTGTCAGATGATAGTTCTCATTTAAACTATTACCATAGGAGTCATGCCATGTACCAACTAATACATTACTGATTCATTAAGTGAAAAGTAGGTGTGAAGAAAATGTAACTATTTCCTTGCATCCTTTATTCAACATCAGGACTAAAATAAAGTGAATAGTGACTGATCACCTGTGTATGCATTAACTGATCGGCAAATTTTGTCTATGACGACTGTTACATTTTCAATTAGGTGAAAATTTCCAAGAAAAATTCCCAAAAATATTTTGCAGTAAAATGCCAAGATAAAGATGACCATGAATATCCATCCCATTACCATTTAATCCCTGAAACTGCAGTGAGATCATTAATCCCGCCCTTCTCCCCAACAAACGTTTAAGAAATCCTACTTGGAAATTTTCAAAAGAAGATGACAATACAAAGCTTCAAGAAATATGAAAACAATGTACAAAATATTATACAGAGGACATCCCGTCTTGATATTGTATCGTTCCAATTTTGCAGGATGAGACTGTAGCTGGTCTAATGCGCAAATGCTATGCTCTTGGAGATTCATTCCACCATTGCAAAAAACTGGTCATTCATCAACAAAAGCTTAGAAGAGAAAGAGTTTTATAAGTGAAATATTTCTCATGGACAGTAATGCTCAGGTTCAAGCTCTGGTCATTCATCAACAAAAGCTTAGAAGAGAAATAGTTTTATAAGTGAAATATTTCTCACGGACAGTAATGCTCAGGTTCAAGCTCTGGTCATTCATCAACAAAAGCTTAGAAGAGAAATAGTTTTATAAGTGAAATATTTCTCACGTACAGTAATGCTCAGGTTCAAGCTCTGGTCATTCATCAACAAAAGCTTAGAAGAGAAATAGTTTTATAAGTGAAATATTTCTCATGGACAGTAATGCTCAGGTTCAAACCATGTTGTGGATGTCCAACAGTGTAGGCAAGGCTGCTGCAGATTAAACAGTTATCTATTGATACTGTAGTTTGTATCCAATGCTTATCTTGTCACACACCACCATAATCAGATATCCATTAACACGGATCAACGGTGCCATTTGGTCTTGTTTATGTTGAATTTTTGAATACAGAAAATGAAAATATGTGGAAATTCAGTTAAAGGCAAATTGCAAAAAAATATTGTACAACTTATATTACGGACCATTCAATTCTTTCATATTACTATACAAATCTGTCATGCCATTTCTGAATAATCTAATAACATAAAAGAACATGATGGTCCTTAGCCTTTTAAATAGTATACACTGCCAGTCATGTTTACATGTAGAAAGATCCAAAACACTAACAATCAAGACAAAGTGTCTGATCAGCGATTGTGTGGACTTTGGTGTTTGGAAACCATCAAAAACAATTTTGGATTTCTGTTCTGATACTTAAGACACAAAGCCTTCCTACAACAAATGCATGATAATGTCACTGGTTTCATCTTTATTTGCCATGACCTTTAAATACACAATCCTTTTGATTGGTATCTGTACAGTGCAGTGTAATCCCCTGGCTGCTGGGTACCACTGTCACTGCTCACGGATGTACAATGCACTGAGGAGACTGGGACTAATGGCTACTGTGGTCAATTTCAAACTTGGTAGTGCTAGTGTGTGTACATACATGCATGTGTGTGTGTGTGTGTGTGTGTGTGTGTGAGTGTGTTATCGTGTGTGTGTGAGTTTAGGGTGTACTGCACTGATGTAATGTTTCTGGGAGCTGGTTCGTAAAGAGGGATGGTGTTTGCAAAGAATGGGTAGGCCATATATACAAATCAAAAGAAGTCAAAAGATATCTTGTTCTTTCAGGCTACTATAGTTAAACTGTCATTCCATTCGAGAATATCCATAACAAAATGAAAGAACAAGGTGCTCTTTAATGTCTTTTGAGCATAATTTTCAGCTCGGAATATACCATTAGCGCTGGGCAATGGTTTTATACCACTTTCGACAATATTCCAGCAACATCATAGTAGTGGACACCAGGAATTGGCTTCAAATATTGTATTATTATTATTATTATTATACGATATTTATATAGCGCACATATCCAGGCAACTAGTGCTTGCTCAAGGCGCTGGTATTTTTTCCCCTCGATCATTGGATGTCAATCTGAACGGCACATCGTGTTATCAATATCAACTCCCGGGGGAGTAGCCATGTGCTGGATTGAACCTGGACCTTGATGTGATGAGCAAACACCAATAGGTTACACCACCATCCCAATAAACCTTGGAATAAATGTCTGTGATTTTGTGACAGTGTTGAAAGAGTAATGCTGCTACTCTCTGCATGGTCATGTCTGTCAAGGAGTTTGGACAGAATGCAAGTTGTGGTAACATTAAGGTAAACTGAAGAGCCCCAGACGAGCAATAAGCAAAACCAAGCAGTAAATGAACGGCGCATGTGAATGATGTCTTTTCACAAAAGGGACGCGTGAAGCTATCATTGGTCACCCCATCAGCAGGATCTCTTTCTAAACTGGACATATTGCTCACAGATTATTGATCGACTATTGAGATATGTTGCACTGATGTAATTCAGCTGGTATGAACAAACATTTGTCACCTAAAAAGGAAAGCCATGTACATATTTCACCCCACAGAACACAAAGCCATTCCTAAAATCAAGACATTAACAGTGAGACGAGGGACTATTATGAACTGGAAATATTACCATTATCCATTTACCAAAAGGGAATAAATCTGCAATTGTTTTCATGGGAACAGGAAACAGACAAAAGCAAGATATCAAGCATGGATGTAATCAAAGCGTTAAAACTTATACAGGTGATATATAAGAAGCAAGTTTTTAATATACAATACACAACTCTGAAAAGTGTTCCTTTATATATGCAACAGTGGAAAAGGGAATGACCAAAGCATTTATTGCATATTGCTGTAGTTCATTTGCCATGTAATGACAGATAATCTCAAAACAAATATGAAAGAAATGAATGGTCCTTAATGCAATTGAGTAGTATATCATCCTTATTTCAAAATAAATCGAGGCCTGTCTCACATTTCTAATCTTATATCCTCCATGCACTCAAGCATACACAAATGTTCTTCGAAATTAAAGCCATAAGTATCATCTTAAAACTCCACACCTTGGCATTAAGCTCAATCTGATAACTCAAGTGACAATGTCACAAAGAAATTCTTATTTTCTTAACAAGAGCACAATTAACAAACAAAGGAATATTAACAAGGCATTTTGCAATGATTGTCTCCTAAGGCCGAATTAACACAGTCAAGAGCATAACATCAGCACATGAGCAGCCTCAATGATGATATTAAACATGTCTTAGGAGCACTACGTTTAATCTGATGGCCGTTTTTCTGCGTATTTCTTGGTGAAGTCTTCTGCATTCTTTTGAAAGACTTTCTTGTTGAGCGTAAACTCCTCTGCTATATCAGCCCTCAGTGGGTGCTCTGGTTCTGGTTCCTGGACCATCTTCACCAAGGATTTTAACACTGGAACAATGAACACTGTTTAGTTAGAACATTAAAAACATATATGGATATTTCTTCCCGCTTCAACAGTTTGGCTGAGCAACAGTGATAAAAAGTGTTTTTCAAAAACATGAGAGAATTCAATACTCTCAATAAACAACATTTGGATTCCATCATTGGTAGGAATTGTCCAGTGAAAAGCACTGATTGAGTAGCTTATGAATAACATATTTACAGCATGCAACGGACATATTAGATATATTCCAATATGGCTGCTGCTAATTCTTTAAGCTCATATATGTTTCAGAGAAGATTTAGAAAAATAATATTATGACAGCCTGGCTACCAGTTTCAAATTGCAATTTTGATGCCTTATAGAGTTAGTTAATATTTAAGATATATAGTATGACCAGAAATTATTGAGAATTTTAAGAATATGTTTAATTGGATTTCTAGTACAAACTACCTTGACCAGCTATCAAGTGCTTGGGTTCATTCAAGACAGACAACTCCGTTAAACCTTTTTCATTAGTTTGTGAAGAGTTATCCCCTTTGTTTACTTGCTAGCAGACGACATTTTCAGTGATCCTCAGTATGGATGATTTAGAGAAGAGGAAGTTGATTTTAGAGTATTATAACAAGGACATCAGATCAGCTAAAGTGATTTCAAGTAGAACAGGCACCCATTTGTCCACTGTTTATCATGTTTTGAAAAATATTGCAAATGGATATGGCATTGAGCGCAGGTAAGCTCAGAAACCTGACTGTCGGTGACAGGAGGCGGCTTGGTATTCTTGTTTTCTTAAAACAAACGAAGGAGTTTAGAAAACTTAAGGCTGGATATGATTGATAGAGGAGTGAGTGAGTTAATATTTAACGTCACATCGGCAATATTTCAGCCATATAGTGACGATTGATAGAGGAACTGTGGCTGTCTGTAAGGAGACAATTAGAACTGAGCTGCATGCAATGGGTTGGCAGAAAAGTCGAGGAATTCCATCACCGATCATGATATCTGAACAAAAGGAGTGAAGGTTGAACTGGTGCTTACAGCATAGAAATTTTAACTGGGACAATGTGATTTTCTCAGATGAAAGTTCTGTGTGTCTGTTTCCTAATACACTGAAATTCTGGACCAAACAAACTGAAAAACCTTCGTATCAGCGCCCAAAGTACAGTCCGAAAATTTAACGTGTGGGGTGGCATATCTGTGTTAGGGGCAACGCCCCTCTGTGTATTTGAAGGGAAGATGAACAGTGAGCGGTACACAGATATTCTTGAGGGACATTTACTTCCATCTGCTCACGTGTTCTATGGAAATTGTTTGATTTTCCAGCAGGACAACGACCCAAAACATCGTTCAAAGCATTCACAGGCCTGGTTTCGGACCCATGACATTATTAGATTGGCCAAGCTATAGCCCTGACCTAAATCCAATAGAAAATGTGTGGGGACTTATGAAGGAAAGTGTCAATAAGAAAAATCTGACAAATATTGCTGAAATGAAAGAAGAGGTGGTCGATATTGGGACAGCATGGACCACGACTTTTTAACTTCTTTGATCAGTAGTATGCCCCGCCGCATTGAAGCCTGCATTGCTGCCCATGGTGACTTGACAAAATACTAACTGTTCACCTGTCTTTGAATCTGGAGTTATGTTCTGCTAATATTCACATTTAATACGTGAGTAATGAGTGAAAAAACATATAAAAAATTACAATCTTTAAATTCTCAATAATTTCTGGTTGTACTGTATATTTCAGTTATATAATAACAAGGATGCCTTATAGAAACAAACATCCTCAAAATTTCAGCTGAATTTTCCAAGCCATTTTCAGAGAATTGTATGATGTCTATAGATCATGACAGATGACTTTTCTGAGAAACTATATCTTTCCAAGCCTTTAAAGAATCTACTGGACCATCAAATTCTAAGCCCTAAGATAATCCCAACCATTAAATGATCCATGGGACAATCACGCTCTAACCTCAGTGATCTACCAGAACACCATGTTCAAACCCCAATGATGTTGGACTACCCTTAAATGCGTCACTGGACCTCCACATTCTAAACCTTGAAATGAGTAGCTAGACCACCACATTCTAAACCTTTAGATGATTTGCTGGAGCACCACCAAACCTTTATTAGTGGAGCTGGAACCACATTCTAAACCTTAGATGAGTTGCTGGAGCACCACATTCTAAACCTTTAGATGAGTTGCTGGAGCACCACATTCTAAACCTTTAGATGAGTTGCTGGAGCACCACATTCTAAACCTTTAGATGAGTTGCTGGAGCACCACATTCTAAACCTTTAGATGAGTTGCTGGAGCACCACATTCTAAACCTTTAGATGAGTTGCTGGAGCACCACATTCTAAACCTTTAGATGAGTTGCTGGAGCACCACATTCTAAACCTTTAGATGAGTTGCTGGAGCACCACATTCTAAACCTTTAGATGAGTTGCTGGAGCACCACATTCTAAACCTTTAGATGAGTCGCTGGAGCACCACATTCTAAACCTTTAGATGAGTCACTGGAGTACCACATTCTAAACCTTTAGATGAGTCACTGGAGTACCACATTCTAAACCTTTAGATGAGTCACTGGAGCACCACATTCTAAACCTTTAGATGAGTCACTGGAGCACCACATTCTAAACCTTTAGATGAGTTGCTGGAGCACCACATTCTAAACCTTTAGATGAGTTGCTGGAGCACCACATTCTAAACCTTTAGATGAGTTGCTGGAGCACCACATTCTAAACCTTTAGATGAGTTGCTGGAGCACCACATTCTAAACCTTTAGATGAGTCACTGGAGCACCACATTCTAAACCTTTAGATGAGTCTGGAGCTGGAGCACCACATTCTAAACCTTTAGATGAGTCACTGCTGGAGCACCACATTCTAAACCTTTAGATGAGTCACTGGAGCACCACATTCTAAACCTTTAGATGAGTTGCTGGAGCACCACATTTCCTTTAAACCTTTAGATGAGTCGCTGGAGCTTCTAAACCTTTAGATGAGTTGCTGGAGCACCACATTCTAAACCTTTAGATGAGTCACTGGAGCACCACATTCTAAACCTTTAGATGAGTCACATTCTAAACCTTTAGATGAGTTGGAGCACCACATTCTAAACCTTTAGATGAGTCACTGGAGCACCACATTCTAAACCTTTAGATGAGTTGCTGGTACCACATTCACAGATTCTAAAACCTTTAGATGAGTCACTGGAGCACCACATTCTAAACCTTTAGATGAGTTACTGGAGCACCACATTCTAAACCTTTAGATGAGTTGCTGGAGTACCACATTCTAAACCTTTAGATGAGTCACTGGAGCACCACATTCTAAACCTTTAGATGAGTCACTGGAGCACCACATTCTAAACCTTTAGATGAGTTGCTGGAGCACCACATTCTAAACCTTTAGATGAGTTGCTTTAGATGAGCACACCACATTCTAAACCTTTAGATGAGTTGCTGGAGCACCACATTCTAAACCTTTAGATGAGTTGCTGGAGCACCACATTCTAAACCTTTAGATGAGTTGCTGGAGCACCACATTCTAAACCTTTAGATGAGTCACTGGAGCACCACATTCTAAACCTTTAGATGAGTCACTGGAGCACCACATTCTAAACCTTTAGATGAGTTGCTGGAGTACCACATTCTAAACCTTTAGATGAGTCGCTGGAGCACCACATTCTAAACCTTTAGATGAGTTGTTGATGTACCACATTCTAAACCTTTAGATGAGTTGCTGGAGCACTACATTCTAAACCTTTAGATGAGTCACTGGAGCACCACATTCTAAACCTTTACTGGAGCACCACATTCTAAACCTTTAGATGAGTTGTTGATGAGTCACCACATTCTAAACCTTTAGATGAGTTGCTGGAGCACCACATTCTAAACCTTTAGATGAGTCACTGGAGCACCACATTCGAAACCTTTAGATGAGTTGCTGGAGTACCACATTCTAAACCTTTAGATGAGTTGCTGGAGCACCACATTCTAAACCTTTAGATGAGTCTGGAGCACCACATTCTAAACCTTTAGATGAGTTGCTGGAGCACCACATTCTAAACCTTTAGATGAGTCACTGGAGCACCACATTCTAAACCTTTAGATGAGTCGCTGGAGTACCAAGTTCTAATCCTTTGGATGAGTCACTGGACTACCAAGTTCTTTAGATTTTAAATCTTCCACTAAAGCATGACTACTCACCTTGTTCAGTCTTTGTAGCTGGCTTCCAGTTCTCTGGGCTGATTATAGGTAAACACACCTGACCCTTTTCATCTACATTGGGATGGTAGATTTTGGTTTTAAAAGTCAACTTGGGTGGCTTGAATGGGTACTCTGCAGGGAAATTGATGACGATCTTGAAGGCTCCCTTGCTATATGGAGGTTCATCCTGAAACACAGCCAACACCATGATCATGACACAGTTACAGTAGGCAAGAGTGGTAATTCCTCAAAGGACAGTCAAACACTGCTGTGTCAAACTTTCATGAGTGCAACTTACAGCTGAGTATAGGCTTTGACACCGCCTTTAGAAATTATCCAGCAATATCATGGCTCGGGATAACAGAAATTAGCTTTCCACAATGAAATCATAGGGAGGAATCGAACCTGGGTCTTTGGTGTGCCAAGCAAACACTTTAACCACTAGGCTACCCAACTGTCCCAAAACTTACTGCTGTCCTAAGAAAAAGCTTGGTCCCTTCATATTCTTTAATAACTTTTTCCTGTTGTGTCAAAACCAGGATAAGCATTTATATTGGTCCCTTCATCTTTAACACAACAGTTTGACTATCCTTGCTTGAGTTGTGCTTTCGTAAGGCAACACAAACAAATGAAATGTTTCTCTTGCACGTTTTTCAAAGTTAGATGTCTGTTTCCACTATAATGAGACATGCGACATTTGGTGATCAAATGACAAAGGACATGCTATAGGACAAAGTCACTATTGTCAAACCAATCATCAAGTATACTACTGTGACTTCTCCACAAATTTACAAAGTTTACTTCAACCCACAACCAGCTACAGTGCACTCTGTCTAATTTGGACCAGCTTGGGACCAACTAAAAAGTCCTAATTAGACAGCAGTCCGAGGTACACAGATTTTAATGGAGGATACGCCTCTTTCTTTTCCTCATCTGTCTGTTGACTTGATCTAGCCAATCACTGAATATGTGTGAGGTCATCCACGCCTTCTGATTGGCTCGCCATATTCACATTCTTGAAACAGCGTGGTCTCTCAGCTTTACCGATGGCTTACAAGAGGCTTTACAAGAGGCTTGAGTTTCTCACCTATTGCACTGCAACATAATAGCACGGTCAGTCTTTCTTTGGACACTTTCCCACATTTAGCAGCTGTATTTTTCCCGACAGTGCTTTGTCTGGTAATGCTCGAAAAAACACGCCTGTTTCATCGCAGCTGAAGACATCTTCTAAATTGTAGCCATCAATGATTGACGGGAGGCGGGCTTTGAAATCGTCGACAATGACACTGTTGACGTCAGCACTCTCGCCACCAACTTTGAGCAGCTTGATGTTGTAACGAGACTTCCATGAACTTAGCCAACCATCTGAAGCTTTGAAATCTTCCAAGTTCCGCTGAAAACTGAAGTGCCGTTTCTTTCTACATTGGACCCGACAGTGGTATGAAGACATCTTCTAAATTGTAGCCATCAATGATTGACGGGAGGCGGGCATTGAAATCGTCGACAATGACACTGTTGACGTCAGCACTCTCGCCACCAACTGCTTGATGTTATAATGAGACTTCCATGAACCATCTGAAGCTTTGAAATCTTCCAAGTTCCGCTGAAAACTGAAGTGCCGTTTCTTTCTACATTGGACCCGACAGTGGTATGTTGTTTGTCCATGCACGTATAAGCCAGTCATGCAGAGCTTCATACTTTCCCTTGTGCATTCAGAATCTCAACCAATTACATTTTCTTCAAACTGTGATCTGTAGTCTTCCTTTTACTTCAACATGTCAGATACAGTTTGTTTACTTATCTGGTATTTGTCGGCCAAGTCTTTCTGTAAAATCTTTGGAATAGTTTCAGAATCATAGATTAGATTTATCTTGGTTACAAGTGACAATTCAGTACGTGGGCGTTCAAACATTTTGACCTGCTCAGTCCGGATAATAAAGCAACGTAACTACCTTTTCGGGCCAACACTTTGGTCCGAAATCCGAAATAATGAGAGTCCGAGATACAGAGCTTTTTCATTATGACAACAAAGAAGGATTACGTCGGGAAAGTCCTCAATCCTGTTATACAGCAATCCGAGAAAGACAGAGCCCGAGTTTGACAGAGTGCACTGTAGTTACTGACAACTGACAAAGAATGGGAGTCAGGTAGATTGTCACGTCTCTCTTGCCAGGTCTTCTTCTGTCAGAATGGAGACCATTTTATAAAGATAGTAAGTATGTCCTGTGTCAAATGATTGGCAGCTTTTACAATCGTGAGACCTTGTGAATAGAATTTACTAACCGCCCCAACAAATGTACTCCCAAAATCCGAGAAGATTCAGGTTAGAATTCTTCAGCAACCCAATCATGAGACGTGACAAGCAGGATTGGGTAGTCACATACTGACTTGGTTGATGCATCTTATCGAACCCCAATTGTGCAGACAAAAGTTCCTGTAGTTAATCTCTGGCTTGTTTGGACCATAAACAATTATTTACATTAAAACATATAGTTGCAAGCAACGATGTGGGCTCCTGGGCTTTAGTTCTATCCAGTGTTCACGAATAGCGTCTGACCCTCTGAAAAATCCGGCAGATTCGCCAACGGTCTGATAGAAGTCTACATCCCACCGGCCCCAGTGTCTGGCTGTATATTTCACAGTGACTTTGACTGAAGATGTTATATGTGACATATGACACTTGTTTGCTGTTTATAAATCTTATGTTTGTTAATAATTTCAATGCCAATTATGAGAAATGTTAAATCTGAAATGTTTATTTAGTTTTATTCTATGGGTCCTGTGAATTTTCAGTGGGTCAGACAGACATCTGAAACTTACTGGACCCAATGTCTTGTTACTTTGAAACACCATTCGTGAACACTGTCTATCCATTGTATTTGAGGGCAAGAAATCATCGTCCAAAACGGAGCCAGAACACGTTTTTGACAGGCGTGCGGATCTTCCAAATACAGCCGGGGGAACTTTTAAGAAGTTCTGGAGAAGAAATAGTTCCCTCTTTAAAAGGCTGTGTCTCAGTTGTTCTTGGGTCTACGGTCAAAACAATTAGTGTTCTGGAATCACCAAGACTTCATCTACCATACTGGCACTATTTGTGCAGAATTTGCACAATGGTTACTGGACATCAGTTATGGGAAGTTTGGAATGTCTAGAGCTGATGGTTTGAGCTCAGCACATTTTGGGAGCAAACTACTCAGAAAACTGCTGAAAAACATAACCAAAAACTGAAAACAAAAATAACTGCCAAACGGTACATTTTAGCGACTTGACCCGTCCAGGCAAAATTGTTGGGAATTTGATTGTGCATCTGTACAAGAGATTTGGAAGTGTTGAATTAATTAGTTCTTGAGATATTTGCTGTCAAACTTTGAAATTTTGAATTATCTCCCCTTTGCTATTGAGCCTAGAGATTTTTAAGGGGAATATCTTCACCTCGGTGGGCATCTTCGTGATTTTTTGTAAGCGATTCGGAGTATTGGTTTAGGAGGTATGTTTGGTACAAAAATCAGTGGAATAATAAAAAATAATAATAATCCGAACGATTACAATAGGTCTCCTGCCTAGAGGCAAGGAGCCCTAAAAATGTCAAAGTGCTGTAATGTTGCTAATGTTGGGCGTTAAACAACAAACATGCAAAAAGCGAAAACTACTGACCAAAATACATAACAGGGTATCATGTAGAACTGGAACCAAAACCACTGACACTCAACACAGCCCACATGCAGTGGTACACATTCTCACCTGGACCAACAAGCCACACCATTCATTAACACTCTGCTCATTAAAAACAACAGTAATTTCTTCTCTGGAAATCTGCAATCTCCTGTAAATGGAACGACCAATATGAAGATGGTCGGATACTACAGTGATTCTTACCGGACACAACAGGGCAAACCACTCATTAATGTTCTGTTCATTAACTGTCACTTGTCTAACACAGTCAGGGAATTTCTTCTGCAGATCGTCCATCTCCTGAAAAATATCAAATGTAGCTTTATAGTTTTACAAATTTATGAAAATAATAAACAAATTTTATGATATTTCCATTTAGTAGCTAAAAATGTTCAAGAATGACCATTATCCATTGATATATGTTCCATTCAAAATTATATTTTATACCTTGTAACTAGGGCTGTAACGATGCATCGAACTATCGATGGATTGCAATTGTTGAGTCTCCGATAGCAATTAATCGATGAGTAGAAACAAAAAGCTATTGATGCATCGATAGTATGTGGGACTATTGATTGTTTAATAACTGACTTCCGTTGATAGATGTTCAGCGCAAAATACAGGATGTACCAGATTTGTTCACTTTGATTTATTGTTTTCCGCCCTGTTACCTCTTAAATAAACTTGATCTGGGTAGCAAGTTTCTTGTCAGTTATTTAATAGAGACTGAAACTACTTCAGCTTGTTTTTATTTCATATTTCATATTAACTATACATTCATTCAGGAAATGACTTCAAATGAGACAATACAAGGAAAGAAAAAACTATTGCAATAGCTGGTCGCAATAGTTGAGTCACAATAGACTATCGCTATCGCAATAGTATGTTTCAATAGACTATCGCTATCGCAATAGTTGTTTCCCCCCCAATAGTCACCCCTACTAGTGACTGACTGTTGGGTTTAAGTTACGCTGATCTGAACAGTATTCCAGTTAAACAATATGTCAGCCTGACTTGGGAGAAGAGCATAACGTGATGCAGGTGTCAAACGTTTAGTACTACTGCAATGAAACCCATGAGCACAGGTAACTCCTGTCATATCTTCCTACGTAACCTCTGTTCTAATCGTGCCCTTTCATGGTGTGAGCGTTCAAGACTCGTGATTGGAGGCAATCAGATTTAGTTGTGCAATCAGCGACGTTGTTTCAAAAGTGATCATTCGCAAGGCCTCGGTAATTTCCGTATGCTTCGAGAAAGCTAAACTTCTTCCCCTGCGCGATGCGCAAAAGTTTCTTCTAGACAGAACTCAGTCATGTTATGGCGCATCAGTGGCATCTCCATCGCCCTCGTTGACAACGGACAAGCTAGCCATTAAACGTCTTGTGTGTAACATCAACACAAGTCCCCGGCAGATGGGGGATATTTGTGGCCCCACATTTGCTTGTGTTAGTCAAGTTGAATCTAAGTCGATGTAACACGTGTTCTGATTGGATAGAAAGAAGGGAGATAATTCGTGTTGCGATCTTTTGCCGCTAGGGGATTTTACGAGAGCCGGGAAATATAGCCGTATTAGAACAGAGGTTCGTAGGAAGATATGACAAGTAACCTTTGTGGGAAGAGAATGAGGTATGGCAGGGCTCGATTTAGTTCTTTGCAACTTGCACTGGTGCATCCCAGTATTACAAAATGCAACCTAGTTATTAGTCTAACTTGCACCAGGTGCAGGTCAGTTTTAGAGAAATAAATCAACAATAAATCAAACATTGTGAGCACAATTATGTCAGCTCATTTTTCATCTAAACTTTGAATAGCTATGGCACCGAAACATTGCTATTTATAGACTCCTCTCGGCTGTGACAGCTCTTGTAAACAGGGATCAGCTGTGTAGCGGTGTTGCTATGGTTTCAAGGGTACTTCGTCACAGAAATATGTTTATGTGCACTGATACCTCTGACGTATTAACACACTACGTCATCATTTTAAGTGATAGTTAACAGATTTATCGCACATGGCTGTGTGAAACACTAAGCCTCCTGTCAACTTTACTTATCCAAACCGTGAATGAATATAACCATGACGGATAGCAAAAGTAAACAGACAAGCATTAACGCATTTTTCCTGAAGAAATCAAGTAAAGATGCTGACAAAAGTCGTACCGGTAAACAAAACTTGGAAACTGAGAAACGTGCCGATACTAACATGAGTGATTCCATTAACATTGCCTATGCGTGTGGCAGTTCAGGGTCGGGTGTTAAAACTACAGATGATGAATTGAAACGTAAGTCCAACCACAAGCAATGCAACAAAAATTAAGACTTACAAATTTAAAGAGGAATGGAAAAAAACAGGGACTGGTTACATTATGATGAGAATGAAAATAACATGTCTTGTGCCACATGTCAAAAGTATGATAAAAGTGGAAGAAGTAATTCTTTTAGGAGTGGGTGCAAGTCAATAAGACTAAGTGTGATAGAAATCCACCAAACTAGTGAGGTTCACCTCCGATCTGAGGCCCATGAACTAGCACAAGTGTGCAAAAATAAATCAGTTTTGCCTTTGGAAAAGACAGTTCTTAAAATGCAGGAAAATCAAGTTGACACCATGAAGATTTTATTCATAGTAGCATACTGGATAGCAAAAAATGAAAAACCATTTACAGATTTCTCCAAAATGCTTGAACTTTTAGAAATACTTGGAATTAAATCAGGCCAGACATACCAAATGATAAGAAAGCAAGAGAATTTATTGGCCTACTCAGTGAATCTTTTAGTCAGGAAATTCGGACAGCTGAATTTTTTTCAGTATTATGCAGACTGCAGTGTTTTGGAACAAGAAATCATGTATGTGAGATACATTAAATTTGGACAACCCAAAACTGTGTTTGTGTGTGCATCAAATGTGGAAAGAGGTGATGCTCTTCACATCAAGGAGGCAATCTTGAAAATGTTAGATGAGAAACTTGATTTATCAGAGGATGAATGGAAAAGTGGTCTAGTTGGTTTGTGTTTTGATGGAGCAGCTGTGATGATGGGGTGTAAGTCAGGTGTGGCAAAGAGAATACAAACATTAGCCCCTCATGTAGTTGCAATCCACTGCTGTGTCCACCGACTGGAACTTGCAGTTAAAAATGTCACAAAGCAAATATCCTATTTGGAAGACTTTGACGAAACTCTTGTGAACTTGTACAAGTTCTACAAGTATTCGCCACTGAGGTGGCAAGGACTAAAAGCAGCTGCTGAGGCACTGAATGTAAACCTTCTCAGGCCAGTTAGAATACTTGGTGTGAGGTGACTCCCTCATCACGAGCATGCTGTGAAAGCTGTCTCTCAGTCGTATGAAGCACTGGCTGTTCATCTTCAGAATGAAGCAAGAACTGGCAATAAAGACAATCGAGAAAAATCAAGATGCATACTTCTTTTGCTCCAGTCTCTGAAGTTTGTCATGATTCTTAATTTTCTCACAAGTCTTCTGGGAGTGATGTCAAAACTGAGCAAATCTTTTCAATGTGACAAATCTGGCTTGCACTCTGTACATGAGAATGTAGAAAAGGCAGTTGGACATATTGAAAAGCTGACAGACAGAGAGAGACTTTCTGAAGTCATGATGAAAGGAATTGAAGTGGCTGAAGGTGACAACCCAGAGTACAGGTTTCATGGGATGACACTTAGTGTACCTGAGAGGGGACTACCAAAGAAAAGAGGAAAGCAACCTGTGAAAAAATCTGAAAAAGAAAATGCGATTGAATCGGCAGAAATGATCATACAGAAAATGAAGTCAAATTTGGCATCAAGATATGATGTCACAGATGATGTGTGTGGAGCATCCTACGTGCTCAACCCCAACAACTGGCCCAAGGATCCAGCTGCACTGAACTCTTATGGGGACACAGAGATCCAGCTGTTGGCTCAGCACTTTGACATGCCCTTGACTGCTAAAGGGTATGTTCCCGAAGCAGCAGTAGTGGAATGGCTTACTGTGAAGAAACAGATTGTGAGGATGCTCAGATTTGAAGAAAATCTTGTACAGGTATGGGAAAGGGTTTCGACAACTGAAAGGTGAAAACAAGGACATCTTAGCCCTGGTTCGAATAATCCTTTCACTGCCAGTGAACTCGGCAATATGTGAAAGAGGGGTTTCCCTCATGAAGAGAGTGAAATCTGACTGGAGAGGTTCATTGAAGAGTGAGACTCTGACAGATCTGCTTTCTGTATCAGTGAATGGTCCAGCCACACATGATTACAACCCAGATGCTGCCATTGCACTATGGCTCACGAAGAAGAACAGGAGGATTGCTGCAGCTGGAAAGAGAACACAGACAGAGCAGGCATGGAGCAGTGATGAATCTGAGTAATGACAAGTGGGTAAACTTCGTAATAAAACATCTAAATGATTCAATAGCTTATTTCTTTCATTACATGTTGCAATAAAAGCAGTGCAACTGGAATTTGGCTGGTGCAACTAGGTTTTTATCTTAGGGTGCACCTGGTGCAAGTAGGTTAACATCTCTTAAATCGAGCCCTGTATGGTGCTGATGGTGCAGAAAACCTAGAAACATTGTGAGTGAGTTGAGTTTTACACTGTTTTTAGCTAGGGGTGAAACGGTATACCGCGGTATTAGTAGA
Organism: Haliotis rubra; assembly: GCF_003918875.1. Classification (NCBI taxonomy): domain Eukaryota; kingdom Metazoa; phylum Mollusca; class Gastropoda; order Lepetellida; family Haliotidae; genus Haliotis; species Haliotis rubra. Next base: position 751,674 of record NW_025766115.1, read on the forward strand.
ACCGCGGTATTTTGCCTTCGGTTTGGTATACCGTAAAGCAATCCAAAAATTAGATATTTTCTGTTTTCCTACCGTCATTTATTAACCTTTTAAAACCATTTCTAAAATGTCTAGAAATGGAATCATTTTGTCAAAATCCATGCATTTCTTTCCCAGACAGCCGCTATTGTCTCGGAAGTAAGTTCTCACATACCGAACCGAAAGCCTTGTACTGCAATACGTACCATACCGCGGTAAGAGCGTACGGTTTCACCCCCACTTTTAGCAATATCCAGTAATATCATGGCGGGGACACTAGAAATGGGCTTCACACATTGTACCCATGTGAGGAATCGAACCTGGGTCTTCGACGTGACGAGCAAACGCTTTAACTACTAGGCTACCCCACCGCCCCCCTAGAAACATGAGGGTGACCTGGGATTCGAACTTATGGTCATAGGTTTCTAGTGTGCCTGACCAATTTAGCCCAGCACAGAAAAATGTGATGCCTTAGATTAGTGGGTCTCCCTTGTCCCTTCTATTGTATCAATGAACTGACAGCATATCATGCTTACAGTGCTACAAACACTATCATGATGACAGAAATATGAGTGAGTGAGTGAGTTTGGTTTTACGCCGCTTTTAGAAATATTCCAGCAATATCACGGCGGGGACACCAGAAATGAGCTTCACACATTGTACCCATGTGGGGAATCGAACCCGGGTCTTCGGCGTGACGAGCGAAAGCTTTAACCATCAGGCTACCCCACCGCCCAGGCAGAAATATGAAGCACAATATTATAGAAAACAGTATGTATGAAGAAAAGCAGAACTAGATTTCATTCATGAATACATTATCAGTGTACAGAATGTTCTAGTTCATTCAACTCTTGGACAAATCAGGCCTGTTTCCAATGAAACCCATATTTGTAGCATTCATTGATACAAAATAACTGAAGCTGGGTGTTCATTTTCAATATACTTCTCAATATTTCCAGGCCAATCATTACAATGTCCACACATTGCCTGCCATTGACAGTGACCTGTTGTGGATCCCATTTATTGATTTAATGTTCAATATGTAGTGTATTATTCAACACATTCATGCACTGAAAATGACTTGGTATGATATAAATATTCTTAGTTATACTGCTTTGATGTTTGATATCAGAGCTATAATGTACTGGTTAAAATTACTGAAGATGCCTTCTTATAGGCTACCAAAGAATGTTACAATATGATGATAAAAAATGGACATACAAATAGGATTTCTTCTGTTAGAGATTTTCTATTCTCAAACAGTTTTGGTTTTTGTGTGGAAAGATCAGTATGTTGAATGGTTTGAAAAGATATCACTTTCCAGTAAATGTTTGCATTATCAGATGTATAAATGTACTTTTGACGCAGAAATTAATCTTTCTTATGTAAACGGAACAAAGTTTATGATAGCGCTAAGCAGATTGAGATGTTCTTCACTAGGGGTGGGTATTGCAGGGAATTTTCATATTGCGATATATTGCGATGCGAAAGCTTGTATTGCGATATGTATTGCAATATATTGCAAGAAATTGTTTTTGACAAAAAATTACTAACAATCGAGTTAATGCTTGATTTATAAAGCAATAACACAACAAAATCACAATGCTTGATTAGGCTTTAATTAAAACTTTTAATCATGACAAATTAAAATGTAAATAACGTTTGGAACAAATGAAACAAGGAAAGGAACAATCTAAAAAACGGAAATATCCGAAGATGTCCGAGTGTTACGAAGTTTTCCGAATACATGTCAAAATACCGGTTTTCGATCAGCGCATCGCAATACGTATCGTTTTCATGTTTGAACCTGTAAACACTGGTAAACCGGTTATATTGCGCAGCCCTATTCTTCACATGATTTATTTATCGAAAGTGGAAGATATAAAACTGTCAAAATAAAGAAAATAGAATTTGCAAACTTTGTGATCCAACCAAATAGAAGATGAATATCATTTTCTTTTAATTTGCCTATGGTGACTACAAAAAATTGTTGACTTAATTTAACATAACAATGGTGTTGGTGTGTGTGTGCATTGGGGAGGGGAAGGGGTGAAGGAAGAAAGGAGGAAATGAATGAGGGAAGGGTTTATGATCATGATGATGCTGTTCTCAGTATTTAAACAATATCACCATGATTGTGGTGGGGGTTGGGGGGTGAGGGGAAGGAAGTGAGGAGGAAATGAATGAGTGAGGGGTTTATGATCATGATGCTGCTGTTGGCATTATCTAATCAATATCACCATGATTGTGGTGGCAGGGCACAAAGGAAATGAATGAGTGAGGGGTTTATGATCATGATGCTGCTGTTGGCATTATCTACCGTAATCAATTAATATCACCATGATTGTGGTGGCAGGGCACAAAGGAAATACACAGTTGTTTTAATCACAATCCAGTCAAGGCTAATCTCTCCACCCCACCATTTTATTTATACCATTAAGATAACATTTCTTAATAATTCCATTAACATTCAATAAACATCTGTTGTGATCACAATAAGCTTGGCTTTGTTTACTTGTTACCATGGTTTCATCGCCACCTCTATGATTTGATTTATTTCTATGGGAGAGCTGCTTAAACAAGTAACATCACAATGACACAGCACTTTCTTTGATGACCAGTATATTTATTCTGTAATATTTAAATATCTGCTGAATAAAACATTATTACCAATGGGTTATAAAACATTTATCCTTATGCAGGGCTACAGATAAGGGACGTACATGCGTAATGTACGCCTCAAAATCAATTAAGTACGACATAATATAAGATTTCAAGCGTATGTGTACTACGCACATAAATACGTACGTCTAACATTTAATTTTCCGTGCTATCGTGCAAATGGAAATCTATTTCGGATAAATACTTGTTCAGTTTCTTTTCCGCGAACGCGATTTGACACATAAGGAAACCCCGACAGTAGGAATCCCTTGCGTTGCCATGCAACGATATGCGTCACTATTTTTCGATTGGCTAAAAAACTACACTGTTCCTATTTATATCCAGTCGGACCTGACATTTCGCGCATCACACGGTCGCTCAGTTATTTCTCACGCATCTTCAAATACAAATACATGGTTGGAAATAGTGATCGATGAATCGTCCAGACAAACCACAACAACTCGCTCACACAAAAACATGTCGGTACTCCTTCAAAATTCTCAGTACACCTTCACTTGCAATATGATGTGTAAGTACACTCACACCCCCAAAAGTTATCTGGAGCCCTGCTTATGGCTATAGATATAGATAATAAAGAACCATATTCGTTAACTAAATATGGATCAATTATTGATAAATATGGGAGACATAACTTCAAGCAAAAATGTGTGAAAGAAATGACTATATTTCACATCACTGGTGAATTGTGACATGTTTTTGCATGGATTATTAACAAAACAGCGTCCAGAACATAATTTAGAAGCAGACCGAGAATATAGCCCTACTTTTTGTATATTGTGAGAGAAAATTAAAAGCTTTATCCATCGCAAAAGTTAATGTACGATATTATCGACAACAATTTTCAAATTAATAATCATTAATGTTGTTTCCTATCGACGATATTTCCAAATATCGATCATCTTAGTCTGCCCTAATACCTCTATATTATATGAACTGGAATATCATATATAATGTTTGGAGTCATTTATTGATGTAAGGTGTATGTTGACTCCGTTATTATGAACTTAATGAGCAGGGGTGGAAATAACTTTAAAATTGCTAGTGTACTCCGGTACAGTGGCACATGTGAAATCACTTGCCCTGAAAAATTGTCCACTATACCGTCCGTTTTCTTGTTGAATTTTTTAAATAAACAACATTATTAACATAGTCAACTGGACGCCGGTACAGTGTGATATACGAATTTGCTTGCCCGACAGAAAAAAACACAGGACGCGGACGTCAGGCCATGGGTTATTTCCACCCCTGATGAATAACAACTGTCTTTGTCTTTGGTGTTAACTGCCCTGAGGACACAAATCAATATTCCACAAAAAACATGTCCACCTGCTCATCCACAACTCCATGTTTCCTATGGATTTCACTGTACATGTTGTGCATGTTTGAAATAAAAAGGTTATATCTGGGTGATAACTGTATCTTGTGAAGGAAATGACTCAACTATTTGTGCACTGTCTTGCTGTTGAATTTGTGTTTTCTGTAACTTGTCAGTGACATATTGAAGTTATAGCATCTTCAATATTTGAAATATGTTGTAACAAGGGTAAATTTTGCAATTAATTTCACATTGATGGTTATCCCTCTAAAGATAGCAAGACAAAAATATAGCAAGTCAACATTATGAGCTTGCAGCCAATACCAGTTTGGTGCTATATAAATGGACACATTATTATTATTATTATTATGTTTTACAGATTAAAGATAATATGCAGCAGGGAGGGTTCGGGTGATCCTGGCACAGTCAGGCTGGTAAGGCTCATCATCAGCTCAGGGCCCTCGCCCCCTCTACACGCAGCCCGGACAGCGAATGGGACTTCTCCCAGGACACGCTGCCTAGTCGACCCCACCAAGAACTTTCCGGAGAATATGAAGGCTCCCCAACACTGCAGCCTTCTGCATTACCCAGAGTGTCAGAAGGGCTGTGCTCCCGGTGGAGAACCCAGGCACTCTCCTGATCTGCGCCAAGCGATCAGGAGGTACCAAACCTAGGGCACCGAGAACAATGGGGAGCCTGACGACAGTGTACTTGGGATGCAAGCGAGACATTTCAAAGGCGAGGTCCGCATACTTAGTATGCTTTTCCTGAATCTTGCCAATCACATTGGTGTCAAAAGGGACAGAAAATTCAATGATATGTATAAATTCATTGGCTTTATCAAAAAGGACAAGATCAGGTTTGTTGGCTGGAATTCTCCTCAGGCTGTATATGGATTATTATTATTATATATGTTTTTTATTTAACCATGAAAGTAGAGTGAACCTAAGTGTTGATTATTCCATGAATATTCTTGACTGACTGACTGAGTTTAGTTTTACGCCGCTTTTAGCAATATTCCAGCAATATCACAGCGGGGGACACCAGAAATGGGCTTAACACATTGTGCCCATGTGGGGAATCGAACCCGGGTCTTCGGCGGGACGATCCAACGCTTTAACCACTAGGCTACCCCACAGCCCCGAATATTCTTGAACAAGTTGCAATGTACACAGTTTACATTATTTCCTGTTAACAATTCCACCAAATCTGATGTGTGATTTGTCTCCCCATGAATGTTATCATGACAAAGTACAAACATGACAAAAATACCCATGCCTTGACCCATGCTCAAGTTCCAGTCCTGACTTGGAATAACATTCATAAATTATCCACATACAATATATAAGATGAGAGTAGATTGACAGCTACACTAGATAAGCTTAGTATTTCAAGAAAATATGCAAACTAAATTGGCATTTTCCTATTAATGTTGAGTTGCTTTCACACACAATCAAACCTGGGTCTTTTGGGTGTTCAGTGAATGCTTTAATAACTGAGCTACCCTGCAAATACAGAATAACCAGAGACAACTATTATCATGATGAATACCCAATGTAAAATTAAAACACACTGGTTCAAAATATTATCTGGAGCCCTTGTGGTTGATAGATTGAAATATGACAAATTTACATCTGTTTATGTTCCAACATTTCCATTTCTGTATACATCACAAATGCTGAAGTCACCAAAACATCATTAGTTATCACTGATACAGGTTTTTCCTTCAAATTTGTCATATATTCCAATTTGATCGAAATGTTAAATGTTGCAACGTGTAGACACCACAAATTCCCTAGTCTCTGTTGTAGTACATCCTCATGTGGAAAGTCATGGGAGTATAAATCATGTTGGCTCTTCTTATGAAACAAACGACAAACATAAATTAGGTACGTGAAAACTGGTTCAGTTCCCATTGTAAAAACCTAGACCCTGATAGTGATAATGGTTAAGTTTCAATTTTACTGAATTGTATTTGTTTAAAAACTACCCCCAAACTGGCCTGTTTAAACTTTTCTGCTAGTAGTAAATACATCCCAGCAGTTTGTTGTACATGCCCAAACTAATCTAAACGAAGCAGCTTACATAGTAAGTGAAGCAACCTTATGTTAACAACTCAAAGTAGGACCCAGATACTAAACTTCACCCAAATGATAAAATTTGTCAGTCCACATCCATCATTTAAGTCCAGAAAATGCCATACCTTCATGAATCATAGAAATATGATTCAACCTACCACTGAATATAGATGGACTGACGAAAGAAAGATCTTTATTCTGGGCTAAACAATACCACCCACAAGAATTAGCGTTCTCTCTATGAATTCGAGCTATCAAACTACAGTGATAAACATGTATATTTTTCACTGTAAACTTCTATTATTTAAAGGTTTGAATCAATAGAGGGTGTATCTATTTAACAATTGATGGTATATTTTCCACCTCTTGTGAAATATTTACCGGCCATTCAACCCGGTAACGGAAGGACTCGATGGATGAAATACACATTGTCCATAAACGGGTTTCAGTCACCACTATAATGGAGGAAACATAAACCACCTTCATCCCAACCTTCTCATTCATTCCTCATCCCCCTGGATCTAAGCCACAGATACAAATGTGTGACAAGTTTACCTTAACCAAGCGTTTGTTCATAGATTGTTTTTCCATCTTGCAGTTTTCAGCCATTAACACTACAGAGAACACTGCCCCCAAGCGGTAGATATGAGCAGGGGAGGTAACTGAAATAACAGGTTAGTTTTGTTGGAACAAGCCACTTTTCAAGTTCGAGTCCAGAAATAAGATATTTTTATTTGTCAGATCCTATGATTAGTGCAGAATTGTTATTATATTTAATCAACATTTTTGTGTGAAATATATACACCGCAAACGAAAATCATGTGTTTCCATGCACACCTAATCCGTTTGAGCCTATTACCATACAAATAAATTCACACCAATTGAGTTATCGCCCCCGATCCTCTTCAGAACAATGAGACTACAGCTGTCAGTCGAGGTGGAACTAAGATAATCCCAACTGTAATGTGTCTGCTGTGTCGGCTATTTCCCAGCATCAATGCCCGGTAGCAACCAATTCTTATCGTATAATTTTACCACACCCTGATTCTGTATATCGGTGCTCATAATGTCTATCACTGGACTTTCAGGTCCAGACTCGATTATTTACAAGCGGCAAGTCATATCTCTAGAATATTGCAGAGTGTGGCTTTAAACAACAAACAGTGCTCCCTATATGACTACTGCTTCTGTAACCACACTGTATGATCCGCTCTGTGCTAATTACCACCTGTCACCCCTGCTTCAATGTGAATTTGGGTTAGGCCCACTGATTGTTGGATGCCATTTGGACGTACATATTAATATATTCAACATTACACGCCTTAATGCAAATATATAATCAGAAATAATTTACGTCATGATCAATCATGTCATTCGATACGAAAAAGTCAATATCTGCTCGTGTGGTTCAGACCACCGCTGGTAATTAAGAAATTGGTATATATTTCGGTCGTTTAATTCATAACAAGATTTACTCCCATTAGTTAGACATCCCAACTGTCAGACACTGGACTAGGGATTAATTTTTGCAACACCCATACATAAATGGGAATGCCCAAATTGGATATTTCAACCAGTTAGTTAAAACTGTTACTGTGTTGTGTTTCCACATGTGTTTCCACATATCCACATATCTCGAAGTTATTTTTGATAGAAAATGTTCTTTCAAATTATCTATATCAAATCTCTGTCAACAAGCTACTAACACCATGTATTTTGTTTTACGCAGAAGTCGAATGTTAAACATCTCAATTCAATGTCAACTATGTCTCTTTGATTCAATGATGAAACCAATCTTGTCGTAAAACTTGGGGATATATTAATTTAAAACAAATTGAAAATGTACATATATATTTTATGAGAACATTATTACCTGTAAAGAAAAGTACCACATTGTATATGGTTTATGGTGAATTAGGTAGAGTCACACTTTCTGCTGATGTTAAAACTCGTGTGTTAACGTTTTGATCTAAATTATTTACAAACAATTCATCTAAGTTATCTTCAAACGTTTATTCTATTGTATATAATCTTCATAATGAAGGTATTCACAGCTGTAGCTGGATTTCATGTATACAGAATGTGTTAATAACATTGGTGTGAGTTATGTATGGTTTTCACAGTCTCCTATTTCACCTGACCCGTGAAGATCCGGTTTAGAATTGGTCGTTAGTAACCCAATCTGGTCGTAAGAGGCGACTAACGGGATCGGGTGGTCAGGCTCGCTGACTTGGTTGACACATGTCATCGGTTCCCAATTGCACAGACCGATGCTCCAGCTGTTGATTACTGGATTGTCTAGTCCAGACTCGATTATATACAGAGCGCTGTCATATAGTTGGAATATTGGTGAGTGCGGTGTAAAACTAAACTCACTCACTCACTCACGTGTTCAACAGCATGAGCATCGATCTACGCAAATGGGATACGATGACACGTGTCAACCAAGTGACCACCCGATCCCGTTAGTCGCCTCTTACAACAAGCATGGGTTACTGAAGACCAGTTCTAACTAGTGTTGGGAATTGGTTAAAATCTCTTAATTGATGATTGGTTCATTACAACCGATCAATCATCGAAAATAATTGGTTAGCATCATTTATCAGATTTTCCTGGTTATGTTTGTTTGCACAAAAACATAAAGAAAAAACATGTAGTTCTTTGGTTTTTTTGGTGTTTTTCTTTTCAAATTGCTCATCTTTAAAGGATGACTATAGTATGTTAGGAACATAAATTTCTTGGGGGTCTTTAAGATAAATTCAATCATGACTTGGAACGAGCTTGTAGTGCTCATGAAATGTAACAGACAAAACCAACCGTGTGAAAGACATTGTTAATGCAATAAGTGTTCCAGAATTGCTTGTGTTCGATTATGAGAAAACATGATCGATTGCTTGGTCGTTTAGTCACTGCGACCAATCTTCGATTATTTCAATTAATCGGACCACCACTAGTTCTAGCCCGGATCTTCGCGGGTCGTTGAATTATACAAGGATCGGTGAGTATGTTGTGTCCAAGTGGGATATCCATGTGACATAAGCTGGTAAAAACCCTCTTTTACCTCACATTGGCGATGAACAATGAACGTAATATATTCGAGTCATTTGCACTGAGAGGGGCGTTGGGGTAGCATGGTGGGTAAAGCGTTCGCTCGTCACGCTGAAGGCCCGGGTTCGATTCCCTACATGGGTACAATGTGTGAAGCCCATTTCTGGTGTCCCCCGCCGTGATATTGCTAAAAGCGGAGTAAAACCCAACTCTCACTCACTCATTTACACTGAGGGATGGTAACATTCAGTCAGATTCTATCATGCAATCTCGTTATTATTGGACCGCCTCCGTGGTGTAGTGGTTAGAGCGTCCGCCCGGAGTGCGGAAGGTCGCGGGTTCGATCCCCGACCGCGTCATACCAAAAGACGTTAAAACATGGTACTTGTTGGTCCCTGCCTGGCGCTCGGCATTAATGGGTACAACAAGGACTGGTCGGCTCGGAGTCAGTATAATGTGTCTGAGTGGGGTATTCATGCTTAACTGCGGCATGGTATCTCAGTGGGCTAGCACTATAAAACCAGCTTCAGTCTGGGCTAGTACAAGCAGCCACACATGCACATACACACGCATGCACGTCGTCATATGAGCGAAATATTCTCAAGCACGACGTTAAACCCAATTCCACCACCACCACCGTTATTATTATTATAGGATAGAGCGCACATATCCAGGCAACTAGTGCATGCTCAAGGCGCTGGTAGTTTTCCCTCGATCATTGGATGTCAATCTCAACGGCACACCGTATTATCAATCTCAACTCCTTGGGGAGTATACATATATGTCTAGCGAGGAACATACTTCACCACTATGACGAAGTCATGTTATTGTTGTTGCAGTTGTTTTGGGGCCAGTAATTCACTTGTCATTCCGAACGAACATTTTAAACAAGATTGTACAAAATAATGAGAAACTGTGTATCACCCATACCACATTATCTGTTTTAGTATACGCACTTGTCTTACATCGACGAAACAATACGTTTTGTACGTTGCATGAGTTGCCTTCGTATATTACACTTTACTACTTCCGTACTGGGGCGGTGGGGTAGCCTAGTGGTTAAAGCGTTGGCTCGTCACGCCGAAGACCCGGGTTCGATTCCCCACATGGGCACAATGTGTTAAGCCCATTTCTGGTGTCCCCCGCCGTGATATTGCTGGAATATTGCTAAAAGCGGCGTAAAACTAAACTCAGTCAGTCAGTCAGTACTTCCTTACTGATGAGATCAACCGAGCGTCTAGCGGGTGTGTTCATAGAGCTTTCTAGTTAGACATACCACAAGAAGATCTAAAGGCAAACCGACACGTTAAAATCACACGTAAATGCAAGAAAGGGGCTTAGTCGTGGAGTAGGGCGCGACGTGGCGTGGGAGCGGCTGGATTGGGAGCGGTTGGAGTGGAGTGAATCCCGTGATTCATACACAACATGCACAAACCAGGTATCAGATTTGGGGTAGGTCAAAGGGCGCAAGATAACAGCAAGCGCAGAAGACATCTGACCCAGACACACAAGCGTAAGGTAAGAGGTCAGTTTAGCTCTGAATCTGGTCGATTGACCTTCGACAGTCACACCCTAATCGTCCGATGTTTTTGTGTCAAGTGTATTTGTGCTGCTTAGCACGATCATTTTCTCATGCTGTTGTTTAGGCTTTCCATATTGTAACAAGAAATCTTGAATGGTTGTCCGATAAAGATAAAGAGCCATCATTTTCTTCGTTTGTTTCTATAGCCCTCCATCTTTAAAAGGGGCGGTGGGGTAGCCTAATGGTTAAAGCGTTGGCTCGTCACGCCGCAGACCCGGGTTCGAATCCCCACATGGGTACAATGTGTGAAGCCCATTTCTGGTGTCCCCCGCCGTGATGTTGCTGGAATATTGCTAAAAGCGGCGTAAAACCAAACTCAGTCAGTCCATCTTTAAACAGGCAGTCTTGAATGAAGGTCAGATGAAGAGCTCGCCCTCGTCATTGAATCGACTGTCATCTCTAGTCAGTTTGGTTTAGCGTCGTTTTCAGGGGCGGATTCAGATGGGTGTGCGCGCGCTTGCGTGTGCGCCCACCCTCTCCCCGTTGTCGAAGGTGACCCAGCTAAGACAGATCCTAACTACATGTAGTTATATTAAGACAGGAGTTAGGACATCCTACCGTCAGGATAAGACTCATTCTCGAAACGATCCTATCTCTGTCCTAACTTGAGCTGCCGATCCTAGCTGGGATAGCCTGCTCTTCTGTAGGGGAGATAGAAAAGATCAATGTTGTGAATAAAAAGGACTAGAATAGGTAAGAATTGAACGAATCTCTTTTGTAGATCTAAAGAATATGTGTATTGCAACAAGCATGTTCATTATCGATAAATTGATAATATAAACTAAAAAAATCTTCTTAACTCATCAAAACTGTGTAGGGGAGACGGGGTCAATTGTAACACGGGGCAATTGTAACAAGGGCGATTACAGTTTTCGCTCAAGCATAGTGTAGGCGAGTTGAGTTATTTCCCTTTGCTTTCCTGCGGTACACATACAGGCGTTGTTCAGCTGCTCGCTCATGGCGAGATACAGTTGACGAAAAATCGTTTTTCACATAGGAAAGTAAAGTTTTCACAAACCGTAATAAAACATTCTTGATGCAGTAAATGTTGCTTGGAATGAAATTAACTTTTCAAACGTAAAATTGAGGTATTACGACATATTTTGAAGTAGAAATATTTGAGAAGCCCTAAGTTGTTAACATGTGATGTGGCATGAAACATGGCTACTGCCATCAGGGGCAATTGTAACACTGTGTTACAATTGTCCCCATTTAATTTTCCCTTGTGTTATGATGATGAAGCAAATTATGCTGTCGGTTTTATGTTAGTTCTTTACTAGTTTCATCATAGTAGAACATTTTCAGTCTTATGTTGATAGTATCAGCCCTCGGGTGAAAGATTTTGGTGTTTTAAACCAAAAACATGTAAAATGTCGGTGGTTACAAAGGTTTAATGTTAATCCATTTCCACCTCAATTAATCAAGATAACATCTTTCCACATTTTATTTTTATTTTATTTGGAAAATAAGCAGATTGTTACATTTGAATCCTTCTTTGTTACAATTGCCCCATCCACCTGTTACAATTGCCCCGTGCTAGGGGTCAATTGTAACACTTGCAGTCATTGCATTTGATACGTAATAACTTTGTAACGACATGATAGTGAACTTTAAATGACACTGAGGTTTAAAACCAAGAAGCCAATGTACTAGTTAGTACCTATTAACTTTGTGAGCGGTCGACTGGTATCAAATTACAAGAAGTTAAGTAAGAAGTTAAGTGTTACAATTGACCCCGGTCCCCCCTACTTTGTAAATTCAAGTGTAATTTAGGCGAGTTATTTTGTTTGACAACGTCAAAATTGGTGACCAAACAAGTACCACACCACGTTGATATCCACTGATAGACTTAGGACAAGTCAGAACCTATCCTAGTATTCGTCCTAAGTTAGGATATCCTAGCGCTAGGATACTTTTCGAGAATAAGGCAGGACACCTATCCTAGACCCTAGGATCAAAGTTATGATATCCTAGGACTTGGATCCTTTGGAGAATACGGGCCCAGGTCTCGGACGTTTACACTTTAGCGAAACCTACAGCACGGGAATGGTGCTGACAAACCAGAAACAATCGGAGCAAACCGAGATTCGAACCCAGGATTCATTCAGTGACTTTAATGAGGTACAGAGGTACGCGCCCCTTTCCTTCAGACCTCATGCCCAGGGGATTCTGGGTGTAGAATAGACCCCAAACTCAGTGTGCGAAATCGTTTCCGAATTTTGCTAGCGAGTCGGGCTAGCTATGCCTGAAAGTTACCAGCCCACAAAATAATTCACTACTTCGAAATTTGAATGTAGACACGGGTTTCATCATTAAGCTGCTAATATGATGTAAATTTTTATCAAACCAAAACCTTGCATGATTTTGAAATTGTATTATAACCTAACAAGTCGGAGTGTTATATTTACAAAATGACCCCATGTTCACTAGCCAGTCGGGCCAGTGACTGTGGAGGTTTACTGGCCCGACTGCATTTTTACTAGCCACAGGCTAGCAGGCCAGTGGTTATTTCGCACACTGCGGCCTAGCAACATACCTTTATACTTGTCGTCGGGGGTGACCATGTGGATCGGATGGTCAGGGTCAATGACCCTGTTGATTGCCAGTCATTTTACCACTTTCAAAGGAGATCGATGCTCATCGCCTCTATTATTAACAGAGCGCCGCCATATTTCTGGAATATTGCTTGCTGAGTGCGGCATTAAACTAACAAACAAACAAAATCTTTCCAGATGGGTTCAGACCGACGTCAGATGGGTTCAGACCGACGTCAGATGGGTGAAATATTGTTAAACAACAAACTAGCATGCGATCATCTGCCTTTGTCCATATCAAGAATACACACCTGAACATGAAATGCAGATTATTTAGCCGTAATTCACTGTGTCCAGTTGGTTCCACAGATGTCCGTTGTTGAAATCCCCGACGAAGGAGGAGATGTTGTTACTGCTGTTGACTACAACGGCGTCATCTTTCCCAACTTCGACCCCGACGTCATCCGCAACATCAGTTCCATAGACATCCGTGATGGCGACATCATCCTCTGTGCCTACCCAAAGTCAGGTACCTTTAAGTGTGTGATGAACATTACGGTGGCGTTTGTTCTCCCGTTATAACGCGGGGTCGGTTGTCTATAGCGAAGCAGCCTCAGTGAAGATCCGCGTAAGAATAGGTCTTCAGCAAACCACGCTTGTCGTAAGAGGGGCGGTTTGGGAGCCTAGTGTTATTTTAAAGCGTTCGCTCGTCACGCCGAAAACTCGGATTTTTGAGTCTCCACATGGGTACAATATGTGAAGCCCCGTGTTCCCCGCCGTGATATTGCTGGAATATTGCTTAAAGCGGCGTACAACCAAACTCACTCACTCACTCTCTCAGGTAAGAGGCGACTAACGGGCTCGCTGACTTGATTGACTCATGTCATCGTATCCCAATTGCATAGATCGATACTCATGCTGTTGATCACTGGATTGTCTGGTCAAGACTCGATTGTTTACAAATCGCCGCCATATAGCTGGAATATAGTCCTGTGTTGTGTTGTGCACATGCTGTACCCCAATACGAGAGGCGTTCATTAAAGATTTCCCCTGACCCACCTCTGGTTTTCACATGTGGCTGAAACGTCATGTAATGACACATATATGTATGGGTCATGTGAAAATTTTCAGCATTGAACTATTAAAGCTATTCATATATTGAAGTATGGTGTGTCAATGGAGCCAGTTGAGTACCGAGCAGTGATCAAGTTTTTTGTACTTGAAAGGTGGCACACCAAAAGAGACCTTTGATGAAAGCAACTTATGGGGAGGATGCCCCATCGTATGACGTAGTTAAACACTGGCACCGCCAGTTTAAATGTGGTCGGAAATCTGTGGAAACTGCTCCCATTCCTGGTCGACCTCATTCAGCCATTGATGAAGACACTGTCCGTCAAGTGGAGACTGCCATTTTGGAAGATCGCCAGTTAGCCCATGATGTCAAGATCAGTGTAGGGTCTGTGGAAAAAATCATTCATGACAATTTGCACATGCATACGGTGTCTGCACGATGGATTCCCAGCCTCTCACACCTTTTCAGAAGCAGGAACGAGCCAGTTGCTCAAAGGCTCTTTTGGACATGTGCCAAGACAACCAGGCAAACCTTTCGACAGACCTATCACACAGGATGAAACATGGATCCATGATCCTGAGACTATAGTTCAGTCGATGCAATGGAAGCACGACCAAAGAAGGCACGAGTTCAGCCATCTGCAAGCAAGGTCATGCTCACGGTCTTTTGGGACGTCCACGGAGTTGTGATGACGGACGTCCTGGCAAAGGGTACCACAATTACACGGACTTACTATGCTTCACTGCTGCGGAAACTGCGAGAAGCTATCAAGCTTAAGAGACGTGGCATGCTGACCAAAGGTGTCCGTCTCTTGCAAGAAAACGGTCCCGTACACAACTCTCACGTTGCCCAGAGGGAAGCACGGTCCTGTGGCTATGCTGACCAAAGGTGTCCGTCTCTTGCAAGACAACGCTCCCGTACACAACTCTTACATTGCCCAGAAGGGGAAGCACGGTCCTGTGGCTATGCTGACCAAAGGTGTCCGTCTCTTGCCAAACAACGCTCCCGTATACAACTCTCACATCACCCTGAGGGAAGCAACTCTCACATCACCCAGAGGGAAGCAACTCTCACATCACCCAGAGGGAAGCAACTCTCACATCACCCAGAGGGAAGCAACTCTCACATCACCCAGAGGGAAGCAACTCTCACATAACCCAGAGGGAAGCAACTCTCACATCACCCAGAGGGAAGCAACTCTCACATCTCCCAGAGGGAAGCAACTCTCACATCACCCACAAGGGAAGCAACTCTCACATCACCCAGAGGGAAGCAACTCCACATCACCCAGAGGGAAGCAACTCCCACATCTCCCAGAGGGAAGCAACTCTCACATTTCCCAGAGGGAAGCAACTCTCACATCACCCAGAGGGAAGCAACTCTCCTCACATTTCTCCCAGAGGGAAGCAACTCTCACATCTCCCAGAGGGAAGCAACTCTCACATTTCCCAGAGGGAAGCAACTCTCACATCACCCAGAGGGAAGCAACTCCCACATTTCCCAGAGGGAAGCAACTCCCACATTTCCCAGAGGGAAGCAACTCTCACATCACCCAGAGGGAAGCAACTCTCACATCACCCAGAGGGAAGCAACTCTCACATTTCCCAGAGGGAAGCAACTCTCACATCACCCAGAGGGAAGCAACTCTCACATTTCCCAGAGGAAAGCAGCTCTCACATTTCCCAGAGGAAGCAACTCTCACATCGCAGAGGGAAGCAACTCTCACATCACCCAGAGGGAAGCAACTCTCACATCACCCAGAGGAAGCAACTCTCACATCACCCAGAGGGAAGCAACTCTCACATCACCCAGAGGGAAGCAACTCTCACATCACCCAGAGGAAGCAGCTCTCACATCACCCAGAGGAAGCAACTCTCATCACCCAGAGGGAAGCACGGTCCTTTCCCAAAAACTCTCACATCACCCAGAGGGAAGCAACTCTCCACATTTCCCAGAGGGAAGCAACTCTCACCCAGAGGGAAGCAACTCACATCACACCAGAGGGAAGCAACTCTCACATCACCCAGAGGAAGCAACTCTCACATCACCCAGAGGCTTTCAACAACTCTCACATCACCCAGAGGGGAAGCAACTCTCTCACATTCCCAGAGGGAAGCAACTCTCACATTTCCCAGAGGGAAGCAACTCTCACATCACCCAGAGGGAAGCAACTCTCACATCACCCAGAGGGAAGCAACTCTCACATCACCCAGAGGGAAGCAACTCCCACATTTCCCAGAGGGAAGCAACTCCCACATTTCCCAGAGGGAAGCAACTCTCACATCACCCAGAGGGAAGCAACTCTCACATCACCCAGAGGGAAGCAACTCTCCACATTTCCCAGAGGGAAGTAACTCTCACATCCTCCCAGAGGGAAGCAACACTCACATCACCCAGAGGGAAGCACGCTCTCACATCACCCAGAGAAGCAACTCTCACATATCCCAGAGGAGGAAGCTCCTCACATTTCCCTCCAGAGGGAAGCAACTCTAACATCACCATCAGGGGAGCTCCCTCAACATTTCCCCAGAGAGCATACTCTCACATCTTCAGAGAGGGAAGCAACTCTCACATCACCCAGAGGGTAAGCTACTCTCACATCACCCAGAGGGAGCAGCTCACAGAGGGAGCAGCTCACATTTCCCAGAGGGAAGCAACTCCCACATTTCCCGGGGAAGCAATCTCACATCGGCCAGGGGGAAGCAATCCTCACATCACCCAGAGGGAAGCAACTCTCACATCCCCAGAGGGAGCTCTCTACATCTCCCAGAGGGAAGCAACTCTCCATCACCCAGAGGGAAGCAACTCTCACATCACCCAGAGGGAAGCAACTCTCACATCACCCAGAGGGAAGCAACTTCACATCACCCAGAGGGAAGCAACTCTCACATTTCCCAGAGGGAAGCAACTCTCACATCACCCAGAGGGAAGCAACTCTCACACATCACCCTAGAGGGGAAGCAACTCTCACATCTCCCAGAGGGAAGCAACTCTCACATCACCCAGAGGGAGGCAACTCCTCACATCACCCAGAGGGTAGCAACTCTCACATCACCCAGAGGGAAAGCACCTCACATTTCCCAGAGGAAGCAACTCTCACATCTCCCCAGAGGGGAAGCAACTTCCCACATCACCCAGAGGGAAGCCAACTCCTGACAGGAGGGAAGCAACTCCCACATCGCCCAGAGGGAAGCAACTCTCACATCACCCAGAGGGAAGAAGCAGAGGGAAGCTCTCACATCACCCAGAGGGAAGCAACTCTCACATTTCCCAGAGGGAAGCAACTCTCACATCACCCAGAGGGAAGCAACTCTCACATCACCCAGAGGGAAGCAACTCTCACATCACCCAGAGGGAAGCAACTCTCACATCACCCAGAGGGAAGCAACTCCACATCACCTCAGAGGGAAGCAACTCTCACATCACCCAGAGGGAAGCAACTCTCACATCACCCAGAGGGAAAGCAACTCTCACATCACCCAGAGGGAAGCAACTCACATCACCCAGAGGGGAAGCAAGAGGGAAGCAACTCTCACATCACCCAGAGGGAAGCTCTCACTCCCTCACATTTCCCAGAGGGAAGCAACTCTCCACATCACCAGAGGGAAGCAACTCTCACATCACCCAGAGGGAAGCAACTCTCACATCACCCAGAGGGAAGCAACTCTCACATCACCCAGAGGGAAGCAACTCTCACATCACCCAGAGGGAAGCTGCTCACTCCCCATTTCCCAGAGGGAAGCAACTCTCACATCGTGAGGGAAGCCAGAGGGAGGCTCACATCCAGGGAAGCAACTCTCACATCTCCCAGAGGGAAGCAACTCTCACATCACCCAGAGGGAAGCAACTCTCACATCACCCAGAGGGAAGCAACTCTCACATCACCCAGAGGGAAGCAACTCTCACATCACCCAGAGGGAAGCAACTCTCACATCACCCAGAGGAAGCAACTCCACATCACCCAGAGGGAAGCAACTCACATCACCCAGAGGGGCAACTCTCAACTCTCACAACTCTCACAGAGGGAAGCAACTCTCACATCACCCAGAGGGAAGCAACTCTCACATCACCCAGGGGAAGCAACTCTCACATCTCCCAGAGGGAAGCTCTTCTCACATCAGAGGGTAGCCTCTCACATCACCCAGGGAAGCAACTTCACTCTTAGTGGGCAATTTCATCACCAAGAAAGCTCTCATCCTGTGGCTATGAAATCCTCCTCATCCTTGCTCTCCTCACCTTGCACCATCTGACTTCCATGTCTTTCCAACTATGAAGTCATTTTTGAAGGGAACACGCTTCCCAGATGATGACACACTGATTTCGGAAGTCACGTCATGGTTTTGATACGCAACCTACTGACGTTTTCAAGCAATTCTCTCACATTTCCCAGAGGGAAGCAACTCTCACATCACCCAGAGGGAAGCAACTCTCACATCACCCAGAGGGAAGCAACTCTCACATCACCCAGAGGGAAGCAACTCTCACATCTCCCAGAGGGAAGCAACTCTCACATCACCCAGAGGGAAGCAACTCTCACATTTCCCAGAGGGAAGCAACTCTCACATCACCCAGAGGGAAGCAACTCTCACATTTCCCAGAGGGAAGCAACTCTAACATCACCCAGAGGGAAGCAACTCTCACATCTCCCAGAGGGAAGCAACTCTCACATCACCCAGAGGGAAGCACGGTCCTGTGGCTATGAAATCCTTCCTCATCCTCCTTACTCTCCTGACCTTGCACCATCTGACTTCCATCTCTTTCCAACTATGAAGTCATTTTTGAAGGGAACACGCTTCCCAGATGATGACACACTGATTTCGGAAGTCACGTCATGGTTTTGATACGCAACCTACTGACGTTTTCAAGCAAGGTCTTTATAGTTGCATGAAACGATGGGAGAAGTGTGTAACTCTTGGTGGTTGCTATGTAGAGACGGACTAATAACTGTGCCAAGTTTCGTTCCACTAAGTCCACTGCAAGTGGGTCAGGGGAAATCGTGAATGAACACCCCTCGTAGTTAAAGTTTAAAACAGAAATTTCTACATTATGAATATGATTAGAGCAAGCTGTCCCAAGAAAGACCATCCTGTTTTGCCTCATTGCCTCACATCCATGGTCTTATCATTCAGTACAGCATTGGAGCAAGACTAACCTAACGTACTCAAACTACCCTTTCAATTCAATTTAACACCAGTAACGTTGAAAGGTTTAATAAAATTGTGTAGTATGAAAAAAAAGAAAGTCTCAAAACCATGAATCGATGGTTATCTGGACGGTACCTTCAGAGGTAAAACAAGTTCGTTACAAGAAGTATTTTGAACACGGAGTTATCTCCCTTTGCATATATGTCAACGTGACCAATGTATCTTCAAATGCGGTTCTGGATTAACTTGATGTCATTGTACATGGTTTTCCTGTTCCTACAGGTAGCCACTGGATGTGGGAGGTCACTCGACTTGTACTGGCCGGTAGACTGGACGCTGAGGACAGAGACAAAATGCTCACAATGTTGGAGAGGTCGCCGGAGTCCGGGTACATCGACCTCCCATCTCCTCGACTCCTGAACACTCACGTGGGAATCAAACATTTACCTCCTGGTCTCTTCAACAAGAAGGTCAAGGTCGTCTATATATTGAGGAACCCGAAGGACGCCGCAGTTTCGTATTATAATTTCAATAAGTCAGCGCGAGTGCCTTACAAAGGAGATTGGGTGAATTACCTCCGTCCATTTGCTGAGGGCAAATGTGAGTACACACTGCTTGTCTAAGAATAAATACCGTCATGAAAGAATGGCGAACGACGTGCATACAAGAGTAAACAGAGCACTTTTATATATTCGGCGCATGTGCGTGTATCTTAGCCAAGAACTAGGCTACCCCATGGACACCGATTGTGCTCCCTTCCTTGGGGATCTGTTTCTTTATGCATGTGAGTTGGAATATCTGCCAGGTTGGCTAATCAAAATATAGTTATTTGACCAAGAACTTTAGGCTAACTTAAGCCCATTTCCTGGCTATTAATAAACATAGAAAAAATAACCCATTTCCCGCCTGCTACTTTAAATTTGACCTACTCGAATTTGAAACATAATAAGACTGCTTTTTGTGGGATGTTTACTTCGACTTTCCAATCGTCAACCGTTGTGACGTAAANCTCTTAATGTCGAGCGGGGCAGTAGGGTAGCCTAGTGGTTAAAGCGTTCGCTCGTCACGCCGAAGACCCTGGTTCGATTACCCACATGGGTACAATGTGTGTTCAAAGACCATTTTTGGTGTCTCCCCGCCGTGATATTGCTGGAATATTGCTAAAAGCAGCGTAAAACTAAACTAAGTCACTCTTAATGTCGAGCAATATTGCAGCAGCTCCAGATACACATTCGGACAGTTACTGCAGCGTCTACATTGTCTCTAGCATGGTGTACATAATATTTCACTTGGACGTTTCAGTCCAGTACGGGTCGTGGTTCGATTCTGTCCGGGAATGGGAGGAGGTGAAAAGGACGCACCCAGAACTTCAGATACACACGCTGTTCTATGAAGACGTCAAGGAGGTAAGGTGATCACCCTTTACATTTACTGACCTAAAACCATCATAGTTGTGTCCCGTAGGTGTAGCAGGATCTGGCTAGCTATTCTCGAAACGTTCGTAGCCCTACGAACTTCTTCAGCACATTGGCTACGATCAAAGTTAAGAATTCTTAGGGCTACGAACGTTTCGAGAATAAGGGCCCTGGTGTCGTTGTTTAGTCCTGTTTTTCAGCTGCATACCCTTACCCAGGGTTTTATAGAAATAAATGGCGTCCATTAGGTTTTCTTATTACTTCTCGCTGACTTGGTTGACACATGTCATCGGTTCCCAATTGCGCAGATCGATGCTCATGCTGTTGATCACTGGATTGTCTGGTCCAGACTCGATTATTTACAGCCCGCCGCCATATAGCTGGAATATTGTTGAGTGTGGCGTAAAATTAAACTCACTCACTCACTCTTATTACTTAATGACGCACTTTGGTCAATCAGAACAAAATGTTCAAAACCAGATTCACAAATCCAGACCCTGTTCCAGCAACGCACACTTCGTAGGCCTAGATCTTTAACAGTAGTCAGGTTGGTTGTGTCATGGATTTTTTCATTCAGGTATGGTAGAACTACCGATGTGACGAGTTGGTGGTCGAGTCCAAATGGGGCTTCACGCACACAAAATGATGGACAGTCATTCCATTACGTCGTCGACGATTTTGACAGTTCTTATACTTCAGATAACAGGTTTTGCTACGTTTCGCAATGGCAGTAGTAGTGTTGGGAATTGGTTCAAATCTCATAATTGATGATTGGTTCATTACTACCGATCAATCATCGAAAATAATTGGCTAGCGTCATTTATGAAGTTTGTTAATGCACATAGAAATAAGGAAAAAACATGTAGTTCTTTTAGTTTTTTGGGGGCAAAATTTCACATCTTTAAAGGATGACTAGTATGTTGGGAACATAAATTTCTTGGAATCTTTAAGATAAATTCAATCATGACTTGAAACGAGCTTGCAGTGCTTGCGAAATGTAACAGACAAAACCAACCATGTGAAAAATATTGTTAATGAAAACAAGTGTTCCAGAATTGTGTTCGATTATGAGAAATAATGATCGATTGCTTGGTCGTTTAGTCACTACGACCAATCTTCGATTATTTCAATTAATCGGACCACCACTAGGCAGTAGTATTACATTACATTGATTTCGCACTATGATAGATTCGAAGGAAATCATCAGGTTTTCTTTTTGTACACTTCTGTACGCCTGTCTATGCCCGCCCGTCTGTTACAAGAAAACTGTGTTAAGAGCCACCCACGCAAATATTGACTCACTCACACATACATTGACTCGATAACAACCTCTATTAATACCAGCAAACATCATATGTAATTATGTATGTCAATTAATTCCGTTTAGAAAATTTATAGTGGCAATATTATTTGAAGTGTTATAAAATCCCTGCACTATATGCAGTACGATGGATGAACTCGGTGAAACAAAAATGAATGTCAGGAAAAGGTCATCCTATGATGGAACTAAGAAAACAGGATCGAGACATGATTAAATGTGTAAATATTTTATTTTACCCAGAATCCACTGCGGGAGGCGAAAAGGCTGGCTGCGTTCCTTGACGTGGAGAGGAGCGAGGACTACCTGGAACAGGTGTGCCGCACGTGCAGCTTTGGCAACATGAAGGCTAACGCTGCATCCGAACGTGCTGCCAAAGCCTACAGGAAAGGTACATGTATATTTTCTCTTTACTCAAGAATACAGTAACTGGTGGTCGTAACACCCTCCATGGAACTGATACAACATGTTGGTCATCGACTGACTGACTATGTTTTACCCGCTTTTAGCAATATTCCAGCAATATCACGGCGGGGGACACCAGAAATGGGCTTCACACATTGTACCCATGTGGGGAATCGAACCCGGGCCTTCTGCGTGATTAGCGAACGCTTTAACCACTAGGCTACCCCACCGCCCCTGTTGGCCATCGAAATGTACTGGTCTTCAGCAACCAATGCTTGCCATAAGAAGTAACTAACGGGGTCGGTGGTCACTGGTTAGGCTGTTTTGTGATGCATTGTCATCGATACTCATGATGTCAATCACTGGATTGTCTGGTCCAGCCTCGATTATTTACAGCCCGCCGTCATATATCTTGAATATTGCTAGTGCAGCGTTAAACAAGTAACAAACAAACAAAATCAGATCACTTTGAGGACAAAACACTTTAACTCACGTACTCAATTTACGATAGGTGAGTGAGTGAGTGAGTTTTACGCCGCTTTTAGCAATATTCCAGCATTATCACGGCGGGAGACACCAGAAATGGGCTTCACACATTGTACCCATGTTGGGAATCGAACCCGGGCCTTCGGCGTGACGAGCCAACGCTTTAACCACTAGGCTACCCCACCGCCCCCTTTACGATAGGTGTAGATCTGGCTTAGGATTTTCTGATTTTCGTGAAAGCACATTATATGCTTTGACAAACTAATTGGTTCCAGAAAAAGCTTGAGGCTATAATAATAATAATAATAATAATAATAATAATCCCTTAACGTGTTTCGTGAAATTTAAAAGCATTGCCCAGCACCTTCTTTCACAGAAAGTCTCACTTCTTGCACTTGTGTTGCACATTGAAGGTGAAGTTGGCGACTGGAAGAACTGGTTCACTGTGGCACAGAACGAGTGGTTTGATCAGCTGTACCAGGAGAAGATGGTCGACTGCAAGCTGCACTTCCGTTATTCGCTGGACACATCCGAATGAGCACAAGCACATTTACCACCATTCGTAACTACTCGCCTCTTTCCGTGAACTGTATAGTACGCCATTATTGTCAAGAATCGTGGCAAACCAATCAAATCGCGCTTAGTCAAATGTGAAATGAGTCAAATGGTTTCTTTGCGATTATCGATTTTCATTATTATAAAATCATCTTGCTACTGGTATTTGTTACCGACATAAGAAAGTTACTTAAAATGCCTTTCGTGTTGTATTATAAATGAATTGGCGTTTGCTAAGAGTAGCCATGTTTGGAAATTCAGAGTTATCTTTCCTTGGAAATAGTCCTAGTCCTTTTTTATCTCCGTACCCGTTTGGGCTTAGACAAGGCCCAGTCGTGAACATGGCCACGAAAGGGGTATGAGTCGCTATCCGGCTTGCCAGAATGACACGAGTAGTTACGAATGATTTGCCACGTATGAAATATGTTCAGAGACTGAGTGAGTTGAACGGTTACCGAGGTATGAGGCCTTGGGCTCGATATACAGACATGTTTATGAGTACGCGTTCACAAACATTTTCAGGTTATTTTCTCATTTTATAAACATTATACATACATAAACCACTGTTCTGGAGGGCTTCGTGATTTTCATTTTGAAAAAGACTAACTATAGTATGTATGGATTTTCTCAGTACATTTTTCATGCCTGTACTCTTGTTGAAAGGTTACTATTTGTACGAGTTCATTCATAGCTTTGATTGTCAGTTGCACAATCGCTATGGCAACGCACGTGCAAATACATCTTCCCATCTAAACAGTGTTGCGGGTAAAATGGTATTATGGATGATGATTTGTGGACCAAATATATAGGCCTAGTTGGGAAAAACATAGTTATTTTAATATGTGTTAAAACTACCTATTTTAATGAAGTAATAAACACATAAACTCCATGCCATGACTTTATAAATTATCATCTAATTTCTGCAAAATAGAGAAAACATACGTTATTTTTCCCAATATCTTGATTATCCAAACACATCCCAAATGATACTGAAACAGGATTTGCCTCACTTTTGATACCTAAGTCATATATGTCCTACATCAACCAAAGATCTTGACATTAGGTAACACTGATGTGGAAGTCTGTTTTGGAGCAAGTGTATAAGTCTACACCAGTATTTAACTACCGGTGGCATATAGACGTATTGTCTGCCACACACACCAAGAACCACACCATTACATATTCTGCCTCCTTCAAAATATTGTGTACAACATTTATGTTGTGTGACCTCTATCAATTTGCAAAGACAAGTTCAAAGACCCTTTCTTAAGACATTCAAATTGAAATTTACTCTCATTCCTGTATCATTACAAGAGGTTTCCAGAACATATGCCTCTTTTGGAATAATTTACAAGAGTCGGAAACAACAGACGGGAAAAATTGAGCCTTGGCGGCTTCCAACAGAAAAAGAAAGTCCACATTTGGTTCTAACAGAGGCTGTTAAACGAGAATACATTGCGACAGTATTATAAAACTTGCCAGAGATCCCAGCTTTATGTAATGCCTGGTGGCGAACATCATGTCTGTGTCAATGCCTTCGAAATATCTATAAAGAGGCAGTAAACTCTCCTAGATGATAACCTGTAGAGTAAACGTGTAGTCAACAGTTGATTTATTTGCTCTTAACTCAGACCGAGCCCTCTAATAGTATTGCTTGCACACAGAGCTTAAAGCCTGTTATTGAAAATGGATGTAAATATTTTGCAGAGTGTCAGTCAGTGATACAACCCTGTAATTGTTTCTATCATATTTGCTGTCAGATTTAAATAGGAGCGTATGATACGGTGGACCCAGCTGTCCAGTGTTAAGAGTGTTATTAAACGGAAGTGTAAACGGTTGGAGAATTGTAAGCTGTGCAGTTTTAAAAAAATCTGCTTTTAGTCCTGAAGTTTAATGGTTTGGGATGCTAGTTCTTATTCTCTAATTTGTCAATAACTATCTGTGTCATCTAAGAAATCATCTGTGTCATCTAAGTAATCATTTGAGTATTCTGTTTCAACTATTAATGAGGTGGGGTGAGGTGCAATTGGGTTTAACGTCGTGCTTGAGAATATTTCGCTCATATGACGACGTGCATGCGTGTGTATGTGTATGTGCGGCTGCTTGTACTAGCCCTAGACTTAAGCTGGTTTTATAGTGCTAGCTCACTGAGGTACCATGCCGCAGTTAAGCATGAATACCCCACTCAGACACAGTATACTGACTCCGAGCCGACCAGTCCTTGTACCCATTAATGCCGAGCGCCAGGCAGGGACCAACAGGTACCATATTTTAACGTCTTTTGGTATGACGTGGTCGGGGATCGAACCCGCGACCTTCCGCTCTCCGGGCGGACGCTCTAACCACAACACCACGGAGGCGGTCTCAACTATTACTGTAGTAGTCTGAGGGACTATCTGAGCAGAGACCATTAACAAAGTGTTACCCACTGTTCATCTGTGATAGTGTCAGGAACTCTGAAGAATTTCCCACGACATCTGGGAAAGATTATACATTCATAGTATCGAGGATGGCAAATAGTAACGGCCAGCAATTGTTTGCAGAAACGTATGAAAGGATCAGACATGACATGTTCATACACACACTGTTAGGTGACAGCGGTGTTCATTGTGTAGCGATGTTCAGAGTGTAATACATTGTACATGTGATTGCTATTTAGACTTGTGCTATATTAAGACAACTTTTGGAAGGTACTACAGAATACTACTCCAGAATTATGGGCTATTCTGGACGAAGGATTTGGAGGATTTTCTAGCATATTTTGGTTAGGTGTATAAGGGCAGATAAGTCTTGCCTCTGATCTCACATTACATCCCAAATTACAAAAAGCCCAGTATTGTGTGTGATGATCAGTAAGTAGATGTGCTTTATGATGGCCCTCTGCCTCTTCTGGGCTGCCTCTAGCTCCTGCTCCTGCTGCTCGCTCTGCTCCGTCTGGAGCCGTTTCACCTCCATCTTCATCTCACTCATCGCCTGCATCAATAGTCACCAATCACTAAAGCAATATTTAGACAGAGTTCTAGAGGTTCAATGGTGTTCTGACCTACATGATACTAGAGAAAGATCTTTCTAGCATTTCTTGTTTATGGAAGACGAGCTGGCTATTGCTGTCATCACAAGTCGTCAGAAGACCAACATAGACTGTGATGATCATACCCTGCCAAGATACAAGTTGGATTGCTGTTGCTCAGATTCGAGCATTACCCTCACTGCTTTATTGCTATAATCACTGCATCACTCTTGTATACTTATACTGCTGTTGAATTGGTACTGTCACTCTAGTTTCTACTGATATGTTTTTACGTGTGCAGGGAGTTGTATTCATTTGTAAACTTATCACGGCGAGGTGGGGTAGCCTAGTGGTTAAGGCGTTCCCGCGTCAAGCTGAAGACTCGGGTTCGATTCCCCTCATGGGCACAATGTGTGAAGCCCATTTCTGGTGTCCCCAGGTCTAAGTAAACTTAGACTCAGTATTATTCGTTACACTGTTATACTGAGTCTGACAAAACCTAGTAGAAGGTCGCGTCAGGTAACCTTTCCAATTAACCAATCAGAACACAGCTTACCAAATCGCGAAAGTGGACATTTGCACATACCTTTTGAACTTTTACCTCGAAAAAGTTTGTACCCGAACGATTCCGAATGCTATTTTCCGTACGATCGGTTCCTTGTGATGCACGCCACAACAGTGAGTAAATATTCGCTGAAAATTCGTTTGTCCGTATTCAAGCATGTCAACTTAGCTAATGATAACCATGTCAACAGAAACCCCAAAGCGTATATACTGCAGGTGTTTTATGCGGATTTTCGTTTGTTGGGAGATCAGTGTTGGCGACCGGGGACGAGAAAATCCATTTTATAAGTCCCGCCGAACCCTAAATAGTAGCCGTTGTCTGATTGGTTAAATCCGTTCGGCCCTCTCGCCTTTGATTGGACGGTCATAGGTTGCTCAAAGGTTACCTGACGCGACCTTCCTCAAGGTTTTGTTAGACTCAGTATAGCAGTGTAACGAATAATACTGAGTCTAAGTTTACTTAGACTGGGTGTCCCCAGCCGTGATATTACTGGAATATTGCTAAAAGTGGCGTAAAACTATACTCACTTACTCACTCACTATAATACCATATGTTCATTAAATCACATTGCTTTGTTGTTTGCTGGTTTCAACGTTTCTTTTACGGACTTATTCCCTGTTAACTCTAATTTCAACTTGGGAATCAAGACGTAAATACAAGGTGAGGTGAGGTGAAATGAGAATATTTCGCTCATATGACGACGTGCATGTATGTGTATGTGTATGTGCGGCTGCTTGTACTTGCCCAGACTGAAGCTGGTTTTATAGTGCTAGCCCACTGAGATACCATGCCGCAGTGAAGCATGAATATCCCACTCAGACACATTATACTGACTCCTAGCCGACCAGTCCTTATTTTACCCATTAATGCCGAGCGCCAGGCAGGGACCAACAAGTACCATATTTTAACGTCTTTTGGTATGACGCAATCGGGGATCGAACCCGCGACCTTCCGCTCTCCGGTCGGACGCTCTAACCACTACACCACGGAGGCGGTACTGTAAATACAGGGATAGATAGGTGTAGTTATTGCACAAAACCGATGTAGTTGCCAAATCACGACATCACTTCGTATTTTAACAGGTCGTTCATTTGCTGCCTCTGAAAATCGCTGCACATGCAAGTACAACTGTTTCGTCTGACAGTAAAATTAAATACGCATTATTTACACTCGTTAGACCCCAAGTCTTGGGAACCCATTAGCATCCAGGTTAGAGTTGGTCTTCAGTAAGCGGGAGTCCGACTCTTCATCAGTATCATCAGAAGCAGGATGTGGACTTCTGGTCTGAGGGAACGTCGTCCGATCTAAAGTTTTGAGTATCGGTTTTGGCTTGCATCATATATATTCAATGGCAATAGTATTTGTAGCGGCACGCCTTTTTGATAGCGCTTCAGAGTTGCCTCCCTTGGCTGGCTTTATTTTGTTGTGACTTCCGGGTCTTTCGTTTACGATGGCTTTCTTGAACGTTCTGAGAGAATAATGATGGAGCCTAGCTTTGCTAGAATGCTCGAGAACTGAGTAAGAGCTGTATAAAGGCTGGTTGTTGCGTTGTGCGATGGGTCTTTTCACATGACTGGATTTATACACATCTGTCTGTCATCATCAAGTTGTTCAACGTGCTTGTCTATTTAACTGCTGTCATTATAAACAACCTTCAATCAGTATATCTGCTCTCACTGTAAATGTCAAGAGTTAATATTTTATATTTGTGACCCAATATTTTAGATTTGTGACTCAATTGCATTGTACTAGAAATCTGTATTGTCATTCATTGTAGCTTGCTCATTGTTTGCTCAATATGTTATTGAATATTTTAGACATGTCTGTGCTCTATCTTGCTGGTTCAAAGGGGACTCTTAAACCTTTTGTCACGGCAATTATTATTTTTGCAATTTTGCAACAAGGTAATTGTGAAACCAGCAAAATGGTGTTTGAACTTGAGAAGTTTCTTGAATCTCCTCACCCGTGAAGATCCGGGTAGAATAGGTCTTCAGCATCCCATGCTTGCCACAAAAGGCGACTATGCTTATCGTAAGAGGCGACTAACGTGATCGGGTGGTCAGGCTCACTGACTTGGTTGACACATGTCATCGGTTCCCAATTGCGCAGATCGATGCTCATGCTGTTGATCACTGGGTTGTCTGGTCCAGACTCGATTATTTACAGACCGCCGCCATATGGCTGGAATATTGCTGAGTGCGGTGTAAAACTAAACTCACTCAGACAGTCGGTAAATTGCGCAGATCACATTTAGTGCAAATTTCTTCACACTTCAAACTTGAGGCGAAACCTGCTATAAGGAAATTTCAGATTTTGAAAATTGTGTTGAATCACTATATTGATGAGGGAGTTTTTGAACATGAGTTTTGGAAATGGTGAAAGAAGAAAATTCAGAAGGTTTTGAGATGAAAAACTTGAAATTCAATTGCAAATTCAGAAAGAAGAAATAGAATATAGAAAAGAAAAAGAGAAAGGGAAATAAAAAAGTTTGAAATGGTGAAAGAAAGGAAATGGAATTGAGGAAATTGATCAAAGAAAACTGGAAATTGGCAGAGACATTGCGCTGAAAAAGCTTGAAAACCCTTCTCACCCCTCAAATTCTTCCTCTTTTAATATTGCAAGGCACGCAAGACTGGTACCCCCTTTTAATGAGAAAGAAGTAGACAAATATTTTCTACATTTTGAAAAAGTTGCTGAAAACCTCAAGTGGCCTAGGGAGTCATGGACTATGCTACTGTAAAACGTTTTGAAGGGTAAAGCTTAAGATGCTTATTCGGCCTTGTCGATACAGCAAAGCGCAGACTACGATCTTGTCAAAAGGACACTTTAAAAGCTTATAATTAGTGCCTGAAGCTTATCGTCAGAAATTCAGAAATGCTCATAAAAGGGACAATGAGACTTTTGTAGAGTTTGCTAGAGAAAAGGAATTTTTGTTTGACAGGTCATGTGGGTCTAAGGAAGTCACAGATTTTGATGGTTTGAGACAGTTAGTTTTGATGGAGGATTTCCAGCAGAGTGTTCATTCTGATCTCAAGACTTATTTGGATGAACATAGGTTGATGACTTACATGAAGCAGTGATGTTGGCAGATGATTATTGTTTGTCTTAGAAGAGTTCTTTTTAGGTCTCCGGGTAATTCTGGCCAAAAGGGCTTTTCCCTGGGTAAGACTTTAGGACATGCAGGTTACACTTGTGTTAGAACAGGCTCAAATTCTTCTGACAAGCAGTCACATTCTTTTCAGTCTAACCCTGAGACTTTCAGTGGTTCTGATCCTGTTTGTGCATATTTTAAGAAGCCAGGTCATTTGATTTCTGCATGTTACAAACTCCAGTTTAAAAATCAGGCTACAGGGTCCCAAAATGCTTTTGTGTCTATCGCACCTATGCCTTTCTTTCCAGGTGGTTTTGAGGAAATCTGTCGTACCAAAGATGTTCGATGGGATGCATATTGGGGCGTCGTGTGGTTATGTGGACGGACATATTGTGAGCAGTCACCTAGTAATCGTGATTATAGCTTTAACATCATTATGCAAGCTGTCGGAACATGGGAAAAAGACAAGTCCCTCAGAGTGGGTCAGTGCGTGATGCAGTATATTATACAGATTGAAAAAAACTACACACTGAATAAACCCAGTCTGTTGAGGTCAGCTGTCATCGGAAGTCATGTCAAAGTTATTACTTGAGATAAGTGGAATTAATATCATGTGGACTCGATGCAAATGCCTCCGGAAGGTTACTGAGAAAACAATAGTTGATCACTGATAAGACTTCTGCAAAGTTAAACTTTACGTATGTCGATGATCTGTTGTGGTTCTAACTAACATAAAGCAGTGAATTCCCTCCCACTGATCAACTAACCGGAACTAGAAACACAGAAGACCTGTGACGCAGCCATGTTTGTTTATACCTATGCATGAAGGTTCAGAGTAGTACAAACTCCACTGTATGACCAGAGTGAGTTTGGTTTTACGCCACTTCTAGCAATATTCCAGCAATATCACGGAGGGGGACACCAGAAATGGGCTTCACACATTGTACCCATGTTGGGAATCGACCCGGGTCTTCCGGGTGACCACCGAACTCTCTGACCAGTAGACTTCTCCACTGCCTCTTCTGTTGAGTGGGCGATGACTTTAGCTTTACGCCGCTTTTAGCAATATTACCGTGGGGGACACAATAAATGGGCTTCACACATTGCACCCTGTGGGGAATTGAACCCTGGTCTTTGGCGTGATGAGCGAACGCTTTAACAACTAGGCTACCCCACCGCCTCCTGTATGACAAGAGGGATGACACCCTCTGGTGTCCACGTTTCACAACTTTCAGAGGTACAAAGAAGCATGCTCTTCCCGTTGCTCATGTGGTTCCTGCTCAAATGTTGTTTAATGAAAGTTACAGCTTTCAAGGCCGCAGTATAAAAGAAATTCGATGGTAGACGTGGAGTATATTTCCAAATGATACATTAGCATCAGACTGAAAGTTCCTCAGTACAGAATTTGGTGATGGTGATGGGGTCATCATTTTTTACAGATGTACTAAAGTACTGTCGGAAATAAAACCCCTGCTTTTTCGCATTTATATCTACAATTTATGTAGTATATATGTGAAAATGTGAAATATCCGTTAAACTAAGTTCGGCCTAACTACAGTCTCAGTGGTAGGGAGATAGGAAACGTAGAAAAAGGACTTTACTGAGGAGAGATTAGTGCAGAAATGAGCAATGCAGTTTTTTTCGAAGTCGAAAGCGACTTATTTGGAAAAGACCATAGCTTTATGCAAATTAATGTGCGACGATATCTTATTACAAAGGAAACTTTTTAAATGCCCATTTTGATATTAAAATTAGCTTCATTATAAACGATAGCTGACGTAAAAAATAATAACTTTAAGACTGAAACTTTAAGGATGAAGCTACCCTGGAGTCTCACTATCACAAAAAAAGAAACAGGTAGGAGGGGGTCGTTGCAAAAGCAAAACCAAAACCAGGACGGGGGTCGGGCTATGGGATAGAGATATCCGCTAGGAGATAATCCTTTAGGGAAATTAAACTGGGGAAGTAAACGGCATGTCATAACAATTTACAAAGAATATCCAGTCTGTCGATCTTCAGGTGTTCATGTCACCTATATATTTTTAGACATTTAATACAATGGCTAATTTAAGCTTTTCTGTGGGTATCATGCTCTTTTACATATCTAAACATAAACTTTCTGTAAGAAAGACACGTAAGATGTTAATCAATATATGAGACATATACAACGCACATGAAAAAGCATAAAATATCTTTGAGATGACCCCTTGTGCCTGTATGCAGCACATGCATTTCATGCCAGGTGAATCGACGGTCCGTCGTCATACCTCGCCTTTGGGATCGTTTCCTGCGGACCAATTCCGCCCAAGATCGCCCGAGCAGCGGCTGTCCAAGAGTTACCACCCAAGCCCAGGATCGCTACATCCGGGTTCCTCCCTTGTGTCATCGTCTTGCCACAGCCGTGGAGACTGCACTGGTTTCAGAAGAATATCCGACTAAGCTGTCAGGAATCGATTGTGTGAAGTGGGGATTCGGCCCAAAAGGCCAGTTGTCGCTCCTGTTTTGAGAGACCTCCTTCGGCGCTATCGCTTGTGGTGGTGTCGTAGAGTCCGGAACTGGAACCTTAGAAACTGGAGGCGAGTCTGGTTCAGTGATGAATCACGATTTCAACTTCATCGGCGAGATGGAAGACAGCGTGTTTTACGTCGGAGAAGCGTTTTGCATTCGACAGGTGTCATGGCGTGGGGTGAGACATCCAGCACTCAAAGATATGACTCAAAGTACACATCAACGAAGTCTTTGCACGTTACATACCCGAGAAGGTCCGGGTTAGAATGAACCTTCAGTAACCCATGCTTGTCGTAAGAGGCGACTAACGGGATCGGGTGGGCAGGCTCGCTAGCTTGGTTGACACATGTCATCGGTTCACAATTGCGCAGGTCGATGCTCATGATGTTGATCACTGGATTGTCTGGTCCAGACTCGATTATTTACAGACCGCCGCCATATGGCTGGAATATTGCTGAGTGCGGTAAAAAACTCACTCACTCACTCACTCACCACTTGCACGTTACATGCTTCCGATTATGGACCGACCGAGTTGTTCCCGCATGGCGACGCTACTTCACATACAGCACGCGTCACGGTCCGCTACCTTGCCAATTCTAACGTCAATGTCTTGCCATGACCTTCCCGATCACCAGATCTAAACCCGACAGAACACCTATGAACTCGATCGACATGTTCGTCAACGTCAACACACGCGTCAGACACTTCCACAACTGGCCATTGCAGGAAGAGTGAGGAAGAATTCCACAAGAGCGACTTCGTCGACTTATCCAGTCTGTACCGAGACCGTGCAGTAATTGCTGCCAATGGTGGCCATACCAAGTCCTGACTTTGACGCCACCTTGTGGACTCAAGTAAACAGAAACACAGCAATAAAGGCTGATGTTGTGTTGGCGAACGCTTTGTCTACAGACGTGTGAATTTACACCTTTTTGCCATTGAAATTACATGAAATAATTGCTTTTAAACTAACGCAATAAATTCTTCTAAAATGGCTTATGCGTATCTCTTTTTGATGAGTATATTTTGTTGATTCCCAAGCTGAAACTAAAGAGTGAATCATTCCATACGTTAACTATATGTTAAACCAACCAACAACAAAGAATGTGTTGTAATTAACACTTGTTTTCTAAGATTAGTAAGAATGTGACTGTGACTGTGAGTTGGTTTTACGCCGCTTTTAGCAATATTCCAGCAACATCACGGCGGGGAACACCAGAAATGGGCTTCACACATTGTACCCATGTGGGGATTCGAACCCAGGTCTTCGGCGTGACAAGCCAACGCTTAAACCACTAGGCTACCCCACCGCCCCTAGTAAGAATAACTAAGTTCTATACAATTCTATACAATTCAATACAAAAACATCACAAGGCAGTACAAAAGTGTGTAACGACAATCATTTTATTGTTGATGGTAATCATGAGACACCCACTTGCAACTAGGGCTAGGCTGGGTGTGATCACACAATTCTGAGACTTCTTAAGAGTTATATACACAAGAATAAAATGCTAGCAAATTCTACACTAAGGGAGATCTTTCTATAACACAGTAGAAGCATCTAGAACTCGGACATATAGACACTTGAATAGGCTGACAACGCCTTAAAATACCATCACTCACTCACAATGTATACACCCGTTTCATCTCTTTATTGTCCAGAAGGGGCGATGGGGTAGCTAAGTGGGTAAAGCGTTCGCCCGTCACGGGGAAGACCTGGTTCGATTACCCACATGGGTACAATGTGTGAAGCTCATTTCTGGTGTCATCAGCCGTGATATTGCTGGAATGTTGCTAAAAGCGGCTTTAAACTAAACCTACTCATTACTAGAGTGAGTGAGTGAGTTTGGTTTTACGCCGCTTTTAGCAATATTCCAGCAATATCACGGCGGGGGACACCAGAAATGAGCTTCACACATTGTACCCATGTGGGGAATCGAACCCGGGTCTTCGGAGTGACGAGCGAACGCTTTAACCATCAGGCTACCCCACCGCCCCTCATTACTAGAGGGTTATATGTTATTTAATTACACATGTGTTTACTCTTATTGTAGATCACCATCATTTATGATCGATCGTGAATAATAAACCATCATCTGTAAAAAGTATTGCCTACTTATTCACGATGGATACATTCCAGAAGATGGGCGTAGTTCGAATCCTTGACGATGGTGGAGACGGGGCGTCGTTCCTGGGGGTAGACGGAGAGGTGCTTCCCAATGGCAACATCAACGTTTTCCGTAACCTCACTGGTGTCAACGTCCGCAGCGACGACATCATGGTATCAGCGTACCCAAAGTCAGGTGAGGACAGCAAACTGAAACATGAGTCTCATGAACCAATTCAGACAATGACCTACTTTTCAGCCGATCGGAATTTTCTCGTGTGAAAGTGAAAAGAGACACTACAAACAACTATGGTTAGACAAAATTCCAATATATACCTTGTTTTTCATAAGAAAATGGTATTTACAAATGAATTTGAATTTTAAGAGACAAGATGACAACACTGTCATGTTGTGCAACAGTATGTACAGAATCCCTTCATGCAGGCATCCGAAACAGATGCCAGACAGTGGGAACACACGGAAGACCAATCAGTACGCCGACGTCTTAACAGCGGGAATCTCCCCTCGAAATCGGCGTGAACGTCTACAGTTTGCCCTACACCACCAAAACTGGCGATGCAGGCAATGGAGAACTGTTCTGTTCACAGATGAGAGTCGGTACTGCGAATCAACAGCACATGGCAGAACAAGAATATGGCGACGACGTGGCCAGCGTTACTCAGACCGATGTGTTATGGAAAGAAACTCACGGGGAGGTGCAAGCATCATGGTATGGGATGGAATAGGCCTGAACCAGGGAGTGGGTCCTGTGGTGTTCCAGGACCTTGGTCCATGGAGAGGAGGCGGCGGCATCACAGCGGTGCACTACATCGACCAAGCTCTCAGACCCCACGTCATACCATATTTCGCACGTCACCAGAAC
This sequence comes from Haliotis rubra, assembly GCF_003918875.1. NCBI lineage: Eukaryota > Metazoa > Mollusca > Gastropoda > Lepetellida > Haliotidae > Haliotis > Haliotis rubra. The sequence goes on from NW_025766115.1 coordinate 787,490, forward strand.
AACATTTTCCAGCATGATAACGCATGGGCCCATACTGCCAGAGCTACACGGAACTTCCTACAGCAAAACGGTGTCAACATTATGCAGTGGCCAGCCCTGATTTAAACCCTAATGAACATCTCTAGGATGAAATTCAGGGGATTTATTGCGCCAGGCCTTTCTCAGAGTGTGGTTCCAGGTGCCAATGGCCTTCATCAATCGATTGGTGCACTCCATGCATAGACGCTGTGCTGCAGTTATTGATCACACTAGATACTGAAGTCAAGAGTCTGAATGGACTGCAAACGTTCACGTAATGTCTTGAAAAATGTGCTGATTTATTCATTGATGTGTCAAGATATTGTACGCAAAAAATGGTTTTGATCCGCTTATTATGTCCATTTCTGTAATTATTTGATTACAGTGCCTGTCTAATTTTGAATTCGTACTGACGTTCTTTTTGCTGCTGAGTATAATATCAAGTTCGTACAGGACCGCCAAACGTTTCTAGCGGCCGAGCCTCGCGTTGAGATTTCCAGGTTTCCGTTTGTCAGAGCTCGCTGTACGACAGACACGCTGCACGACGTGTTTGCAAGGATTAGAAGGAGCGTAGTGTTGCAATATACAAGTCATTAGATGTATCAAATGATACTGATTAAATGTCTCAAATAATACTGATGAATGAGTTGGTCTAAAAATTCTGGACTGGTTATTGTACTAACATGCGCAGTAGGACGGAACCCAGTCAGCAGGAAACGAGACGGTTGTGTAATCAATGTTTTGACTTGACCGTGAGCGTAACCCTGTTTGACCAGAGAGGTGTACATGTCCTAATTAAAGACCACTATACATGGACAGTATGAACATTGGTTAATGAAATGGACATAAAGATATCTGCTTCTGCTGGTGTGAAAAGACTTTTGTATGTGAGGTTTCTTCCCCGTACTCGACCCCGTAAAGGACATAGCTCATCGACGCCATCTTGTTCGTTACAAGGTTACAATATAATATATTTATCTCTACATAGAAAAAGAATAAGTTACAATACAGCTGCGGTGCGACTATCTATCTCACTACATTAAAATGTCCCATTTTCTGATATCATTACATTGTCTATGAGTATAGTAGTTTTACGCCGCTTTCTGCAATATTGCACAATATCACAGGTACACCAGAAAAGAGCTTCTTACATAGAACACGTTTTGGGGATCGAACTCAGACGTTCGTCGTGACGAGTGAACGCATTAACCGCTGAGCCAAATCAGCGACTTTATTGTATGTTACTCGCCTTAGCATTGTATGCTGAGGGTATTTCAAATAGTTTCTGTGCTGGATCTTATACAATAGCTGAGTGCGGTGTTGAACAACAAGCAAACAAACAGTTAACTGATTTGAGTGAGTGAGTGAGTGAGTGAGTGAGTGAGTGAGCGAGCGAGTTTTGTTTAACCACTAGGCTACCCCACTGCCCCGACCTATGAAAGTGGATCTTGGCATACATATGTCAGTAATGGGGAAAGGTGTGTTCAAATTTGTCATAAGAATTTTCCAAATGAACGCCATGCTGACTACGTCCAAATAGCAGCTGCTATTGCACATATTGAAGTCAAATATTAAGATTGGTACATTGCTCCGAATATATCTACCAGGTGGCGTAACACTATTGTCTGCACATAACCAGGTGAGTTACTGTGACGTGGCTCTATTGTCTGCACATTACCAGGCGGGTTACTGTGACGTGACACTACTGTCTACACATTAGCAGGTGAGCTATAGTGACGTGGCTCTATTGTCTGCACATTACCAGGCGAGTTACTGTGACCTGACACTATTGTCTACACATGACCAGGTGAGCTATAGTGACGTGATACTATTGTCTGCACATTACCAGGTGAGCTACTGTAACGTGGCACTATTTTCTACACATTACCAGGTGAGCTATTGTGACGTGGCTCTATTGTCTGCACATTACCAAGTGAGCTACTGTGTGGCGTGGCACTATTTTCTACACATAACCAGGGAGAGCTATAGTGACGTAACACTATTGGCTGCACATTACCAGGTGAGCTACTGTGACGTGACACTGTTGTCTACACATTACCAGGTGAGCTATTGTTACGTGGCACTATTGTCTGCACATTACCAAGTGAGCTACTGTGACGTGGCACTGTTGTCTACACGTAACCAGGTGAGCTACTGTGACGTGGCACTATTTTCTACACATTACCAGGGGAGCTATAGTGACGTGACACTATTGGCTGCACATTACCAGGTGAGCTACTGTGACGTGGCACTGTTGTCTACACATTACCGGGTGAGCTATTGTTACGTGGCACTATTGTCTGCACATTACCAGGTGAGCTACTGTGACGTGACACTGACACTACCAGGGAGCTACTGTCGTGGCACTATTACCAGGTGAGCTACTGTGACGTGGCACTGTTGTCTACACGTTACCAGGTGAGCTATTGTGACGTGGCTCTATTGTCTGCACATTACCAGGTGAGCTACTGTGACGTGGCACTATTTTCTAAACATTACCAGGGGAGCTATAGTGACGTGACACTATTGGCTGCACATTACCAGGTGAGCTACTGTGACGCTGTTGTCTACACATTACCGTGAGCTATTGTTACGTGGCACTGCACATTACCAGGTGAGCTGTGACACTATTGTCTACACATTACCAGGGGAGCTACTGTGACGTGGCACTATTGGCTGCACATTACCAGTTGAGCTACTGTGGCGTGGCACTGTTGTCTACACGTTACCAGGTGAGCTATTGTGACGTGGCTCTATTGTCTGCACATTACCAGGTGAGCTACTGTGACGTGGCACTATTTTCTAAACATTACCAGGGGAGCTATAGTGACGTGACACTGTTGGCTGCACATTTCCAGGTGAGCTACTGTGACGTGGCACTGTTGTCTACACATTACCGGGTGAGCTATTGTTACGTGGCACTATTGTCTGCACATTACCAGGTGCGCTACTGTGACGTGACACTATTGTCTACACATTACCAGGTGAGCTACTGTGACGTGACACTATTTTCTACACATTACCAGGGGAGCTATAGTGACGTGACACTAATGGCTGCACATTACCAGGTGAGCTACTGTGACGTGGCACTGTTGTCTACACATTACCAGGTGAGCTATTGTTACGTGGCACTATTGTCTGCACATTACCAGGTGAGCTACTGTGACGTGACACTATCGTCTGCACATTACCAGGTGAGCTACTGTGACGTGGCACTATTGTCTACACATTACCAGGTGAGCTATTGTGACGTGGCACAATCATATTTTCAGGTTAAGTGGGCGTCTGGAAGAACTGGTTCACTGTGGCACAGAAAGAATGGTTTGATCAGCTCTACCAGGAGAAGATGGCGGATCTTCCAATAAAACATTACCAGGTGAGCTACTGTGACGTGGCACTGTTGTCTACACGTTACCCGGTGAGCTATTGTGACGTGGCACTATTGTCTGCACATTACCAGGTGAGGTACTGTGACGTGACACTATTGTCTACACTTTACCAGGTGAGCTACTGTGACGTGGCACTATCGTCTGCACATTCCCAGGTGAGCTACTGTGACGTGGCACTATTGTCTACACATTACCAGGTGAGCTATTGTGACGTGGCACAATCATATTTTCAGGTTAAGTGGGCGTCTGGAAGAACTGGTTCACTGTGGCACAGAAAGAATGGTTTGATCAGCTCTACCAGGAGAAGATGGCGGATCTTCCAATAAAATTCAGATTCACGCTAGATGACTGAAGTACCGGTCAAAAGATCAACATGTTATGAAGAGGAAATGAATTAAAATGAACTTTGTGAACAGTTTATAAAAGGATTTGTAAACAATTCTGGTATAACATACATTTTCTTGGTGGTAAGACAGATTCTATCACTGTTCCTGTATGGCTTGAATCTGCTGTACATTCGTTGAATTCGAACCGGAATAATCGAACCGGAATGGACCAGACAACCCAGTGATCAACACCATGAGCATCGCTCTACGCAATTGAGATACGTTTAGATGTGTCATCCAAATCAGCGAGCCTGACCACCCAATCCTGTTAGTCGCCTCTTACGACAAGCTCAATTCTAACCCGGATGTTCACGGGTTTAGTGGTAACAAGAAGCCCACCATAGCCCTAAAGCAAAGAAAAGAGAAGTACTGACCTTTCAGTAGAGAAGTTAAATTTGTACTGTCAAAGTAAGTCTTGTATTTGAAAAGGGTGTGAAAAACTGTAAAAATATTATAATATCATAATTTATTACTCACCCGTTGAAGATATCACTGTTTAATAATTTTACAGTGTTATTACACATTGTGTAATAACATCACGTGGTGCCGTATGTATGACGTAAAACTGGTTATGACAGTTATGACGTCACAATGCTAATACCTCTGTCACAATAGTATTTGACCTTGCTTGACTCGCGGAAAGCTGAGAGTCATCACACTCGTTGAATTCTTAGGAAAGAAGTACTTTGCTCGATATTATTTTGCTAATGTCGGATGAGTAATAAATAAAATACTAAACTATGTCCCGTGTAATACCATAATATATAATATACTGAGGAATATTCCTTGGATGCCATACTTTCACTTTCAAACCCTTTCTACATCCACGAAAAATATTTGCTATAAACAGTGAGTGAGTTTAGTTTTACGCCGCAATATTCCAGCTATATGACGGCGGTCTGTAAATAATCGGATCTGGACCAGACAATCCAGGGATCAAGAGCGTGAACATACGATGACATGTGGGATACTACTCAGTCAGCGAGCCTAACCACCTGATCCCGTTAGTCGCCTCTTACGACAAGCTGCTAAAAACAGCATCGAATGTGTTATTCATACTTTATCATAAGCATATGTTTATGAAACACTGTCAAATACTGATGATACATGGTATTCGCCATTGGTGTCATTAGTCATGAACGCATGCAAAGGCAAGGCAAGTCAAAATAGGGAATTGCATTGGATATCATGTTTATCATTGATGCTCCATTTTTAGTAATAGTTGAGATATTTCTAAGGCTTTCATTACAGTCATTCGTCATATGAGCGAAATATTCTCAAGCACGACGTCAAACCCAATTTAACCTCATTGCAGTCACTCGACAACTTGTGGGCATTCGTGACTGCACAGGCACTTGTTGAAAAAAACAATGATTTCATGTGAATCTGATTTCGTTGCGTTTGTTTCAATATATTACGTTTGTTGTTCTTTGAGCTTGTGGTTCTTTACTGATAACTTTGAATTTGCTTTTCAACTTGGGCGAGTGAGTGAGTGGGTTTCATTTTACGCCGCACTCAGCAATATTTCAGCTATATAGTGGCGGTCTGTACATAATCGAGTCTGGACCAGACAATCCAGTGATCGTTTCAACAGCCCAGTCAGATCGAGTGTTCTCATTGGCGACTGGAGACGGGCAAGCTGTTTTAATACTACCATAAACTACCCTTGTCACGAATTTACACATAAAACGACCTGTCAGTTTTGTATATATGTTGTAACTTTTATCATTACCGACTGATGGATAAACTGAAGGCTCATATAACGAACTGGGTGATATAGAGAACTCCCTTTGCAGTCGCGTGTCTTGTATCAACAACAATACATTTGTACATAGTGAAGGAGTTTTACGCCGCTTTTAGCAAATATTCCAGCAGTATCTAACCTGAAGTGTGATTCTCACTATATATTAAGCATCTCTTTTTTCCCGGAATAACAGCTTTTGAGGTTTTTGTTTGCTCTCAAGTTTTACTTTTTGTAAGTAAGATCTCTTCCCAGGTTCTATTTTTTTCCTAACTCTATATGAACATCAACATTCAAATGATATATGAGTGTTTGAAATCAATTGAAAAATATCGCCCCAGATCAATTTCAAAGAGCAAATGTTTTCCCAAGCAGGATTAGAACAGCATTTATCAGATTAATAAGCGGACGCTCTACCTCACGTCCACCGGAATTCCACAGCTATTTTAAGCGTACCAAGGTTGTAGGACAGAACCTGAAATTTGAGGTTGATTTTGTTGATGACGATGTACTGTTGGACGGTACAGCGAAGGGAATAAACCAGGTCAAGTCCTTCACCAAGTCTGCCCAGAGTCGGTCATTTGTGGAGAAGCTTTCTGAGAAACCATTGCATCGTGTGTACATGCAGTGTGTGGAACAGAACAGTAATCCAACCGACCCCTTCGCCTTGATGAAGTCGGCTGGTCTTAAATGTGAAACTGAGGGCTTTCTTTTTGCTGCCCAAGACCAGTCACTTCCGACTCGCAGTCGCCTAAATGTGATTCTAAAAGAAAACATTTGCATGAAAGGTCGATTGTGCAATGAATTTACAGGGACTGTCCAACACATTGTCAGTAGATGCCCTTCCTTGGCACAAACAGCATATCTGAAAAGACATGACAGCATGGCTCGTTGCTTTTACTACCGTCTCTGCCATACCTCTGGCGTCATGGAAAATGCTGCATTCAAACTTCTGTGGAACAGGCCCATATAGAGCCTCAGAAGAATTCCAGCCAACAAACCTGATCTTGTCCTTTTTGATCGAGCCAATGAATTTATTTATATCATTGAATTTTCTGTCCCTTTTGACAGCAACGTGATTGGCAAGATACAGGAAAAGCATGCTAAATATGCAGACCTCGCATTTGAAATGTCTCGCTTGCATCCCGATCGTGAGTACGCTGTCGTCAGACTCACCATTGTTCTCGGTGTCCTTGTTTTGGTACCTCCTGATCTTTTGGCGCAGATCAGGTGAGTGCCCGGGTTCTCCACCGGGAGCACAGCCCTTCTGACACTCTGGGTAATGCAGAAGACTGCAGTGTTGGGGAGCCTACATATTCTCCAGAAAGTTCTTGGTTGGTTTGACTAGGCAGCGTTTCGAGGGAGAAGTCCCATTCGCTGCCTGGGCTGCGTGTAGAGGGGGCAAGGGTTCTGAGCTGATGATGAGCCTTACCAGCCTGACTGTGCCAGGAGAACCCGAACCGGCTCTGCTGCATACTATCTTTAATCTGTAAAGCATAATAATACATCGAACAATTCCAGTAGGTCCCCAGCCTTTTAGGCATGGAACCCTAAATATTTTACTGCATTCATTTCACCAGTTGTTTGCAACGATGTGAGGCGAATGGGATTACTTTGGCGATGTCTTCGCCACTTAATATACAGTTTCTGAAGCTACAAATGAAATTGACATTAATGCAGACTTTGAGGAACTTTTAAATGGAAGTATTTCAAGTATCAATATTAAATATTTTGACATTACTCTGCAAGGAAAACCATGTAGATACAGATTGAAATAGTTCTTCGGATGATTCACAAAACCTAGAATGGGGATTTGACCAAATGAATAGTTAAGCAGATGATATACTGATGCCTGCTTCTCAGCAGATGGAATAAGAAATTCACGGGATTCTTATCTCGGTGCAGAGATTCATGCACCAAAGTGGTCAGGATGTTAACTGAACCAACAATTTTGCTGTTAGGGGTTTGAGAACCACGCTTAAATGAAATCACTGGCACGTGCTGGTATTGACATGCATAGACGGCGAGCTAACGTCATCACACCACAAGAGGAGGATGCGTTGTGGGAGAGGGGGTTACTTGGGAATGACACTAATGTCAAATTGCTTGAAACTGTGTTTTAGCATTCTTTTCCCACAGAGGTTACTTGTCATATCTTCCTGCGAACCTCTGTTCTAATACAGCCATATTTCCCGGTTCTCGTAAAATCCCCCTATCGGCAAAAAACAACAACACGAATTATCGCCCTTCTTTCTATTCAATCAGAACACGTGTTACATCGACTTAGATCCAACATGTCTAATGCAATCACATGTGGGGCCACAAGTATCCCTCCTCTGCCGGGGACTTGAGTTGATGTGACTCGCAAGACATTTAATGGCTAGCTTGTCCGTTGTCAACGAGGGTGATGGAGACGCCATTGTGTTCTGTCTTGAAGAAACGTTTGCACATCGCGCAGGGGAAGAGGTTCTAGTTTTCCCGAAGCATACGGAAATTACCGAGGCCTTGCAAATAAACACTTTTGAAACAACGTCGCTGATTGCACAACTAAATCTGATTGCAACCAATCACGAATCCTGAACACTCGCACCATGAAAGGGCCGTATTAGAACAGAGGTTTGCAAGAAGATATGACTAGTAACCTCTGTGGGAAGAGAATGTGTTTCAGTTGAATGGGATAAACTTTTGTTTACAAGTTGGAGAGAATCATCGTGCTCTTAAGGCAGGTGATTTGTCAACCTTCTATGTTGTTACAACAAACAACAAACAACTTAATGTATTACTATACCGTGAGTGCTTTCAAAAACAATTTTTGGAGGGTTGAAACATAAAAGGTCGTCTGTTGAGGTCCACTTAGGTAGATGACAATGATGAGAACCCTGCCGGTTGTCCAGTGAGACTTCACCAAAAGTGAGTAAGTGAGTTTGGTTTTACGCCGCTTTTTAGAAATATTCCAGCAATATCACGGGGGCGCCAGAAAATGGCTACACACATTGTACCATACATGTGGAGAATCTAACCCGGGAATTTAACTACTGGGCTACGTCACCACCCCTTCACCAAAAGTACATTGAAGTGTAATTGTGTAATTACTCTCATTGTAATTACTTAAAATCTTGATGACTAAATTTGAAATTGATAATGCCTTTAAAACCTCAGCAACTGTTACACCGGCAGCTAGATCAGTACAACCTCACGTCTCCCACACGGCTGACCTCTAGACAGCCAATGTTCAGATGCTACAACTGTGCACCTCGTTATGGACCGCGACGGTGCTAGAGTGACATTTGACATGCAATAAATAGATGAACACGCTGTGAGTTATTGTCACAGTATTTCATTACTACTATTTGGATTCAGCGTCAGGAACTGGTCTCATATAGGACGCCTGTTTTTTTGTTTTTTTAAATAGTTCGCGAATACACGAAAAAAGCCTGCCAATATTGCAAACTAGGTCGCCAATGAACGAATCATACATGCTTCCAATTTAAACGGATTGGGGCCATTTTAGAATTAAGGATGACATTATTATTCTGCGGTTGAGTATTGTATGATTACAACTGAAGCGCACCGAATCAGCTAATTTCGAAAACAAGCAAGTGAAAGGAAGTTTATTGTAACCCCAGCTGTTGGTGTTTACAAAGATATATCTCATTAGTATTCTTTTCAAAGGTAATAGACACGCTTTCACGCCAGCTCAGTATACCATAGTCATAATCCATGGCCGACATTTAACGGTATGCAAATGTATAACTCATTCCCATGGACTGATGGTATTTTAGTAACTCATTCTGCACGTACCTGCCACTGCATTTCATCAACTTGGCTTACACAAGAGCGATAGGTAAGTGCTATCCTTAAGTTTCTTTTTTCGAATGGCAAAAAGAAAACAAATTATTTGCTGACACGTTTAACCTAAGGTTCGGGTAATTCGGTTTTCTGACATTGTTCAAAATTGTCATTTAGCAACATTGAGCTAAATGGCTTTCTTGGCCCGTTTTTTAGGTTTGATTGAAACATATTTTATTTAATTAAGAAACGGATTGGGCACAAGTTATCCAACTTAAATAAGCCCCCTCCACATAGTTACAAGTGTATATTACAAAAATGTTCAACAAGAGGCAGACAAAGGGTATAGATATGTATAGTACAGACAGAGTTATTTAAATCGTTTAGTGTTCGGGATGTAGATATGTATACTTTTAAAAACATTCTGATTTTCACTAAGCGAGAGACCTGCATTGCCATTTAAGATGAGATTAATATCAATACATGCTCTATTATTCACTATATTTTCTAAAGAGGTTAACATTTGTTCTCTTTGAATTATATATAATGGACATTCAAGAAAATAATGAAAAACATTTTTACAATTATGGCCACACTGACAAAGTGCATCATTTCTAACATTAATTCTGAATAAATCATAATTAAGTGTACTTGTCATATATCTTAATCTTGTATGCAAAACATTTAGTTTCCTTTTCCCATATGAGAAATATACGGGTGCACATTTTTGTTTCACATGAACTGCAGTTTTAAAAGACACAACAGATTTACAGTTTCTGATAGCTAAGGGGATGTTATTCCACAGTTTAATTGTTGATGGAAAAAAGGATAGAGTCGAATATCGTAGTCTTGTACAGGGTTGAGTGTAATGTCTGGAGTTTCTTAATTCATAATTTGTTCGACTACCTACTACAGGAGGGAGTAAATCATAAAGAAAACTTGGAGCAAGGCCTGTATGTATCTTATAAAATAACGATAATTTCACCCTTCTTCTCTCAGATAGTAAATCCCATCCCGTTTCAAAGTATAATGATCTAGAAGAAGCATATCTCTGCAGACCAGTAACTATACGAGCCGCTTCAAGTTGTAACTTTTCTAATCTATTAGATTCTTCAATAGAACACCCGTCCCATACTTCAGATGCGTACTCGAAATGTGGTCTTATGAATACAGTATATATGCTTGACAATGTTGTTCTATTCAGGAGAAACTTTAACTTTCGAAATCATTTTAGAAGTCTTTTTAACAATACTTTCAATATGATGGTGCCAACCCCCCATTACATGAAAATGTTAGTTCCAAATGTTTATGAAATTCAACTGGTTTTACATGACAATTGTCAAATTTCAAATTAATGTCTGTATGGCCATCTTTCGTCGTAAATAGCATAGCTTCCGTTTTGTCCAGATTATAAGAAATTAGCCAGTCCTTTGCCCAGTTACATAATATTTGTAGATTTTCATTCATTATTCTTTCCATCAACTATCAGTGACGTGTCGTCAGCGAAAAGCCGTGTTATACAATGTAGTTTATCTGCTATCTCATTTACATACACAATGAAAAGAAAGGGACCTAAAACTGATCCCTGTGGATCTCCTGCTTTTAAAACCAAAGGCTTAGATAACGAGCCATGAACAGAAACTGATTGATTGCGACCACTTACATAACTATCAAACCAATCAAGTAACTTTCCACTTACTCCGTACCTCTCCAATTTAAGCATAAGCCCTCTGTGCCAAACTCTATCAAAGGCCTTAGATACATCGCAAAAGACCATACAATAGTGTTCTTTGTTATCGAGTGATATACAGATTTGGTTATAAATTTCAACAAGTTGTTGTACAGTAGAGTGGCCTCTCCGGAATCCACATAGGTATTTATATAACAAATCATTTGACACGAAGTAATTGTAAATATGTTAAAATACAACTCTTTCAAACAGCTTCTCAACACAACTTATAAGTGAAATAGGGCGATAATTTGATACAATTGAGTGATCACCCTTCTTGAATAGGGGCATAACATTTGCATATTTCCATTGGCTAGGATATACTGATAAAGTAAGTGACATGTTAAATAATATGCACAGTACTGGGCTTATAGACTCGACCGTTTTTCTAAGTAACTGATGACTAATCTGGTCTGGTCCAGCAGCTTTCTTGAGAGGTAGACATTTAATTATGTCGGAGATCTCATTAACTTCTATTATAATGTTATCTATATAACGGCATCCCTGCGCCTGTCAAAATGTGGTATAGATTGGTTATCTGCACCAGTCAGATTAGCTACAGATTCGAAATGTTGATTTAACATATTGGCTTTATCTACATCTGAATAAGCTGATGGACTTTCCTCAATAACACTTCTTTTTAGAGCGGGAATAGTAGAAGCGGAACCTGACGTCTTGATCAAACTGCGTAATATTTTCCAATATGATGATTTAGTTTCTCCATAAAGTTCGAATAAAAACTCATCAAGATTAGAATAAAAATGTTCTTTTGCATAACATTTCATGTTATTAACTTTATTTCGTTGTTTTTGTACTTCAAAATATCAGACTCTTTCTGTGTTCTGATGGCTCTTTTCCGTAGTCGATGCCGCTTCCTACTTTCACGTCTAATATTTGAATCATACCATGGTTTGTCATTAGGTCTTATCATCACAATTCTAGAAGGAATACATTGTTTGGTATAATCATTAAAATGTTCATAAAATGTACAGCAAGTATCATCAACATTAGAACAGTCACTAAACAATGACAACCAATCAGTATTGCTAATAAGTGCGTTCAGCTTCTCATAGTCACCATCTTTGTAACACCAGACCTTTCTAGGATATGCAATCTTAGTTAACACATGCACATCTAGGCTGACAAACGTGCCTTTGTGATCACTTATAGTTCTGTCAAAATCGATAACACCACTTTCTACAACCTCAACATCATCACCATTCTCTTCCCACAGAGGTTACTCCTGTCATATCTTCCTACGTACGTAGGAAGATATGACAGGAGTAACCACTGTGGGAAGAGAATGCATCATCACTGACTATAATTGGATCTAGTAGTGTGCTGGTTGTCCTCGTCACCCTAGTAGGTTCTGTTATAACGTTACATAAGTTATTTCTGTTTAGGATATCTGTTAAATTAAGTTTAGATACAGAAAGTAGATTTTCATTCAAATCACCAACAATAGTAACTTTACTTGAAATATCTAAAGCACCTTCGATACTATTATCGAATCTTCCCCCAAAATTAGATGTATTACTTTCTGGTCTATAAACGGTACATAAGATGAGTGGTTTTTGTGGAAGCGATAATTTAACCTAAATGGACTCATCAAATATGTTTTCTAGATTGTAAATTCTATCAAAGCTTAGATTCTTAGGGATATACATCATTACACCACCCCCGAAAGAATTTCTGTCTCTTCGTATCGGGTCGTGAAATTTTCCCAAGCTAAAGTTTCATTATCAACACTTATATCTAGATGGGTCTCAGAGAAACATACTATGTCATATTCAGATAGAAATTCGGACAGATAAGATTGCTTATTACGTATACTTCGTGCATTCAAGTGAAAAATCGACAACATGTTGTCTTTCTGAACAATAGGACCTGGGTTAGGCTCTACGTCACCAGCAAGCTGAAGTAACAATAGAATAATCAAGGTTATGTTGAGATTTGTAACTTGTGATTGAAGCAGACACAGAAACGTAAGCGCACAGCAAGCTTTCAATTCTAACAATAGTAAATTGCACATAGCCTCTGCTTCAACACGTAGTAAACTGAAAAGTACATTTTTGTAGGATACTGATTTTGAAACATTTCTTGAGATTTCTAGAGCATTTGAGATGTCTGAACAACCCGATCGCCGCACGGTATTGCGTTACGTCATTACCCATATGGCTTGTTTACTTCGTGTTGATAGATGGTACATGTCCGGATACTAGATCGGGTTATTTGAAGGCATGTCAATGAATATAGTTGTACATGATGGCATGGCAATGCAGGATCTCTCAAAGGTTCTAAAGAAGATAGATGAACATAGAATATATACAGTGATTCAGTGATGGATACAGATGTACACGGAGATATAGTTTGTGGAATATAAAAACCAAAGGTGAGATAAAGAATAGTATATACAAGCAATAATGCAAACATAAACAAGTAGTGAGATAAACTATTGTGTGTTGATATACTAGATACAATTCATAAATAGAAATATTTTACATACTTACATACGTCTGAATTTCTACACACATACAATCCAAACATGAATGTGAGAACACAAGATATTCGCTAGTGTCGCCTGAACTTGTCCAGGTCCGACTCACGCTGAATCACACGAATAGCTCCTTCACACTGTTCACAGATATACACTCTCCCATCATATGTCCAGGTGGAATATATCTTCTGATCCTTCCTCAGGTCTCTGGCCAACTTGAACAAGTGATTCCTGTGCTTAGTCAGATCCTTCGTTGATATAGATACCGTCTCGTTTACCTTTGAGTTTGGACTTGTTCTTGATCACCTTGTTGCGGTCCCAGTACCTCACAAACTTCACCACTACACTCCTGTTCTGACCTCGCTGTCTCTTCCCCACTCTATGGCATCTGTCGATGTCTGATGGTGAGATATCCGGGTTTATTACCCACGTGGTCAACGTATGGGTAGTTGCATACTAATCTCGTACGTCACACGAGTGTCGTATCGCGTTGACCTACGTCGTAACGACTTGACCTGAGATTCTAACGATTTGATTGGATAACCGATGACCTCTCAATTAGGTCACATTCTGACGTAACTATTTTTTCATTCATAACAAACACGTGAATCCATTCATTCTACAACTTAAATGCATTGTGGGAATGTAAACATCGCGAACGTTGCCGTGTCGCTGTTTAATTGTGAGTCGAACTGAGACATTATACCCGTCGAAAAACGTAAACGCAATGTTTCCACCAGTGATGTTAGCCGAATGCAGCAACTGCAAACCAAGAAACGGGGTGCTACGGAGTAGTTTACTGTAGGAGGCTGTACGAGGCGATGACAACTGACATGCATCGTGACGTCGGTTACCAAGGTAGTGACGTCATTACAGTGACATCATGCAAATATTGTACTACAGTACAAAACTCTTCCGCAACCTCTTTATGAAACCGGTTTCGGTTTGAAACCAAAATATTAACCAAAATACGCTATTTTGTCAATTTAATGCTTGTAAGACGTGGGTAATAAATAAAATACCACACTCGGTCTCATTACATACGAATTATACGAAACTCGTGACCTTCCTATGTTATCTGACCTCGCTTTCGCTCGACCATAGGAAGGACACTCGTTTCGTATAATTCGTATGTAATGAGACCGAGTGTAGTATTCTCCATGTACATGTACATCCTTCAGCACATCTAGTACAACCTGGTCAATGTCCTCTTCCTCCCGTCCCCAGTCAGACTCCTTGAGTCCTGCGATCCTCCGACTATACTGCTCTAACTCGTCGGTCTTGAGCTGCAGTGCGTCTCTCAACTCCTGTATCTCCTGCTTGAGGGGGGCTACAACATCCTGAATGATGTCCTTCAGCGCTTCCTTTGCAACACTCACAAACGACTCCCTGATTTTCTGCTGTAGAGCTGGTAACATGAGGGCACTACTCAGCTTCGTCGTGATCACATCCATTGAGGCCTCGTTGATGAAGTTAAATAGCGTAGACGGGTAGGAGTGATCTTGGTTCTGGACGCCTTGACCTGTCCCGCTCTGTTGTTGTGTGGGGGTCGCCATCTTGGCTTGCGTTGTCGATATTGGCGTACAGCAGGATCCAAAGGTAAATACTTCAGGTAAATCCAACTGCAGTGTCGACTGGACTAGCGGCTTCAGTGTTTTCGATGGTAGAGGATCTAGTGGAGAACCTGAGGGCTTCCTCTTCTCACTGCTACTCCTCTGTGGCTCGGTCTGGTTCTTGGTGTTGGCGCTCTTTCTTCCTCGTCTCTCTCGTGAAGACATTTCAGTAGATTTCTGTAGAAAGTGCCTCACACAGTTCTTTACACACTCACAAATGCTTATGTGATCTTTCTGGTAGTCACAAGTCACTCACAGTTCACATCAGACTCACTATATGATCAATTACAACACACAACCGGAGAGCGATCTCACACACGTCCTACCCCTGTCGCCTATTGCAATAGAAAGTATATACTTTGATATTCTTTTATAATATGCATTCCTTTGATAAGAGATCATTTATCAATTTTACGAAGATTTCTACATCCATGTAATATAAGACATGTAGAAAATAAATGTTAAACTTAACTAGAAAATAACGAAGTACAATGTCTGAAGCCCATTTCTGGTGTTCCCTGCCGTGATATTGCTGGAATATTGCTAAAAGCGGCGTAAAACCTAGACTGTCGTACAGACCCTCAAGTAAATATATCCAAGAAAGCCCACGCAAGTCTAGAAAATGTGGCAAGTCTAGATTTCCTCAGCTTCTGAAAATGAAGAAAGTCTCAGGGCTCCTTTTCATTTTATTTTATTTTTTTACTATGAACTTTTTTTCAGTAAAATATGTTCATTTCAGAGACTTGTTGTTAGTCTACGTAAAACCTTACTCACTCACTAGAGTTGTTTCATGAGACATTTAGCCAGTACTTTCATAACCCGCGAAATTTTCTTTTTGAGACTACAGAAAGTTTTTATGCTTAGCACGTTGTGCTTTTCTGTATGCCTTGCGTAATTTAAATGCTTGGCAAAATCCACACGAACCCGTTGTCGCTATGTAGGTTAAACATAGACTATGTCGCTATGTAGGTTAACATAGACCATAGACAACATCCAGCAACATCACGGCGGGGATACCAGAAATGGGCTTCGCACATTGTACCCATGTGGGTATTCGAACCCGGGTCTTCGGCGTGACGAGCCAACGATTTAACCACTAGGCTACCCCACCGCCCCCATAGACCATAGATCTACACACGTCATATATAAACATTGTTTTTATATATATGACGTGTGTGTAGATCTATGGTATATGTTTAACCTACATAGCGAAAACGGGTTCCTGTGGCAAAATCTACTCGTTAAACAGATACGAGTTTCAATTAGGGTGTCCATATGCAATTCGCCTGTCGAATGCGTTCGCCTGCATCTTTGACTCTTTCTTCTATGTAAATTAGATTTAGATGAAACAGATTGTACGAGAGTAATTCGACAAATGCTCACCACTGGCAATGAAATAAGAGCCTTATCATCACATATAATGAATTACGCATAATATGATATATTTTTGTTGGACATCCTGACGTCTTTGCTGACGTCGGAGGAAGAAGACTCGCACATTGGAACGTATCTCACCTAATTTGTATCCATTTGGCCCTTCACCACGCAACACTGACTGACTGAGTTTGGTTTTACGCCGCTTTTAGCAATATTCCAGCAACATCACGGCGGGGGACACCAGAAATGGGCTTCACACATTGTGCCCATGTGGGGATTCAAACCCGGGTCTTCGGGCGACGAGCCAACGCTTTGACCTTTAGGCTACCCCACCGCCCCTCACCACGCAACAGAAAAAGATACTTCGAGCAGATAAACGCATAGTTTGGACTCAACCGGACAAGCAAGGCACCGGGTTTCCATAAATTCAAAATTCAAATATAGTGTCTATATTGGCATATATTTTATCACTATTATGTGGTTGGTTCTCTTCTCGTCTCAAAATTCAGGAAAGGTTGTGAAAAAAGTTGTCTTTGCTTGGAATTATCATACCAACAGTGCGCCAAGCACCCTATACATGAAACTGTATACGCATGACTCTTTCCGTGACCTCTGGGGTTCAAATCAAATTCCATTTTGCATTTTCCCAAAAAAGGAATAATAATAATAGAAGGATAAGACAAATTCGTTACAAATGTATCAATATATTGTAAAACATACGAACCAGCAGCATAGCGCGCATCGAACATAAAGGCTACATTAACCGTGAAGATCCGGGTTAGAATTGGTTTTCAGCAACCCATGCTTGTCGTAAACGACAACTAAAGGCATCGGGTGGTCAGGCTCGCTGACTTGGTTGAGTGAGTGAGTGAGTGAGTGAGTTTAGTTTAGTTTTACGCCGCACTCAGCAATATTCCATCTATATAGCGGCGGCCTGTACATTATCGAGTCTGGATCAGACAATCCAGTGATCAACAGCATGAGCATCGATCTGCGCAATTGGGAACCGATGACATGTGTCAACCAAGTCAGCGAGCCTGACCACCCGATCCCGTTAGTCGCCTCTTACGACAACCATGGGTAACTGAAGATCAATATTCTAACCAGGACCTTCACGGGTCCTGACTTGGTTGACATAAGTCATCGGTTCCCAGTTGCGCAGATCGATGCTCATGCTGTTGATCACTGGATTGTCTGGTCTAGATTCGATCATTTACAGACCGCCGCCATACAGCTGGAATATTGCTGAGTGCGGCGTTAAACAACCAACCAACATAACATCTACTGCACGCCTGTCAGGTGTGGGGTGGTGGTAGCCAAGTGGTCACCATCACCAACTTCTGTACATAGTAATATTCAGTGTGATGCTAATGTATCATTTGGAAATATACTCCACGTCTACCATCAAAGTTTTGTTTTATCCTGCGGCCTTGAGAGCGGTAACTTTCATCAAACAACATTTGGGCAGGAGTCACATGACACTGTTTGAGAAGCACGGACAGAACATGCTTCTTGTACCATCTGAAAGTTGTGAAACGTGGACACCAGAGGGTGTCATCCCTCTTGTCATACAGGTGAGGTGAAATTGGGTTTAACGTCGTGCTTGAGAATATTTCGCTCATATGACGACGTGCATGCGTGTGTATGTGTATTTGCGGCTGCTTGTACTAGCCCAGACTTAAGCTGGTTTTATAGTGCTAGCCCACTGAGATACCATGATGCAGTGAAGCATGAATACCCCACTCAGACACATTATACTGACTCCGAGCCGACCAGTCCTTGTTGTACCCATTAATGCCGAGCGCCAGGCAGGGACCAACAAGTACCATATTTTAACGTCTTTTGGTATGACGCGGTCGGGGATCGAACCCGCGACCTTCCGCTCTCCGGGCGGACGCTCTAACCACTACACCACGGAGGCGGTCCTTGTAACACAGGGGGCGGTGATGTGATGTGATGTGAAATTGGGTTTTACGTCGTGCTTGAGAATATTTCGCTCATATGACGACTTGCATGTATGTGTATGTGTATTTGCGGCTGCTTGTACTAGCCCAGACTTAAGCTGGTTTTATAGTGCTAGCCCACTGAGATACCATGCCGCAGTGAAGCATGAATACCCCACTCAGACACATTATACTGACTCCGAGCCGACCAGTCCTTGTTGTACCCATTAATGCCGAGCGCCAGGCAGGGACCAACAAGTACCATATTTTAACGTCTTTTGGTATGACGTGGTCGGGGATCGAACCCGCGACCTTCCGCTCTCCGGGCGGACGCTCTAACCACTACACCACGGAGGCGGTCCTTGTAACACAGGGGGCGGTGGGGTAGCCTAGTGGTTAAAGCGTTCGCTCCTCACGCCAAAGACCAGGGTTTGATTCAACACATGGGTTCAATGTGTAAAGCCCATGTCTGATGAGATCCGCCATGATATTGCGGGAATATTGCCAAAAGCGGCGTAAAACTAAACTCACTCACTCACACTCCCCGCTGATGACGGCTTTTCTATGCTTTCTGATGAATATTGTTTTCCTGATCTGATGGAGCCCTATAATCAAAATAAAAAGTTGATCACATTAAATGAAACATGAAAATAACCACAGTAAGTACGAAGGCTATAAGAGAATCCCCAATTGCCTTTTCTATAGTTTATTTTTATCGAGAGTATCACGTGATGGTCATGTGACTTTTTGACAGCCGATATCAACACCAAGCAGACGACCTACCACACATGTTGACAGCACCTAAACTTGTTTAACACCAACTTTTCGTTGTGGTGAGTTTTGTCTTCGTTATCTTTGTTTAAAATGTATATATTTTTCAAATTTGAACGTACGTTTTCACGCTTGATTCTGAGCAGCATCACTGAAACAGTATCGTGCTTGTTGACAAACGAACTGCCGGTAACATCACATCTCGCAAAATGTCAGGAATACACGCCGTTCAAAATGGCCGAAAGGAAAAAAATGACGAGCGAGAAAATGTAACGGTACGATTCAAATCTAAATCCATGTCTAATTTTAAGCATATTTTACGGAAGCGTCCTAGTGCCACAGTCAGAATTTTTTTTATCTCCTAATTAGGTGATACTATCTCCTAATTAGGACTTAAGGATCTTATAAATATGTTTGAAAACGTCCTAATTAGGACTTAGCTATCTCCTAATTAGGTGATACTATCTCCTAATTAGGACATAGCTATCTCCTAATTAGGACATAGCTATCTCCTAATTAGGTGATACTATCTCCTAATTAGGACTTAATATCTCCTAATTAGGTTATATCTCCTAATTAGGACTTAATATCTCCTAATTAGGACTTAGCTATCTCCTAATTAGGTGATACTCTCCTAATTAGGACTAATTAGGGGACTTAATATCTCCTAATTAGGACTTAGCTATCTCCTTAGGTGATACCATCTCCTAATTAGGAGATACTATCTCCTAATTAGGACTTAATATCTCCTAATTAGGACTTAGCTATCTCCTAATTAGGTGATACCATCTCCTAATTAGGACATAGCTATCTCCTAATTAGGAGATACTATCTCCTAATTAGGACTTAGTATCTCCTAATTAGGACTTAATATCTCCTAATTAGGACTTAAGGATCTTATAAATATGTTTGAAAACGTCAACCAGTAGTCATTCACTTCTTCTGTTTGGGTTTAGCATCTTGGATGAAGTCATGGATGAAAGCATATGCATTTGTTTCATGTTGGGCATGCAGTATTCAGAAATTGTGTCTTGTTTGGCCCATGTAAATGACATCATTATCAGCATGAAAAGGAAATCAAAACTACTGAATCTGTTTAGGCGAAGACATAATAGTGATATTGCAGAAGTTGCTATGTTCGTAGTGAAAGTGAGTGAGTGAGTATGGTTTTACGCCGCTTTTAGCAATATTCCAGCAATATCATGGCGAGGGACCGTAGTGAAAGAGGCAGAAGAATCAGGACAAATGTGTGCTTACAAGCTTATACAAGAGGGATTCATTATCAGTCAAGACATGGTGCTTCTTTTGCTGCATTTAGTAGTGGCAGAAATGAGAGTGCAAGAACACCCAACAGCATGTACTTCCATAGAGATCGGGTAGCCTACCTGAATGTGAGAGGCTTCCACACTGATGACGTCACTAGGGGGAATCCCCCTTGTTTCCTCTATAGCATGGCCGACGCCATGTTGAAAAAAACTGAAGTCGTCCGTTTGTGTAATGACACATGCCTGCACAAATGAAAATTTATAGAGCGAAATAAACAATGACAACATACAACTTCTATACACAATATTTAATATCCCCGTGCATGCAGAATGGACATGGGTAGGTGAGCCTCCCCAAGCCACCCTTACAATCTATATACAGATGTCTCTTGAAATATACAAATACACTTTACACATCTCTCTACCATGTGGTGGTGTCTGGTGGTATGTGGTGGTGATTGTGGTGTGTTTTGGTATGTGGTGGTGGGTGATGGTGATGTTGGTGATGGTGGTGTGTGGTGTGTGGTGGTGTGGGTGGTGGATGGTGGTGTGGTGGTATGTGGTGGTGATGGGTGGTGGGTGGTGTGGTGGTGTGTGGTGGTGATGGTGGTGGTGTGTGGTGGTGGTGGGTGGGTGGTGGTGGTATGGTGGTGGTGGTGGTGGGTGGTGGTGGTGATGGTGGTGTGTTTTGGTATGTGGTGGTGGGTGGTGGTGGGTGATGGTGATGTTGGTGATGGTGGTATGTGGTGGTGTGTTGTGGTATGTATTTGTGTGTGTGGTGGTAGTGGTGGTGGTGCTGTGTCTGCGTCGTCGTCAGCGTCAGTGGAACCACATTTTGGCATTCATCAGAATGTTTGACTCTCATGTGTCTCTTCAAAGCATAGGGGCTGTGGGGTAGCCTAGTGGTTAAAGCGTTGGCTCGTCACTCCAAAGACCCGGGTTCGAATCCCCACATGGGTACAATGTGTGAAGCCCATTTCTGGTGTCCCCCGCCATGATATTGCTGGAATATTGCTAAAAGCAGCGTAAACCAAACTCAGTCACTCAGTCAGTCTTCCACACAAAGAACAGATATCCATCTTGATGTTTCTCCTCAAAAGGTCAGTGACAGAACAACAAGGTTCTGGGCTATTCATACCTCCCTTCATTGGCACTTCTCTGATTCTCCAATGACCATAGGCCAGACTGGTTACACCATATTCGGGAAGATATCGCTTATCATTGAAGGGAGACGACCAAATATCAGTGCATAAAATGGGGTAATATGGGAAATGCTAATGGAACTACTATTAAATTAATTGTTGTGATTGCACGTGTAAAAATGACCGTAAAACTTAGTGATAACGTTTTGTTTGTTTGTTTTATAAACATGGTTTACAATATAGTTGTGCAAGACGATTTGAAAGGTAGGCCTACTAACCCACTGACCTAGTTATACTACACTACTCTTGACTTCAATTTGCACCCATGCATTTTCTCCTGTATTTGGGGTTGGGTTTTTTCCATTATCGTGTTCGCGGTAGGTTTTGTACTAGTGCGTGCAGAAATAAAATGATAAATATGTAGTCCAAATCTTTTGCGTGTGAAATTTCATTACAATAACATCATTATCATAACAAGAAATTATATGTACAAGCTTTAACCTGTTAACATACGTTGCAGTGTCTGAATATAATGAACGATTATGATGTGTGTAGTATTTGCCACCCTGAAGCGCAGGAACGCCATTAATGTCTTGTAGTTTCTTATGAATGGACAACTTTCTCTCCGGCATTTCCTCCTTGGCCATGCCATAGACTGTGGGCAACATCACTGTTTTGGACGTGTTTTTGCAATGTTGTTGATATTGTTTCTGAAATGATTGCAATTTTGTGGTCCACCAACACACTATGCCTAACAAGAGTATTTCGCTGATATGTCCTACACCTTCTTGTAAAGGTATTAGTGGCTGTACCCTCACAGGGGGTTTGAAGTATTGTCCTTCTCTGGGGGAACGTAAGTCCCAATGCATTCACGGTAAATTTGTACTTACCATATTTTTATACCCCCGCTACGAAGTAACGGGGGTATATAGCGTTCATTATGTCCGTCCGTCCGTCCCGAAACTTTGTCCGGAGCATATCTCTTAAAGTTTACATGCTAGGTTCACCAAACTTAATACACAAGTTAATCATGACCCACAGATATGCCATGTGCTAAAAATAACAATCTTCATCTACGTCCACTTCATTGTGTGCAACAAGTTCAATTGTATGTCAGGTTTCCACGGAAAACACCCAAAAATAATGTTTCCATAAATTATTACTGTAATCAGTACATGGCAAAACTATTATCTAACATGTATATAAAGTTTAGTAGAGTCAAGGAGAAAGTCTTGTGAGCTGCTGATCCTTGTCACATTATATATATCAATATCAGTCATTTCCATGTCCCAAAGTGGGAAGCGGGGGTATGTGAGCTGTGCTCACTTCTACACTTGTTTCAAATGTGGTATTTGTGTTATTTTAAATGATGTCTAAATATTCCTACAATCGCCAGCGGCAGAAGGGATGGTGTAACTTCAACTAGGGTCCATGTAGGTAGCAAATGTACTGTAAGTCCTTAGTATGGTCCCATGGTCCTTTGTATGGTGACCTTGAAATATTGCCGAGCTGACGTTAAAGTTTAACTCTCTCACTCACTAGTATGTTGACCTACCTTCAGTTTCTGGTGATGTCTGGCCCGTTCTTATATATTGTATTGTTCATAAAATTTGTTTAATTTTAAAGGTACATGCTAGTTTAAATTCTCTATCTGTGATGATCTAGTTATTTTACTGTCCCTCGTCGACAGATTTCTTTTATTATTTCAATTGCAATTAATATGATTATGAATTTGTAATTTGTTAAAGTCACAATATGGCTGAAATATTGACGATGTGACTATAAATCTTAACTCACTGACTCACTCCTCTGAAGGAAAACATGACAATCCCGTCAGTTGACGATGTTTGTCGCAACCACAGAAATTCATTTGACCATTTGGGCAAAAAAAGTCAGGTTATTTTCGAGACTTTTTAATTTCTGAACAACTTGATGAAGTTTTAGGCCCACTAATATAGCGTCCGTGAGTGCGTCACTCGATTTATCATTTATCCTGTCCGCACTGAGAGATGTGCTTTTCTTAGTGCATGTATCAGCATCAGATCTACTAGTCGAGACAAACCGTAACACGCACGCACAATATTTTTGCGTGTTTTTATGATTTTTTTTGCGTGAAAAACGGAGGTTTCAGCGTTAACGCGGACACTGAATATCTTGCTACTATCTTACCTCCAGAAAATGAGCGTAGTTCGGATCGTTGACGATGGTGGAGACGGGGCGTCGTTCCTGGAGGTAGACGGAGAGGTGCTTCCCAATGGCGACATCAACGCCTTTCGTAACCTCACTGGTGTCAACGTCCGCAGCGACGACATCATGGTATCAGCGTACCCAAAGTCAGGTGAGTAACACAGGGGCTTACCCTGGAGCTGGAAGGGTGTACACGTCCTCAAGGAACCGCCCTTGACCACTATACATAGATAGCACTACAATTGGTCAATACAATGTTTGTGGACGACAAAAAGTATTTCTACAAGATGATTTTCTGTGCGTGCGTGCGTGCGTGCGTGCGTGTGTGTGTCTGATCGCTCTCAAGTGTAGAAGAAGAAGTTAATTGTATTTTAGGACTCCGGTTTACATAGAGAGTAAACAAAGTATACAGTAACTTACACTAATTGATGTTACATGCAGTATTACATCAATTTGGAAAAACAATATTTCTCAAAACATTACTTCTTAAAGTTGTTGCATGCTTTAAAAAAGTGACAGGTGTAAAAAAACGGAATATATGTTTCACATCCAACATGCGCTCGCTTTTGCTTCAATTGTATCTCAAAGTCTTGCTGCATTTTCTCTGAAACAAGGGAGATAGCTGAGATCACTTGCTTGATAACCATATCAATATCTTTACTATAACATGCTAACATAGAAGATAGAATTAGCTGCCTTGTTCTTCACACCAACTTTTATTGCGATTAATAGAATAACCTTCTTGTGGACGTCAGTCTATATACAATCCAATGCCTTTTGAATAGATACCCTCTTCCTCTGTACTTGTATTTAGGTGAGCGCTACGGATTGCAGTATGTATAATTATACACAATTACTGAAATAACAGCTAGACTATTCCGTACACGTGAACGTCACATGATGAATATTCTAAACCAATTCATGTGGTGCATACCAACATAAAAGTCAACTTCAAAACAAATAAGCCTCACATTTTGTAGCATACATTAACCACACGGCTACTAGACTCTGTCAAATGTGTAGACACATTAATGTGTGGATAATATTACGGTTCTGTTAGTAATAGCAGAGATACCGATATGGTCTCTGGTAATAGATTGCTTCTACATAGGTAGATATATTCTTTTATCAACTGAGAATGTTTGTATTTTTATCCAGCATAACTGACAGGTCTTAATAATAAGACCTTAATAATAAAACGTCTTAAACGTCAATGCGAGAGCACAACCAATGCCGATTATCTGTCCAGTTTCCATTTGGGCTTTAAAATTTAGGCATGGAAACCCCCTGATTTGGTTGGTGTCAGACCACAAGAATGCCACACACACACGGTGACCCTAAAGGTGACTCTTGCTTCTGTGTTTCGGGTGTTTTGAGTTTGAAATGGTTTCATTATACATCAGTTATTATACTATCTGAAAATAATGAGTACAATGCTTGTTTGCATTATACAATGCTTCACATGTGTGATCAATAACTGCAGCACAGCGTCTTGCAATATTGATGAAGGCTGACACCTGAACCACACTGAGAAAGGCATGGCGCAATAAATCGGCTGTGTTCGGCCTTGGTGTGACATTATTCAGTCTCATTTCATCCCCATTTGTGGCCTAACTCTGAGAAAGGCCTGGCCACTGCATAATGTCTGACACCGTTGTGCTATAGGAAGTCCAGTTTAGTTCTGGCAGTATGGACCTGGGCGTTATCATGCTGGAAAATGTTGTTCCGGTGACGTGCGCATTGTGGTATGACGTGGGGTCTGAGAGCTTGGTGGATGTAGTGCACCGCTGTGATGCCGCCTCCTCTCCCTGGACCAAGGTTCCGGAACACCACAGGACCCACTCCCTGGTTCAGGCCTATTCCACCCCATGCCATGATGCTTGCACCTCCCCATGAGTCTCTTTCCATGACACATTGGTTTGAGTAACGCTCGCCGCGTCGTCGCCATATTCTTGTTCTGCCATCTGTAGTTGATACGCAGTACCGACTCTCATCTGTGAACAGAACAGTTCTCCATTGCCTCTATCGCCAGTTTTGGTGTTGTAGGGCATACTGTAGACGTTCACGCCGATGACGAGAGGTGAGGATAGGTCCACGGTAAGGTGTACGGCAATGGAGGTTCCCGCTGTTAAGACGTCGGCGTACTGTATCAGTACTGATTGGTCTTCAAACTGTCTGGCGTGCTGTTTCGGATGCCTGCATGAAGGGATGCTGTACATGCTGTCGCACAACATGGCGGTGTAATTGTCGTCTTGTGGTCACCCTTGGTCTGCCAGTAGGGGGGCGATCATTTGTGGTGTTGGTGGCCCGGAAACGTTGCTGCAGCCTGTAGATGGCCCGAACGTTGACCTGGAAGTGATTGGCAATGGCTTGTGCAGTGTGGCCAGCTTCAAGTCTTCCTAGCGCCTCATCAAACAGGGGCAGTCTGTGACGTCTCAGTTAACGTCATGCTGCCTAAACCTCGCCATAAAATTTAGAAATACGATTTTGTTAAAGTTTAAAATTCAAATTCATTTGTAAATACCATTACCATACCATCCGTTTCTGCGAAGGAAAATTCCAAACTGACGTTTCTTTTGCTGCTTAGTATATATGTCGAAATGACACCTTATTACTAATGTCGAGATGACCCTAGTCTGTCATGCTGACCCCGAAACAAATATATCTAAGACTGCCCATGCAATGGTAGACTCGTCCAATGAGGTGAGTGTGAGTGAGTTTAGTTTTACGCCGCTTTTTGCACTAATCCAGCAATATCATGGCGGGGGACACCAGAAATAGGCTTCACATTGTACCCATGTGGAGAATCGAACCCTGGTCTTCGGCGTGACAAGCGAACGCTTTAACCACCAGGCTACCCTACCACACCTCCTCCAATGAGGCAAATCCCAGCCCCGAAGAGAAAAATGATATTGACCCATCAACGACTTTGGGGATAGGGTAACTAATGAGACCATGTTGCAATCTCACTGCCCAGGATCCCATTGGGTGATGGAGGTAATCCACTTCCTGTTAGCCGGAAGTCTAGACGTCGATGAACTCCAAAAGATGGTCACCATGATGGACAGTTCGCCCGAAACATCATACAGAGACCTTCCTTCTCCCAGAATCCTAAACACACACCTGCGCCTTGAACAACTTCCGGCGGATGTGTTAAAGAAAAAGGTGAAGCTGATCTGTGTGCTCCGGAATCCCATGGACGTCGCGGTGTCGTACTACAACTTCTTGCGCGTCCTCACCTTCACCGACTACAACGGCAAATGGAACAACTTCTGTCGGCCATATTTCAACGGGAAATGTATGTATAGTCGTAATAAATTATTGCCTTCACAGGTAGCACGGCTGGCATAGTTCACTGAACAGAGTTGCGTCCCTTGGAAATAATTCACCAAAGTGTTTACTTAGGAAATCTAAACTTGCTTTTGGATGTTCTTCCTTGTATCTTGCAATCTCTCTCTTTTCGAATGCGGTAGTCTCATTTCGTTTTCTTTTAGCAGGTTGACTCGCCATGTTTGCGGACAGGTGTCAATCAAACTGTAAATGAACAGCTTCAGTCGGGAGCTTTTATGTGTAATTAAAACAACAACCGTTAACTGACATTTCTCAAAAGTTAACAAGAGTTCATCTTGTCAACTCCATGACACCGAGTGTATATTGTTTGAGGCCAGTTAAGTAAACATCGCCGGGAAGTGTTGTTACAGTTCGTGAACACGACTTAACAGCGTCCGGACTGTGAAGCAATTTCCTGTTTATTTTACTGATTGGTGACAGCTACTTACCGTCCGGTTCCGGAAACCGAATTTCCGGATTATCGAGGCAAATTATATAGGCATAGATTGGTAACAAGCTGAAATCGTCCGGGAGGCGAGACTTCCGGATTATCGGAGTCCGGACTAACGGGGCTTCACTGTACAAGGAACCTATGATTCATGGTAACAATTTTGATTTCCCGATTACGTTTTCACGTTTGTCAGGACATCCATCCTTATCCATGGATATAGACCTGAAGTGTGCTTCTCACTATAGCCTGTTTGCAGTGAAAACGTACCGATGAATTTCACTTTAAACAAAAAAGTAAATCAAATTAAGTGAAATTAAGATTGCGAATCCTCATAATTTTACCTTGCCAAATGAACATTTAAATCTCAGAATTCTATTGAACTTAGGATAAAAGTTGTTTAACAAAGGATCATAGATTCAAATCGCTATTATTGGTTTGTATTACAAGGGGGTAAGCGCAGTAGATGGAACAGTGAAACAAATGCTAAACCAACACTACTTGTTCTCGGTGTTTCATTTAAAGTGCACACCCCCTTGTAATACAAACCAATAATAGCGATTTGAAACTATGATCGTTTGTTAAGCAACTTTTATCCTAAGTTGAATAAAATTCTGAGATTTGAATGTTCAATTGGCAAGGTAAAATTATGAGGATTCGCAATCTTAATTTTACTTTATTTGATTTACCTTGTCGTTTAGAGTGACATACATCGGTACGTTTTCACTGCAAACAGACTATATATATTAAGCATCTCTTCTTTTCCCGGAATAACCGCATTTGAAGTTTTTGTTTGCTGTCAGGTTTTACTTTTTGTAATTATTTTTTCCTAACTCTATATGAACATCAACATTCAAATGATATATGAGAGCTTGAAATCAATTGAAAAATATCGCCCAAAATCAATTTTAAAGTGCAAATGTTTTCCCGAGCAAAATTGGAACCGCATCATTCAGGATATTGAGCGGACGCTCTACCACAAGGCCACCGAGCTGACGAAACGTTGGGGTTGAATTATCTATAGTTACTGTAATTAAATTGATTTTACTTGCGCTTCAGTTATTGTTATGTGGCTTCATTAAATGATCATCTACATTATAATTATCCATCATTGACGGTTTATATGTTAGGGAAAACACTTCCCCTCAGTTTTGGTAGAGAAATGTAAAACCTTGGGAGGCGAAATTGGGACAAATCTGAGATTGATAATCTCTACCATGATGAATGTATAGTTATAATATGGTCGTCAGATTCAGTGACTTGGTTCATTGTCTGTAGTTATAAGATAAATCACTGGATTGTCTGGTCCCATTTATAATTTAATGGCTGCCTTCTTATAGCTGGAATATAGTTCCATGTGGTGTTTGAAAGGAAGCAAACATATGTTTTCATATGTGTTATAGTTTGACTAAAATACACCTGTGAAGATATTCAGATGAAGAATAACATAATTTGATAATCATAGCAAGTTTGTATTATTTCAGTTTGTTATGGGTCCTGGTTTGACCACACCCGGCACTGGGAGGAGGTCAAGAAGGACAACCCTGACCACCCAATTCTTACCTTATTCTACGAGGACTTTAAAGAGGTACCACAGACAAATAGTTTTCTCTACCGATGGGAAGGGATGCAAACAATAACATTTCACTTCATAAACTTTGTGCATAGAACAAGAAACAGCCTTAAGCATTAAACTACAAACCTCCAGTATTCTGGTAAATCCTACCTCACACTTACCCCCTCACAGTCCAACTCCACACCCTTTCACAAATCGTGTACATCTGTACCTGTTCTAAGCTGGCCTCTAGTAATGAAAACGACACTTCTTGTTCTGTAGAATCCCGTGAGAGAGGCAAAAAAACTGCGGAATTTCCTTGGTGTGGACAAATCTGATGGGTTCGTGAAGCAGGTGTGCGAGCATTGTGACTTCCAGTCAATGCAAAAACGAAAGGGAACAACGAAAATGGGCAAATACGCCTTCCGGAAAGGTCAGTTGCTGTTTTAACTTCACATGAACATTGTATCGTGCCCGAAGGAGTGTGTGAGTGAGTTTGATTTTTCGCAATATTTTAGCAATATTGCAGCAATATCACGGCGGGAGACGCCAGGCTTCACACAATGTAACGAAGTGGGGAATCGAACCTGGGTCTTTGGCTACCCCACCACCCCCATGCGTGAAAGAAAAATGATGGATGGTCGATGGCCAAAGGTTGAGGATCTACACTATGTATGACCAGTTAGATTACAGGTTACAGAGGACTCCCGGGTCCTCTCTTGTTCTCAATATGTTATAAAACGTATTCAACCTTACACCGAAATGTTCACCTTTTCCCGCTTTCAGACATTGCATAATTTTACATGGTTGGGTTGTTGTTTAACGCTGCACTCAGCAATATTCCAGCTATATGGCGGCGGTCTGTAAATAATCGAGTGATCAACACTGACATGTGTCAACCAAGTCAGCGAGCCTGAACACCCGATCCCGTTACGACAAGCATGGGTTACGGAAGACCAATTCTAACCCAGACCTTCACGGTTGGCATGCGGGGAACATTACATGAATGTTGAACACATTGAATAACAATTATGGAACAAATTAACTCCGGAGCAGTTCTTCATTTTGACTTGTA
Organism: Haliotis rubra; assembly: GCF_003918875.1. Taxonomy (NCBI): domain Eukaryota; kingdom Metazoa; phylum Mollusca; class Gastropoda; order Lepetellida; family Haliotidae; genus Haliotis; species Haliotis rubra. The sequence goes on from NW_025766115.1 coordinate 817,745, forward strand.
ACATATGATCTCGTATTATCTCAAGACAATTGTCTTTCCGTTGCATGTGTCAGAATATTCATCATTTTCAGATGAGCTATTGTGGCGTGGCACTATTGTCTGCATATTTTCAGGTGAAGTTGGCGACTGGAAGAACTGGTTCACTGTGGCACAGAAAGAATGGTTTGATGAGCTGTACCAGGACAAGATAGCGGAACTCCCCATAAAATTCAGATACACACTAGATGACTGAAGTATCGGTCAACAGATTCATTTTAGTTTAGGCTTGTTTGGGTCTTTGGGCTACTGATTTGTTTATGAATGATTTTGAATTCAAATCTAACATTAATTTGAATAATTACTGCACAAAACGTTTTGAATTGATGTATGTTTGTGGGAAATAACAGACATTATTAATACGACTCACCTGGGATAGATAGGAAGCCTGTTTCCAATTGTGTCTACCATCATTATCAAAATCGATGACTAAACTGAAGGCAGTTTAGTTGGCACTAAACAAAAACTCTTCAGTCCAGTTCAGTTCTTTCTAGTTCAGTCTGGTTCAATCTAGTTCAGTTCAGTTCAGTCTAGTTCAGTCTATTGTTGTTTCAAACTCAAAAATTCAATCACTACCACTGACAGATGTTGGTATCATTCTAGACCACAGCTTGCCCATGAAAGACCAGATAAACAACTTTTGCAAATGCTTTTTCACCGAAGAGCGATTGGCAATATCCGTCCTCTTATCACCACTTCGCTCACAGCATCAGAATGTACTGACAATACCACAATACAAGCAAAAGAATTTTAGTCACAGATCATTTTCGCACACTTCCGTGATATTGTGGAACTCTCTTCTCTTGACCTAAAAGTCACTGACACTCTGGATATTTATACATCCAAGCTACTCAAGACTCCGAGCTAAGACTCATAAACATCAGTCTCACATCTTACTGCACAAATGTATGCATGCGTTTTTAGATGTAGCGCCATGAGGATGCTCCGCAGCGTGGATATGTGCCCAGAAGAAATTTTTGCACAATTAAAATGAACAATTGATTGTTGTTTTTTCATGATTACAATCATTTCTAAATACATTAATTTCAGTTGTTGACCTAATTAATAGTGGCATCGCTGCTCACTTTGCTTTTGCATGTCGCAACAGTGCATGAAACAATATATCATTTGCAAACAATAATAAATATAGTTGAATAATTTCTGGATGTGGATGAATAGCGTTTTCACAACTGTTACCCAGCTAATTCATCAATTGAAATTGAAACTCAGTAGGACATCCATGTCGCACACATTCAGTGTGCACTGAAACGTATCAGACCAAACAGACGCTTTTACATTTATAGTGAACTATGGGGATAACGAACGATGTAGAAAATTTCGTGTATTTTCAACATTTTGAAAAACTTACACCTTTTTCGCTGAAAAGGCGCTGTATCAGCGTGAGTGAGTTTGGTTTTATGCCGCTTTTAGCAATATTCAAATATTTAGCAAATGGATTGTTGTTGTGTGTGTATCAGAGATAGGTAGCTGTTGAATATCTTAGCCGTAATGCGTGTAACTACTGTTTTTAAGAGCAAAAATAGGTTTCAATGTCGGAAAAAATCATTGTAGTCGTACTTTACTGTTTAAGTGGGCGGCGGGATAACCAAATGGTTAAAGCGTTCGCTCTTCACACTGAAGACCCGGGTTCGATTCCCCACATGGTTACAATGTGTGAAGCCCATTTCTGTTGTACTCAGCCTCCACCTGAACGGTTTGAACACCATTCCCAGTATCATTATTTAGCGCGTCTGTCTCACGAGGGGCGGTGGGTAGCCTAGTGGTTAAGGCGTTCGCTTGTCACGCTGAAAGCCCCGGTTCGATTCCCCACATGGGTAGAAAGTGTGAAGCCCATTTCTGTTGTACTCAGCCTCCACCTGAACGGTCTGTACACCATTCCCTGTATCATTATTTTGCGCGTCTATCTCACGAGGTTCGGTGGGTAGCCTAGTGGTTAAAGCGTTCGCGCGTCACGCTGAAAGCCCGGGTTCGATTCCCTACATGGGTACAATGTGTGAAGCCCATTTCTGGTGTCCCCCGCCGTGATATTGCTGGAATATTGCTAAGAGTGGCGTAAAACCCAACTCACTCACTGTCTCACGAAGAAACACAACCACATCATCATTACGTCTGGATTTACCCTGCAGGTCGCCGTTACATTTCTTGTTGAGAAACAAGATGCAGACTAACTGGAAGTGACGTAAAAAATAGAGACCCCTGGTTCAACGGAAGTGACGTCAAAAATAGAGACCCCTGGTTCAACGGAAGTCCCTAACAAACAAATTGTGTTTTATAGTCGTGTCGCTCTTTGTCGTTTCCGGCATTCTCACGACTTGCTGCTACGCACTCGTGGTCCTGTGATCTTTAATGGGGATACCAGGGGTGCAAATTCAAGGCCCATGGTTACATCTAATCCAGGTTAAAGGGACAGAGCTGTACAACAACGCTTACATCTTTGACGGTGCTGGTTCGGCGCATAACAACGTTCACTCATTAATTCATATTTAGCTCTTCATACCTATTCCAATAAAACCTGACCATAAATACATTTAGGGAACGTTCATAATTTATGGCTAGGTGTGTGATGATGAAATGTTTGGAGAATCATGTACAATGTGAATTACCCCTATACACCACATCCCTTACAGGAGTTGGTCACGAATGCTATGGAAGTTTTAGCGTTGCTATCGCCCACGATTTACCTCCCCTTGACTCGTTTCTTGTCGGTATATTATGAAACTGTTATAGTGATAGAAGAGTTGCTTCCCTTAGATTACTTTTCTCTTGCTTGCATCAACCAGGCTGTAACCGAGTAACACCATCAACAAACGTGAATATCGAGGATATCGTTTCAAATATGTGTATATAGTTGGCCTCAACAACCACAACATATCGCTTGGAGCTAAAATTGCATGAGTGGAACGCGGTATGTTGTTTGATAAGCTAAACAAAATCCCGAAGGAGTGAGTGAGTATGGACCGTGGTATATTAATAGCGAATCTAAATTGGATCGTTTGTACGTGATACGTCATCAAATAATCCAAGTCGGATCATGTGGGCGCACGAGCAAACACCACTGGTGGTGTGGGTGTGGTATGTCGCAAGGCAGACAAGACGTGATCATGTTTTGTCAATACTTCTCCCATTTCCATTAAACATTTCACAACTTGTTCAAAATATTAGACCCTTTGCGACGGTACCATCATGAGGTATGGTTGCGATCAGACCAGTTTGGAGTAGTGTTGGGAATTGGTTGAAATCTCACAATTGATGATTGCTTCATTACCAACGAACAATCATCGAAAAAAATTGGTTAGCATCATTTTTCAGATTTTCCTATCCAGGTTGTTATTGCAGAAGATGATGCAACTTGCTACTTTAAAGTAATGACTAATATATCATGACCATAAACTTCCTGGAGTCTTCAAGAAATATTCAGTCATGACTTTTCAGTTAGTGAAGTGAGTTTTCTAAGAATTAATCAAGTTTGCAGGCCCCAACAACTTCGAAGATATGTTCCATCGTCAAGTGTTTCAAAGACTAAAACAGCAGTTCCAAAATCGTCTGTGTTCGACTATGAGAAAATGTGATCGATTGCTTGGTCGTTCGGTCACTGCGACCAATCTTCGATTATTTCAATTAATCGGAACACCACTAGTTTGGAGTACCTCTGACAAACAGAACTCCAAATTTATTAACTTAAATGTTTATGTTTGTTGAATTGTTCACTTACTGCCACTTGAGCTGACCGCCTTCTGTCGAGTCTTACACAGCAACCACATGGTGCACGAAGAATAAAACCTCGAGACGGCGTCTTTAAGAAGATGTTTCAAATGAATAACGGAACATACTGACGGGCACAATACTTCAATGGAAGGAGCACGTGGCTTGCATCAAGTTTATTGCTGAGTAGATCTCGGGTCGGTATCTTGAACTTGTCGGGGCAGGATTCCAAAACGTCTTACAGAGCAACTCATATTTCACTGCAAGTAAACGTCAAAAGTAACATTTTCTTTGATGCTAAATGATGACTCATGTTTGATGTGTAATCTCTTGTCCACACTGTAAAGATTGTGTTCAGTTACACTCGTGTACGGAAATATCGCAACCTTGTTACCACTGCAAGGCCATCCATAATTGTTGTGTATCTTAAATAAATAAATACAGTCGCAAAAAGATCAAGCTGACCTGGTGTTTTTTGTGGAGAGTGCACGAGTAAGAAAACTTTGTTTGCATCACACCAGGACATACCTTTCCACAACGGCGGGGAAAATTATGATAAGAAAGATTTATATCGTCTCACGTCAGAATGAAAATTCAGGGCGGGCGAGAGAAGGGAGACACGGAAAACATTCAGACGGTCTGAGCGGTGGCCTTCATCTGATCATCTCGTTCTTTAATACTTATAGGTTCGTCTGATCTATTACTGTATCTGATCTCCATTGATATCCTTACGCTGAGATAGTGGACTGTGATGATGGTGTTTGGCAATGATCTGCATCGTGTGTTTGGTCGCGTGGATGTTGAACGTTTCTCCAGTTAATTAGAAATTCATCGAATGAGGGTTTGGTTTGTTGCAGCGGATGACTATTGTTCAAACGGAGAGAGTTTGTTACAGTTGGTGGGGTTTTCCATAACAGACGGGGTTAGATACAACTGGTTCGAGTTCTTACAGCTGTTGAGGTTTCTGACAGCTGGCGGGTTTTCTTACAGCTGGGAGGTTTCACCTCCTCGTGGTGGGTGCTGGGTAACGCTAAGAGCTCTTCAACCCCCCGTTGTGGACCCGGGGGTATATTTGGTCCACCAACCCGTTTGCCGTGGGTTGGGCCCCTGTGTCGGTGGAGGAAGGGAGTCTGGTGGTTGAGGGCACTGGAACCAGGTTCAGGTGTTCCAGTTGCCCAACACACCACTTCGCCCCTGACTTCACCTAGACGGGTGGTTGAATGGGCCCGGTTCAACCAATCGGCTGGTCATGCCAAGCCCTGTGCTACAACTGTATAATGTTGCACAAAATTTTGAGAAGTATTAGATGATATTTTTAAGTCTTGGCAAATTTTTGAACTCGGAATTTCAGCTACACAATTTCATGTCTGTTTTTGCCTAGAGTCGTATGCCCAGAAGGCGGTGGCTCATAGGCCAATCTGTTGGAATTATTAATCTCTTAATATTTCTGCTGGAGTATATCATCCGGGTATCCTTGGTGCTGCAAGTTGGAAATCCAGTTGTTTTTAGCATTGTCCTTGTGATACTCCGTGGTGGGTGGGGAGCTTGGATGATGAAATCTAACTAAATGAACCATGGCTTACGAAACTCCCCCCAAAAAGACCAAGCGTCAACTTGACACTGATCCCGTTGAAACTGACCACAGACTGCCTAACTCAATTGATTACTGGCCACGTTTTCTTGTACTTGAAACTATTGACAAGACACCTTAGAAGTTGAATCCTTTTGCCGTAGCTAAAGGTATACAAGGCATTGCCGGTGATGTTAAGAACATTAAGCGATTACGTTCTGGTGCTCTGCTGGTTGAGTGTGCAAAAAGACAACAAGCCACCAACCTTATGAATACTCAATCTTTTGTCGGCATTCCAGTCACGATCTCAGCTCACAAAACACTAAACAGGAGTAAAGGAATTATCAGGGATCGCGATGGATTGTTAGCTGACATGTCAGAGCTTGACATCGTCTCGGAGATGAAGGATCAAGGCGTACTTTATGTGAAACGTTTCACAACCCGTAGAAATTATGCTACTATAAAAACAAATACATATCTGTTTTCTTTCTCTTCTCCAAATGTTCCAAAATCATTAAAAGCAGTAAACTGTAACCTCAACGTTGAAATGTACATTCCAAACCCTCTTAGATGCTTCAAATGCCAAAAGTTCGGTCAAGGGGTTAATACTTGCACATTGTCTGTTGTGTGTGCTCACTGTGGTGAAAAGACACATACAACAGAAGATTGTGACAGTAATATTAAGAAATGTACAAACTGTACTGGTGACCACTCATCATTCTCTAAATACTGTCCTGTCTGGAAGCATCAAATGGAGATAAACAAACTAAAATTCACTCGAAACATTAGTTTTGCGGATGCCAAAAAACTCGTCCAAAGCTCTGAACATAAAGAAAGCTATGCTTCCATAACCAAAACACCGTCGAAAGCAACAACAAGAGTAACAAATCATCAGCAAGTTGTCAAACTAACTTGACTTGGGTTACATCAGAAGCTCCTCTGATTTTCTCATCTACAATAACTACTCAAACGCCAGAATCACTTACCTGTACGCCTCAAATCCAATCAGTAGCATCCTCTGATCATGAGTCATCTTCTCAATCAATCCCAGATTCTTCACAAATCGTTAAAACCAAAGTAAAAAGCAAGATTCTTTGAAAAAGCTAAGTGGCAGAACCCCAAAAGGGTCAGAAAATAGAATTCAATTGTACAACGAATATGGATCACTTAAAGACATGCACGTGACTGAAAACGCCCGTTCTAGGGCACACAGCTTGTCGCCCACCAAGAACGTGCGGGGTAGATCCCCAATAAATCCCCCAAAAAGATAGGTTATCAGAATACTATTATACAGTGGAATTGCAGAGGACTAAGGACTAATTTCAATGAATTGCAGCTTTTAGTCCAGGATTTTAGACCATCAGCTTTCTGTCTGCAGGAGACATATTTAAGACAGACAGATACTTTTGACCTGCGTCATTTCAAGGCATAACATCGTTTTTCGCCTCCGGGTGATAGGGCCACGAGAGGATCTTCAATCCTAGTTAAACATAATGTTATCCATAGCCCTATTACACTTACTACTAATCTCCAAAAAGTTGCAGTGCGACTTACATTAAACGTTGCATTTACATTATGCTCCGTGTATATCTCACCATCTTCAGCCTTTCAGAAGACTGATCTTCAAACTTTATATGATCAATTACCCATATAGGAATACCAACTGTATTATTATGTATATTTTGAAACATCTTGTAGGCTTTATGAGTCAATGAAATATAGCGAAATTGCACACTGGGAATGCAGACTTATCCGTCTTTGGCACCAACTCGAGGAAAGTCAGTTTGAGTGTCACATGGAGACGTGTGGTGGCGCTGAAGTCAATACCTCGTATGACCACCGTTGGGATCCAGAACTGCACGGCATCGCCTCGGCATCGAACGAATCTCGTGTTGCCCAATCGCAGCCCACTCTGTCTGTAGTGCCTGTGCGAGTTGCTGAAGTGTCTGGGACTGAGGGTTACGGCGTCGCACACGTCTGTCCAGGGCTTCCCACAGAGGGCCAGGGGAGCACATTGATGTTGTGGTTCTGGAGGAAGTCTCTGGTGTGACGTGCTGTGTGGGGCCTGGCATTGTCCTGTTGAAACAACTCCCTCTGGCGATCAATGATTGGAAGGAGGTGTGGGCGTAGGATTTCGTCACAGTACCGTTGAGCTGTCAGGTTGCCCTGGATCATCACCAAATCACTTCTCCTACGGCAGGTGATCGCTCCCCACATCATAACACTTTCCCGGCCGAATCTGTCCACCTGGGGAACGTAAGCGTCGGCGAAACGTTCACGTCGACGTCTGTACACCCGCATTCTTCCATCGCGTCGTTCCAATAGAAATCGTGATTCATCACTAAACCAGATTCTACACCAATTCGGTAGGTTCCAGGCCTGAACGTTGGTGCACCATTGAACTCGATATCGACGATGTTGTTGTCGAAGCACAGGGCCAAAATAAGGTCTTCTGGCACGTAAACCAGCCTCTCTCAACCTGTTCCTGACGGTCTGTGCAGAAAGCCTCCTCAATCCGGGTATTTGTCGAGCGGTACTGGTCGCCGTAGCTGTTCGATGACGCAGGTGATGTACCCGGATGTAGCGATCCTGCGCCGCAGTGGTCGCTCGAGGTCGCTTTCTACGAGGGGCATCTGCTACCGCATTCTGCCGGTGATATCTCTCCCAGAGCCGTGAAATGGTGCTTTGGTGAACATTCATGCGTCGGGCAACTGCACGTTGAGACTGGCCAGCTTCAAGCAAACCAATGGCGATATGACGGTTGGCTTCACTTAGACGTGGCATTTTGCGTTCGTCAACAATATTCCAAATACAGTGAATAATCGACAGACAGCGATCAACCTTTTATACCCATCATTGAGACTATCTGATCCCCAACTTTCACGTGCATTGCATGTGAATTGTGTATTCTGTGACACTACACGCCGAAATTGAAAATCATGCTGTTAAATACGGGTATTTACGTACGGATGGTGCGTTTTGTTGTGATGTTTCAAAACATAAACACCATAGGACTCAAAAACAGAGCGAAATCTTTTGTAAAATGAATCACGTTTTAATTCATTGCTACATGAAATTGCTGATTTTTCATGATGCGTTTCTTTTTTTGGGAGAGTATATTTCAAATCACGAACTATGAAGGATCTTTTTAATAATGTCAGTTCTCATTTAATTATTGCATTTTTAAAAGAATTAGATTTGTTAAATGATTTGTAAATATACTCTCCCAAAAAAGAAACGCATCATGAAAATAGCAATTTCATGTAGCAATGCACTCACTCACTCTTACAGCTGGTTGGAGCTCTTACAACTTTTTAGAGCTTTTACATCTGGTGGGGTTTCTTACAGCTGGCAAGGTTTCTTACACCTGGTTGGAGTTCTGGCAGCTTTTTTGGAGTGGGGTTTCTGACAACTGATGGGGTTTCATACAACTGGTTGGAGTTCTTACAGCTGATGGGATTTCTCACAGCTAGTGGGGTTTCTCACAGCTAGTGGGGTTTCTTACAGCTAGTGGGGTTTCTTACAGCTAGTGGGATTTCTCACAGCTAGTGGGGTTTCTTACAGCTAGTGGGGTTTCATACAGCTACTGGGGTTTCTTACAGCCGGTTGGAGTTCTTACAGCTAGCCTCATGTCTCAGTTTAACAGTAATACCCCCAAACTCCGAGCTTCAATATTGCTAAAAGCGACGTTTAAAACTAAACACACCGACTCACAGTCACAAGTACCATCTATTGGTTTCGAGACCAGAAAATCAAACCCCCACCTTTCGCGCTCTGTCACGGACAGGTATGCTGGCGCCAAGAAGCACGAGAACCTTTGTTGCGATTGGCATTTGCGTATATACAAAACTTAAAGTGAGTCTGGGATAAGACAACCTTTTAAGTGTTGAATAAATTCATTTATATCACAAGTCACTGGTGTCATAGAGAACTGGCTGGGCTGTTCTATGCTTGAAGGGCAAGACAACCTGATATTTGGCTACATGCATATGAGCATAGCCAACGATCAAATTGGTCAATTATGATTAATTTAATTTAGGAGATAATGACTAGGTTGGGGTCAAATGAGTCTCACACATTATACATGACATGACAATTAAGGAAGAACAATTAGCCGTCAATCACCATCAGCGAACTTAGTCAACTTTACCTTGTTTACTCCCACGCAAAGTTTGCATTAACTGTGTCTTGACCTGACTATGGAACTCTGGAAGGGACATTGTTCTGTCATCATAACACAATCAGGAAAAAAAAGAATATTACCCAAAGCGCTTGAACCTATGGAATCCTGAAAGGGACATCGTCGCGTTGTCGCATTGTCGCGCTTTGGTTAATTTTGCCTCATATTGCTTGTTTGTGAGAGGGCGACAACGCGACAACGCGACAATGTCCCTTCAAGGGTTCCATATGAACCGGTCATACTAATAAAGTTTACTCCAATTGCTTCAGAATTCAATGTGTTATGTTGATGGGTATAAAGTCTTTATGTGGAAGTGATACACGTGAAGCCAAGCATTTATGGATGTCAACTGCTTAATTTTGTGAACACGACGTTTCGGAGTCTATTCTTATTCCTTCATCAGGTGAATGGAGATACTAGGAAACAGATATCTATATACGTACATACAACAACAGTGAGAGATAACACGGAACAGTAGTTAATTGGCGCTGATTGGTTAGGGGAATAGACAGTTAGGAGCCTAGTGGTGAAAGCGTTCGGTCGTCAGGCCGAAGACCCGGGTTCGATCCCCACATGGGTACCATTTGTGAAGCCCACTTTGTGTGCACCGCCGTGATATTGCTGGAATATTGCTAAAAGCAGCGTAAAACTAAACTCACTCACTCAGCTAACGCAACGTAAAACCATACCCACACGATTTATATAGTGTTATATTATATATACACACATGTGAATATAAATATGGCTTACCCGACGCCTACAACATACGCCATTTACTCCCCATAATTCAAGGGTTGTAATGTCAGTCCAGGTGATAATAGGCTCAGCATCATTTACACCAGATGGGATGCCGAGGTACTATCTCTCCACGTGAAAGGTCATTAGGTTGATGAAACGTTGGTCTAAGTGACCGCAATCATGTATGGGCAAAATTATATTCAGATCTCATTCTTTTAAATGGAGCTACGTTTTTCTGTGACCTAACAGGAATTTTTATAATCAATATTAATAAAGGTTAATATCAAGACTATATTTGTGCATTTAAATGAACGTCTCAGAATTTAATGTGCAGGAATGTATGATGTTGGTGTATACATGCATATTGGCTTAAAGAGATTAAGGCTTTGTCACTGAAAATATAGAAATTGGTAGAAACTTACAACTCCATTTAAATTGGAAAAGAGCCGCAATGAACATGAAGAAAATGTAGACGTGCTTCATTCAGATCTTTTGCGTTATAGTAAATGGTGCGGAGGGAAACATGTTACCGCTCGGCAACTGTGAGACAGATTTGGGGGCTTGTAATACGCTGCTGGATATCGTTGCTACAAGCTGAAGCTATAAGGTAGAGATGGGGTGTTCTTGTTATGGTCCAAGGATCTTACACTGGCCGTGAAATGGCTGTAGACTCGTTGACCTAGGGTCACACTGCACTAAACTAAGGCTTATCCTCTTAACATATATAATTTTGGAGATTGGAGATCCAAATAATTCCTTTTAATTTGAAAAGGAGTCCAGGGAGATTTAGAATCTAGACTTGCTTCATTCAGGGCACTACATACAGAAAGAGAAAATGATGTGGTTCAGGGGCTGTAAGACAGACCTGAGACCATTTATTATATTGTCTCTGGACAGACTAACACTGCACCTTCCTGTGGCCCAACCACTGTTGGGAGAGGGGTAAGTGGGATTCGAAAAGAGGAGAAGCGTGTAGGTATTTTGTATATTTGTTCGAAAAAGAATGATTCCTGGAAAAAAGGATTCAATAAAATACATATTACGTTGCTCCTCTTGTCAACGTCATCTCACGTGACCTCATCTACCTTACCCCGCTTCTCAGGAAACAGACCCGTGAAGGTCCGGGTTAGAATGTACCTTCAGTAACCCATGCTTGTCGTAAGAGGCGAGTAACGAGATCGGGTGGTCAGGCTCGCTGGCTTGGTTGATACGTGTCATTGGTTCCCAAATGCGCAGATCGATGCTCATGCTGTTGATCACTGGATTGTCTGGTCCAGACTCGATTATGTACAGACCGCCGCCATATAGCTGGAACATTGCTGAGTGCGGCGTAAAACTAAACTCATTCACTCACTCAGGAAACAGAGCGTGTTTTCGAGAAGTGACAGTAAAATTACACTGTCAGGGAGGTACAGATTGTAGAACTATATCGGGTTGAATCCCATCCGGGACTTTCGACCCCACACCGTCATAGAGTGGCACATATTCTCAGCGGGAATCAAAATGGCCACACTGACCCTAGTCAAAATGGCCACAACTCCTAGTCAAAATAGCCATACCAAAAAGTCAAAATGGCCATAGAAAAAGTCAAAATGGCCATACATTATTATTTCTTTTTCATATTAGTGAATATTGTTCTTGAAATGCTTTCTTAATTGATACTTTGAGATTGTTACTTATTTAATATTTGCCATTTTGACTAGGACCCTTCTCAGCTCACAGTTAGCCATCAACGATTTCATCAATAAGGAGCCTATATAATATGCTGAGCTGGACGTAACTCTGGAATTCATTTTAAACACAGCCAGCTAATCCTAGTGCATTCTAATCTGTTGATTGTGATGAGATGGTATGTATACATGCTACGTGGATGAATCACTGACACTGTCAGCTGTGCCTGTCCATGGGAAGCGATGAGGGGAGTGCACGCAACAATCAGAATATTGATGGCGGCCGACGTCGTTCCGACACACACCCGACAGTGGCGAGGGTGGGCGTGGGTGGAGCAAGATTGATGAGACAGTGTTTCATTTAAATCGGTTTGTATTCAGCTTAGTGTGTAAAAATCAAACAAACTCTCTTTATATTTACTTCTCTCTATATTTACTTCTCTCTCTATAGTTACGTCCGCTATTTACAGGACGCCATTTTGTTGTTAGGGTAGTGCTGATTGCAGTGAAGACGTTCAGTAATGATTCTGAAACTATAGCACTGATGGAGACAGATTCTGCGTTGTTACAACAGCATACAAATATTTGCTCTTTTTGTTTGCATAACTGTATTGATATTGTGTCCATGGTTACATTGTGTTTGTTTGTTGTTTAAAGACGCACTCAGCAAGTTTCCAGTTATATGGCGGCGGTTTGTAAATAATCGAGTCTGGACCAGAGTGAGTGAGTGAGTTTAGTTTTACGCCGCACTCAGCAATATTCCAGCTATATGGCGGCGGTCTGTAAATAATCGTGACTGGACCAGACAATCCAGTGATCAACAGCATGAGCATCGATCTGCGCAGCTGGGAACGATGACATGTGTCAACCAAGTCAGCGAGTCTGACCACCGATCCCGTTAGTCGCCTCTTACGTCAAGCATGGGTTGCTCAAGACCATTTCTAACCCGGATCTTCACGGGCAGCCCATAGTTACAACTATTGCGGGAAAGTGATGGCCAAGTTGTTTAGGCGCCTAAAATCTCTGTCCAGAAATACGTTCCTTGTGGGTGGCGGAAACCCATGATCATGGGTTCGAATCCCAGTCCGTCCTCGTACGTTTTTCGGTTTCTTAGCAACGCATTCGCGCTCATGGCTATAACCAAACTAGTTAAATGTCTAAGGCGTTCCACCCGGATCAAGCAAGCAAGTCATGATATTACTGAAATACTGGTCAGAGTGGCGATAAACCCGACTCACTCACTCACTACAACGTGAGAACAAAAATGGACATGAACCTGTCGGGAGAGCTCATATTGACGGAATATTTGATTATTAAGTTCTCCGTATCAAATGGTTTCTTTCAAATAAAAGTGAAAATAACGTTTGAAGCTATCACATGGATTGTTTCAATGGCGTCACCTGGTTCGTGAAAATTTTAATGCACATAGACATCTACTACTTCACGAGGTGCCACGACGTCAATACTAGAAGTATGCTATGCTCTCTGTGTCAGACAGACCCAATGTGTAGGATAAATCAATCACTGCCAATGCCTTCTCATCCCCTTCTCAGCTCCAGCAGCCTATACTCATCCCCTTCTCAGCTCCAGCAGCCTATACTCATCCCCTTCTCAGCTCTAGCAGCCTATACTCATCCCCTTCTCAGCTCTAGCAGCCTATACTCATCCCCTTCTCAGCTCCAGCAGCCTATACTCATCCCTTCTCAGCTCCAGCAGCCTATACTCATCCCCTTCTCAGCTCTAGCAGCCTATACTCATCCCCTTCTCAGCTCTAGCAGCCTATACTCATCCCCTTCTCAGCTCTAGCAGCCTATACTCATCCCCTTCTCAGCTCCAGCAGCCTATACTCATCCCCTTCTCAGCTCTAGCAGCCTATACTCATCCCCTTCTCACCTCCAGCAGCCTATACTCATCCCCTTCTCAGCTCTAGCAGCCTATACTCATCCCCTTCTCAGCTCTAGCAGCCTATACTCATCCCCTTCTCAGCTCCAGCAGTCTATACTCATCCCCTTCTCAGCTCTAGCAGCCTATACTCATCCCCTTCTCAGCTCTAGCAGCCTATACTCATCCCTTCTCATCTATACTCAGCAGCCTATACTCATCCCCTTCTCAGCTCCAGCAGCCTATACTCATCCCCTTCTCAGCTCCAGCAGTCTATACTCATCCCCTTCTCAGCTCTAGCAGCCTATACTCATCCCCTTCTCAGCTCTAGCAGTCTATACTCATCCCCTTCTCAGCTCTAGCAGCCTATACTCATCCCCTTCTCAGCTCTAGCAGCCTATACTCATCCCCTTCTCAGCTCTAGCAGCCTATACTCATCCCCTTTCTCAGCTCTAGCAGCCTATACTCATCCCCTTTCTCAGCTCTAGCAGCCTATACTCATCCCCTCTCCTCAGCTCTAGCAGCCTATACTCATCCCCTTCTCAGCTCTAGCAGCCTATACTCATCCCCTTTCTCAGCTCCAGCAGCCTATACTCATCCCCTTCTCAGCTCTAGCAGCCTATACTCATCCCCTTCACAGCTCTAGCAGCCTATACTCATCCCCTTCTCAGCTCTAGCAGCCTATACTCATCCCCTTCTCAGCTCTAAGGCAGTCTATGTCTCATCCCCTTCTCTCAGTTCCAGCAGCCTATACTCATCCCCTTCTCAGCTCTAGCAGTCTATACTCATCCCCTTCTCAGCTCCAGCAGCCTATACTCATCCCCTTCTCAGCTCTAGCAGCCTATACTCATCCCCTTCTCAGCTCTAGCAGCCTATACTCATCCCCTTCTCAGCTCTAGCAGTCTATACTCATCCCCTTCTCAGCTCCAGCAGCCTATACTCATCCCCTTCTCAGCTCTAGCAGCCTATACTCATCCCCTTCTCAGCTTCAGCCTATACTCATCCCTTCTCAGTTCCAGCTTGCTTATACTCATCCCTTCTCAGTTCTAGCAGTCTATACTCATCCCTTTCTCAGCTCTAGCAGCCTATACTCATCCCTTCTCAGTTCTAGCAGTCTATACTCATCCCTTTCTCAGTTCCTAGCAGTCTATACTCATCCCCTCTTCTCAGCTCTAGCAGTCTATACTCATCCCTTTCTCAGTTCTAGCAGTCTATACTCATCCCCTTCTCAGTTCAAGCAGTCTATAATCATCCCTTTTTCTCAGTTCCTAGCAGTCTATACTCATCCCTTTCTCAGTTCTTGAGCAGTCTATACTCATCCCTTCTCAGTTCTAGCAGTCTATACTCATCCCTTTCTCAGCTCTAGCAGCCTGGGACCGCCTCCGTGAAGTGTGATGAAGTTTAAGAGCGTCCGCCCGGAAGAGGAAGGTCGCGGGTTCGATCCCCGACCACGTCTTACCATAAGACGTTAAAATATGGTACTTGTTGGTCCCTGCCTGGAGCTCGGCATTAATGGGTACAACAAAGGACTGGTCGGCTCGGAGTCAGTATAATGTGTCTGAGTGGGGTATTCATGCTTCACTGCGGCATGGTATCTCAGTGGGCTGTAACTATAAAACCAGCTTAAGTCTGTGCTAGTACAAGCAGCCGCACATACACATACACGCATGCACGTCGTCATATGAGCGAAATATTTCTCAAGCACGACATTAAACCCAATTTCACCTCACCTCACCTCACCTCCAGCAGCCTATACTCATCCCCTTCTCAGCTCTAGCAACTCGTGAAGGTCCGGTACAGCATGAACTTTGAGTAACCCATGCTTGTCGTAAGAGGCGACTAACGGGATCGGGTGGTCAGGCTCGCTGGCTTGGTTGACACATGTCATCGGTTCATAATTGCACAGATCGATGCTCATGATGTTGATCACTGGTTTGTCTGGTCCAGACTAGTACAGACCGCCGCCATATAGCTGGAATATTGCTGAGTGAGGCGTAAAACTAAACTCACTCACTCACTCAGCTCTAGCAGCCTATACAGTATACTCATCCCCTTTCTTAACTCCAACAGCCTACACCCATCCCCTACTCAGCTCCAGCAGCCTACACTCATCCCTTTCTCAGCTCTAGCGGCCTACACCCCATCCCCTGCTCAGCTCCAGCAGCCTACACCCATCCCCTACTCAGCTCCAGCGGCCTACACCCATCCCTACTCAGCTCCAGCAGCCCTGCACCCATCCCTCTCTCAGCTCCAGCAGCCTCTGCCCATCCCTGCTCAGCTCCTGGCAGCCTACACACCCATCCCTGCTCAGCTCCTGGCAGCCTACACCCATCCCCTACTCAATTCCAGCAGCCTACACCCATCCCCTACTCAGCTCTGGCAGCCTACACCCCATCCCCTACTCTCAGCTCCTAGGCAGCCTACACCCCATCCCTTTCTCAGCTCCAGCAGCCTACACCCATCCCCTACTCAGCTCTGGCAGCCTACACCCATCCCTACTCAGCTCTCTAGCAGCCTACACCCATCCCCTACTCAGCTGCAGCAGCCTGCACCCATCCCTACTGAACTCTAGCAGCCTACACCCATCCCTACTCCAGCTCCAGCCCTACACCCATCCCTACTCAGCTCTAGCAGCCTACACCCATCCCCTACTCAGCTCTGTGCAGCCTACACCCATCCCTACTCCAGCTCCTGGCAGCCTACACCCATCCCTTCTCAGCTCCTGGCAGCCTACACCCATCCCCTACCCAGCCACCATACATACATAACATTCTGTCGGGTACAATATGTAAGTAGTGAGCATGTCAAAGTATGCCATGCGATAGTGGCAAGTGGTAATCTACTGCCAGACACGTTAATTAGTACTGACGAGCGTGGGTTTTGATAGCTTCCCAGATAGCAATGATATGTTGGCCAATAGTTGGCCCATAATGACCGGTTTGGTTGGCCCATGGTTGTCAAACTGACGATGGGCCCACTTGGATATGCTCATCGGCTCCACAGTGGCCCATCATGTTGGCTCATTGTTGGGCCAACAGATGAAAATTCACACAAAACCATAGCCCATAGTTGGCCCAGCGTAGTGATTTTGTTGGCCTTATGTTGGCATCACCGTGTTTCAACATTTAGCTCTTTCTTGACCTTTGTACTAAACCATGGCCCATGCTTGGCCCAACTATGTGATTTAGTTGGCCTTATGTTGGCACAACTGTATTTCAACATTTAGCTCTTTCCTGACCTCTGCAATGAGAAACATATATAAACAACACAGCAAGTTAATCAAGTGAACGTAAAAGGACATAGTATTTGACCTTATGTTTTATTTGAAACATACAACTTAATTATTGAAAACTTCTTGTTTATTGCACAGAGTGACGTTCGGATGTAGATTCTTACACTGTTATCAAGCTAAAACCAAATGATGAGAAGTATATTATTAGATTTTGTGTTAGTGAGCAATTCATTGGTCTCAAATGAAATCAAACAGACTATGTGTTGGTGGATTACTGGTTAAGGCTCGTGAAGACATGTTGTAGGTGGTTCCGCTCATGTTCTAGGTCATGGCTGCTGGAGCAAATGTTCTTAGTGTGCTTGATCAGGGTTGAGATGACGCCAAACTTAGTTTTAGGGGGCTGGTTTGACAAATTCGAAATCTTATCCACCAAAAATCAGGACTTCACACAAAGAAAACTTTTGGAAGCCATCAAAATCAGCCGCCACAAACCTTTGATCAATAGAGACCAAGGATACTACATACCATTGGGATATGAAGAACTAATCAAACTATAGACTCTATCAAATCACCCTATCAGGTTGTTACAACCTAACATTCCACCCCCTCCCCTCCCTTCCTTGTTAATTGGTTTCATCACTAGATCCATTTGTTGTTCTTAGTCCCCAACTGGCCTCTCCCATTTATGTTTATTTGACAAAACATACTATGTACATGTCTATATACTTCTCATCATTTTGGTTGTAGTCACTTTTAGCTTGATAACGGTGTAAGAATCTACATCGAAACGTCGCTCTATACAATAAACAAGAAGTTGTCATCCATAGAGTTGTATGTTTCATTTTTGACTAACCAACTTCTAGAATGCTGTTCAAACAATGTTTTATTTGGATATGACGTGTAACTACTATAACTGGGACACATATACTAGTATCTGATATGATGATGTTTAGCAATTATTGGTTGTAAAGATGAATAATAGAGAGTTGTATATGGAAACAGAGTGTAACTGACAAACACATAAAGTTAATGAAGTAAACAATAAATTTAAATAATTTAAAATGATTGAGATTTATCAAAATGGTTAAAACAGGTTCCCCTAAAGAAAAGAGTCAATTAAATCTTTTATCTACTCAAACAATTGCCTTTCAATACAGCATGTGACAGTTTCTTTAGCCTAAATGATGATTTAAACAAATTGTTTCACAATATATTCGCAATTAAATTATCACAGAAATAACAATGCATATTTACTAGTTGAAGGCCTCCAGAAATGTAGTGTCGTCTGCTCTTTGAATATCAGGTAAAGCTATCAATGATGACAAGTTTGGTATTCAATTTGGAGAAAACAACGCTGTAAAATTCACTGCATCATAGTTGAAAGACAGGGAAATGGATTCTTTCTTTTTGTCTGTGTAATTATTTCAACTTTCATCAAAATCTTGATAAGAAAACATGGCTAAAATGGCCGTGTGCTCACTCTTTTATTCACAATGTTCTCATACTCATGCTCTCCTCAGCTCTAGCAGCCTATACCCATCCCTACTCAGCTCCAGCCAGCCTACACCCATCCCTACTCAGCTCCAGCAGCCTACACCCATCCCTACTCAACTCCAGCAGCCTACACCCATCCCCTACCCAGCCACCATACATAACATTCTGTCGGGTACAATATGTAAGTAGTGAGCATGTCAAAGTATGCCATGCGATAGTGGCAGAGTGGTAATCTACTGCCAGACACGTCAATTGGTACTGACAGGCGTAGGTTATGATAGCTTCCCAGATAGCAGCAATGATATGTTGGCCAATGGTTGGCCCATAATGACCGGTTTTAGTTTGGCCCATGGCTGTCAAACTGACGATGGAGCCCACTTGGATATACTCATCGGCTCCACAGTGGCCCATCATGTTGGCTCATTGTTGGGCCAACAGAATGAAAATTCACACAAAACCATAGCCCATAGTTGGCCCAACGTAGTGATTTTGTTGGCCTTATGTTGGTACCACCGTGTTACAACATTTAGCTCTTTCTTGACCTTTGTACTAAACCATGGCCCATACTTGGCCCAACTATGTGATTTAGTTGGCCTTATGTTGGCACAACTGTATTTCAACATTTAGCTCTTTCCTGACCTCTGCAATGAGAAAACATATATAAACAACACAACAAGTTAATCAAGTGAACGTAAAAGGACATAATATTTGACCTTATGTTTTATTTGAAACATACAACTTAATTATTGAAAACTTCTTGTTTATTGCACAGAGTGACGTTCGGATGTAGATTCTTACACTGTTATCAAGCTAAAACCAAATGATGAGAAGTATATTATTAGATTTTGTGTCAGTGAGCAATTCATTTGGTCTCAAATGAAATCAAACAGACTATGAGTTGGTGGGTTACTGGTTGAGGCTCGTGAGGACATGTTGTAGAGTGGTTCCGCTCATGTTCTAGGTCATGGTTGCTGGAGCAAATGTTCTTAAGTAATGCTTAATCAGGGTTGAGATGACGCCAAACTTAGTTTTTAGGGGGCTGGTTTGACAAATTCGAAATCTTATCCACCAAAAATCAGGACTTCACAAAGAAAACTTTTGGAAAGCCATCAAAATCAACCAAATCAAAACCTTTGATCAATAGAGACCAAGGATACTACATACCATTGGGATATGAAGAACTAACTCTATCAAATCACCCTATCAGGTTGTTACAACCTAACACCCCACCCCCCCCCTCCCTCCCTTGTTGATTGGTTTCATCACTAGATCCATTTGTTGTTCTTAGTCCCCAACTGGCCTCTCCCAATTATGTTTATTTGACAAAACATACTATGTACATGTATATATACTTCTCATCATTTGGTTGTAGTCACTTTTAGCTTGATAACGGTGTAAGAATCTACATCGAAACGTCGCTCTATACAATAAACAAGAAGTTGTCATCCATAGAGTTGTATGTTTCATTTTGACTAACCAACTTCTAGAATGCTGTTCAAACAATGTTTTATTTGGATATGACGTGTAACTACTATAACTGGGACACATATACTGAGTATCTGATATGATGATGTTTAGCAATTATTGGTTGTAAAGATGAATAATAGAGAGTTGTATATGGAAACAGAAGTGTAACTGACAAACACATAAAGTTAATGAAGTAAACAATAAATTTAAATAATTTAAAATGATTGAGATTTATCAAAATGGTTAAAACAAGGTTCCCTAAAGAAAAGAGTCAATTAAATCTTTTATCTACTCAAACAATTTGCCTTTCAATACAGCATGTGACAGTTTCTTTAGCCTAAATGATGATTTAAACAAATTGTTTCACAATATATTCGCAATTAAGTATCACAGATAACAATGCATATTTACTAGTTGAAGGCCTCCAGAAAATGTAGTGTCGTCTGCTCTTTGAATATCAGGTAAAGCTATCAATGATGACAAGTTTGGTATTCAATTTGGAGAAAACAACGCTGTAAAATTCACTGCATCATAGTTGAAAGACAGGGAAATGGATTCTTTCTTTTTGTCTGTGTAATTATTTCAACTTTCATCAAAATCTTGATAAGAAAACATGGCTAAAATGGCCGTGTGCTCACTCTTTTATTCACAATGTTGGGCCAACGGTGGCCCAACTTTGTCAATGAAACAGATGTAAGATCAGGGAAAAATAGGCTGAGTTTTTCAAATGTTGGCCCACTGTTGGACCAACGTGTCAAAAGCCACCGCTACTTTTAAGTCATTAAGATAACGTTAGGCCAATGTTGTCAAACTGTTGGCCAACAAATAACCATATACCAACATTGGCCCAACACACCTGGGTTGTGATATCTTTCTGTCTCAACAGATGACTAGCATGTTTTAGACCCTGATGTTGTTGATCTAGATTTCAACCATGACGTAGGTTGTGTGATGTCATAAAACCGGAAGTCCATCGTGCAGTTCCTGTTGCCGAGGTAACGAAACACGGCTGCGGATATAAACTACATATCATCCCGAGGGCAATGAAAGAACCCAGTGTTCTATTTAATAATTGAAAGTAGCCTCCAAGGCTACATTTAACATTACAGAGCGCTGCTATGTGAATGAACATCGCGTTATTAATTAGAAGCAATTGTGCATCTGTTACCTGTAATTGTGCATCTGTCATATTGCAATAGTTTTCCCTTGCTTTTTGCAATAAACCATCGATGAATATTACTTGAAAACACGTATATTGTATATGTCCATGAAGCTTAAAAGAGCCGTACCCCGTTTTTACAGGTTAAATGTATCACCCAATTAGAATTTTTATTTCAAACATAAGAAAATATTATATTAATCCTTGAAGGATATTACAATGTTCAGTGGCAATAATAAAGTGTGAATGAATACACCGATGTTAATTTTTTAATTGCAAGCAGCGCTGCACCTGTTACCTGTGTCATATTGCGGCTGTTTCACTTGCTTTTTGCAATTAAGTTTCGATGAATGGTATCTGAAAACATGAATATTGTATATGTCCACGAAACTGAAAAGAATCGTTCCTCGTATTTACAGGTTATACCGTACGTATGATTGTCATTTGGTTTCAGATATTAAAAAGTATTATATTAATGCCTGAAGGCTTTCATTAGTATCAAGTTATTGGTGCGTTCGCCAGTCACGCAAAAGTTCAGAGTTCGATTACTTGTGTTTCAAATTCTGCGAAAATTGTACTTGAACCTAAAGTGTTAGTTGAGTGGTACATCCCGTCGCTCGCCAATCGTAAAGTCCGAGTTTGACTCCCCCTCGAGTCTACACAATTGATTCCTGTGTGCAATTTTTCCATGAATAAATATCTCCTGCTATTTATGATCTCTAGATATTACTTACACCTAATCTCTATGGTATTCGTGTTATCTTATGGTCGAGCTCCGATATCGTTATCGCGTTCATCTTGACTGCCATCATCGAACCTTCTTTTCAAACAGCCAGTTTCTTCATCATTCAAAAACAACCCTTCAATCATTAATCACGTGGTTAGTAGAACCGTGTACAACATCCGAGGAAGCGTTCTGCTGCATCTTTTGTGGTCCCGGCGAGCAGACGCCATAATGCATGAACGCCAGCAGGGGTCACGTGACGCGCATCCCACCATATAGAAGGTTGCAGCAGACGACAGTTTGTACACTCGGTGGACGCACATTTAGCTAGTTGTATCAGAGCAATGTCAGCACTAGTCGGGACATGGAATTTTCATTCCCAGGACAACCTGGACGGGTACATGAAAGCAGTAGGTGAGTGGGTCTACTTATGTTACTACAGTTACCTGTGCTAGCTATTTGCTGCTGTGGGTAGGCCTATTGAACGTAGTTGCCAGTTTCTGTCAAAGGTCGTACTTAATTATGCTCGGAATATCAAACTGTCGATCTTAGCGTAGATGGTTTCATTTTGCTGGTATATGTGAAGCACGGCTAGTGAGTAAATGATAATGGCTGCACCGTGTTAGATAATATCCCTCTTTATCACTGGATGGGAGACTGGTAGGCTCACTCTTAAGGGACATTACACATTGTGCCATTTGAAGAATCGTGCTCGAGTTAAAATTTTGAACAATCACATGTCTCATTACTAAGTCCTTACTCAGTCAGATGAGAACCCGCGGAGATCCTGGCTAGAATTGATCTTCAGCAACCCATGCTTGTCACCCGTGAAGATCCGGGCTAGAATTGGCTCACCCGTGAAGATCCTGGCTAGAATTGATCTTCAGTAACCCATGCTAGTCGTAAGAGCCGACTAACGGGATCGGGTGCTCAGGCTCGCTGACTTGGTTGACACATGTCATCGTATCCCAGTATCGTATCGATGCTCATGCCGTTTTTGGTCCAGACTCGATTATTTACAGACCGCTGCCATATAGCTGGAATATTGCTGAGTGCGGCGTTAAACAACAAACAGTCAGATGAGCAAAGGCTGTAAGATTGATACTGGTTATACATTCAAGACAAATATTTTAGGACCCACAAAAGATCAAAACCTATAGCAACGTTGAGTTGTTTTGAGGAAAAGTGCGTGCTTGTTAAAGGCAGGAATTTTGTTTCGTAGTAACAAGTAGTTAGCGACATATTATTTCTGTGCATTTAACATATAGTAAACAAAGCAAAGGAATCGAAAACCCATATTTGGAGGTCACTAAAAGTGAGTGGATGAGTGAGTGAGTTTAGTTTTACGCCGCTTTCAGCAATAATCCAGCAATATCTCTTCGGGGACACCAGAAATGGGCTTCACACTTTGTACCCATGTGTGGAATCGAACCCGGTCTTCGGCGTGACGAGCGAACGCTTTAAATACAAAACTACACCACCACCTCCGCTGGAAGTGAAACAAACCACTCAAACACGTCTTCCCATATATACTACTTATTAACATGAGCGTTCTTACCTGTAAATTTTAAAACAATGTACAAGCACACTGAACATATAACTTCATTTATGAACTGACTTTCACTTTATGTGAATTCATTGAAATATGAACCTCTTGGAGTGGGCTTGAGACGACGTTTATATTACGCACGGTCATCTTCATATGGAATTCATACTCCAATATACTCACACAGAGTGAAAGTGACCCGTGAAGATCCGGATTAGATTTGGTCTTCAGCATTCCATGCTTGTCTCCGGTGACGATCCGGGTTAGAATTGGCCCTCGGTAACCCATGCTTGTCGTAAAAGGCGACTAACGGGATCAGGTTGTAAGGCTCGCTGACTTGGTTGACACATGTCATTGTATCCCAACTGCGTAGATCATGCTGTTGATCACTGGATTGTCTTAACCAGACTCTATTATTTACAGACCGACGGCGTATTGTTGAGAGCTGCGTTACACATCCAACAAACAAAACAAAAGCAAAGTGAAAGTCAATTCGTATGATGTTTATACATTATTTTACACACCAGGATAGTCTGTCATGCAGAACCTGAAACAAATTCAAGAAAGATTTCCACAGTTTCTGAAAATGAAGAAAGTCAGACCAGTTGTTAGTCTAACACCGGCGATGCAAGCACAGCTATATTAAAACCGTGATACTTCACGTTTACGCTGACAGTCACATAACAAATAACAGTATCTTTGAACACAAAGGTTCTTCAGACGGATGGTTAATTGCTCTACAACAACATCTACTGTAGTTTGGTTACAATCAATATATTCATATACTAGCATAACAGGATGAGAAAGGCGTGAATCTGTCCCAATGAATGTGTGACGCCTAAGTAGATAGCCACATTCCTCCCAATATCCACACAATGACTGAATGCCGTTGAGATAGCGTTGCTCTATGAGCGTTCATTAGTGTTGATAACACATTGTCAGACTAGACTAACGCCTAGTCTCTGAATATATGTAATGCGGTTCAGGGACTGTGAGACAGACTAGTTGTCCGACTGTAACGTGTTAACAGGGTGTAGTCAAGTACGTTTGAAAATTGTCCGTTTATCTCATGAACGTTTTAGTCTTTTAAATACTTGTGATAACCTGTATAATTTTAGTAATCTTACTGATATACAAAAACTTATAACACCTGTCCAATAGCAATATCACATAGCTAAATAACATTGAAGTCAAGGAGCAAATCCGTATTATATAACTTTTATAACATTGAACACAGGCGCATTCATATATACATTTACATGCAATTTTTAACAATTTTAGTCTCTCATAATTCCGTATGGAATGGCCCTATGTAAATATATGTTTAATAACATTGAACACAGGCACATTTTAACATATAATTTGTATAACATTGTCTGTTACAGGGTGTATTCAACATATACGTTTGATAACCGTTAACACATGGAAGAATTCAACATATACTTTTATAACATTGAACACATGCGCATTCAACATGTGTAGCTTTTATAACACAACTATTATTGAGGTACACATGTCAACTTTTATAACATTGAACACAGGCGCATCCGGCATATACTTTTATAACATTGCAATAATGGTTGTCATCCAACATCAATTTTTATAACATTGAGGGACATGCACATTCAACATATACTTTTATAACATTGAACACATGCACATTCAACATATACTTTTATAACATTGAACACAGGCGCATTCAACATACACTTTTATAACATTCAACAGGGGCAGACTCAACATATATGTAACGTTATAACATTGAACACAGGCGATCCATTTCATTATAAATATCAACACGATTGTCCATGGGCTCGGGAGATAAATCGATCTTCGTAAACAAGAAACATGAATTAAACTTTAGAAAGTATGTTTCTTATTGCTATGTTTGTCAAATCAAGACAAACACAAGTGATGCGGCCGCCTGTCGTAAAACTGCAATGTAGACAACATACTCGCGCGTCTCAACATGAAGTAACAGGACGTGTCCCAACTAGTTATCTTATTCATCTTATTTATTTGCGGAATCGATCCTAGGTCTTCGGCGTGACAGGCGAACGGTTTGTGCACTTGGCTACCTAGACTAACGCTTAGTCCCTGAATATATATATATATATGATATTAGCAAATAAACACATTTAAATTGAACAGGACCCCCAGTGAGATGGGAAATTCAGAACCTGGGGAAATCTAGACTTGCTTCATTCAGGGCTTTAGCATTGCAGGGAGGGCTTGGCAGTAGGGAAAATAATGTGGTTCATGGACTGTGAGACAGGCTATTGGCTACCCAACTGATCCCTTAGTATCTGAAATTAAAAGTTACGCCTCAAAACGCTTCTTCATCAAAGAAGAATTCTCTGCATGCACTTTCTTTACTCGAAAATAGATATCGTTGTTGATGATGCTTTGGAGCAGCTCCATGGCAGGGGGTTCCTGTAAGTGGAAGACGTCGGTCGTTACTGTCCAGAAATAGATGTTATCAAGTTCATGTGCGACGTTTCATGTAACTATCTCTCGTATTTGTTTGCAATCAAATTCTTGTGTGTGTGTGTGTGTGTGTGTGTGTGTGTGTGTGTGTGTGTGTGTGGTGATGATGATTTCTATGGAGTATCCCAGCATGTAGAATGTGAATGATCCCCATATATCTAAAATTTATGTACAAAGTGACAACCCCAGCATGTCATGTACAAATATCAATGACACCCCCTTCCCTAGTACGTGTGTACAAAGTGATTGCTGACCCCTCTATGACTGCTCCCCAGAACAAAATGGGTGACCCCTTAAAATCATCATCACCCCTAGTCATAAATTATGAACGGTCCCTTAGCCCGTTACGCTGTATTGTTTGCAAAGGACAGTTATTGTTGTTACTGTGAAAGTAGAGCTATTGATCTTGAAATCTAACTAACACAATTGTTAACTGTTCAATATTCCTTACTTATTTGTTTCACGATCAGTTCCTTTAAGCACAGACGTCTAGGTTGACATATTGTTTCTGTTTGGAAGTGGACACATCGCGGAAACGATTAGTTATATTTTAAATTCTGACTTTTATACAAACCTGTGAACCAATACCTTCTATGAAATATTTAAAGAGGGGCTAAATAGGAAAAAAATATTGTAATTCGGGTAACTGACTTCACTCGCTCGGCACTAGTCTGTCTCACAGTTCTTGAACCACACTATTTTCCCTTCTAATCAGCCCTTTCTGCAAGGCTAAAGCCCTAAATGAAGCAAGTCTAGATTTCCTCAGGTTCTGAATCTCCCATCCCACACTGGGACTCCTTTTCAATTTAATAGGAATTGTTTGTTTCAATGTCAAAATTATATACATTCAGAGACTAACCGTTAGTCTAGCTCGGAACGTTCACGTGTAATTCAGGCCACATAAACACATTCATGTAAATCATTCACTAATACATGGTTGGTTGAAGGGATTATCGTAAGTAATACCATACATGGTTGGTTGGAAGGATTATCGTAAGTAATACTACATGCGCCCGGGCACTGTTACGGAACGTACGTTCAACACTGAAGCTGTCTAAATTACAGCGTTTATTGTCACGAAAAAATTCCGTTTAGTCCAATGGACAAATCGTTGGATTCAATCAGTTTTGTTTGAATTCGTGACCCACTCGTATTATTCGGGGACAAGCCGAATATCTTCTTGGAGGTTACGGAAAGAGGCGAGTGGTGACGAATGTTTTGTTTGTTGTTTAGCGTCATTCGTAACTACTCGTGTCATTCCGACAAGGCCACGGAAAGAGGCGAGTAGTTACGAATGGTGTAACGCCGCACTAAGCAATAGTCCGGCTATATATATGCCATCTATAGATATATGGGAGTCTGAACTATCTGACGAGACAATCCAGTGATCGATCCTCTCTGTGGGGGCGCGCTGACATGCAGGCAACTAGTTCTATTCATCGAGCCTGGCATTTCGATCCATTTAGTCATCTCTTGTTAATCAATAGACAAAAATATTATTGAATTCAAAATTTCTTTGGAACTGAATCATCCCGGCCATTTCCTTTAATTTCAGACCTTACAAATATGATCATATCTGACAAATGTGATCTTAATTTACACCCATGAATATCCGAGTTAGAACTGGTTTCCTGTAACCCATGCGCAAGTGTCGAGTAACGGGATCGGGTAACCGTTGATGCAGCATACATGTAGATCGCTACTCGTGATGTCAAACACTGGATTGTCTGACCCCGACTCGATTTTTCACAGACCGCTGCCAAAAACGATGGAATGGTGCTCAGTGCGGCGTTAAACAATAAACAATCCGATATTTTACAACGCGTGCTTCGTCAATTGACTTTCAAAACTCTTATCTTTTGCGGCCCATTTTGAACAACATTGTTGTATGTCGAAGATGTAATTCATTTTTAGAAAAAAAGAACTTAGCGATCCCCTTGTTCGCCCGTAATCCTGTCATCCACGTGTCTCTTCAAAGACATGTACACACACGGATGTGATATATAGGCCGGACAGAATCATAATTTATTATTCATTATCTCCGTGAGATAAAATCTTCAGGTAGAGTCTGAATGCGTTCAGGAGACGCCATTAACGAGGCACAGGAATGTCATTAGCAGTAGTGGCGCCTGCGCAGTATTAACTTTCCTCCAGGTCACGCGGTACCATAATCAACTGACGGGAAAAGTTTACCGTGTTAATATAATTTAGAATTGGTCGCAAGCTATGATTAAACTTGATTATGTCTATTAACCAGTACCTATTCCTGTAGCCTTGCTCCAAGGCTGTACTGAAGGTTCAACCCATGGATGTATAAAAGAGGCAAGTCTAGATAAGTGGACTCTAAGACGCCAGAGGTATATTTACAGTTTATAGAAATTATCACTTAACCTATTAATTATTACCTTAGAGACTTGTGCAAGTCTACTATTCCTGCAACAGTTCGTAAATATAGTCTTAGGCCGGGCAGTTTTGTGTTTTTCCATCGGCGGTTTTGCGTGTGCCTTCTCGGTATTCTGTATGATTACGCTGTTTTGTGTGAGCACAGGCGGTTTCGTGTGTGCCAAGGCGGTTTTGTGTGTGCCAAGGCGGTTTCGTGTGTGCCAAGGCGGTTCTGTATATGTCAAGGCGGTTTTAGGTATGCCAAGGAGGTTTTGTGTGTGCCTAGGCGGTTTTGTGTGTGCACAGGCGGTTTCGTGTGTGCCAAGGCGGTTTTGTGTATGTCAAGGCGGTTTTGTGTGAACGGAAATTGGTCAACGAAGACCGGAAGTTGCACCAACATGACCCATACTATGCTTGTAAATTTGTTCCCCTAAATACAAAATTATTGATGTTCAAAGATGAAAATGCCTAAGATATCAATCAGTAGTTGCGTATCATGCGGAAAAAATGAATTTGAAATAGAACTATACTTTCGAAGATACAACCACATAGAAGTATTCTCCATTGTTGTCTAAGCGTCAGTACAGATTATACTTGGTTATTAAATAGCCAACTTAGACATCTGGGATTGAACAGCATGTAAAATACAATCTGATAAAACTGATAGGTTTAGCTTCTTTTGCCCTCAAGTTTATAATGGTCTTAATGACTGTACGTATTTCCAGCCGGAGACTGTGGGGTATCCTAATGGTTAACGCGGTTTCGATTCCCCACTTGGGGAAATGTGGGGACCCTACTCTCTCTCTCACTCACTCACTCACTCACTTTCAAGCCAAATTGTTCAGACACAAGCATATGATGGGACAAACAAAAAGTTACAATAGTATATGATTAGGACACGTTGCCAAAAATATGCCAATTTTTAAGTGAAGAGTATTTAGTGTGAGTTTTTTGTTATGCTGTATTCGGGGCCAAACATATGTTCTTTGCATTTTCTCTATATTTCCCCATAACAACCTGTCGGCAAAAGATGTCGGTAAATTCTGTTAAACTGGGAATAGAATCCACACATCAAGCCGAGGAGGCTGAGCACAGCTTGCGGATCCAATTTGTTAAGGGACGCAACTCAGCACAGACGTCGCAATTCTCCGTGCAGAGTTGTGTTCCTTGACAATAGTAACCGCCGTTTGCATTGGCATGGCAGCCCTATGAACTTGCACGTTTGCTACCTCAAGAGAGGTCAATATCTTTAAGCAAGCTTTACCGGCCTTTGTGTAACCAAGGTTCCATAATTCCATTGTATCGCGTGCTCTCTTAATGTAGAGTGCTCCACGCATCAACAAAACGACTTAATCCCTGAATATCTTTTGCGTTGAAGGACTCGTTCTATTTTGAGCTGGTCTTTCAGTTTTGAAAACCGAACATCAGTTCTGAAATGGACATTTATGTAAGGGACGACAACTGGCAAAACGGTTCCCGGTGACCAAACAGAACGTGACAGGTTAAAGCTCCATACACAATCCTCACCGGATCTTATCGATACGACATTTGTTAGTATATGCTAAAGTGTTGGATGTGCGATATTCCGAGCTCTGCTACTGGATTATATCTGTGTTATAGTTAGGAAATGGGAAAGTCGTACTTCTTTGACTAGTCGGTTGGTTGTTTAACGCCGCACTCAGCAATATTCCAGCAATATGGCAGCGGTGTGTTAATAATCGAGTCTGGATCAGACAATCCAGTGATCAACAGCATGAGCATAGATCTACGCAATTGGGATACGATGACATGTGTCAATCAAGTCTGAATCCTGACCACCCGATACACGGAATAAGAGTTATGCTATGCACATGGAAAATGCGACTGTATATAGTTGTTGATAGTGAGTGAGTGAGTGAGTGAGTGAGTGAGTTGTTTCAACAATATTAAAGCTACATGGCGGCGGTCTGTAAATCAGACAGTCCAGTGATCGACAGCATGAGCATCAATCTACGCAATTGGGATACGATGACATGTGTCAATCTAGTCAGAACCCTGACCACCGGATCCTGTTAGTCGCCTCTTACGACAAGTATGGGTTACTGAAGATCAATTCTAACCCGGATCTTCACGGGTGAGTTCTTCGACAGATTAAGTCTGTGCAATAGTATTTGAAATACGTAAACCATGGCTCTGAGGCAGGCGTAAACTGAAGTATGCAAAGTGCCTTCGATGGAAGCCTTTGTTTAAGTAACGAATCAACTGTACGACTGTGTAGCAAAAATATAAACTAACATACCAAAGAAAGCACTCACAGTACTTTCAAGGTCATTTAGTGTTTTGGCAGCATGTTCACAATGCTTGTGACTTGTTAGTCCCATCAATACACTTTTAAAAACTATTTACGTTGTTTTGGTGAAAATGATCCCAAAGCAGCAGCTGTTCACTTTCTTTTGTACATCAGTATACATAGGACTGGCGATACTTCTAATTAACGCCGTGCCCAGAAGGGCTGATATACGACGAGTCCGATGACTCTGAACTCGATACACTGCTCATACCCGTACCTGGTGGGAATTATGTCCATTGAAAGCAATTCGGGTCAAGGTCATAGCGCTGCACGCGAGATGAAAACGTCAAAGAATATAATTACGCTTATTGTAGCTTGATTAAACACGTCTGTTGGAATTAATTGTGGTTGCCGATATAGCCTCAAGTGGAAACATACTTTATATTTAATTAAATTGTAAGGAACTAATTAAGTGTGAAAGTTTATAGGAGGCAATTCATTTCGCCCACAGATTGCTGATTGATATGCAAAGGTCAGCCATTGATTATTGATGGCATTATAATTGTTGCTGCGATTTGTCCTTATCGTTAAAACAAAGTGGCGATAATCCATCGATGGGCGAGGTTGTTTTTATTAATCTTATGTCAATAGAGTACTACCATTCCCGCCGCTGTAGCTACTACTAAAACAACAACTTTAATACCACTGACTGACTGACTGACGGTTTGGTTTTACGCCGCTTTTAGCAATATTCCAGCAACATCACGGCGGGGGACACCAGAAATCGGCTTCACACATTGCACCCATGTGGGGAATCGAACCCGGGTCTTCGGCGTGACGAGCCAACGCTTTAACCACTAGGCTACCCCACCTCCCTACTTCAACACCAACAACTACAGGATGGTGGGGTAGCCTAATGGTTTAAGCGTTCGCTCGTCACACCGAAGACCAGTGTTCGATTCCCCAAATGGGTACAATGTGTGAAGCCTGATGTCCCCGCCACGATATTGCTAAAGAGCGGCGTAAAACCAAAGTCACTCACTCATTAACAACTACCACTACTACTACTGCTACTGCTTCTATTGCTACTACTACTGCTACTGCTACTATTGCTACTGTACTGCTACTGCTCTAATATGAAGCAAGTATAGAATTTGCCCAGTTTCTGATTCTCCGATCTCACTGAGTTTGAAGAGGGCTAGTTGACCCTTTCGTTTGTATGATATCTTCAGAGACTGAGCGTCAGTCTACCACTGACCCCCCTGCCCGTTAGTAATTGTTTCGATCAAATTTAATTTCAAATTTTATACTTTTCCCGCAGTATATTTGCATCCAAGGATATTGGCGTGTTGTTACAGAGTATGTTTCGATAGCCCGTGTTTCACGAGACTTGACATGGGTTGACATGCACTTAAGTTACTCTCAATTCCGCGCTTTAAATTCATTTACATTTATGTTACGAGCCATTTGCAGCAGTATTTCATTTACTTAAAACAATAAGTAACGATAGGTGTCGCCATAGCAACCAGGTGTTCTCGTCTACACTACCTGAGTTGAACTGAGACGCTGTTAGGCGATCAAAGCATCCAACTAAATGTTCTTTGAAAATATTGATTAATCCATACCGTCAGGCAGATCGATACGTCTGGGGTCGGGAAGTGTGGGCTGGGTGCAGGTGAATTGTGCAACGTGGGCGTTGAGTCATGAGGAGATGCTATCGCACACGGTGGCATGTTGTCACGTGATCATGTTCTACCATTAGTAGTTGTTCATTGGACTCACTGATCTATTTTTATGTCGCACTGGTCTGATCTATTCTACAAGTCGCAAGGGTCAAAATTGTTTTGAATGTCATAAGGGTCAGATCTGTTTTGAATGAGGAAAGAGTCTGATCTAATTTACAAGTTACAAGGGTCAGATCTGTTTTGAATGTCTCAAGGGTCAGATGTATTTGGATGTCTCAAGGGTCAAATATATTTTGAATGTCGCAAGGGTCATATCTATTTTGAGACCGCCTCCGTGGTGTAGTGGTTAGAGCGTCCGCCCAGAGAGCGGAAGGTCGCGGGTTCGATCCCCGACCGCGTCATACCAAAAGACGTTAAAATATGGTACTTGTTGGTCCCTGCCTGGCGCTCGGCATTAATGGGTACAACAAGGACTGGTCGGCTCGGAGTCAGTATAATGTGTCTGAGTGGGGTATTCATGCTTCACTGCGGCATGGTATCTCAGTGGGCTAGCACTATAAAACCAGCTTAAGTCTGGGCTAGTACAAGCAGCCGCACCTACACATACACACGCATGCACGTTGTCATATGAGCGAAATATTCTCAAGCGCGACGTTAAACCCAACTTCACCTCACCTCACCTCATATCTATTTTGAATGTCGAAAGGGTTATTTTTAATTTACTAGTCTCACGAAACAGATCTTTTCAATGTCACAAGGGTCAAACCTAATTTAATCTGATCCACACGTGCTTATTTACAGACCGCGTTAAACAACAACTCAGACAAGTGTTTACATCTTATGTCATATGTGGATATTTACAGATGATACGTCAATTTCATAGAAAATAGGGGGCGCGGGGTAGCCTAGTCGTTAAAGTGTTCGCTCGTCACACCGAATACCCGGGTTCGATTCCCCACATGGGTACAATGTGTAAAGTCCATGTATGGTGTCCCCCCGCCGTGGTATTGCTGGAATGTTGCGTTAACCCACATGCACTCACTCCTAGTGGATGAAAGTAGAAACGAGCGATTGTATGATGCTAGCAAGCCGCGTTTCCGGCTGACTGGGTTCCGTCCTATTGCGAAACTTAGTACAATAACCAGTCCAGAATTTTGAGACCAGTTCATTCAACTGGATACACAAATATTAATCAGTATTATTTGATACATCTAACCACTTGTATATTGCAACACTACGCTCCTTCTAATGCTTGAAAACACGTCGTGCAGCATGCTCTGTCGTACAGCGTGCTCTGATAAACAGAAATCTGACAATCGTGGAAATCTCAAAACGAGGCTCTGACGCTAGAAAGGTTTGGCGGTCTGGTACGCACTTGATATTATATCAATCACATTGTGCGTTACAAACCGACACTGAATAAGCACAAAAATACATAACAGGTGTAACCAGTGAGCCAGATGAATTGTGAATCATTTTACGACCTCATCCAACAGGGGCAGTTTGTGACGTCTTAGTTAAGGTCATGCTGCCTACACCTCGCCATAAAATATAGAAATACGATGTTATTAAAGTTTAAAATTAAAATTAACTTGTAAATACCATTTTCTTATGAAACATGGAATTGGAATTCAGTGTAGCCATAGTTGTTTGTGGTGTATCTTTTCACTTGCAGACTAGACAATTCGGATCCGGCTGAAAAGTAGGTCATTGTCATCACCTTGGCACTCTTAATAGGTTCATGAGACTCATGTTTCGGTTTGATTTAGTGTCTGTGCTACTGTTGCAGGTGTCCCCGATGAGATGAGAGCAGTCGCGAAGGAAAGTAAACCATTATTGGAAATCACCCAAGATGCCGCCGACCACTTCATGATCCGCACAACCGTTGGGGACAAAGTGAAGGAATATAAGTTCGTCATCGGCCAGGCCTTTGACCACGTCTCCCTCGCTGGCCAACCTATGAAGGTACACACAAGTTTTGTAGTGAACTTCAAACATGTTTTTCAAATTTGGGAAGCTACATCAAGCAATGGTTGAACCCGAGACATAATTATTGGGTATGGAAAGAAGTTTCAGAGTATAGAAAATGAAACTCGGGTGTGGTCATGATTTACGTATTGTGTACTAGAGGCTTGCACATTGATGTACATGTATATCTTTTAAGAGACTTACAGACCCTTTTGTGATGAAAGTGATTATGAACTATACAAACTGACTTGATAAGACGGTTTTCTGGGTGTGCCCAATCTCATTTAAATCAGACATAAGTACTCTGCTGATCACATCTGAGCACAGGTTACGTCTGAAGGACCTCTTGTGAACTTTGACCGACCAATGAAATGGCTAGTAGGAAAACGACACCAGCAAATCAGAAGGCAGCTTTCTCGAGTTTTACGGCTCCAGTTGCAGGAATGGCGGCATCCTTCCTTGATGCACTGAGACAAAGTTTGAAAACTGGACACTTTATACACATAACGAAAAACGTTTGCGAAACTTTACCCTAGCTGCAATGAAATGTGACGTCATAGGCATATAGAATTAATAGACAACCGCTTTGGTTTTGAATGTTGCTAAACGCGGCGTAAACTACATTATCACTGACATGGTAGAGACACGACAGAGCATCCAATTCTTCAGATTGTTGCTCATGATGTCAATCACTTTCTTCTCTGGACCAGACTTCGATTATTTACAAACCAATGTCCTGTAGAGTGAGTGAGTGAGTGAGTGAGTTTAGTTTTACGCTGCTTTTAGCAATACAGTAGCAATATCACAGCGGGGTAACCAGAAATCGGCCTAACACATTGTACCCATGTGGGGAATCAAACCCTGGGTTTTGGTGTGACGAATGAACCCTTTAACCACAAGGCTACCCCACCGCCCCTATAGATAGAATATCACCGAGTGAGTTTTATACAACGAAGTTATTTGTTTTTCTGTTTCCTACAGTCGGTGGTGAACTTGGTCGGAGAGAAAATGGTGGAAACTCAGACCCTGGGGGATCGTAATATCGTCATCGAGAGATCTGTGGAGAAAGACAAACTGGTGTCGGTGGGTAGTACGCTGTCGGACACGCAGTCTCCTATTCCAGATGAGAATCATCCTCAGAACTTCATCGGTTTTTATACATCACGTATCTCCTTAACGCGGAAATGGCAACGGTCGTTTTTTGTGGCCATTTTTAACAAATCAGGGCGTGGTTACACTCATTCGGAACTCACTCGTGTTATTCAATATTTCGTCCACAGGCACTCGTGTCTTTGCGAGGATTAAAGATTAATTCTCCTTTTTTAGAAGACACCCGACTCGAAATGCTTCACAGTACAATACATCATGATGTATTGTACTGTGAAGCATTTCGAGTTGGGGGTCATTTCAAAAATTATTTTTTGTAATTCCTCTTTAATCCTCGCAAAGACACAAAGGGCCGAGGTCCAGGCACAGTAACAACAAGTACTATATCTTGACCTCTGTTGGTATCTCGAACCGTCGCTCTGACAATTACACTATGTCCAGTTCATGCTTGTGCACACCGGGAACAGTAATGGCTTGGATTATGCTCAGTCTTTCTTCGTCGTAATGTCGTGACACGTTGGGGGTGACGTTCATGTCCACGAACGTTAATAACACCGTCGGGCGCTGCATGTAATCCTGACGAGATCAGTCAGAACTGACATGTGCCCTCCGGGTCACATAATCATCGGTTGCCATGGCAATTAACTCTTACAGTATCATTATCATCATCATCGCCATTATGTTGTAAACAATGACAACAGCGATATGTTAATATTTCGTATCAGGTGTCTATTATATACATATAGAAAAAGTATATTTTTCATAGTGTTACTATGTTATTATTAACCATAGGAGAGCAGTAACTAACCAAACTTCAATTAAACTCACTGTTGGATAAATTGACCCTCAGTGAAACATTAAATGGCAGTGAAACATCTAACGCAAAATGAACAAAAAAACGAGGCCAAAATGACCCATCGGTTGTGCTGATAACTATGGTCATGGGACAAGTTTTGAAGATTCTGGCCAACTGCAATAACATCCCTGACCCCCATCCTCATCAGACGTTCAATTTGACGTTAAGGTGTTGCGTTCCATTCTTGATGGAGGGGGCGGAGGTGTAGCCTAGTGGTTAAAGAACCAATAAACTTTTTTTTGTTACTCTTTTTAACCATTACATATGAAAGATTTGTGGTTAGTCTTATGCGGAACACCAAATTTATTCTTTAAAAACTTGTGGTTAATTAATACCGAGCGATTAAAAGTGCCCAAAATGTCGCCTGCTTCCCTCTCGCCCGCCAACGAAACCACAGACAGGTTACGTAACTCTGTCGCCAGAGCAGTTGCAGTGACGTCATATGAGGAACGATTTTCAGTTAGTTGTATAGAAAATGTGTAGCACGCTCATCATTTTGATGATTTCTCGACATCAACGACGACATGCCGAATCGTTGCTTTGTCGTCAATTGCTCCTAGGGGTCGGGCGATGGTGTCCCCATGCACAGATTTCCACAGGACCCCGCAGTTCGTGCTAAATGGGTTATGTTTGTGAGTGCGAAGCGAGCGTTGTGGAAGCCTGAAACGATATCTTACTTGTGTTCAGATCGCTTCACGGAAGTTAAAGAATCAAAACTACTTACTAGTTGTAGTAAAATATGCATATGATTGATGACCATAAAGAATTTCTATGACACAACTTGTAACATAACGATTTCTTCCTCGGAAGTGAGGTTGTGGTCGAAGTAACAATAATATTGTAAGTAGTATTATATTGACCCACCTCGCTGCCACGAGAGAATTGTTATGTTATACGTTATGTCATGCAAAATCCTATTGGCCATCAATAAAATACATATTTTACTACCAGTAGAAAGTAGTTTTGATTTTGTAACTCGGTGAAAACAAACCTAAATACCATTTATCCTCAGACTGGCGGATGTTCCCGATAGGGCGCCGCCATTTTTAAAAATAAAAAAATCTGTTAGAATTAATGAGATTATAGTTTGTTTTCATCAAGTTAGAAAATCAAGACTACTTTCTACTCGTAGTTAAATATGTATTGGAATCATAACCAAACGGATTTTGCATGACACAACTTATAACATAACGATTTCTTCCACGGAAGCGAGGTGGGGGTCGAAGTCATAATACTGCGCGATAAATTTCTTGCTACATTCCCATGGTTAATGTCCACTCACCAGTATGTAGATACTAGTCAATGTGCGTCTTTATATTTGGTCTTATAATCCTAATTAGTTTATTATCATACTTGTATGCATTTTGAAACTAAATAAAAAGCAGACGATCTGCTGATACTTATAGTGAATTTATAACAGAACTGTAATATCTAGACATTTTATTGTTTGCCAATGTGAATCATAATTCGCACACACACCCTAGTGCATGTTGTCTGTCTCATTACACTTCACGGCGAAAACAATGATTCTGTTGAATGCTACGACAAATGAATAAAAACAAAATGCAAATATTAAAATTAAAACAGATTAAAGTTATAGGAACAATATCAGGCCATTACCTTGTTCGAGGAATGTATCCATCAATATCCACAAAACTGTTCCAAATGATATGTCTTTTAACAGTTTAATATACGAAAAAGTGATAATTCTTTTCAGGTACTAGAGTATTGGTGTATAGTCGCATTGGTCACCCAAGATAGCACACCTGACAACTAATTGCATAATGTCCTCCTTTCTTTAAAAACAGTAATTTAGTTAGCCAATAATGGGCAATCAATCAATGTATTGCCGGTTAATCCTTTGAAAGAAGGACGTTGTTTTTACGCAGACGTCGACACGACAGAGTGTATTCAGTATAGATTAGTAAATCTACATACATAAACACTACCTTTTGACAATTCCGCTGTGTAAGATAAAAGTAATTAATCAATCAGCGTGTTATCGGTTAATCCTTTGATCGATGTTTATAATGTTGAATATTTACTCCAGACACAAGAAATGCCAAATGGGAACCTTTGTCGGGTAATCTAAGTGTGTTACCACTAATTATACCTGTTATAAAATCATTAACTGACCATCAAGTGAATGATGACAAATAACATGTGTAGGTTTATACCACCTAACACGGGTTACAACGAGGGAGTATTAATTGCTGTATTGCATGTGAAAACTTATGGGCCGACACTGTTTTGACAATACAAACAGATTTTTACATGACATGATTAAATATCGAGGTAAAAAAAAGACAGAAATGGGATCAATTTGGATCAGTCATTATACAAATAGGGCCTAACGACACCAATCGATTTTGACAGAATCGTCTATGAAAACAAGTTGTTACTCGGAAACTAGGCAAAGCAGGAGACAAAATTAAATGACAATAGATTGTGAGAACATATAGCTTTAATTTTCCACAACAATTGTCACGATTTCAGGTTTATACAAGCCTGTAAACAAGATAATTTAACCCCCAAAATGTAGATGAATTCTGCATCGGCCCTCAAAGGTATTCCTCATATGACGTCACAGAGGCGCGCCGCTCTGATTGGTTGAAATTTCGTTCGCGGGTGAGAATTGTGCACTGTTGTCAAAAAGGTCGATTTAAGTCAATTAAAGGTCGAAATGAGTAGTTTTAATGACGGGGTTTTATTTATAACGATGCCAGTTAGTGATTTATGTATTTGTACCCCCTAGGGTTTATGTGACCTTTAAAGCGTTCGCTCGTCACGCCGAACTCGGGTTCGATTCCCCACATAGGTACAATGTGTAAAGCCCATTTCTGGGGTCCCCCGCCATGATATTGCTGAAATACTAAACTCACTCACTCTTGATGGATGACTTGTACCAATACATCAAGAATTTGTACCGGAGGATCTCTGTGGCTTATTCTGCGATCCATTATGTCACAAACATACTCTATGGCATTGCGATCTGGAGCCCTGGCAGTCCAAGTCAGAGTTACCTCCACCTCTTGACGCAATAAATCTCCAACGGTATGTGGCCTAGCATTGTCATCCAATGCCATGTGTTCAGAGGATGGTCATCGAAGGGAGGTAACCGTTGTCGAATCACATTTTGTCTCATCGTCAAAACGTCACGTTTACAGAAATTTAAGAAACACTTATGAACTCCAATACTATCATTGAGCTCCCGCCAAACGGTACTTTGCTCCAAGCATTGG
Source organism: Haliotis rubra (assembly GCF_003918875.1). Classification (NCBI taxonomy): domain Eukaryota; kingdom Metazoa; phylum Mollusca; class Gastropoda; order Lepetellida; family Haliotidae; genus Haliotis; species Haliotis rubra. The sequence goes on from NW_025766115.1 coordinate 857,161, forward strand.
GAAACTGTAGCGCAAATAGGCCTAGGGTTGCGCAACAAAGAGAAATGACCAGTCTTCCTATGTGCGAGCGAAGCATATGGGAAGACTGGCCGAGTACCATTACCATTTCCAAAACCAAACACTGGGGAAACATACATTGTCCTGACAAGTATTTTATAATTCACCAGTTTTCAGGGAATAACTTATCTTCGTCGCGAATATTATCTCTACTCGACCAGGCTGGGATTTTGTGTGGAGACTTGCTGCGTTATTAATGAGAACTAGGATCCTAATTTTCTTCAACAAAATAATTCCAGTCTAATTTTTGTAGCAGAGAATTTCTATAATTATTGTGTTTTTAAATCCCAGACAAACTACATTCACCCATTTGACACAAAAGAAACTGCAATCACGTTGCAAAAAATATAATTCTTAGGGACTGGTCATATACTTATAGGGTGGGTTTGCTGGTTGGAACTAAATCACATTTTGTTGTCAAATCGAGTGGCAATCATTGACGTGTAAGTACTTGCAGTATTGATGGAAATCCTAAGAAAAATTACCTGAATGCCTGATTTCTTTTCTAAGGTGAGGTGAGGTGAAATTGGGTTTAACGTCGTGCTTGAGAATATTTCGCTCATATGACGACGTGCATGCGTGTGTATGTGTATGTGCGGCTGCTTGTACTAGCCCAGACTGAAGCTGGTTTTATAGTGCTAGCCCACTGAGATACCATGCCGCAGGAAGCATGAATACCCCACTCAGACACATTATACTGACTCCGAGCCGACCAGTCCTTGTTGTACCCATTAATGCCGAGCGCCAGGCAGGGACCAACAAGTACCATATTTTAACGTCTTTTGGTATGACGCGGTCGGGGATCGAACTCCGCGACCTTCCGCCTCCGGGCGGACGCTCTAACCACTACACCACGGAGGCGGTCTAAAGCGTTCGCTCGTCACGCCGAACTCGGGTTCGATTCCCCACATAGGTACAATGTGTAAAGCCCATTTCTGGGGTCCCCCGCCATGATATTGCTGAAATACTAAACTCACTCACTCTTGATGGATGACTTGTACCAATACATCAAGAATTTGTACCGGAGGATCTCTCTGGCTTATTCTGCGATCCATTATGTCACAAACATACTCTATGGCATTGCGATCTGGAGCCCTGGCGGTCCAAGTCAGAGTTACCTCCACCTCTTGACGCAATAAATCTCCAACGGTATGTGGCCTAGCATTGTCATCCAATGCCATGTGTTCAGAGGATGGTCATCGAAGGGAGGTAACCGTTGTCGAATCACATTTTGTCTCATCGTCAAAACGTCACGTTTACAGAAATTTAAGAAACACTTATGAACTCCAATACTATCATTGAGCTCCCGCCAAACGGTACTTGCTCCAAGCACAGGAAACTGTAGCGCAAATAGGGTTGCGCAACAAAGAGGAAATGACCAGTCTTCCTATGTGCGAGCGAAGCATATGGGAAGACTGGCCGAGTACCATTACTATTTCCAAAACCAAACACTGGGGAAACATACATTGTCCTGACAAGTATTTTATAATTCACCAGGTTTCAGGGAATAACTTATCTTCGTCGCGAATATTATCTCTACTCGACCAGGCTGGGATTTTGTGTGGAGACTTGCTGCGTTATTAATGAGAACTAGGATCCTAATTTTCTTCAACAAAATAACTCCAGTCTAATTTTTGTAGCAGATAATTTCTATTTTTCCCCGTCTGAAGCATAATTATTGTGTTTTTAAATCCCAGACAAACTACATTCACCCATTTGACACAAAAGGAACTGCAATCACGTTGCAAAAAATATAATTCTTAGGGACTGGTCATATACTTATAGGGTGGGTTTGCTGGTTGGAACTATATCACATTTTGTTGTCAAATCGAGTGGCAATCATTGACGTGTAAGTAGTTGCAGTATTGATGGAAATCCTAAGAAAAATTACCTGAATGCCTGATTTCTTTTCTAAATAAATTACATGTCGTGTCCGCCAGGTTTGTTTGCCTCGTCGAGACCGCCATTATGCAGTCATTGCCAAGGTCAGTGAAGCGCCAGCGCAGCATATCGAGGGAACCAGACTGTAGTCTTGATTCGTTCTCGTTACGCAACATACAGTGCATAATGCGCTAGGTTCAATTCAACAAGTCAGTGCTTAAGGTCGCTAACGTGATCGTAACTCGAATACCTTAGTGTAGATTTACGGCAGGCGTAGCGTTAAGGCACCCTGGTCTTAAAATCGGTTTGCTCTCGAATTCCATGTTCAGCTCCCTTGTATGTACAAAACCCAAGATGAAGCGCAAGTCATACCATATCATCCCACCGGGTACCCATTTACTGCTGAGTTAATAAGATTGGATTTAGTTGAAGAGTTTATTATCGACGCTGTTGCATCACTCCATGATTTTAAAGTTGACATCCTTCCTTTTTCAGAGGATGACCGTCAACGACGTAACGGCGTGCGTGACCTTCGTCAAAGCATAACCGGAAGTACTCCGTCCTCCATCCTTTCGTCCAATCAACGAGTACCACCGCACGGACGCGCCATCTTGAAATCTACGTGTGGATTTACCGTGCAATCACCTCAGATATATACATCGCTGTCATACCTGTACTCTAAAATGGTAATAAAATATCTTATAGCTGTTTTCAGTGCTGTATGTATGTATGTATGTATGTATGTATGTAAACAGACTAGGGTGAGGTGAGGTGAAATTGGGTTTATCGTCGTGCTTGAGAATATTTCGCTCATATGACGACGTGCATGCGTGTGTATGTGTATGTGCGGCTGCTTGTACTAGCCCAGACTGAAGCTGGTTTTATTGTGCTAGCCCACTGAGATACCATGCCGCAGTGAAGCATGAATACCCCACTCAGACACATTATACTGACTCCGAGCCGACCAGTCCTTGTTGTACCCATTAAATGCCGAGCGCCAGGCAGGGACCAACAAGTACCGTATTTTAACGTCTTTTGGTATGACGCGGTCGGGGATCGGACCCGCGACCTTCCGCTCTCTGGGCGGACGCTCTAACCACTACACCACGGAGGCGGTCTGGAGTCTTTGAACGGCATTTAGAAGTGATAAACATAAAGGCAAGAATTTTATGGATGTCAACTTCTTTATTGAGATGTACACGACGTTTTGGATTTTTATTCTTACTCATTCATCAAGTCAATGATATGGGTCACAATACGGTGTGTATCACCTGATGAAGGGGGTGAGATTACACTCCGAAACGTCGTGTACATCACAATAAAGAAGTTGACATCCATAAAATTCTTGCCTTTATTAGTCTTACACATACAGGGGTGGAAATAGCACATTGCCCGACGTCCGAGTCCAGTGGTTTTTTTCTGTCGGGCAAGCAAATTTGTATGTCACACTGTACCTGTGTCCAGTTGACTTTCCAATGTTAATTATGTTGTTTATGTAAAAAATCAACAAGAAAACGCCCGCTATATTGGAAAAATTATCAGGGCAAGTGATTTTACATGTGCCACTGTACCGGAGTACACTAGCAATTTTAAAGTTATTTCCGGCCCTGACAGATTATCCACAGTCGGTCCTGCTAAACGTTTTTAGTAGTCAATAGCCTTGTAAATATGAGTCAAAATCATCAGATCTTCCGCCAGGACATGGTATCCCAGTTAGGATTTGAACCGGGTCTACAGCGTGACGAGTAAACACTTTAACCACTGGGCTTCCCCTATTTAAACCGTTTGTCTGGCAAAACGGTCGACAAATCAGAAGGGACAAAATGGCTAACGACTCGTAATACAGAAAAGGACTAGCAGGCTTATTAGCGAAGGCCAGAAACATTGGTATTTTACCTTAACATCTGGAGAGTTGTGCTCAGAAACAAATGTGTAGCTAATTTACTGTTATTAGTAAAAGGGAAAGTATTATCTGTGATTATGTATGTGCTTTCTAGGATGGTGGGGTAGCCTAGTGGTTAAAGCGTTCGCTCGTCACGCCGAACACCCGGGTTCGATTCCCCTCATGGTACAATGTGTGAAGCCATTTCTGGTGTCCCCTGCCGTGATATTGCTGGAATATTGCTAAAACCCAACTCACTCACTCACCATATACTTTCTAACTGTATATTTTTAAATTCTTTCTATGTTATACATGTACGAACACACTCTAATCTTGAACAAATGTTGGAAAAAAGGCTCACAGGGACATAAATAATCGACAAAATGGGTGTGTCATGTGTGTTGGGTGCGCTCATAAATAAAAACACAACAGCAAATATTCGCCACACACGACTCGACCCTCCGTAATAAATAACCTTATCAAAGGCTATATCTAGACATACGAATCTATACATACGTTTTCTCTTAATAAAATGTAGCTACGAAAAGATATTATGACAGTTATATGGTGTAAGACTTGAACTGTGTTCTAACACGTGATATTGTTTGTTCAAGTGAGGACAAAGTCCCTTGTCATCCCATCCAGATGTTTTACCAGATAATGGGGGAACAACTGGAAGCGCACATAAAATATCCCCATGACGTATGGTGTGTGTATATCAACTTATTAAGTCCGTCCAACCATCCACGTCACAATAGCAGCCAACAAACGGTCAAATAGTTGGATTTGAATATATGACAGATATTCCTTTACTACATGTAGGGTGAGACTTGACATCGTCAAAGTCAGTTAGTTGTAAGATTGTATAAGTTAGTTACATAACGGGGGCGGTGGGGTAGCCTAGTGGTTAAAGCGTTGGCTCGTCACGCCGAAGACCCGGGTTCGAATCTCCACATGGGTACAATTTGTGAAGCCCATTTCTGGTGTCCCTCGCCGTGATGTTGCTGGAATATTGCTTAAAGCGGCGTAAAACTTAATTCAGTCAGTCAGTCAGTTACATAACGACAAACTGATTGTGGTTGAGAGACCCTAAGTAAGCCTCGTACGCAAGGGACGCGATCCACACTGAACATCTTCGGCGGTCACCGTTGTTCTTAGGCTTCAGTACAGCTTTGGAGCAAGGCTAATAACTCACCTCTCATGTAGTATACAGATTAAAATATTTCTATGGGCGACTATCATACTTTCCTTCAGGCAGATCCAACTAGAACATCCTTAGGTCTTGTATGCAACACTGACACATGAGCGGTGGGCGAGCTGGCTAAGGCGCCAGGCTAGTGATCCAGCGAGGTTGAGGTGTCGGAATCGAGCCCACCTTTGACCGGGTGTAAAAAACCTTGGAGTCAACTTTGTGTGCAGACTCTTTCAGTGTTGTCACAACCCGTAGAGTACAGTACACAAACCTGTGCACTTAAAAGAACCCACGAATCCGTTGGTATATGACTAGATGGTGTCCACATGAATACGTACAAACACCTAGTTGCGGGTACAGCAACGTGCAGTGAAGATGGACAAAGTACTGAGACTATGTGTCCCAGTCCACCCAGCTGTGAATGGGTACCTCGTTAGGATGAGAAAGCCACAATAACTCGGTGCGCCTAGTGGCTGCAAGAGTTGTATACTCCCCAGGGAGTTGAGATTGATAATGCGATGTGCCGTTGAGATTGACATCCAATGATCGAGGGAAAAAATACCAGTGCATTGAGTATGCACTATAGTACTTTTAGTGCGTGGATATGTGCGCTATATAAATATCCCATAATAACATGCACTAATGCTTGAAGTGTACGTAATAAATAAAACAAACAACAAAGTAACTGTATGTCAAACATAATCGTAAGATGCAAAGAATTATACTCAGCGTCATTTTGAGGGGTTACGCAAAGAATACGAGACAAAACGTGGCATTTCAACTTCCAGGGTTGCATCTGGAACGAACCATTCCATCCACATTAGCTGTTACTGTCTTGTAGGGGTTAAACCACGGCTTGCCTTTAGGCGAGTGTTTTATACAACTTTTTTATTCGCCTAAATCTGGCAGTTTTGATTGTACTTATTATATCAGTTCCTTAATAAGGGACCCCATAAAAACAAAAATCAAATCAAAATCAGTGTGTCGATACACTCATTCCTACTGACGGCATACTTGTGTATGTTCATGTTTGACACCCTATTTACCCAGAATACCCGTGAATATCCGGGTTAGAATTGGTCTTCAGCAGCAAATGCTTGTAAGTGGCGACTAATGGGATCGGGTGGTCGGACTAGCCGACTTGGATGACACATGTCATCGTATCCCAATTGCGTAGATCGATGCTCATGCTGTTGATCACTAGTGTTGTGACGATTCATTGATACGCATCCATCCATGGGCCGCCGATACAGTGAATCGATACAAAGTTTGACATTGTCGTATATCCCGATACGATTCGTCAAATGCCTGAAATGGGCCACGATACATCGATGTTTAACTTTGAATATTGCCGAATCGCGATATCTGTCAAGATATACCGTTTTTAAAATCGGTACAAATTTCACTCTATTATGTGACTGCAGTGACAGCATCCAGCAACATGCAGATATTAGAGATGTTTTTGATCTATGTTTTCTGTTTATAACAGAATTATGTTTTACTTATTTTGTACTTGTTTTTAAAATAATGTCTTTTTTTTCAAATTAAAGTTTCTTTCATTTAAACATTGCTTTTGTTTTGATTTTGAGGTGTTTTATAGTTGGTGTTAGAATTAAAGGTTTAAGTATCGTGATAGGTATCGTATCGCTACCCTTATATTGGGATTCGTATCGTATCGCACCTTCAGTGTACAATAATTTGGCAATATATCGTTGTGACTAAACTTTTAGTGTCGTGATACGTATCGTATCGGTACCCTTATATCTGGATTCGTATCGTATCGCAGCTTCAATGCACAATAATTTGGCTATATATTGTCGTGACTAAAATTTTAGTATCGTGATATATAATATCACGCAGGTTGTATGCCAATACCAGCATTATTGATCACTGGATTGTCTAGTCTAATTTCTATTATTTACATACCGCCGCCATATAGCGGGGAATATAAACAACAGACAAACATTGGGGGCTCTCTACTGACGGTATACTGGTATATGTTCATGACTGACACCTTTCTTACCGAAGGGAACCTTCATTAATGACACTGGGTATAGTCTGGTTCCCTCGCCAGGGCACAACTGTTTATATATGACCTTCCACCTTTGTTTTTCATATTCAATTTTTATCAAATCTCGATGCAATGCTGAATTGACGAGACAGAGACACCATGATGGAGTTACATTATACCATACCCATTACATGATCAATAACATGTGTCCACGTCTTTTGAAAACTTTACTTGAAAACGTCAGCTAGCCTGCATGGAGTGTATATTGAATTCCCTGTTGGAGAAACGTATCCTTGATTTCATCATAACCCTGTTATCAAGGCCCTTTGTAATACCGCAGGGGCATGAACGATAAAATACCAGCGTCACATACACCCCATTCATCACTTCCAACAGGTGCCCGCTCTGAGAGAGTTAGGTTGGCAGGTACAGGTTTGCCCAGTGTTAATGCACTGTCCGGACAGATGCCAACATTTGAGAAATAGCTTACCACACAACAAGGACCTTGACTCCACCATGACCGGGGTTTGACATTCCAGCACGTGGAGCACGTGCAGATGTAGGCGTAATGGCGAGCCCAAGTAACCTTCGGTCAGCACTCCCAGGAGCGTTATTAATGACAGTGTACTAGTCACTTCATGTATATATGTAAGTATGTATACAATGAGGTCATGGCGGATACCACTGAATGACTATGTATCAGAAATGGCCATACATCAACGCGACAGTGCCGGAGATTTGTTAAATAAATTCTATAATATTATTAATAGGCTACTTCGAAAGTATTTAACAAATTTATAAATCGGACTCAAAACATGGATTTTTAGGGCATATCTGCACTCGCATTGCAACTAAAGAAGCAGTTCAAAACTCTATGTTAGGTGACTAGCTAAATTACTTATTACCTCTAAATCTCAGACCCGTGAAGATCTGGGTAAGAATTGATCTTCAGTAAGCCATGCTTGTCGTAAGAGGCGACTAACGGGATCGGGTGTTCAGGCTCGCTGACTTGGTTGATACATGTCATCGTATCCCAATTGCGCAGATCGATGCTCATGCTGTTGATCACTGGACTGTCTGGTCCATACTCGATTAATTAACGGTATAACAATCACCAACACCTAATTCCCAAATACAGCTGTGATACCCCCATCAAATACATCACCATTAAATAACTACAGAGTCATTGTTTTATGCTAAACCTCGAGCTCCCTCAAACATGGGCCTTTGTTTCTTTGTCAGGCAGTCAAACTTTGCTTTTAAGCTTCATTAGGTGAAAACTGCGCCTTTAATTTCATCCCTAAGTTTTATAAGCAGACCCAGCTATAGGGAAAATTAATCGTTTTCTTATCTGCTTGTATTATTGTCCTGTAAGTGGCAAATTTGGCAAATTCGGTTAGGTAGACTGACAGGTTTACCTGTGGTCATGGCCTGCAAAAAATGATCCCTAAAAGCATGATCCTCACGATGTATAAATGATATATAAACGGTTCATATGCTCATGCAGACTCTGAAATAAGATGCGTAAACCCCCGGAACGTCCACAATTCTTTGAAAAGTCTAGATCTAGAAACTGAAGAGGTTATCCCTATATACTGAGGAGCGAAAGAAACTACACACCTTAGTTGATTTTTCATGTTTTATTTTTCTCTTCGGTAAACATCGACAGTTTCCGTAAATCTCTGAATGACTCGGAAGCTGAAAACGGCTCTCATTGGTCAATTTCCACGTGTGCGATTGTTGCGCGGGAAATATTTCCTGTCAAGCTAACTTGTCGGCTCTCCCATTACCGGGAATGTGAGAAGGTATCTAGTCTGTCTCACAGTCCCTGAACCACATTATTTTCCCTTCTGCCAATCCCCATCAGCAGCGCTAAAACCCTAAATAAAGCAAGTCTAGATTTCCTCAGGTTTTCAGTTTAAATATATTCTATTCACAATGTGAGAAGGATCGGGGACAAGTTCTTTCAACTTATAAAACCCATCTCCAAATATATTTACAATAACTAATTACATCACAAGCAATAATTAGAAACAGAGACAGAGAAAGACTGAAAGATAACAGGGGGAAATGTTATAATACAAAAGGTGTATAGAGAGAAGACTACTGGATCGTTTAGATTTGCATATATATATTGATGCACATTTTTTAATATAATTTCATTTTTATGATTTGTCAGATCTGCAATGCCGTTTAAAATAACAGATAATGTAATCACAGAATAACTACCACATACATCTTGAATAGCTTTAAGCATGATCTTTCTATGTTGATTGTATAAAGAACATTCTAAGAAATAGTGATGAGCATTTTCGCTTGGGTTACCACATGCGCAGGATGGATCAGTGATTAGCCCCTACTCTATACAGATCGTAACTTAATCTGCTAGCTTCGTGACGTAGTTGCGCATGTAATATATTAAATGGAGAGTACAGTGGAGCTGAGTTATATGATGTTATTATGCTCGATTTAAACTTTGATAGTGAAGTGCAATTTCTTACATCTGTAGATAAATTGTTCCACAATCTTATAGTCGATGGAATTTATAACTCATAAGAATGTTTTATTCTTGTTCTTGGCAAGCAGATATTGCCTGAATTTCTTAGATTATATTGACTCCTGGAGCCCACGCACTGAGGAATTATTTCTTTTAGGTAGATTGGACTTTTGTTATTTTGAATGTTATTGACCAAAGACAATTTTCTTATTCTTCTACGCTCTGATAGTACTTCCAATATAGTGAATTAAAAGAAGAATATTTGGGAAGTCCTTGATAATTCTTGCAGCTTCCATCTGGAGCCTTTCCAATTTTAAACTTAGTTCTTTTCCGCAGCCATCCCAGACTTCGCATGCGAACTCAAAGTGAGGTCTTATAAAAACTGTGTAAATCTTTAGAAGTGTATTTCTATTAAGAATATATTAAGTTTTCTCATTGAGTAAATCATTTTAGAGGTTTTGGAAACAATATTAGATACATGGGAGGACCATTTGCCGTTCGATGAAAGTATTATCCCCAAATGTTTATGATCTTCTACCGTTTTAACAATCTTATCGTCAAATAATAAGTTAATCGAGCAAATATCATCTTTAAGTGAAAAGTACTGATTCTATCTTATCTGGGTTGTATGATATCAACCACTTGTTTGCCCAGTCGTTTAACCTTCTGAGATTTACGTTTAATGAGGTTTCTGTTCTGTTAAGATTTCCAAAAGCCTTGCTTAATGATGTGTCATCTGCAAATAGTCGCGTTATGCAATCTAAGTCATCAGCAATATCATTTACATAAACAATGAATAAAAACGGACCCAACACTGATCCTTGTGGGACGCCAGCTTGGAGTAACCTTGGTTTAGACAGGGCTCCATTAACAAAGACCTTTTGATAGCGATTACATATGTAATTACTTAACCACTCTAACAATCTACCTTTAATACCATACATTTCCAATTTATGTATAAACCCTCTGTGCCAAACACGACCAAAAGCCTTCGAAACATCACAAAAGACCATACAATATTGGTCCTTATCATCTAGAGCTTGGCATATTTGATGATACTTGTCAATTAATTGATGGACAGGTGAACTCCCAGCTTGAAAACCAGCTTGGTATTTGTACAATAACTTGTTCTCGTTGAAATAGTTAGATATATGCTTGAATACAACTCTCTCAAACAGTTTACCGACACAACTTATAAGAGATATCGGTCTGTAGTTTGATGCTTTAGTTTTGTCACCTTTCTTGAATACAGGCATTACATGTGCTAATTTCCATTCTGATGGATACACACCTTTTCGTAATGACAATTCAAAAACAGGTTCAGGTTCAGGAATCTCTGGTCTCCGTGTGGCTCCTTTTCAATTTAAAATCTGTTTGTTTGTTACTATCAAAATTATATATATTCAGAAGGTAGTCTAGAAGGTATCCAGCACAGTGTGATCTCTTTCCCCCTATTCCTATTAGCCTTTGTATGAGAAACAAGATCTCTCTGATGGTGTCAGGTCTGCCAGAGGAATGTTTTGATGCCAAAGACTTCAATGCGCTGAGAGAGTAAAAGAAAATGACTACTCGTTTGTCTCTAAGGTCTTAGCTGTACCTCAGTGCATGATGTGTAAATAGGGCACGTAAACATGGTATTTCTTCAGAATGTAAAAATGATTTGATCTGTTCTAATTGTACTACAGGCTCTATAGAGGATGAGTTCCATGTCATGTTTGTATGCACCAAGTATCTAAGTTTGCGAAAAACGTACATGCCATTACTTTCAAACACTGTTTTAGACAAATATTCACTGTCAAATTTGTTAAATTCTAATAATATTATGATTGTTAAGTCTGTAGCAATTTATCTCAAACATGTTTTCACTGTGCGTAGCCATAAATATAACCATGAATGTAACCATAAGTTCACGTGACTTGCATAGTATTTTGTAACATCAACAATTGTAATGTAGGCCTTAAGGCCAGAATTACCGAATACACTGAATCTGAATCTGACTCTGAATCAGTGCTTGGTGTATGGCTCTAATTCCGCTGTATAGACTGAGTTTGTGTTGGTATTTGTGGCTGTGTATATTTGGATACCATAGGCGGTTCTATTTCTCGTGGATCCTTGGATCCGTCAGTATAAATGTGAGCCGAGACTTCAAAGAGCGTGTCTATTTTACTAAGCGCAATGCTTCGTAGCAACATGGGATTCACTTTTAGGCACTTAGGTGATATGAGAGAGGTGTCGACATTTGGGGGTTTTAGCGCCCATGTAGGAGGTTCCACCTAATTGCACCCGTGTTCTCACCTAAGCTTGTTTGCCCGGAGCCCGCCAGGCGTAGTGTCGGGTCTTTTGGCAAGCCAAGCTTTGGTGCGATCAGAACAGGGATCCTTTCTTAGATATTTCCATAGTTTAGTGACAAGCGGGTTGGAGCACCGGGTCCAGTAGTTCAAGGTAAGTTTTTCTCGCAAGAGGTTGAGTGGTCGCTCCCCAGTTTCCACTAAAAGGGCTTGGTGGGAGGTCCCAGACGTCGCGCCTGTGACCAGTTTAAGAGCTTGATACTGTATCGATTCAAGCCGGTAAAATACCTTTTGGGATGCACTGTGGTAGGCCTCGCACCCGTAATCCAGTTTGTTTCTGATAAGGCCTTATAAAGGGTCATGGGAGTGTCGCTGTTGGCTCTGCTCAGTTCTGCTGGATACAGCTCTCATTGCGTAGAGGAGCTTCTAAATGGGAGCGTCGCTGTTGGCTCTGCTCAGCTCTGCTGGATACAGCTCTCATTGCGTAGAGGAGCTTCTAAATGGGAGTGTCGCTGTTGGCTCTGCTCAGCTCTGCTGGATACAGCTCTCATTGCGTAGAGGAGCTTCTAAATGGGAGCGTCGCTGTTGGCTCTGCTCAGCTCTGTTGATACAGCTCTCATTGCGTAGAGGAGCTTCTAAATGGGAGTGTCGCTGTTGGCTCTGCTCAGCTCTGCTGGATACAGCTCTCATTGCGTAGAGGAGCTTCTAAATGGGAGTATCGCTGTTGGCTCTGCTCAGCTCTGCTGGATACAGCTCTCATTACGTAGAGGAGCTTCTAAATGGGAGTGCTGTTGGCTCTGCTCAGCTCTGCTGGATACAGCTCTCATTACGTAGAGGAGCTTCAGCGTCGCTGTTGGCTCTGCTCAGCTCTGCTGGATACAGCTCTCATTACGTAGAGGAGCTCTAAATGGGAGCGTCGCTGTTGGCTCTGCTCAGCTCTGCTGGATACAGCTCTCATTACGTAGAGGAGCTTCTAAATGGGAGTGTCGCTGTTGGCTCTGCTCAGCTCTGCTGGATACAGCTCTCATTACGTAGAGGAGCTTCTAAATGGGAGTATCGCTGTTGGCTCTGCTCAGCTCTGCTGGATACAGCTCTCAACTGGTATACAGCTCTCAGCTCTCGTTAGTAGAGGAGCTTCTAAATGGGAGTGTCGCTGTTGGCTCTGCTCAGCTCTGCTGGATACAGCTCTCATTACGTAGAGGAGCTTCTAAATGCCACTCAAAGAAATACAAACTAGTGATAGTTTCTCAACTGGTCACGTGACTGTTTCAGGTTTTTCACATTGGTGTATGGTCTCATTGATCTCAATGTACGATTGATCACTCAAGATTGTTGTATAGTCTCAATGGTCACCCAAGACAGCACACTTGAAAACTATTTGCAGATTTTCACATTGGTGTATACTTGACATAGCAATTATTTGCGAGGTTCTTGTGACTATCATTGGTGCAGTGTACGAAATAGTATCCACATTTTGCTATGTGTGAGCCAGTCGGGATAACTATGTATGTGTGACTATCAATAGAACGTCACCAAAAAATCACACGTCAATAGTATGTGAAATTTCGCACACTGCATTGTTGTATAGTCTCATTGGTCACCCAAGAAAGCACACCTGAAAACTATTTGCAGATTTTTCACATTGGTGTATAGTTTCATTTAGGGCTGTAACGATGCATCGAACTATCGATGGATTGCAATTGTTGAGTCTCCGATAGCAATAAGTCGATGGTAGAAACGAAAAACTATCGATAGTATGTGTAACTATCGATAGTTTAGTAATTGACTTCCGTTGATAAATGCGCACCGCAAAATACAGGATGTTTGGGTGCAGACTGCAGCTACATTGACTGTTTACTTGATCGGGGCTTCAAGTTTATTGTCACTCATTAAAAGAGACTAAAACTACTTCAACTCATTTTTATTTCTTATAAAGTATACATTCATTGGGGAAATGACTTCAAATGAGTATTCAAGGAGAAAAAACTATTGCAATGATATTGCAATAGTTGGTCGAAATAGGCTGTCGCAATAGTAGTTTTCCCCTCAATAGTCACCCCTAGTCTCATTGGTCACTCAAGATAGCACACCTGACAACTATTTGCACCTGACAAAACTTTAGGGCGTCAACCATTCTTTTGGAAGTAATTTAGCTAGTCATTTGAAAGTAATTTGAACAATCAATCAACGTAATGGCGATTAATCCTTTGAAGGGAGGACGCTTTTACACAGACACTTTACGACAAAGTGAATTCAGTATACTTTTACCTACATTACGGAAGCGCTGAAGGGACATGAGTAGGAGAATTTTAATTTTTTTATATCGTGCACACGAGATACTATAATGTGCGCACGATATAATATAGTGTGCGCACGATGTAATATAGTGTGCGCACGATATGTTATATCGTGCGCACGAAATGAAGAGAGAGGATTTTAGAAGTGATATATCGTGTGCACGAGATACTAAATTGTGCGCACGATGTAACGAAGATTATGATAAAATGATATCTATGCTATTGCTAGATTTATTCAGGTAAATTATAAAGTTGCAAGATGATATTATGTGTTGATTAGGAAAATTATAGTCTTTTATACCACAAACTAAAGCTATAATTACCTTTTTATCTTATTATAACACATATCATTGCAAAGACTCTGTGACAAATCACAAAGACCCTGGCACAAATCATAAATCACAAAGACTCCACTCTCACTGTAACCAAGTTCCCTACCAGTGCCACTGATGATGTTGAAGTGACTTTCTAATCGTGTTATCTGTGAACTGATGTAAAGTAATATGGTGCCTGGTCTCATATGTTTGATAGGTACATGTATATAAATGATTGTTTTTGATAATATTCACAAGTAAATGTGACCATATATGCTGATGTACATATATGTTGATGCAATATATCTTAATTTAAAAATCATAATTCATTACATGAATTAATAAACTATAGTTAATACCTAATGTTGTCTTTTTTATCTGGGCACATACCATTATTATCAAGGGTACAGCTTAATTAAACCTTATGCAACCAACCATAAAATGTGTTGTTTTAAGCGTTCTGTCTTATGGGAAGATACCCATGCAATTTTAATTGCCTAAAGAGAATTTAGTGTTCGACGCTGTTTTCAGGATACGAACGGAACTTCATTGTTGCATAAGAAATACATGTAAGCATTTGCTGTGTACTGAAGTTACAAACTGTAGACCTATTTACTTCAGTAAATTTTAAGATTTTTCTAGCAATGACAAAGTGAGGTTGATATAGTTTACGGATTCAAATACAGAACGTAAGTGAAATGTATGTTTTAATACCATAGGTCAATAGACATTGTACAGTGTTACAAGACAGCAAATAATAATTTTTCAGATGAATTTCATGATGTGAATAGAGTTCAACAATTTGAATCCTCATACATATGTCAAGGTCGCGAACACTACGTAGTGTCAGCGTTACCAGCAGTGAATGGGTCTATCAGCGCCGCGCTTGCCACTCGCAGTAATACTGTGTACTCAAGATAGGCTTTACGTTTATATAAACTTCACAATGAAACTAAGGCAAACATAACAGCTGCATGTCTGATCGTAGTCAACGCTGAGTAACGCTTTCACGTCAGCCTTGACCTACATGCTGGTTACCTCACAACTGGTACACAGACGGACACCTCATTACAATGAACTGACTCTTGTCTAGCGTTATAAGCTGATATCCATACATTGAGAGGCTAGGGTGTCCTTTATCATGGCACGACAGTCAGGTTTGACGGCGTGGTTACTTGGTTCGGTTTGGGGCGGGAGATGGCTTGTCGCTAACGCTTGGCAACGTTACATAAGCGTATTAATATCTCAATTACAACGATAAATCTTACCTTCTATTGCTTGTACCAGTGACAGTAAATAGCCTTGTTGTTGTCAATGATTTTGTCGCTATTTTCAGTCGTTCGAATATGAGGTTATATATATGTTTTGAAATATTTTTGATTGTATTTTCTACTACTACTACTACTACCACCACTACTGTTACTGCTACTACTACTACTACTACCACCACCACTACTACTACTACTACTACTACTACTACCACCACTACTACTACCACCACCACTACTACTACCACCACCACCACCACAACCACCACCACTACTACTACCACCACCACCACTACTACTACTACTACTACTACTACTACTACCGATGCCAATACTGCTGCTACGTGTATATCTACTATTGCCACTACTACTACTACTACTACTACTACTACTACTACTACTACTACCACTACTGATGCCATATACTGCTGCTACTACTGCTGCTGCTACCATGACTACCACATCTACTGGTGCCACGTGTACCACCACTAGTACTGCAACTACCGCTGGTTCCTCCACTGACGCAAGTTCTAAGCGTCCAAAACTGTATTTACTCTACAAGTAAAAGAGTGAGTGAGTGAGTGAGCAAGCAATGGTCCAGTAATAACATGGCGACCGACATGGGCTTCACACTTTGTACACATGCAGGTAACCGGGCTCAAATCGTTGGCATGACAAGCGTACACGTCAACCACAAAGCTGTCCCACTTTACACGATGATAAAAAAATCATATTCAATTTTAAGATTTTGAAATTTGGAAGTGCATCTTTAAACAGAAGAGTCTTAGTTTACTGGGTTGACAAATCCGTATCCTTGGTGCATCAGATACAGTTTTTGCCGACGCCCCAGAACGGTGGTTCGCTCCCGAGCTCTTTCATGGCAACACACGATATAACATACTACATGTTGTTATCCTGCCGTGCGCTCGGCATGACGGGATAAATCAAGGAATGGTTGGATTCGGCAATCAGGCCTCGCTATGGTGAAATAATCTCGAATGTGACGTGTAAACACCGTGTCTAGCTGCCTCAATGGGTTGGCTTGGGATCTGTATTCAAGTGTATTGTGAAACATGCTGGAACGGGGACAACGTACACTACGGCGTTGTGTACACAGGTAAGGGACGCCGAAACCAATGCCGACTGTCAAACAAAGAGCTATTTGTTTAAGTCATGTTTTGTGCATAACATTACAGCAGTGAGTGAGTGAGTTTAGTTTTACGCCGCACTCAGCAACATTTCAGCTATATGGTCTGTAAATAATCGAGTCTGAACCACACAATCCAGTGATCAACAGCATGAACTTCGATCAACGTATTTGGGATGCGATGCCATGTGTCAACCAAGTCAGCGAGCCTGGCCACCCGATCACGTTAGTCGCCTCTTACGACAAGCATGGGTTACTGAGGATCAATTCTTACCCGGATCTTCACGGGAGACAAGCATGGGTTACTGAAGATCAATTCTCACCCGGATCTTCACGGGAGACAAGCATGGGTTACTGAAGATCAATTCTCACCCGGATCTTCACGGGAGACAAGCATGGGTTACTGAAGATCAGTTCTCACCTGAAGATCAATTCTCACCCGGATCTTCACGGGAGACAAGCATGGGTTACTGAAGATCAGTTCTCACCCGGATCTTCACGGGAGACAAGCATGGGTTACTGAAGATCAGTTCTCACCCGGATCTTCACGGGAGACAAGCATGGGTTACTGAAGATCAGTTCTCAACCGGATCTTCACGGGAGACAAGCATGGGTTACTGAAGATCAGTTCTCACCCGGATCTTCACGGGTACATTACAGTAACGTGATCACAACCCCACCAATCAAACGATACCATTGGACCTGTGGGTGATGTTGCAATTGTCATAACAGAAAACCATGTCGCAACGGGAGAGTGAAGTTATACCCCGCCTTTAGCAACATTTCAGCAGTATTACGACGGGGGAAACCAGAATGACCTTCAGAAGAAGAAGAAGAAGAAGAAAATATTTTTATTTTTGTGTCACATGTTATATATAAAACATACATAAACTTTAAAACATTCAATAAAATATAACATCCGGCCATATGGCCTATGAGACACAAGGCACTATATTATATCTAAAAAAGATAGTAGTAAATAAAATATCACAGCTTTGTAAGCAACAATGGAGTGTGGTATATATATTTAATTACATGACTACAAACTGCGTTTACAAATGGTTACCAAGAAGAACATTGTACCCATGTTGAGAATCGAACCTGGGCCTTCGGCGTGACGAGCGAACACTTGATCCACTGAGCTACCCCGCAGCCCCATGTTGCACATTTGGCATAGTTGTGTTAAACTTTACTAAATGGAGATTTCCTGTTGTAAAACGATCTCTATCACTCTGTTATCCGACTGGGCAATTAACTTCAGGTTTCAACAGCTGTCCGTCCACTGATTACAGATGACCATTTCCTTCTGTCCACATATACCGTTGACCATGGCGGACTCATTATAGTGGCATAGAGAGGACATCACTCTCTCTCCCTCAATTACTAAAAAGTCTATTTAATACATGAAACCTTATTTTTGTTAAAAAAAAAACAAAACAAACTATTGTAATTTTTAAAAAATTATTTTCAGTTACAATGACTTATAGGTTTACAGGGGATACTGCGTATTTCGCCTGTTAGACGCCGGGTCTCCCATACATCCCTCTAATTCAACCGATGAAACTAATGACCCCTATCACGTTTATACTGTGATATGCGGGTGATAAATACTGACCATTTCCTGTAACCTTTCTAGAATCTGGGATTCGGGGCCGACTAGACGCCGTGCTTCAAGAGAGAGACGCTGGGTCAGCAGTGAAATGAATAGTGGGTGAATGAGTTATGTTTTATGCCGCTTTTAGCAATATTCCAGCAATTACACGGCGGGGGACATCAGAAATGGACTTCACACATTGTACCCATGTGAGGAATCGAACCCTGGCGTGATAAGCAGACGCTTTAACCACTAGGCTACCAACCACCCTCGAAATCATTAGACACCCGTCTAAACGAAGAAATATATGTACACCATTTGCCTTTAAGCACATTTTCCAGAATAATAAAACTGCATAAACTGCATTTTTCTGAGTACAGTCGATAAAATTGGTAGGAATGATGTAAAAATCTATAACCAGTTATCCGGTACCATCTATTTACAGAAGACTTGGTTATATCAACAGACGCTCTGATATGACCGATAACGGAACAATATTTCGTCTCTACTTGTCAGGGAGGTGACAGCGTCCTCCTTGGCTATTGCGACAGACGCCGCCCCTGTCTGCCCCCGCGATCGGACGTCCCGTGACGAGGTCACGCAGTACCCAAGGGCTCTATATCTCAACGCAGACGAAAATGACACGGCAAATATGATGAAATTTTGAATTGATGAAATAGGGAAAATACAACTCGAGGCATTCCAAACAGGTGACTCTATCTGATGAACGAGGCCATTGTTATGTGTGGCGGCTTTCGCTCCATTTCCCTCATTGATATAATGAGTAGAGCCCGAAAATGGCGTCCGTAAACATGATATTGCTAAATATTGCTTAAAGCCGCGTTAGACTGACTGACTGAGTTTAGTTTTACGCAGCTTTTAGCAATATTCCAGCAACATCACGGCGGGGGACACCAGAAATGGGCTTCACACAATGTACCCATGTGGGGATTCGAACCCGGGTCTTCGGCGTGACGAGCCGACGCTTTAACCACTAGGCTACCCCACCGCCCCGCAGCGTTAGACAATACTCACTAAACGTTATGCTATGAATCCAAAATTTGGGTTTTAGGGGTTTTTTATGTTTGTTTTTCTTGCTTTTGGTTTTTAAATAGTTGCATTTGGTGCAGACCAACATGTGGATGATGTAATAAGTTACGCGTATAACTTCTTGTTGTCATTACAGTACCTACCCGTGACGATCAGGGCTAGAATTGATCTTCAGTAACCCATGCTTGTAAGAGGCCACTAATGGGATCGGGTGGTCAGGCTCGCTGACCTGGTTGACACATGTCACCGGTTCCCAATTGCGCAGATCGATGCTCATGCTGTTGATCACTGGATTATCTGGTCCAGACTCGATTATTTACAGACCGCCGCCATATAGCTGGAATATTGCTGAGTGCGGCGTAAAACTAAACTCACTCACTCATTACAATACTTGGGAAACACAAAGGTCAACACTTTCCACAGGAAGTACTGGATACGGCCATGTTGCCAGATTTTGTTAATTTTGCCAATCGTCAGATATTCATGGATGACAATGCTAATTCGCCTCGCGCCGTCATCATCCTTTTCAGAGAACAATTCCATCGAAACATTACTATGACCCGCAAGAGCCCCCCCCCCCCAATCTTTCGGACTACGTTAGATGACAAGTTCGAGCTGGACCTTAACCTGTTCAAAGTGAAGAATTGACTGGGGCATACCATTATATAAAAAGCCCGTGCTTACACATGATTTTGGCTACAAAATTACCAATACAGTCACCATGTACATATTATTCTTCATATCCTAAATTTGAAAGGTGTCGCCCTGCAACGAAAACTTATGCATTATTCCATTCTTTAGTCATTCTGCAGGCTTTTAAGACTACGTGATATTCAGGCTTCAGTGAAGTCCTCTGCAACATTTTGAAACACTACACTTCAGTTGTTCGCGATCTATAGCAACTATTTTTTTATATTGTATTGTCTTTCACAGTTAAGATATTTTAGATTTTCATACTAGTTTTACATCTGTGATATTCTAGTTATTTTTACTGTCCTTCGCCGACAGGTTTTATAATGATTTATTATGGCATTATAACTTTTTAATAGTTAATATGGCTGAAATATGGCCGATGTGACTTAAAATCTTAACTCACTCACTGAAACACTACACCACATGACCAGCGTTCAATAAAGACTTAATTTATCTTTGTTTATTCTTCATTTGTTTATCATTTCATGGAGCAAATAAATACTCGATGCATGGTATTGTATCAATGCAGTAAACATGCGTTAAACAATGTCAAAATAGATTTGCATATGAGGAAGTCACATTTCCATCAAATGAATATTCTGTCTGAATTAATGGTAGACTACTCTAAGCTCTTCTTATGATTTCAAAATATTGATAAGATAACAACATTTTGAAGTTATTGAAATCATCAATCGTCAAACGATAACACTTCAGGTCTCATAAAAAAATGAAAGCCCTCAATACTATCTAAATATAAAGCTTCGCAGTCTATCGAGCTTACACGAAAAAATTGGTTTGCTACGCGCCTGATAATTGTGAAAGTATTAGTTTGTAATGACTGGCTATGCTGACGATAGTAGAGGAAACATTGAAAATAGTGCACAGATATAATATATTGTGCCTCCATATCTGAAATTATTTCAGAAATATTCTTGAAAATGACGACCAACTTTTGTGCTTTTATCGTTAAATGCACCTTTTAATGGAAACTTGATCTTAATTGTTAATTGTGAAATTACTGGTTTGTAATGATTGGCTATGCTGATTATGTAAGAGACTACATTGAAAATAGTACGGCATTTTATGTCTAAGTAGTGCACATGCGCACACGGCCCAAAAAAATATTATGTGCCTCCAAATCTGAAATTATTTAAAAATGTTCTTGAAAA
This sequence comes from Haliotis rubra, assembly GCF_003918875.1. Classification (NCBI taxonomy): domain Eukaryota; kingdom Metazoa; phylum Mollusca; class Gastropoda; order Lepetellida; family Haliotidae; genus Haliotis; species Haliotis rubra. The sequence continues at coordinate 878,501 of NW_025766115.1, forward strand.
TGATGACCAACTTTTGTGCTTTTATTAGTAAATGCACATTTCAATGGAAACTTGATCTTAGCCGCTTCACTACGGTGACGTAATCCAAGCTCCTTGGTTCTTGTGAAACCGCTTCGGCATTATGCTCGCGCAACAAGATGAACTCAGCTGAACTTAAGTACAGTTCACCCAAGGTTACAAGACACAGCACGTCATGGTTAACAGATACAGTATATAGAGATTATTATTCGAGCATGTGTGTCGTACTCAATTAACGATACAAATATCAGAAATCTTGTTGTTTTCGAGTGAACGAGGCGGAAATATACCAGTCCTTGTGGGTTTTTCTTTTTTGCCTTCCTCCAGGATCGAACCAATAACAATGAACTAGATATAATAAGATGTAAAATTGAAAACGTAATTTGATTACGTTATGTTTAACCTTAAACTGTCTTTGAAGAATAATGTGGCCTTTGTATGAAGCCTGCACGTGAGGCGTATGTCTGATCATTCCGCCATCTTGGTTCCCATTCCATCCGATTTCAGTACGTCAACTGGGCAGACATATCGTGTTTGACCTGTGTCGTGGAATGTCGTAAACAGGAAGTAATGCAATATTGATCGACTGCATAACTTCCCATATGCTGTTATCACCGGAAGAGAAGGGTTCATTCTTTGACCCAAACCAGAATTTCAGAGCTGAAAGCGAGCGTATAAAACCCGGAACGAATCGACAAAAATCGTGGAATTCCGTGAGAAACTTTCGTACAAGTGGCGGATAGTGGCGACTGAAGACGAACGACAGGCTCTTAGAAAACGTAAAATTCCGATATGTCCGTAACGTACAAGACATTTTAGATTGTCCCTGATTAACACGAGTACCACAGGCCCTAGGAAAACGTACAACTCTGATATTTCCGCAACGGGACATTTGTTTTGTTCCGGAAAGAACCGAGTTGCTCAGGAATGGCGTCAAGTCCATTCGTAACTACTCGCCTTTTCCCGTGACCTACAAGAGAACTCGTACCCCTATATATCGTACGCCATTATAGCCAAGAATCGTGGCAAACCAATCAAATCGCGCGTAGTAAAACGCATTTCGAAGCATGAAAATGGCGGCACCGTTGAACTTGGAAACTTCGCTAAACTATGCAAAGCACTATTTAAACATAAACTTTGAGCTAGAGGATCAGCCACAATCAACATAGTTACAAAGGGAATGACTGTATTGCTGTTTTGCCCACGAAATATAGGATATTCTAGGAGCCATGCTTGGAAATTCAGAGTTATCTTTCCTTGGTAATAGTACTAGACTATTTTCATCTCCATGCCGGTTTGCGCTTAGACAGGGCCCAGTTGTAAACATGGCCACGAGAGGGGTACGAGACGCCATCGCGTCAAGTCATGAGGCAACTAGCGAGAGACCAAGAGGGATCAGAAAATGTGGAAAATATACTAGTTTCTGTTAGATATCGTTCCTGGACCCTGATCGTTCGTTTAATGCAGTCTGTTCGTTCAGGCCGAATGGAATATGTGTATAGGTACATCTAAACAAACTTTGTTAATTTAGGGGTTGTGGGGTAACTCAGAGTTTGTCCGTCAGGCCGAATGCCTGGGTTCTATTAACCACATGTGTACAGTTTATGAAGACCATTTGTGGCAGCCCGCCGTGATATTGCTTGTTGATAGCATTCGTGCAGCGGCGTAACTCCACATAGTCACCCATCTATGTATTTCATATTCTGCTCCTTAATGATATGGCAGTTCAGCAGCATAATGAGCCAGGATCTCGTGCTTTACATCTGTAGTCAGGGCATGTAGTTTAGAAGGGATAAGACTCTGTGCAAGGAAGCGCCCCTCTGGAGCGACCAGTCGATCTTCAATTTCCACAAAAGGCAGGTACAGCGCTCTGTTGAAGTAGACTTGGGGTGGCTCAGCCGGAACGTTGACTCTATGCCGCTGTCGTCCAGCTAAACGAGGGATCTTTGCTTCGACGTCATGCTTTTGGCCGACTTCAACAGGTTTTTGGAAAAGCTCTGTCCATACTTCATCGTCATCACGTTCACCTCTGAGCACAGTTTTGACAACTTTGGCTTCTTCCACAGCATCCACAAGATCAACACACTTCTTTTGCAGAAATTTGGAAAGAACAACGGTGGGCTGTAGTACATGTTCAGCTGTCACTAAACTTATGATCAAGTCAAACCTGAGGATGTTGTTGAGGTGGCTTGATGCTTTGTCATCACCCATGTCTTTGAGGTTATCCAAAGCATCCACAACAACGTCAAAGCAGCTCAAGAACGTGAATAAGGCATCATCTCGTGCAGACCATTTTGTCTCACAGAGGGTTCGCAACTTCTCCCTCTGCTTCATGTCATTTGAGGTTGAACTGAGGCTCTTTTGAACTGGTCCATGCGCTTGGCAGAATACGAAAAGGCAAAGTTAATTTCTTCCACAGTACTCATCATATTGCGCATTAACTATTCTGATGAAGCTTGAACAATTGCCAGATTGAGACAATCGGCAATGCACATATATAGCTCCAGGCAACTGGCTTTGTATCCTTGCTTGAACACCACGATGGACTCCCCGCATGTTGGACGCACCGTCGTAACCCTGGCCTGTCATTTTTGTTATGTCAATGCCAAAGTTGTAATAAAGTTCTGCGCCAAAGCCTCTCCAGTTAAGCTTTTAGCTACGGTAAAGCCAAGCAAATCTTCCCTGACCTCAAGTTTACCTTCAGGTTGAAAACGTATGAACCTCCCACAAATAGCAACCTGTTCTTTTGTTGATGCATCTGTTGCTTCATCATGTAATGAGGTGAGGTGAGGTGAAATTGGGTTTAACGTCGTGCTTGAGAATATTTCGCTCATATGACGACGTGCATGCGTGTGTATGTGTATGTGCGGCTGCTTGCACTAGCCCAGACTTAAGCTGGTTTTATAGTGCTAGCTCACTGAGATACCATGCCGCAGTGAAGCATGAATACCCCACTCAGACACATTATACTGACTCCGAGCCGACCAGTCCTTGTTGTACCCATTAATGCCGAGCGCCAGGCAGGGACCAACAAGTACCATATTTTAACGTCGTTTTGGTATGACGCGGTCGGGCATCGAACCCGCGACCTTCCGCTCTCCGGGCGGACGCTCTAACCACTACACCACGAAGGCGGTCCCATCATGCAATGAATGCGAAACAAGGTTATTTGTTGCACTTCTTGACAATATCTTCACGGATCTGACCTGCTACAAGGTCAATGATTTCATTGGGGTGGGAGAGCAAATATCTTACCCTGGGATCTCCACATTTGAGATGGTCTGCAAGTACAGGGTCAGATTTTGCTCTGTTTTCCAATACAGCAAATGAAGTTGCTGTTCTCCTCTGTATGACCACGTATTGGGATATTTTGACGACCTCATAGAATAATGGTCTCAACAACTGCCAGCACAATCACTCGGTTTTTCTCAAGTGCACTTTGTAATTGAGAGCTAAGTTGTTGTTCAATCGGAAACTGCTCTCCCTTGAATGCAGATACAAAATTGTCAGCTTGGATTGCGCACCCGTAGTGTTCGCTGCCGTCTTTCAAATGGCGGGCAATAATAGTTTTCCAATAAGTTACGGGTGATGAAGAAAAAGATGTCTGTTTATTGTACTTCGATCCAAAAATGTAACATGGTGCGCAATACAGTGCATCGGCTGATAGTGAATACCGCAACCATTTATACTGTTCAAAAATCTTGAATGTACCTCGTCGTTTTAATTTCCCGAATGTTCTACAACAAAGGTAGAATAAGATTGAGTAAGAATTAGATAGATAATAAAGAAAGTATGATTGTGTATATACTTTCTCAGTGTTCCTTTTTCATTATATGCATATTTATTCCTAATAACTGGCAGGATTGTACCTTTATATTGACATATTTTGCTTAAAAGAATTCCTTCCAATTACAACACCTATGCATGTCGAATTTCAATAATTAATCTGTTATATTCATCCAGTGTCAACTGTGAAATCAAGGAGACACAGAAATGCGAAGTCGACATTGCTTTTACTCTAAATGGATAAAAATGACTGTGAATGACGATGTTTTATCTCCAAACCGATCAGCTGATATGCAAATAAAGTCAAGGTCGTGTATAAATAAGCGCATGAAAAAATGTTTTTTATACTAATGGTGAAATACTTATAGATTTACTAAAATTAGAGATAATATGTACGCACACAAGCATAGCTCATAGACATATAGCAGGGTCTGAGGCCTTTTCACTTGAGACGAGTAGATCAGAAGTAACGCTTAGTAAACTGTCTTTAAATTTTTCTTGTTTTCATTGGAGATGACAATGCAGATAATGCCTTATGGCATTATTTCTGTTATTTTTTATCATCTGTTAACATAAACGTGCGTCCATTCAAATTTAAAATTACCTTTGAGGAATTGCAAATGCATGAGCATTTAACCAATCTCCTGTTAGAATGGCCTCTTTCGTCGCGGGTTTTGCTGTTTCTCCTCCGTTCAGTGCAGCTAAATCCGGATAAATATCAAATAATAAAAGTGCGGTTTATGACGTTTACTTGAATAAAATAATGCCTGCACCCTTGCGAAAGACAAATCTGGATTATCTGCCACACTTGCAATTGCCTTTGAGTCTAATAACTTACAGATTTTATTGTTTAAAATATCCAAAACGTTAACATGAATTATTGTCCTGGAGTTCTTTTGCCAAACAGTACGTGCATTTACACTCAGTATTGATTAGATGAAACCATGACATACTTATCTTTGTGATGGAGCGCCATGTTCGAAAAACTGTCTGCTACCTGCCACTTTGGAGCATTTATATTTTGGGGATGTTTTTAATTAATGTAAACTATTTCTTCTCTTTCCTGTAAATCGTTAATTGTGAAATTACTGGTTTGTATTGATTGGTCATGCTGATTATGTAAGAGACTACATTGAAAATAGTACGGCATTTTATGTCTAAGTAGTGCACATGCGCACACGGCCCAAAAAATATTGTGTGCCTCCAAATCTGAAATTATTTAAAATGTTCTTGAAAATGATGACCAACTTTTGTGCTTTTATTAGTAAATGCACATGTCAATGGAATTTGATCTTAGCCGCTTCACTACGGTGACGTAATCCAAGCTGGGCTATCCTCTGCTAATGGATGTTGCACTTAGCGTTGCGACTCTGGTCCACCAGATGTACACACTTTCGTGGATGGCACATTACGTAGCGAGCCTGACAATCCCTCAACCATATCATATCCCTATCACGCCACTCCGAGCAAAACCTTTCGTGACGGTGTTTGGTCACTTTACACTACAAGTACAATCGTTTTCTAATTTGGCATGATGCATTATGCTTGATCTACTATTGTGAATTTATAATTTCATGAATTATGATTTAATAATTAAAAAGTTGTTTAACAAAGCATCATTAAAATATTGACACAGTTCGCTATTTGTTACGAGGGAGGAGTGCGGAGAGAGGAACAGCGGAAAATGAATCAATAGCACACCTGGCTGAATTTGTGTTTTATTGTAGTTTAAAGGCCAGATTGTAGGCTATCCATGGGTACATGGAATTTCTGTTGACAGCCTGGATGATTTTTAAAAAAATATAACGTTACTATAGAAGTCTACGGGAAAACATTTTGTGTTGTGTAACCTGTTCACATTATTACACGAGCAAGTGTGTCATATGACTTATACGAAACGAGTGTTAAATTTTGAATTGCCCGAGCGAGAGCGTTATAAACCTTTTCCTTGAGCTTTAGCCTCTAACGTACAAATATTGAGCTTGTCCTTGTGGAAAGTTCCCAGATCCCTTCTAGTGATGCTGTCCCATATCGCCCGTTACTCATTCATAAGTGTTATCGCACTCACGCTCGCGTCACCACGTGACCACCTCGAGCAGACGACAGTTGGCGGGTCTCCACAAACAGCATTCGGAGTCCGACTGAACGACCGACAACACGCAATCATGTCCGCCCTTGTTGGAAAGTGGAAGCAAGTTGAGTCAGACAACTACGGCGCATTATTTGATGCTTTAGGTGAGAATTCGTTTGATTTGAATGAATTTTTTTTTCGTAACTAATATTCGTGTTGTGTATAATTTCATTGGGCAGTTGTGATAGAATTTCCACAGACCGGTTACCGTCGGGTCGGGGTAAAGTTAGAAACAGTGCTTAGCTTTAGACAAACGCTTAATCTCTGAATATATATAATTTTGATAGTAACAAATAAATCAATTTTAATTGAAAAGAGCCCCAGTGAGATGGGAGATTCTAGACTTGCTTCATTTGGGGCTTTAGCATTGCAGGGAGGGCAAGGTAGTAGGGAAAATAATGTGGCTCAGGGACTGTGAGACGGACTATACTTGAGTTCAACTCCCAACTCAGCGTCTGCTTTCTGGTACTAAATGTATCTTTCCTTGATAACTGAGGTGAGGTAAATTAGGATTAAAACTTTGCAATATTATCGCACTCATATAGCAAGGTGAAAGTGCGTGCCCGCGGGCGTGTATGTCGGAGAGAGAGAGAGTGAGACCAAATTTTCGCTCTTTGGGTAGATTCTGCAACCATATGCATGGTACTCTGCACATTATTATGCGAAGGGATTTGATCAGACTGAATAAGTGGCATTCATCTGTGATGTAGCTTTTCTCTGGGTGTACATTGACATCATGTTGTGACACCAGTAGCATGCTAGTGAGTTAGTGAGTGAGTATGGTTTTACGACGCGTTTAGCAATATTCCAGCAATATCGCCAGAAACACCAGAAATTGGCTTCACTCACTGTACCCATGTGGGGAATCGAACCTGGACCGTCGGCGTGACGAGCGAACGCTTTAACCACTAGGCTGCCCCACCGCCCTTGTGAGTTAGTGAGCACGTATGGTAAATCATACTATGAGAGAGTGAGTGAGTGAGTGAGTTAAGGTTTCTGCACTCAGCAATATTCCAGCTATATGGCGGCGGTCTGTAAATAATCGAGTCTGGACTCAGACAATCCAGTGATCAACAAGCATAGCTTAGTCTCAGAAAATATAATTTGATAGAAAGAAATAACTCCATTTAAATTGAAAACGTTCCCCAGTAAGAAGAAAGTTCTACGAAAGTAAAATCTGTGCAATTAGGAACCGATGACATGTGTCAACCAAGTCAGGGAGCCTGACCACCCGATCCCGTTAGTCGCCTCTCGTTAGTGTTTGTTTGCATTTGAACAGTGCAGGATATAATTAGACTAGCGCTTGGTCTCTGAGTATATAGGGGCATTGGGGTAGCCTAGTGGTTAAAGCGTCCGCTCGTCACGCTGAAGACCCGGGTTCGATTCCCAACATGGGTACAATGTGTGAAGCCCATTTCTCGTGTCCCCCGCCGTGATATTGCTGGAATATTGTTAAAAGCGGCGTAAAATCATTCTCACTCACTGTCACTCTGAGTATGTATAGTTTTGATAGAAACAAATAATTGCATTTAAACTGAAAATGAGCCCTGAGGTAAATATATACTTGCTTCATTTATGACTTTCGCATTGTAAAATGGTTGGGGGAAAGGAAAACTTTTGTTGGGTCTGTGAGAGAGACATATTAATCAACGACATATAATGAGGAATCAGAAAGTTCAGAATCAGAAAGTTTAGTTATAAACTAAAGCTTAGTCTCAGAAAATATAATTTGATAGAAAGAAATAACTCCATTTAAATTGAAAACGTTCCCCAGTAAGAAGAAAGTTCTACGAAAGTAAAATCGCTTGCTTCTCTCAGGGCTTTTGCATGACAGAAAAGGTTGGGCAGAAGGACAGAAAGGGTTGGGCAGAAACGGTTGTTCAGGGATTGTGAAACAGATTAATGATGCATGCCAACAGTGTAATTAATATCAATAATTATACTGATAAAAATATCAACTGATATTAACTAATACTACATTATGGTAACACTCTTTGATACGGCTTTACAGCACGTGTCTGTCTCTGATTTCAATAAGTGCATGTGTTCTTAATCAAGCAATCTCTGAAAGTAGCCTATGTACAAACGCCCGTAAGTTCTTCAATCACGTCTTCTTATCACTTTCGGGGTAGTGGGGTAGCCTAGTGGTTAAGGCATTCGCTCGTCACGCCGAAGACCCGGGTTCGATTCCCCACATGGGTACAATGTGTTAAGCCCATTTCTAGTGTCCCCCGCCGTCATATTGCTGGAATATTCCTAAAAGCGGCGTAAAACCAAACTCACTCACTCACTCACTCTTATCACTTTCGCCACCGCTATCCCAGTACAAATCAGTGTGGACTTATGCAACAGACTACATTGACATAGGGTCTCTACAGATTGATATATTGTAAACATGTCGGTGCAGCTAACCAGGTCATTCGTGGCCCAAACTGCTCAAAGTCCAAACTGTTCATTAATAAGATGCGAGCTGGCTCACTTTTTGTGCGGCATACACTGAAGGAACCACTAGGTGGTGTCTGTTTGTTTGCAATCAGGTGGCGTAGTGCAGATGTGAGAACATGCTCAGGTGAAACAGTTTAATGTACATAATATGAACGCGAACTGCCGGACAAAAGACGTAAACTGCAGAGGTACAGATACGCTGCGCATCTGAGTAAATTACGCAAATATTGATGTGAAAACTCAATTCCTATTACGTCTATTGCGTACAAGTACGCTTGTATTTTTGTAAATAAATGTGATCTTACATGCGTACACACAAACATGTCAAATCTTAGCCTGCTTACCGCTGGAGTGAGTGAGTGAGTGAGTTTAGTTTTACGCCGCACTCAGCAATATCCCAACTATATGGCGGCGGTCTGTAAATAATCGAGTCTGGACAAGACAATCCAGTGATCAACAGCATGAGCATCGATCTGCGCAATTGGGAACCGATGACATGTGTCAACCAAGTCAGCGAAACTGACCACCCGATCCCGTTAGTCGCCTCTTCCGACACGCATAGTCGCCTTTTATGGCAAGCACATGGGTTGCTGAAGACCTATTCTATCCCGCATCTTCACGGGTGCTTACCGCTGGATAGATAAAATAACTGAGGTATACTGAGAGGTTCTATTTCAGCACATGAACTTGACAACTGGCAGTTTTTCTTACTGTTTCTCATATTACAAACAACAAACGCGTAAACCAACATTTAAACTTTATTATAGCTTTACAGTTATGGAAAATGGGAAAATACCCACTAGAGTTTGACTGAGGTGGGTACAATTTATTTGGTTACTTAAAGGAAAACTAGGATACCCAATTGAGATAAACACAAGCGAGTACATAACTGAATGACCCAAACAGTTATCTGTAGCTCTGGTAAACACTTGAAAGTATTATCAAACTTGCCGGGAAACAGTCACCAGGACACTACAACCGTAAAGGCTAAAACTCAATCAATACACCGTACCCAATACATCACTATAGAACAATCAGATCTTGTTTCATTTCTCACCATGATCAAACATGGGTGTGGACCCTGCAGTTTGTAAGAAGGGAGCCAACGTCTTACTGTCAATATATAAGACACCAAAAGAACTTAAGAGCTATTTCAAAACTTGTAATAGTTTTATTGAAACTACCTGTTCGAATGCGAGCTTTAACTGAACAAAAAAACGTTTGTGTGCAATCTGGGTCTGTGAGATAAAGGTAGATCTGTAACTATAGTAGATATAATGGGTATACATTTGCATGCAATTCAAATTCAAACTTACCCGGGTCTTAATTCTTGGAAACGTCGACTGAGCAAATTAACTTTTAATATATACATGTATCTCAATTTCTTTGGCCGGTTCATATCGTGTCCTTTGCATTGCGTCTGTGAGTTGCTGTTTGTATACGCGCTGACGGAACTCGTAACTAGTGCAATGCGAATTCGTCCGATTTATGAATGTATGGTTGTGTGGCTGAATATATGTGAATAACTTTTTCAATCTCTATATACAGACACACTGAAGTTAACCATAAATACCTGGTAGTGTTGTGAAGGAAGTAGGTCTGAAGTAGAGCTGTGACGCTATATCGTAGTATCGATAATCGTGATACTGTATCTGAGATAAATATATCGATATTTTTGTTCGTATCATGATATGAATCGTTGAAATTAAAATTGTTAATGTTCACTAGAAGTTGACGGTTATGTAAAATTTACACTGTTACTTGCTATCAAAATATACTTTTTTATAGAAAATAACTAAAGATAGCATATCGTGATATGCATCGAATCGAATCTTATCGTTCCAAGATACCGCGATACGTATCGTATCGTGACATTTCCGTATCGTCACACCTCTAGTCTGGAGCTTCAGCAATGGGTGTTAATTTTGAGTACCGTATTGACACCAGTAGCCACGGCATTTGAATGACCCGGCGTTAATATTGAGGCTTGTTGTTTCTACACAGGAACAGATAAGTCTACTTCTTTAATATTACCAAATCATTTTCAGTGAGCGATTTGAATTAACCCCAAATTATTAAGAATATAGTTTCGAGTTAATTACCCCGCTTTCAACAATAGTTCAGATATGCCACAGCCTGCCAGCTTGCACTCGGAGGTAAACCGGAAGCGATGCAGGCGTTATATGTGTAACTCGTGACCACATACTGATGCCGGTCCTGATAAACCTACAGCAAAATAAACTTTGAACTTTGAATGCGGAAATTAAATCCAGAATCATACGTTTCTGGCATCAACGCATATGTCCTGCACTGCAAATCATACCATCATGGATATGTTTAATAATGAACAAATGTAATTCAGAATCTTTTTTAAGAAACAACCAAATTTTACATTGAACATAGGCGCTTACATAAGATTTTCCCTGAGGAGCATTTCCCCCTAACTTCATGATTTATGTGCACACACCCCCCAAACCCGCCCCTGAGTAAGATGTGGTACACACACGATAGACATATACAAGGCGAGTGAGCAGTTCGAACCAATGATCAGTGAACCTTTTGAGAAATTGAACTAGGGTTCCTGCGTGATCAGCATGACACCACCGTCGGAGCTATCTCGACGTCAGTTACAGCCTACATGCACAATACACGGTGCGTGCAAGGTTAATGCAAGCCATATATTTAAAGGGGCTATCGGCTTGAAGAAATAGGCAGTCCCAGGCAGTTTATTCTGACGGTGTCCCAACTGATATATACGACTCAAAAGACGTTAAATACCGATTCTTTCATATTACCGCAGAAAATGTCTTGACAGATAAATTACAGAATCATGAAATACTCGGGTATTCATTTTGTATATAACGATGCAGATCAGTGGGTTGATGATAACCGTGCTATAATAGACAGGAACGCTGCCTGTTCAACACAGAGAACTATCTGTAAGGCCGAGACTGTACATAATGTTATCACTGCGACGTTCTGCTATCATTGTTTAACGCTATCTTCTTAATTTGGCTGTTGACGTCAGTTTGTAAGATTATCTCCGGACACGATGACATCAGACTCCCCAACTTCTAAAACTGGTTATACAACACAAAAACGTTTGCATGTGATGTAACCGGAAGTCACGTCTTGTTGAATACGTCTATCAATCTCTTTCCTGGGTGGGGATTGACAAGCTGATATGTAGGACAATTGACGACGCCGTCACGAGCCACGTCTACCTAGATGAATTCACTCATGGTCGGAGTTGACTCATATATGGCGACAGACGCGACTACGTCCACAAATGTCGTCTGCTGCTCAGCTTTCTCGTATAGATAACCTTGAACTTGGACCAGCTCATTTATCAGTCTAGTTGGCTGTTATCTGCTAGGACACGTCTGTTCTAGTTCCCACTCCTCCGTCCTGACAGTTATTGCGTCATTACGTTATGTTATCTTTATTCATTACTCATTATGGACTTAACATCCGACGTGTGTGCCCCCTTTTAGTTATCAGTGTGATCACGCCCATCTGCCTCGTGACTCCTCTAGCGACAAAGCAGGTTAATAACGTTCCTGAACGATTTGTAAAAGATACTGCACATCGATATAATACCATGATAATAGGAAATGTAACGTCTCTTTCGAACAATATTCCAAACATGTACATCGTACATGAACCGGTAGGATAGGCCAGGCCCTCCCTTTCCGCGAACACGTGGCGTCAAAAGCATCAACACTTATTTTCAGCGTTTACATAATTTTCAACGCTGTGCCTTTAACGTTTTGTAATGTGCATATAGTGTGTTTCTCAAGTGGTCAAAACCAAAGAAAGGTGCCAGAACATAAAAAATAACAGTTTTGCTTGGCAGTTTCTATCCATTCATTCTTCGAAAGTTAAAAAAACAAAGAGACAGTCAACTCAAATTATCAACTAGTTTGTCAAGCACAACCGCCGTAAGCAATAGATGGTGTAAGTGAATGTTGACTTCCATGACTTCCGTATCTTAATGTGCCACCTGTCCAGACAAAACGACCTCTTGAAACCGGGTAGATAGGGCCTTATGTGACCGGATGACCCTGTGACCTGTTGATCCTTGCGCTTCCGAGGTTCTGTGCAAACTACTTCTCCTCACCCCAAAACATTCCAGGCACACTACTGGTGGATTGGCAATCCCCCACCATGGTGCATAGGCCACTTCCGGCCACAGCTTGGAGAGATAGCCGGGGGGTGGGGGTGGGGTGGAGAGGCTTGGGGGGAGAGGTGGAAGGTGGCGTGAGACTGAAGTGGTGTCCATCTCCCCTTTTTAATTCTACATACTAATTACTATTTGAATCTTACCTTAAATAAGCAATGTGTTTCACTAATCGTAAATACATTTTAACGGAAGGTGTAACAACTCTCATACTCCCAGAATTGTTTGCATATACTCATCTTTTGTATTCTAACTACTGATCTCAAAATACATACCTCATTTTATTATTACCGCTAGCTCAATATTTGGTGTCAGTATGTCAGACGTTGTATCAAGGAATGTTAGTGACTACGCCACCACGTCCAATGCCCAGCGAATATGACTGACTGTACCCCATCGCTGGCATTACCTTGTTTTTAGGAGTATTAATGACTAGACCATACAGGCAGCGGCACAAACTGCATTTATATGTTAAGTAGTTGTGCTTCTATCGAAGACATAACACAAATGAACAGAGATGTAAAACGTTTTCAGTTAGAATATGATGGGCTTTAAAACTTCCAAATGTATATAGGGAGTTTGGAATGAATATTAAGAAACGTTTCTATAATGTCTGAACTTGTAAATATTTGATCAAGGCTGGTGTAGGTTAACACTGAAGGCAATATAACATACGGTTACACGTCAAACTTACCTAGCTTACCTGCTCATTGTTAGATTTCAGCTCTTGTTGGGGCCATTCTTCTGTACTTTATCATGGCATAACATATAAAGCAGGAACGGTGAGGTGAGGTTAAATATTTTAACGTCTTTGGTATGACGCAGTCGGGGATCGAACCCGCCTTCCGCGCTCCGGGCGGACGCAATAACATGGCACTACACCACGGAGGCGGTCAAAGCAGGAACGTGTCGAAACAATACAAACCAGGAATGTCCTATGGGTTTCTTAAAACAATTTTCCGAAACTTTAAAACTGGCGATTTCCGGGGGCCCTTTTCTAGTCTGTCTAATCAATAGAAAAGTTTTTAAAAAAGAGTCAAACTCAAGTTTAGTGTGACTGGGTAAGTTTAAATTGCCTTAGCATTAGGAGAATTTAACATATGCTATATTTGGGATTACACTTTCTTAGTAAAGTACAGATTCTGGTATTTTGTTGGGTTGAGACCCATCCGGGATTCGAACCCACACCCCTCAGAGTCAGGCACTTAATCGCCGAGGATGTGGGTTCGAATCCCGGATGGGACTCAACCCAACAAAAGTACTAGAATCTGTACTTTACTAAGAAAGTGTAATCCCAAATATAGCATATGTACATTTGGCCACTTTCATTGTGGCATTGTGTATTTATTAGGAGAATTGTTCTGAGGTTCTAATATAGTTTTATGTAGACATGTATTTTATAATAAGGTAACTTTATTTCTGAGACTTAATGTCAGTGTGACCATTTTCCTACCTCGACTTTGTTTTCTGCAGGTGTGCCCGCTGAGACCAAGGAACTGTTCCTGGCCAACAAGGCGGAAGTGGAGATCGGGAACGATGGAGACACGTGGTGTATCAAGTCCACTGTGATGGGAAAGACACGTGAGGACACGTTCAAGCTGGGGGAGGAGAGAGACGGGGTCTCCATCGTCGGGATGCAAGTCAAGGTAACACAGGGCGGGGCTACAGGTGGCGGATATATGCTTGTTATGGGTAGAGGGTATGTGGGTGGGAGATATAGGACATGTAGGTGGGGGATGTAGGACATGTGGGTGGGAGATATAAGACATGTGGGTGGGGGTATAGGACATGTGGGTGGGGGATATAGGTCATGTGGGTGGGGGTATGTAGGACATGTGGGATGGGGATATAGGACATGTGGGTGGGGGGATGTAGGACATGTGGGTGGGAGATATAGGACATGTGGGTGGGAGATATAGGACATGTGGGTGGGAGATATAGGACATGTGGGTGGGGGATATAGGACACGTCTGTTGGTTAGATATAGGACACGCGTGTTGTTGGGATATAGGACACGTGGGTTGGTGGGAATATAGGACATGTGGGTTGTTGGGATATAGGGCATGTGGGTTGATTGATATCGGAAATGGAATAGGACATGGGGGTCAGGCGACATAGAACATGTACAGTTATAGAACAAATGAACGTATGGTTCAGGGGGTAGTGGATGTGTGGAAATATACAGCACGGGTCAGTAACGTGTCAAGTCTGTTTACAAGACAGACACATGTTACAGGAGAAATTGATAGTATTCCATAAATAATACTCCTATGCGAAATATGACTCACGTTCAAGCAATACTATTCTATTTTTGTTACAAATATTATACCAGCAAGGACCACTATTTGTTCGCGATCCCCTCGGGAATAAAATATTCATTCTCGTGTTTTTAAAGCATACAGTGGATGTTCATTATTCCAGTTTACAACGACCCTTGAAGGAGACGCACTTGTGGAAGTCAGCAAGGCTCAGGGGAAGGAGGTCATCACAAGACGAGAGGTGAAAGGGGGACAACTGGTGTCGGTATGTATACTCAATTACTTACAAACGTTTACCCTTCCACTATTCTTTAATAAGATAACAAAAGCATATAGTCCCGATGTTTCTACACCTGAAAACATCGTGCTTCGACGATAGGGCAAACCGAAAACAAAATAGAATATACAAGTTTAAATTATTATTTTTTCTTCAACATATTCTCTGATTATGTTACCATGTGTACTGTGCCAGCTGAGGTCATTGACTAACTTTTACTTACTTGTTGTCACGCAGTAATACCCACGGGTGAAAATCCGTTTTTTATATTTGTTTTCATAGTTAGGACACGGGGAAAATTTGAAAATCAATTTCAGTAAAAAGTTTGTTTGTTTTTTGTTTAATACGCGCTCAGCAATATTTCAGCTATATGGTTCAATAAACAAACAAATTACTTTATGTTTGTTTTCTCCTCAGACCTTCACATTAGGCGATGTCACTGCTTCCATCACGTCCAACAAAGCCTAACCGACCTCTCCTGTGTAGTCAGATGTCTTAAACAGGGACAGAAACCTACTGACTTAAAACGTGCAACGACAAAACGCACCAATCGGGTGTACCACTCTGGAAGCATAATGTGATATGAACTTATCTCCCCTGTTTGAAAACGTCAACTTGCATGCGTTTTGTTTATTGGAAGTTCAAGCACCTTCTGGAATGATACATATAAGTGCCTACAAGTTTGAATTAGTACTAAACACGGTACAAGTGTTTTGCTAGAAAAGTTGAATTTCTGAAGACAGCTGATACACAAATTCTGCTTGTATTGCAGTGCTTGTTTTTAAAGATAATAAAGATAATTACTTGTCGGTTTGTCACTGTCATTAAATTGAGTTCCATTTTTCCGAACTGATACTTCTCAAGATGTTTACCCATATTAATCTTTCGAGTGAGAGTGAGTTAGGTTTGACGCCGCTTTTGCAATATTCCAGCAATATCACGACGCTGGACACCATAAATTGGTTTCACACATTGTACCCTTGTGGGGAATCGAACCTGGGTCTTCGGCGTGACGAGCGAACGCTTTAACCACTAGGATACCCCACAGAACATTATCGTTCGAAGTTCTTTCTGCATAATCTTACTAAGTTCTTCGGTCACTTGAAAAATGCTTTTTTCACACGAGAACGAATTGCCAGGTGTCCTCAATATATGATTTCTGTAACAAAAACAAAACAAAAAACACTTAAAAAATGAAGTTGTTAGGCTTCTTTACTGATTAAAGCTTCGTGTTTCGACAAAAATATACTGACACACAATGAAAAAGCAAAACCAAATTCAAATGAGGAAAAATTCACAAACAACAACATTTGGATGAAAATTGTAAAAAAATTGTTGAGAATTTCATTGTGCCTCAATTTCATAAAAGATGATGACAAGAGTTCCGCCAATATGGCTGACAGGTCAAGCTTCACACACAGACCCCCCTTACGTCCGTCAGTAGCGAGTGCGACCACTCTGAGCCTGTACACATGCACGGTGTCGACGTGGCATGGGTTCGCACAAACGTCGAACAGGTGCTTGGGGGATGTTCTGCCACTCCTGTGGGTCAACCGAACGACGTTGTTTGGCTGACGTTGACGTTGATGAATCCGGCGACCAAGCTGATCCCACAGGGTGTTCAATGGGGTTAAGATCTGGCGAGACGGCTGGCCAGGGAAGCACAGGGAATACCTGCTTGGTGGAGGAAGTCTCTGGTAAGGCGTGCCGTGTGTGGTCGGGCATTGTCGTGCTGGATAGTGAACGGCACTTGCACATGTCCCTGGTTGTTCAGGGGTGGCTGAAGAACGGGTCTTAAAATCTGATTGACATAACACTGTGCTGTCAGTGTTCCATTTATCACAAGGAGATCACTCCGAAATCTGGCATTAAGTGCAGCCCAAACCATCACGCTTTCTACATCAAAGCGATTCCTCTCAAGAACACAGTCATCATGGTAACGTTCATGTTGCCGCCTGTACAAGCATTGTCTTCCATCTGCAAATGAGACTCATCGGAAAACACCCAATGGCAGAACCTGTGCACTCATCGAAAACGCCCAATGGTTGAAGATTCGTGGTGGTTGTGTTTGCTGCTGTTTAGGCGATGTTCACTGAGCCGTCGGTATTTTTGCTGATGACTGTCTGTGGATGGGATAAAACGGGTTGAACCATCCCCAGTGCCTTTTGTTCATGCGTCCTTTGCCTTTTATGCGTCCTTTTATGCATGTCATGATAATCGTGCACCCCATCAGGTCCAAGGAATCTGCCAGAGTTGTGTTTTCATGAACAGTACCCATGCCAGAAACATGAAAAGGGTTCGAACCCAGATGTGCATATGACTTTATTCGGCAACCTGACATGATTATATTTTCGTGTGACGAATGAAATTGCTTCAAAAAAACTTGTTAGAAATTGCTAAAATGGGTTTTGCGTTTTCAATGTGTGTCAGTATATTTTCACACACCAGAACGAATTGTTTGCTGGACACACCGGGTTTATTGGAAATATGATTTGTGTCAAACAAATTTGGTTACAAAAGAATTATGTTTGGCTCCTACTGAAAAAACTCGTTTCGAAGCAGCTCTGGACCAAACACGTCCCACCGTAATGTCAGTAGAACGATACCTGTGATACCTGGCGACAACTGAGAGAGACGTCTGCTGTATGTTACGTAGCGTTGTACGTATGGCTGTACACCAAACGGTTAGTGACAATCACTGGTAATTAAAGTACTGTATTAAAGTACACGAAACAACAGCACTTAACGAGATTAGTAAAACTAAACATAGGAAATAAATTCAACCGTAACACATACGGTTTTTGTGGAGCTGGGCCGTGGCACAAAGCGATCTTAGCTCAACGCCCGTCATAAGTCTATGTTAGAGAATGGGGGTTGTCTTAGCGCTAAGATTGCTTTGGGCAAGTGGGTCCTCGTGCCAGTGGACTAGATCAAGAGACCTGCTGTGAATATGCAGTTGCTTCAAAGATGTCGTCGTCTCAACCAATGAAAACCGCGGGAGCAAATATTGAACAATTAAGATCTCGTCTCAAGGCCGAGCACGAAAATCTATTATCATGCATTATTTCAAAATAAACACATACATTATTTTGTATATTGAACGATGTGTGTCGCATGGTTGTTAGCTGGTGTAGTGCAGAAACGTTTTATTTTTAAAGTTCTACAAACTGATTTTATACGACTGAACGAAAATGTCATCTGAAGAAACGAATGCAAGTTTGAGAATCGTGTGCGATGACACATGCGGTGAGAAATCAGTCAACATTTTGCTGTACGTTTGTCGACCTAATGGGAGTTTTAACATGCCGACCACTGAATGCTGCCGTTCGAACCAGGATTCATATTTTCTCATGATTGAAAAGTGCCTTGAAGTTTGTTGCGTTCAAGATTATAGTATTTGTATAGCGACGTGACTGTATGTACCGTGCGTGCGTGCGTGCGCGTTCTGGGGCTACCGCTGGATAACTCCATTCAGCATCTTTTGGCGTAGCTGGGATCGAACCACCAGTATTCTGCTCTCCAGGCAGTCACTCTATCAACTGTACCGCGGAGGTGGTCCAGCGTATAATGTATTGAAATGGCTGAATGCAGTGTTAAGAATTTGGATTTAAGGCTGCTTTATAGAGTATAAGTATTTTTCTATCACTATCAGCTAAAGATGGAACCAAATCCCAAGTGAAGATGACTGCAGCCATGTACAACTTCGGTGAAAACCAGTGTAAGAAATTATTTGTTGCTTAACACCGCATTCCTGCTATATGATTGTGTGTTGGAAATTAAGCATCAACGCCTGTTCTTGTAATAACCCTTAGCTTGACACGAGGACACTACATCTTGAACACTCGGTTGGGCGTTGGGTAGGGACCATATTCATGATGAATCTGGGACTCCAACAGAGGTCCGCGGGATACAACTATACAAGGGGAGTTGAGGATCCTTTGGTCTCTTGGCTAAATAACAACAACCAGTGAAATATCACAAGTCTGCCATGATGGATCAGAGACAAAGCTAATCATCCTGCTTGATGACATAACATCATGGTTCAACAGACGTCTCTATACCATCTCAATATATCACTGACTGACTGAGTTTAGTTTTAGCAATATTCCAGCAATATCACGGTGGGGGACACCAGAAATGGGCTTAACACATTGTGCCCATGAGGGGGAATCGAACCCGGTCTTCGGAGTGACGAGCCAACGCTTTAACCACTCGGCTACCCGACCGCCCCTCAATATATAAATTCTTTCCAGGTTCCCTGTCTTTTTGTTAAGACATTAGCACAACTGTCTTTACAGAACAATTTTCTTTATCAAGCTGACAAAAATTAGACAAATTAAGTCTGTGCTTTTAGCCACTTGTTAAAAGCCCAAGTCCAGTGAAATTCACTTCTGAGTAGTAAGCTCACAAATAATATTTACTAATAACACAAACATCTACTAAAATACCAAGAGCCAAATTTGGTCTAGTTGACTTTTTGGCACCGACTGCAAATCCATTGAAACAAAACATTCAACAAATAAGTTAAAATTCATTTTATTTTCAACAAAAATTCCCAGTGAAATTAAAGGGCTTGAGGTGATATGGAACTTACATGGGAGGTATCCTGCAGGGATACACAATAAGTCTATGCACCTGAAATGACAGGACATCCCCCTAAGCAGTGGAATATCTGTAAACCAAGATGTATTGCTTGTACAACTAGTCATTCCAGTATTTAACGACTTATGTGTTGGGCCTGACACCCATTTTCAGTGTATTTCCAGCAGAGGTAATAAGGGCCTGTGTGAGACCGCGACATTCTTTACATAGTAAACCTTAACTGTAAGATTGATATATTCTACTAAAAAAGGGAACAAAGATCAAATTGTTCAAATTACTATAGTTATATGTTATGGACAGACTAATAGTTTTACCAAAGAATCGTGTTTTCTTGAACCTTTTATTTTAGTAGTACACATATCTGAGTTTTGAGAATTATAGGGTTACTGATATTTGACACCCGTAAATCAGCCCTGAGAAACTGTTAATGAACTATGGTCCAATTCTAACAAACCTTAATCTTAATGTAAACATAATTCATTGTTCTAATAATTTGTTTAAAGTACTTTACATACAGTCATGCCTTGACAATCTATGTGCCATGTTGGCTGCCAAACTATTTACATTAATTAAATTCTAACAATAAGGGAAACCAACAACTGACAGTGATATTTTCTGAGATAAGCCAACAGCCCGGATATGGTTCACTTGAAAAAACATCAGAGCAAATCTGGGATTCCAACTTAAGGTCATTGGATCCTGGCATGGCTAAGGAATGCAACTCTGCACAATGATAATGATAGACACTCAGGACCTGCAGTCATAGTTGTCATGGTGACAAATATTAATAACAGCTCTGATGACAATGTGAGATAGACATTTGTAAGAGATTCTTCTGTCAAACAGGGATCCAATTGGTGTAATGGAGTTTTATGACATAGTTAAAATACTACAGAAAGGATTTGCATCATGTTTTACAATTCTTGTCAAATGGACAGGCAGGCATATCTAAAGATATTCTTGTGAAACATAGGGCCATCCTACTTGCATACTTATTTTGGCAACCAAAACATTGCTAAATGATTGCAACACCATGCACTGACATTAAAGGTCTTTCTGAATCAAGTGTTTACACATACACACGGATTTGCACATTCTCATACATTGACTGTAAATTCATGTCTCCTAAAGATACTGACAATAGTTGATACTTGTTATACAGACAACTAACTTGGAAAAGAACAGGATTACATTACACGATGGAAGGAGCAGGACATAGAGAGGTGAGGTGAGGTGAAATTGGGTTTAACGTCGTACTTGAGAATATTTCGCTCATATGACGATGTGCATGCGTGTGTATGTGTATGTGTGGCTGCTTGTACTAGCCCAGACTGAAGCTGGTTTTATAGTGCTAGCCCACTGAGATACCATGCCGCAGTGAAGCATGAATACCCCACTCAGACACATTATACTGACTCTGAGCTGACCAGTCCTTGTTGTACCCATTAATGCCGAGCGAGGGCAGGGACCAACAAGTACAGCAGGACATAGAGGTTTCAGAGTGATAGGTAGGATGTAGAACTGGAAGGCAGGAACGTACCACAGAAGAATGTTATCTTGATGCTGGCGTTGTGATGACAATGATGAAAGATGTGTTCATGATGATTTGGATGAGGTTGGAGGTGATGCAGTTGATGATGTTGACAATGGTGATGACTGATAATAAGGCTGCTGGGAAAATGGGTGATGAAACAAATGATGATGATGATGACACATGAGATCTAATAACAAGGATGACTATCATGTAGATGACATGTACAGTTATTGCCTGTTCTAATATCAGGTAGGCTATACAGGTGATATTGACTAACGGAACATAAAGATGATAATGTACAGTTATTAACTGTTCCAATATTAACATAGCCAACATAGGTGATACTGAAAGCACAACATGAAAATGATGAAGGCAAAAACAGAAGAAGATACATTCCTACTTCTTCCTCAATGCCCAAATGTTTTCCACCCAAAATATGTATCATTAATCAACAAGACTTCACCTAATCAGGTGACAGCTCAGCTTACCAATATATGCCAACACTGATCTTTGATCCTGAGTGCTGTTCAAGCAGAACTTAGTCCTGTACATCTAGCTGCCCTAAAATAAACACATCCAGCTGACATCACTTTCAGTTTGGGACATTACATCCCAAACATGAGACAACAACAGTAAGTCTAATGTATTTAGCTACCATGTCACTGACAAATCATATGTACATCTGTTTTAATAACCTTGACCCTCAAATTAAGCCATTTACATATTGGTTGTATTTCTAGCTGAAAACATTGGTGCTTATTTCTTACAAACATGTAACATTAACAGAGAATAGGTCACTGGCAACCACTAAAAGCTTCTTGATTTTCTAAGAACATATTGTATTGTTGTGCGACTTTAAGTGAATTTGACCTTGAAGATCAGTCACAAAATATTTCAAACATGATCTTCCTTAGTAGAATTCAGCAAATTAGCAAAATATGGTCAGTATAACCTGGATTTACCTTTCATACATATATATTTAAATATACTGACTGCATGCAATAGAATAAACAAATCTCTCCTTGACCTTATATAGCTACTAGCGACTGATCTCAGTCCCCTTGTGAGGAAGACTTGAACCTAGTTTCACTGAATTAAAGGACATTTTCTAAATTCAGCAATAAGCTACTTTTAAGCCAAAGTTCATGAAGATGATCTCAAAAAACAAAGGACTGTGTCAAAACATTTCTTGGATCACCAAGGAGATATCCATGATTTCACAGACATCCAATTGAAATTAAGTGCAGAAGCAATGGTGGCAGTGAAATTCAGGCCAAATCTTATGGCATGTCCATTTACACGGGTTACTTCATACTCAGACCATGCACCTGAGTACCAAAGTTACTTGGAAAAAAACAAAACAAAAAAACACCAACTAAAACTAAACATAGTACGATGTATGCTCTTCAGGTCAGGGAAAACTCATGAATCAGAGCAATGAGACTTTACAACATAAATGTTACCATAGCTCTATCAGGTACTATCCTACTTTAAGTGGGACTGACAATATTTCCCCCCATACAATCTGTCATACAAATACTGCTGACATTACGCTATATACAATGAGGATGTGTTGTGTTCTATACAGAAAATATACAATGATGACAGATGTTAATGCCCGAAACGAAAGATTCCATTTTTCAGTATTATGATTTACGCATGATATCACACTGTCCAGGGCCCAGTTCCCTAAAGCAGTCTGTGTCATGACTAACTCCCATATGATAACACAGGCTTACAATAATTGTTCCACTTAGCTTGTTTTGTAGAACAAGTCCCTGGATCACAGCATCCAGGTCCTCAGGGCATTCTAGCTCATAGCACTAAACATTCAAATCTACCATACATCTATCTCCACAACAGTACATAACCATGATAAAAGTCAGCATCATAGTATTGCATGAAAAAGATCTTATGAAAGTCTTGTGAAATTCCTTTACTGCCACAGAATGTCAGACAGTCTGCAAGATTCTTTGTTGTCATTGCTGTCCATGGTCAAGTAAAACATCAACCATAATCAAACAAAACATTGTGACAGTTACTTTGCTAACATCATTGAAAACATTTGTCTCATGTCATGGCTTACATGTAAGCTTGATGTAGGGGAAACCTGAGGTGATGCTGGTCTTAAAATGGAAAGACTGACTCACTATACACGCGGAGCCTAGTCTACAGTCAGTGCTGTCATTAAACATACACTGCAAATATGTAAAAATCAAACAGTTTGACTAGGAAATGAATCCACAAAGATCACGCCCTAAAGTACACAATAAGAACAGCTAAATCATTCACAACCTCATCAACTAGCATTACTAATGAATTCCTCTAAATTTGTCCATACTACGGTAACTACAACCAGGCAGACAAGAAGGGAATTGTCTTGTGCTGCTTTTACCAATATTCCAGCATGAGAGGTACAACACATTATGGATAACAACTTCTTTATTATACATGTGTATTATGATGAGATGTTTCGGTAGGGATTCAAGCAAGACAATGGTATAAGAAGCCATACCAAAAATTTGCTTCATAATATGATAAAGAAGTTGTTACCATAAAGTTTCTTACCTTTCTTATTATTCATCAACTTCTAAAATGCCAGTCAAACAGATATGACGATAAGGGTACACAAGAGGTGATAATCGCTTTACCCACTGATGAATTGGACTTTGGCTCACCGGACAACACTTGAACTACATGGCTACTCCCCTGACAATGAAGTGAGCAAGTGGGAATATAGATGTGTAAAATCACCTGCCATTGGGTTGTATTTTATCACGTTATATACACAGCAGGGAAGACCACGGTAGTTTCCCTGAAATTGTACAGTCACACATGTAGCCTCGACAGACAATCTGCAGAAAAGCTGACACTAAATCCAAATCACAATTACGGACAATTCAAAGTTAAGCTCGCAGACTGAATGGAAACACTTCAATCTTTAGTCAAGCTCATTTCGTGTCATTAGTCACACAAAATGAACCATGTCACAGGACAAAACAAGGATATATCTAGGCCCAAGCAGAGGCCCATCATCAGTCCCTTATAACCAATAAAAAGATTCTAAAAGGGATTTTGTTCTTTTATACACTATTATATTTAATCAAATGAAAACACCTCTATATTTGAGAAAATAAGATTAATAAAAATCCCAATCTCATAAAACATGTTTATTCCCAGTCTGCAGTGATGGGCATCTAGTTGGGAATCCTAGATAAATTCCACAGTGTTTCTCAAGTATTGATTAAGGGGAGACTATTTTCATCATTAACAGAAGCTATCATAAAATCCCCCCAATAACATTACATCAACTCACTCAATACAAAACTTTCACTCTCAAACATTGAGGCTATTTATTTTCACCACAATTCATTTTCCCCTTCTGAGAAACAAAGAAAATGAAACTATGTTAAACAAATCAGTGATTCCTGATTCCAGATTATGCAGTGGTAATCTCCCTTTGATCTGACACCCCATCCAACACAAAAACCCACATTGTAATGGAGACAATGACATGGGT
This sequence comes from Haliotis rubra, assembly GCF_003918875.1. Classification (NCBI taxonomy): domain Eukaryota; kingdom Metazoa; phylum Mollusca; class Gastropoda; order Lepetellida; family Haliotidae; genus Haliotis; species Haliotis rubra. The sequence goes on from NW_025766115.1 coordinate 903,252, forward strand.
GTCAACTTTCTCACAACATGCTCTCATTCAAACCTTCATTATCCGTCAGATAATGTTGGAATATATTTACATTATATACATAACATAATCTGTTACAGGCACAGACCAAATGAATGAGTCCGCTTGGACTCCATGAATGAACGAGTTTGGACTCTAAGAATCAATGAGCTGGATTTACAATGTTCAATGTTCCAGCGAAAACATGCGGCATCAGGGGCTTCACACATTGCACCCATGTGGGGATCACAACCCTACTAGATAATGCTGAGATCACATGAACAAGAACTTTAAGCTATACACAACGGAAGCTTCATAACTTCAGCCATGGGTGGGACTCGACAGAGGATTTGCTGCGGTCTCCGTAGTCATATAGAAGCTCTTCCCCTTCTGAGATTTTGCGTGATGCCACAAGAGTTAGGTATGGCAGTTTCTTGATCTCAAATATTTTGGGTTGGCAGTTTCCATTTCGACTGTGGTTGATGAGTCGGCCTAATTTTCCACTTTCTGCTGTGGCATCAACACTGAAATAATATGAATAATTTTTGAAAACAGTAATTTAAATGACAGTATTAATAAAAACACTTCCATTAATAAGTATTAGGATAAACATAATGAATGACAAAACACTAAAGGTGTTTTCTCGGAGTGAAACAATATAGCAAGATCATGATACAATATATAAGCTTGTGTAAACTTCTGTTATAAATATTCCATTTTCCAAAGGAAAAGTCAGCTGCAGATGCATTTCATAGAGGCCAGATTTAGTAGGAATCTTGAAATACAAATTACAGTTCATTTTGAGCAATTTGATTGACAAACTGCTAGGGTTTTTGGGGTGTCATTAAACTAGGAGTAAGTTGTTTAGTAAGTGTATCGTATCGAATCTATACAGAAATAAAATATGCATTCTTGCACGACATTGTGTGATACTCGATTCTGATTGGCTGAGAGCTGATCAAAACCGTACTTAAATGGCAGTTTAAGACCGCTAATTAAAGTGACCGATTCACCGCATATGAATACAACGAACTCGTTGACCCTATTGTTTGTAAACAAACATGTCGGACATCGGCAATTTCTACCTCGGCTGCATCTTTGGTGTTTTTGAAGTAAAAAGCGAATGGTTTGAAGAAGAATTTCTTGACCCTAATCCCAGTGAAGAAACTACGAAGCTGGAAAATCCGTCAGCAGCGCAAAAGCGTCAGTATAGTCAAACCGGGTCCAGATCTAGCGGGCATGACGTCGACAACACACGTTGGCCCACACGTCCTAACCTGACCGCTTCTGTCCTGGCCGTAATGCCCAGTCCTTCCACTTCCACTGTCCATGTATCCCACATAAAATGTGGCATGTCAGGTCTTTTCCAAATTGGTAATAGTAGGGTGGTTATCAACAATTATTTCCGTGAATAAAGTAAGCGGCGACTAAACTTAGCGAGTTCACGGCTTGAATTGGGGCGAGTCGATTGTCATACAGTAGGGGAGATCAATAATTCGCTTAAGAAAAAAATCAAATAATTGTACTTGCTCACAGTATAAACTGTATTTTTTAAAATTTATGTATGCTACTTGTTACAAATACAATCATACTTGTTCCTGAAATAAAGCATTTATGTTGTTGAAAATGTCTTATTTTGTTCATTACACAACCTGTCCCTCAACGGGACGATTCCAAGCGATTTCCAGGAAAAAGGCCCCTTTCACGCCTTGTGTTCTTCGGCGCCAAACAGTTCGGTTTTAAAATGCTTATCAGTCGTGCTAGAATGAAGATAAAGCTACTCTGTTTTCAATTTTGCGGTCCTTTATCGTTGATTTAAGACCGCTAAATGTTTAATTTAAAACCTCACACTTACACTTATCTTCTAATTGTATCATTGCATGAAAGCTCACGATTCATCGGTGCACCAATGTGTAGTTTTTTCAAAACTCCATGAAAGAGACTGAGCAGTTTCAAACTATTAATATTTTCGAATAAGTAATATTTTTACACATTGTTCAAATGGCAAAGACAAAATATACCTCATATGCATGAGATCATGTCTCAACAAGAACTATTTTTGAATTTTAGAATTATGATTACACACTTGAAAAAAAAACAAAACCCCAAACCCAGAAAGAATCCACAAACAAACCTATCTAGTACATAATGGTATAGATATTTTCAGCGGCTTTTCTTGGTTGAGAGAGCGAGTGAGAAGTGTTTGAAGCAGCTTTAGGCAATTTTCAATGAATACCATGGACTGACTGACTGACTGACTGACTGACTGAGTGAGTTTGGTTTTACGCCGCTTTTAGCAATATTCCAGCAATATCACGGCGGGGTCACCCAGAGCTCCAGATAAGATTTAGCTCATGTGGGTACTGTACCCACTGTATTTTTGGGGAGTGGGTATTATGAATGTTGAGTGGGTATTTCATTTTCCGTTTCCCACTGCTTTCAAATATGTGCGTATTTCAGTCAATTTACTCACCTAAGTATATGTCATTGAGTAAGTCAGGTATGTTCTGCCTTATGTCATACCTAATCAAAACCAACTTAAACATAATGGAAATGATTTCATAAAAAGTCACTCATCCTATACTGACAGTACAACACTTGTCCTATACTAACAGTACAACTTGATAGCAATCGATGCCTTTTTCATTACGCAAGCGACTTTTATAAATATATTCCGTACGCATTTGTTTTAAACCTTTTACATATCTAACATTTTAAATGCGTAATTGGTACTCAACAATTATTTGTTCAATGCGTAATTGGAAATTTTCTATGTGTATTTTACCTGGATACGCAGCTTATCTGGGCCTCTGGACACCAGAAATGGGCTTCACTCATTGTACCCATGTGGGGATTCGAACCCGGGTCATCGGCGTGACGAGCCAACGCTTTAACCACTAGACTACCCCACCGCCCCCAATACCATGGAACACCAGAAAACGACATCATAAGATGTATCCATGTGGGGAACTGGACTGGGGCCTTATTGTTACAAGCAAACACTTGATCAATCAGGTCACCTAACAACCCATGCGAATCACACCTGAAGGTCATAAGTAGGGAATGACCCTCTTGAGGCTGACATGGTTAGGATATGTTTTTGAGTATCTTCTCTAATAAGACTGCATGCCAATTATTAACATGGGTTAGGGCTGTGTAATGGCAAATTAATAGCATTGCAACATCAGATGCTTGATGGGCATTTGGAAGTTGAAAGGTAACATAACAACATATGGAATGGATTTACAGTTGTAAGACCCTAAAAACAAGAAGACAAAGTCATCAATATCCCCCTCAATGGCAAAATACTCATGATTATGTCTATGAGTTATGATAATGTCAAATAGTTAGGTGTGTATATAGAAAAGTGGAAGGAGAGTATTCAAAGGTTTCAAGTTCTGCTCCGAAAGGAGCACCATCACCAATTTCAGTCTATGTCGAACTTGTTGCCATGGAAATGCCAAAAATATTTTATTAATAATTCCAAAACTACAAAAAGGCACCAGTACACCACCAGATATATCTATGTGCCAACTTTGGTGAAGAAATATTGAACGGTTTTAGAGTTCTGCTCCAGAAAAGACAAATGTGCACAGACGGACGCATGGACGGAGTCCATTTTAATACCCCCCTGCAAAACGCGCTGCGGGGGATAATAATTAATCTAACTTCAATCTCAAAAATAGGTTGGGATTCTTCCTTGTTTATACTATTCATAGTATGTAAAGTGTATAGTATCAAATGTGAATGAAAGTCTATATAGATCTTAACTTACACTATAGAGATAATGACAAAACCTGTTACAATTGTTCACCGAATATACTGGTTCTTAGAAATATTGTTGCAATATGTATCAATTCAAAAGCATATTGCAGTATACCAGTAACACTGTACAGTACCGAAGAGTTTAAAATGAGTGAAAGTGCGGTCAACCATCACACACTGCCATGACCTACCAATAGTGCTTGTTCTTGTGTATGAAGTAGTACATGTAGCAGCCAACCTTCGGATTGCTCGAGTAATACTTCTCTTTCTCCTTGGCCTCTCCGATATCTATCAAGTCACCAGCATACTCTACAATGAACTCTCCCTTCAGGAAAGGTTTTGTTGCCATCACACCACGACCTTTCCCTTCAAAATTTACAACCTGAAAGAAAAAGGTAAATATTCAATGTGTCATTCACCATTTTTGCTGAAACAAAAACACCAAAGTTCAAACTGATACCATGAATGAATGACTGACTGACTGACTGAGTTTGGTTTTACGCCGCTTTTAGCAATATTCCAGCAACATCACGGCGGGAGACACCAGAAATGGGCTTCAGCAATATTCCAGCAACATCAATCGGCATACAGGTCAACCTTGAAATGGTTTTGCTTCATCATACAAACACATTTCCCAGAATGCCCATGTTACAGGGGATTCTAATGAAAGGGGAGTCCTGCCTTGCTAAAAGCAATTCTTGAAGGTGCGAGTTGGGGGTGAGCGCGTGAGGGGCTTAGGCTCTTAGATTTAGCCTGCTTTAACCATTAGATTTAGCCTAAATATGCCTCTGGGCATACTTAAGCAGATAATTCAACTCAAACAAATATAATTACAAAAATTCTTTCAAACATTCTAAATGTATAAACATATTTGTATTTTCTAGAAAATCAGTTTTTATAGACAAATCGGAGTGTGTATTTTGTATTTGAAAATCGGAGTTGTTGGCATCTCTGTTACAGTATGAACAGGAATAGTACATTTTATCCTTCTTCGAACACAGATTGTCATTGTGGCATAAGCTCTTGTCTGCACAGAAATTGGTAACATGGTCAGTTTTTGCACTTCTAGGATTACATTGTGAATCATCTTGTCCACTTGGCAAGCTATTCAACTTTAGATAAGGCTATTCTTTCTCTTTCCATCATTAGTCAGAGTAGATATAAGTGATACACAATCTGATTGTCACTATTAAAATTGATGTAGTACATGTTCATTGTCAAAAAAATAATAAATGTTTGTCCAGTTCACTTATGTGGTAGTACACTTATTGCTGATTTCCCATCAGCAGTCTAGGTGTTTTATTTAAGTGACACACAAATACAGAGAATAGAGGCGTAATACCCAAATACTGCATCCAGAGAGACACACAAAAATACCGAGAGTTTACCTACATGAAGAGTAGTCATCTGTGTTTGTTATTTCACCCATCAGTCATGACCATTGTCTACATGACCACTCAATCATTCAAAGCTCTGAAGTAATTATCTGAACGCAGTGTTCATGAAGGGTGTTTCAAAGTACCAGGACATTGGGTCCTGTAAGTTTCAGATGTCTGTCTGACCCTTTGAAAATTCGTCCCGTGAAGATCCGGGGTAGAATAAGTCTTCAGAAACCATGCTTGCAAACAAAAGGCGACTATGCTTGACGTAAGAGGCGACTAACGGGATCGGGTGGTCAGGTTGCTGACTTGGGTGACACGTCAACGGTTCCCAATTGCGCAGATTGATGCTCATGCTGTTAATACTAAACCTAATTTTTCAAGTAAAATTGATATTTTATACTTATCCTGACTCATGATCTTTTGCTTATCTCACTTTCCCTTGCAAATGGTAGTGGAACACTTGAATCCCTTGAAGTTCCCGCAGCGGACTTAAAAATACACTCACCCACGAGTTACCTCCCTTTTCCTGCGTAAACAGTCATGTGACCAGCTTTACTTGTCACTCTCTCCTGATTTTTCTGCCCAAGCAGCTGGATCTGCTGTGCAATCCGAAGTGTTTCCAGCGGGGAGGTCGGGAGGGCTTGATCTCATGAGTTAGGATAAGCATAAAAATATCAATTTTACTTGAAAAATTACATATTTTTTCTTATCCTGACTCATGATCTTTTGCTTATAGAATCCGACGGATTGGTGGTGGGTCAGGCCACTTCCTGGATTCATCAGCTGTCCTTAGATACGTCCTGTATCCCCCCATGGGAACTGCGTAGCGGCATTTTCGAGATCCTATTCTTCCAACTTCTGTTATAACTCAGGGGGACCACTTTCTTGTCTTACTTCCATCTCACTGATCTCAGACAAGTTGAATCATCTTGATTCATGTGGCTTAAGATATACTAGTATCTTCTTTTTACTAGATATCTATAACGACCCATAGATTATGATAAGGTCTTTATCATAAATGAGTTGCAACCCCTTCACATACAGATAAGATCTTTACCCGTACAGGATCTTTAATCACTCCTGCTAGTCTGTCCTAGACTGTGCGCATGGACTTTCAAACTAATACTTTTTCCTTAGTAAAAGTTATCAACAAGTCAACGTGATAAAGGGTGACATTTTCCAACTCAGCGCCTTTGAGGAACCGTTAGTTGCTGTGCTACAAAGAGAGGCCCAAATTGGTGAATGCCTGAGACGTCTTCAGTGGCTATGTCTCGGAGGTAGTGGTTGACAAACACCATATCCGACAGCCAAAACCAGCCCTCCATAATTGCTGATATAGAGCAATTTCCGTGCAGAGCCAATGTTGACGCCAGTGCTCTGACTTCGTGTGGGTTGGAAGCTCTAGGAGGTTCTAGTCCTGCTGCTTTATAGGCTCTCAATATGACGGCTCTCATCCAGAACGATATCGTCGTTCTTGAGACTTCTACTGATGTCTCTGTGGATAATGGGATGAACAGGCGCTTGAATTTTCGTCTCCTTGTCTTAGTCTTTTGAAGATATCTCTTCAGGGCTCTGACCGGACACAAGGATAGGTCCTCTATATCCTCTGGTCTGAGGATTGTAGATAGTGCTGGTACGTGGAAATGTGTATGTGGCTGACCAGGTAGTTGGTTCTTGGCAATGAAGTCCCATCTTAGTCCTAGATGAACTGCAGCATGTTGCCCCGTGTCGAATCTGGTTCGACCAAAGTCCAGCGTATGTATCTCTGATATCTGAGTTGCCGTGGCTAGCGCAAGCAGGAACAGAGTCTTCTGTGTCAGCAGCTCGAAGGTAGTCTGGTCTAGAGGTTCGTAGGCATCACTTGTAAGATGACGTAGAATTACATTCAGACCCCAGGCCGGAGCTCTGAACTTCTTTTGCTGGTCCTCCAGTTTAAAAGATCTCAGCAGAGCAAGTAATTCTGGTACTTTCGTCAACTTGATGCCTGTTTTCATGGTAATCACTGTACTGATGGCAGTGAGGTATGTAGATAATGTCAAACCTTTCAGATGTCTAGTCTGTCTAAGATGACACAGGTATTCCGCCACTTGAGGATGAGTAGCTTTCATAGCAATAAAGCCTTTCCGCCTTGCATAAGTCTCAAACTTCAGCCACTTGTCATCATACAGGTTATGAGTAGATCTGCATAACACTAGCGTTACTGCCTTGGCTGCCCTGGCGGAGTATCCTCTTTTCTTCAAAAATGTTTTGATACGGTCCACATGTGTAGCTGGAACAGTGTTGGGTTCCCGTGGACTAGCTTGGTGTGCGGATGTATGAGTAGGTTCGACCAATCTGGTAACTTGATTGTTGGACTTCCGAGATCTTCTATTAGGTCTAGGAACCATACTCTCACTGGCCAGTATGGCGAGACAAAAGTCAGTTGTAGCGCTTGCGTCTGTTTGATCTTCAACAGTACTTTCGGTAGTAATATCAGTGGTGGAAACGCATAAGCGTTTAGTCCTTCCCATGATATGTTCAGTGCATTTGTTGCCCAGGCTTGAGGATCTGGAACTGGTGAGACAAATGTCTGTAGTTGTTTGTTGAACCTCGTGGCAAACAGGTCTATGCACGGTAGTGGTGGGAATCGGTTGAACTTTTATAATTGATTATTGGTTGCAATCGGATTGTCCCATCCGATCAATGATTGATTCTACAATCGGTTACATTGATTAAAAATTAAATATTTTTTTACAATGTGCAATTCTCAGATAAACAATGAGGTGACATAAGCATGCCATTTCACACGCGTTTTCACCGATGTTACTGTAAACTAGGGCCTCCATGGATGACAAGGCGGTAATCAGTTCGTGATTGTTGAGAATAATCTGAAACTGAAATTGGTGCTATCGCGGTTAGAGCGAAAAGCATACCCTCATGAACATGGTAAGCGAATGTTGTACGCGCATGAAATGAGGTGAAATACACATGGCAGTTTGTTGTGATCGCCAACTATAATAAATATGACATTTTGCAAAACAAAATACATAAGTGTATCCATTTTCTGTCAACTACACTTCATTTCGAGGCGTGAGTAGATGCAATATGATTGTGATTTCTGTGAATAATGCGGATAGACACTGTGAACGTATACACTATTACTACACCATTTCAATACTTTACAGGACCTTCATATAATAAATAATAATAATGTATTTATAAAGCGCCTTATATCCACCATAGAGATGCTCCGTGGCGCTGTGACAATATTGGGGAAGGAAATAGTTCATATAACTTTTACAGAAAGACAGCAGTGAATAGATTTGGTCTTTAGCAGAGATTTAAAAGTTTCTTTCAATGAAGTGTTCCTGATTTCCTTTGGAAGAGAGTTCCACAGTTGAAGGCAAGCAAAGGAGAAGGCTCGGTCAGACAGTTGGTTTGGAGATATGCGTTGGGTGAGGAGAGAGTCAGAGGAGGATCGGAGACTCTTATTACCACTGAGAACTAAAATTTATCCATGGAGGTGCCCTGGATCCCCACTTTTGTAAGTCACAGGGATGGCAACAGGAAAATCTATTTCAGCTGAAAACTTAATATTGTGTCATCGAGTTGAGGGTTTCTCAATGGATTTAGACGATTCACAATTGAACAATTTGAACTAAAATCAGCGAAAAAAAAAGTGTATCAGCGGAAAATTGCCATCCCTGAAGTCAAGGTAAAACCCTGGTAGTTGATAAAAGAACACTGTCAAAAGGTATTTTTGTCAGAAAAAGACCACCAAGTGTGCTATTCAGGTAGCAGAAACCTTTTAAAAAAAATTCACAGAAGGGAGGCAATGCTGTCCTGCAAGAAGGGTGCTTTCAACCCGTGAGCCACCCATGCCTCTGCAACATATTTGACAACGGAACAAGAAAATTGATATTTTATACTTATCCTTCAACCCTTCCTCACAGTGGAAGCTCCCTTCAAAAGAATTTTTCTCCAGTTCTTCAGTTTGTTCTTCTCTCTGAAAACCAAAACTATCACTCGGTGTTAGTTACATGAAACATGCTACAATAATTTATAATTAGTGATTTTGTATAGATATACTGTAATATCCTGGGGAACTTCATGAAGGCTTAGATTTAGGATGTTTCCTGAATAAAGAAAACCATAGGTTATATAAAGCCATTAAAGGGGAATTACATTATGAATATATTGAACAATACATATAAAATTATATATATATATATATAGGTGACTCTGATAGAGGCACTGAAATTGACTATATCCAAGTATATGCTTAAGGTTGAATACTTAAGCTGAACATATATACATAGCCCTAAAACTCGTGGAGTTATAAGCTAGATGAGTATGTATAAAATACATATTAATCTTGTGAGGATAATATTTTAACGCCTCTGAGGGACTGTCAGTTGCTGAGTGAGGACCAGTGGTCGAAATGGTGAATGCCAGAGACATCTTCTGTAGTGATGTCTCTTAGGTAGTGATTAGCAAATACCATGTTAGATTTCCAATAGCATCCTTCCATAATCGTAGTTCAAGGAACAGTTACCGTGTAGAGGCGGGGTAGAGGCCAGTGCCCTGATCTCATGTGGATTTGATGCTGTTGGTGGGTCCAAGCCTGCTGCCTTGTAGGCACGGAGAATGACAGTCCTTATCCAAATAGATATTGTGGTCCGTGACACTTCTGTTTGATTCGTGAGGGCGATAATGGGATGAATAAGCGTTTGAGAAATCTTCTCCTTGTTTTGGATCGTCAGAAAATAAACTTTGAGCTTCTTACGGACACACAGTGATAGGTCCTGTGTATCTTGTGATCCGAGAATAGAGAGGATAAGCGCCCGGGATGTGGAATAATCTGTCTGGTTGACCTGGCAGTTGATTTTTCGCGATGAAATCCCATCTTAATCCGAGGTGCGCTGTGTTATGATTGTCATCAAACTGTATCCTCTAAGTAATCCAGAGCGTGAATTTCAGACATTCTTGCTGCTGTGGCTAGCGATAGCAGAAACAATGTTTTCTGTGAGAGAAATTCAAAGTTTGTCAACGATTCCAAAGGTTCATAGACCTCACTTTCGTGAGGTGTTGTAACACTACATTCAGATCCAGAGCTGGAGCGTGGAACTTCCGCTTTTGGTCCTCAATCGGAAAGCTCGTAGTAAGGCCAGTAACTCTGGAGATCTTGTCAATTTGACACCCGTTCTCATGGTGATTACAGAGCTAAGCGCTGACAAGATATGTTGATATCGTTGAACCTTTTAAATGTTTGTTTTGGCTGTAGGTAACACAAATAGTCTGCCACTTGAGGTTGTGAAGCCTCTCTTGCTGTAAACCCTTTCTTTGTTGCATAATTTTTGAAACTGTGCCACTTGTGCGTCGCAAGTTCACGGAGTTGAGTAACGTAAGGCAAGCGTGACTGCTTTTGCCGCCCTGGCAGAATATCCTCTCTTGTTTAAACACATTTGTATACAGTCCATACGTGTGGTTGGAACATTGCTGGGTTTCCGTGCACTTGTTTGGTGTGAGGATGAATTAACAGGTTTGGCGCTTGGGTAGCTCCAGTGTTGGTTGACCGATTTCTTGAATTAGTATGGGAAACCACGTTCTGGCAGCAGCCAGTAGGGCTGACCAAAGTGAGTTGTAGGCTCTGTGTTTGTCTGATTTTCTGTAATACTTGAGGTATTATTGCTGGCGGCGAAATGCGTGCGCATTGAGAGGCCTTCCCATGATAGACTTAGGCGTCCGTTGCCCAAGCTTGGGGGTCTGGGACTGGTGACACGAGATGTCGGTAGCTGATTGTTGAATCGCGTGGCGAATAGGTCTATTAGCTCCCTAATTGCTTGATTATCTGTGCAAAATTTCCCCTGTTGATCATCCACTCTGTGCGGTGATGGTAGATGAGGCCGAGAGAGCGTCTGCTAGTATATTTCTGGCTCGGGAATGTGCACTGCTCTGACATGTAGATTTAGATCTTGTATTAAATCGAACAGTTGAAAGCTTAGGTTCAAAAGGTTCATCGATCTCGTTGAGCCTTGCTTGTTTATATAGAACGCCACTGTCGAATTGTCTGTATGGATCATTAAGTAGCATTTTGTAGAAATGTGCTCCAATGTAGAATGGCGTTGATTACAGCTTTCATTTCTAGACTGTTTATATGGAGTTTGCATTCTTGCTGATTCCATAACCCTGATATCGTGTGGTTGGTGAGATGAGCCCCAACCTTGGAGTAACAGCGATCTACATACAGATGGGTTTTGTATTCCTGCTCTGCTAAACAAATCCTTACGCAGACATTCGATTTCTTGGTCCACCATAGTAGATGTGGTCTGAGATGTTTCCGGTAGACTGAATGGTTGTACATCGTTGAGATGTGCGTTGACGAAAGGACCTGTAGGGGCGTAACTGTAATCTGCCTGTGACAGTCATGTCTTGGGCTGATGTGAGAAGACCTAGTAGGCTCTGCCATTGTCGCAGTGGTAACGGAGAGAGTAGAGCTGGTGGAATGGTCTGTTGTATCTTGAATAACGGTCTTCTGGTACCATAATACGGTTGCGATTTGTGATGAATCGAATACCTAGAACTGTAGGTCTTGCGATGGTACTAGGTCCGACTTCGCGTAAAGTTTACTAACCAACCTAGTTGTGTTAGTAGCTTTATGATGTAATTTAACTGTAGTTTGAGGCGCAGTGGATCTTGATCTACTTGTATCCCGTCGTCGAGGTAAAAACGCACTGCGTAGCCCTTGACGATGTAGAAATTTGATAATCGGTTTCGTTATCCTCGTGAATAGCCAGGGGGCTGATGATATTCCGAATGGGAGTACTTTCCACTGGTAATGTAGCCCTTCTAGAGTAAATCGTAGGTATTTCCTGGAATCGGGATGAATGGGGATGTGCAAGTAGGCATCCTGTAGATCCTATGCTGCCCATGTAGTCCATAGGGCGAATCATCTGGCGTAACTGAGGTAAATGTATCATCGCGAAAACCGGTGGTTTGCGTAGATAGTTCTTGTTGAAAAAGCTCATGTTGTAGATGAGTCTGTATTTCTCCGTGGAGTTTTTCTTGGGAACTAGGAAAACTGGGGAGTAGAAACCTGGTTCGACGTTTGCTTGATCTATTACTTCTATGGCCTGTTTGGATAGGAGTGATGAAACAGCCTCTTTTATCTTTGGTAGTTATTTAAGCTTGTAAATCGAACTTGGGGGTTTGATTGTCAGCTGAGAGCTTGGCCTGTAGAGGGATCACGAAATCCGTGTTGAAGAATGTTGGAGGCGTAAGGGTCTTGCAGTATTCCCCAGTTTTCCCAGTGTAGCTGGAAGTCCCACCCACTTGAGGCTGGTTGTACTGGAGCGGCTGGGGGTGGAAGACTCCAGTCGTTCGAACCTGTGTTTCAGCGTCTATAATTCGCGGGAACCTCTGGGTGTCCTGCCTCTTCCTGATCCTCCTCTATAGTTGCCATATGGGCGTGAAGAATCTTACCTCTAGAGCTGGCTATCTTCCTGTCTCTTGCTCTTTGTAGGCCCGTGAACTTAGATCTGCCTGAGTATCTTTGTGAAGTCTGGCGAATGGCGCTGGCTAGTGTGTCCATCGATCTAATCATAAAGGACTTCCCTGGAATCCTTAGAGACTTCCTTGGCGACTTTGTCGATTTCTCCGTCAAAGATGGATGTTATGTCGACCAGGGGCTGTATAAAGTGGGGCTGTAAAGTTCTCCAATTAATTACAGGAGGCCTTGACTGACGAGCTAAGGTCAGTAGTGCTGCTGAAGCAGATGTAAGATGATCCGTTAAAGCTGCTGATCTTTCTTTTGCATAAGTAAGGCAGAATAAATCATTCTATCATCTTCCGTGCGTGGAATCGAATCTAGTAATAAGAGTCTCATTGATCGTCCTAGATCTATTTAACTTAAAGAACATCGTCTCGTCATGGTTTCTATATGAGCCAACTGCGATCATCCATCTTGTAAATCTTGTTCTTTACATGCGGCTGATGATCTTATAGTTCTCATCGATGTCCTGGAGCCTTGTAGAAGGAGTCCATGTTATCGCGTGGAGAACTTCTTGGGCTTGAAAGTTGGGCAGATGTGGTATCTGAACTTTTCGTAGCTTTCTGGAAAGCTGCATCTAGATTCTGTGGCACTGCATAATCCGGGTCGATCGAGGGTAGAGTGATTGCATCTGGATCATCTTCCTTCATCAAATGCGTCTGAGCTGTATTGCCACTTTTAGATGGTGATGTGAGATCTAGGTTATTGACCATCAATACCGTATCTCTGCATCAGAAAATATGATTCCTCCATCATCCTCAAAACCATCATCATTAATAAAATTGTAGATGCTCTTCGGGACTGCGTGTAGCTGTCTGTATATCTGATGAGGTTTGTGGCGATCTAGTTGACTTGTCGCTTCTATGTGGAGATCTGATGGGTGATCGGACCTGGTGATGAAGCGGAGTGGAGATCGTCTATGGGATGATCTTCACCGGAGACTTGTGAGGTGAATGTTGATAGCCAGCGGCTCTTCGGCAGTCCCTCGATGTTCTTCTAGGCGATGAAGATCTGGAATCATATGTCGCTTCGAATGCCGCCGAGCTGCTTCATTCGCGTCCGGTCGAGGGATGCGATGATATGACCTTCGCGAAGGCTTCCGTGATAATCTGATGGTCTGAGTCCATATCTAGAGAGATGAAATCGAAGATGGTGATGATCTCCCGCCTTAAGGCCTTGGCGAAGGCTGTACATCTAGGTCGCCGTCAAGGTGAATGCGGAGACTTCCTTGCGAAGGTGACATCGTCTTAACTGCTCGTTGGCCGGGGGTGCCTCTGGGGTGCTGTCACGTTGGAGCCTTCGCTGAAAACTTCGGACCCTTCTAGCTGTTTGTAGTGGTCCTCCATGATGTTCATAATCCTGCGCATCATGTCTTCTGGGAATGATCTGTAGCCCGAAATTAAATTAAAATCTTTTCTCGCGATGGGATTCACATCAATGGCGTCTGGCGTCGGGTGTAGTAGGCATCAGGCTGCATGGAGATCTCTGCAGAAGTCACGGTCAGCTGACACCGGTGCTTCTTCTGCCGTAAGTCGGGGGATGATTATCGGCTGATCATCGTAGAGGCCCAACTCTGCTGCTGGAGCGATCTCGGCTGAAAGTTCTTGCTGTCTTCGTAGAATTTCCCTTTGGAAGTCTGCGCTGCCCTGAGAGTGTCCTCAATCTGCGTTGAGGCGGCGATGAGGCCCTCTTAGACTTAGTCTGCAATGGCGGGATGTCTGGGGAGGCCCGGTCGTTTCTTGAGGTAACGGACTGCGTCCCGCGTTCCTCTGCGCGGGGTCTCTAGCAGAACACCAGGCGGGAGAGATTCGTCGCTAGCAGCTGACTGGATGGAATATCTGGACTCTCTGCCATGTTTTGCCCTTGTTTTGCGTGATCTATCTGCAACGCGTCTTAAGGCATAAAGATGATATTTATTAAATGCAGAATGAGATAAATTAATGCAGTAACTGCAAGCGTGAATTAAGCATACCGCAGTATTAGAACAACTGGGGCATATTACATGTGGATCGGAGGCGGAAAAGCGTAATCTACAAATCGTACAGATTTTCATCAGCGTAAAGCTAGCTGAACAATCCGCGAATACGTGAATAAACAGTAGAAATCGATAATTAATCAATACAAATAGTAAAGGATACTAGCTATACCTCTATAGTAACCTATGAGGAGGTAGGTAAAACTAAGAGATTATCAAAGGATATGTGTGTAAGGAGACACAAGGCGCTCTCACATCCTGCTCACTGGGCGAAGAAGGAGAGAGTGAAGCACATGGCCAGAGGGTGGCGACACCTTTCCCGCCAGGGGAGACAAAGGGGAGCAACTCGTGGTGAGTACCAATTAGTGATTTTATTTTGAAGGGAGCTTCAAATAAGGAGATACAAGTGTTCCACTATGTTCGCAAGAAGAAGAAGACAAGCAAAAGAGCATGAGTCAGGATAAGGAAAAATTATAAGACGCGTAATATTGATCTAACATGTTGACATGTTTGTCTGTTGTTTAATGCCAAAGGGGTATTACATGACATTAACCAAATCAGCATGTCTGACCACCCAATCCATTAAGCTGCCTCTCACAACCAACAAGGATCAATTTCATGAGGTGAGGTGAGGTGAAAGTGGGTTTTACGTCGTGCTTGAGAATATTTCGCTCATATGACGATGTGCATGCGTGTGTATGTGTATGGGCGGCTGCTGGTACTAGCCCAGACTGAAGCTGGTTTTATAGTGCTAGCCCACGCCGCAGTGAAGCATGAATACCCCACTCAGACACATTATACTGACATCCGAGCCGACCAGTCCTTGTTGTACCCATTAATGCCGAACGCCAGGCAGGGACCAACAAGTACCATATGTTAACGTCTTTTGGTATGACGCGGTCGGGGATCGAACCCGCGACCTTCCGCTCTCTGGGCGGACGCTCTAACCACTACACCACGGAGGCGGTCAATTCTTACATGAAATCCAAAGCGGGACAGTATACAACCAAAGAAAATGCCATACGAAAACATGATCAAACCAACCAACCATAAATGAAGTTAGTTGTTTATTGCCTCACTCAGCAATATTCCAGCTCTAATGGCAGAGGTCTGAATATAATCATGTCTGGACCAGACACTGCAGTAATCAACAGCATGAGCATTGATCCACACAATTGGGATATGAAGACATGTATCAACCAAGTCAGTGAGTAACACTGAGTATAACCACCGAATCCTGTAGGTTGCCTTTTAGGACAAACAAGGGTTGCTGAAAACCAACTGTAACCCGGATCTTCACAGGTAACCAAAAATGGAGAATCAACCTGGTACTTGTTAACACCTTCAGGAGAATCCCTGCACAAAACTACAGGAAAATCTTTATTGAACAGCTACGCATTATCAGTGAGTGACTTTAGTTTTACGCTGCTCTTAGCAATATTCCAGCAATATCACAGCGGGGACACCAGAAATGGGCTTCACACATTATGCCCATGTGGGGAATCGAACCCGGTCTTCGGCGTGATGAGCGAACGCCTTAACCACTAGGCTACCCCACCGCCCCTACGAGTTGTCAGCACAATGATGACAATCCATACCTTGAGTGAGGACAAACATCTTCGACCACTTCTTCTCACAGGGAAATAGTCAGTGATTGTATTGTTCTGCGTTGGAGCTTCAGTTTTTCTGTAAAGACAGGAGCAAATATGAAATAAAGAAAACAAAATAATATCAAACCAATATCTACCAAGTTTTGTTGAAAAATATTGAACGGTTCTTGAGTTACCGTATGCTCCGCAAACGAAACCCACCCCTCCTTTTTGGGACTAAGTCCGAATCGTTTCCATAAAACCGGGAAAATAAAATGCCAAAATTCTGCCAAATAGCAAAAGGCACCACTTTGGCATCTGCCTCAAATATCTGCCAAGTTTTGCTGAAAGATATTAAGAAGTTTTCCAGTTGTGCTCAGGAAACGAAACCCACCTCTCCCTTTTGAGACTAAGTCCGAATCGTTTCCATGGAAACCGAGAAAATAATAAATCACAAAAATCTGCAAATACCAAAGGCACCACTTTGGGATCTGCCTCACATCTGCCAAGTTTTGCTGAAAGATATTAAGAAGTTTTCCAGTTGTGCTCAGGAAACGAAACCCACCCCTCCCTTTTGAGACTAAGTCCGAATCGTTTCCATGCAAACCAGGAAAAATAAAAATGCCAAAAATCTGCAAAGGCACCCCACTTAAGGTTCTGTTTGATATATCTACCAAGTTTTGTTGAAAAATATTGAACGGTTCTTGAGTTCCGCTCTGGAAACGAAGCCCACCCCTCCCTTTTGGGACTAACAAGTTTTGTTACTAACGAAACCGGGAAAAATAAAAATGCCAAAAATCTGCAAATAGCAAAATGCACCACTTCGGGATCTGTTTGATATATCTACCAAGTTTTGTTGAAAAATATTTAACGGTTTTTGAGTTATGCTCTAGAAACAAAGTCATTACGGACGGACGGCGAACGAGGCATCGACTATATCCCCCCGCATGACATGCCGGGGGGATAATAAGTCTGATATTTGTGATAATCCTGAACATGCGTAAAGTGCCAGTTTGGGTGTATACAACTTTGAAGAACTGAATAGTTTGTAACATCATTAATGCAAATATCATATTCAAAATATTGAAAGTATAAATAAGGCTAATTTCCACATAAGACCTGTGTATCAATTCCAAAGGCTCACATATGGCCACTGTTGTCACAAACTTCAACCATTTTATCACACCTACGTTGAGATATCACTGTGCTGGGTATCTGGGGACATAGTCACTGGTCTAAGGCTACTCTGAACAGTATTTCAGTCACATAACAAGATGTATAAGCTTTAGCTGAAGGAATGCAAGTTGTAGACATTTCCACACAGGAATGGCCCAGACAAAAGATCAAACTCAAGGTAAATCTATGACTAAAAACATACCCCTGGGGCAACTCTTCAGGGTAAGACGACCCGTGAAGATCCAGGGTAGAATAGGTCTTCAGCAACCCATGTGCTTGCCATAAAAAGGCGACTATCTTGTCGTAAGAGGCGACTAACGGGATCGGGTGGTCAGTTTCGCTGACTTGGTTGACACATGTCATCGGTTCCCAATTGCGCACTTCGATGCTCATGCTGTTGATCACTGGATTGTCTGGTCCAGACTCGATTATTTACAGACCGCCGCCATATAGCTGGAATATTGCTGAGTGCTGTGTAAAACTAAACTCACTCACTCAGGGTAAGACCTCCACCTGTATCCCCCCTAACTTATAACGATGAGGAAACATTTCTTGAGTGACATTTATATAAGTTGATATGTCTTTCAGCATGTTCAGATACAATTAACGAAGCATGCTAAAACTCATCCATATCAGATGAGGCATATATATTCAGGTGATATGATTTGACTAGAATATAATTTAAGGTGGGATATGGGTGGAAGTGTTTCCCTCTTCAGAGAGATTTAGTGTGTGTGAGTGAGTTTAGTTTTACGCTGCACTCAGCAATATTCCAGCTATATGGCGGCGGTCTATAAATAATCGAGTCTGGGCCAGACAATCCAGTGATCAACAGCATGCGTAACGATCTACACAATTGGGATACAATGACATGTGTCAACCAAGTCAGCAAGCCTGACCACTGACTGACTGAGTTTAGTTTTACGCAGCTTTTAGCAATATTCCAGCAATATCACGGCGGGGGACAACAGAAATGGGCTTAACACATTGTGCCCATGTGGGGAATCGAACCCGGGCCTACGGCGTGACGAGCCAACGCTTTAACCACTAGGCTACCCCACCGCCCCTGACCACCCGATCCTTTTACTAGTTTTACTTGCATCTTAAGACAAGCATGGGTTACCATGCTTCATGGTTACTGAAGATCAATTCTAACCCGGATCTTCACGGGTCTATGGTATCCTAAACCATGTGGCAAGTGCACTAAATATCTCTATGTAAGGATCATATACATCAAACAACTAAACACGGTGAATCCTGAATGTAAAATGCCTACTTCCTCCTCCCAGGCCTAGGTCTTGGTGGCGTGAATGACTTGTCATCTGCTGGCGTGGGCTTCACTTTTCCTCGTCTGCCTTTCCTCTTCTTGGGCACAGAACTTTGTGAACTACTTGATGAGGAAGGACTCTCAGTCCCCTCCCTGAGCTGTTTACAATGTGAGGTAGATTCAGAGTCTGACAAACACAGTCTGGGTTCTATTTGGGCATATGTGTGGTCGTCCCCCAGTGGTGACCGACCACCTGCACTTCTGATGTCTGGTCGTCCCCCAGTGGTGACTGACCACCTGCACTTGATGTCTGCACACCATTATCATCTCTACATGTAGCAGATTCTGAGACTGAGTCTTTGTCTTTGATAGGCGAGGCCTCAGGAGTCAACAAGACTGAGGATGAATGTAGGGACTCCTCACCATCAGCGGCCTTGTCCTCATCTGAAATTTGAAATAATAATGTGGCTTGTAATGGAAAGGAAAATAGAGGATGTCTTGTGGGGACATAGCTTGAACATGCCAATATAAATGCCAGAGTTCAAGAATAGTTATCCAAGGATGGACATGGTCACTAGTGAAAATCTGGAGAGACCAGTTTGATTTCTACCATCTAGTTTATGTACAAAATGGCAGAAGTCCAAAATTAGCTGAACCCGTATACTGTGGACTATTTAGTTTTGTTGATTCGGTCTACCCATTTTATCCCTTTTTAACTAACCTTCATCCTCCAAATGGATCTGGCTTTGTTTTGTCTTGGAGTCAATGACAGTCTGTGAATCAGCAGTTTTCTCCATTTTACCCTAATACTGACAGCTCATCTGAAAACATAATGATTGACAGTAGCAAAATTTATCGAAAGATTTTTTTCCTATAACCATAATTCAAATTGGGGTTATGGGCAAAATTTTACCTAGTCCTGTTTTACATCAATGAAAAATTCAGTTCTCTGTATGAATCGATCAAAACTATTGAAAGTTTGGATGTGGCATTAGAAACCAACAGAATAGAGGCTGTGGGCACATTTTTGTCATGTCTTTGTGTACACACAAATGCACCTTTGCCTGGCAATACGTTTCCAGCAATGTCTGTTTTAACAATGCCTGGATCTAAATGGTTTCTGGATAGTTGACATCTGAATTGTCTAGAGTGTAAAATTACGCACGCGTTCTGTTTATCTTATCATGCAAGTTTCTACATTTATGATACAAACCTGAAGCCAACATCAAATAGCACACTTTTTCGCACTGCGATTTTGGTTTTATTTCACACATTAGCAATGGTAACATAAAGTATTGTAAATTTTACGTACCTAAACGTTCGATCTCATATAAATAGCTAAATTATTACACTAACTTGAAGAGACATGGGCCTGAACGTTACACATCCTCCATGCATGAATCTTATAGCTCTGTATCAACCGATCACATTCAAACATGAAAGTATGGATGTGGCATGATCTGAAACGTTAGTGGCTGTGAACGCATTCATAAGATGCAATGAAACATAGTACTATATCTCATCCATACCATTAATACACACACCGGTCACAAATATTGTATGTCAATCAGACGAGATTGTGACTTTCATCCCCAAAACAGAGAACACAAATTCGTGTTAAATGCGCTTCGCTGATTGGTCGTATTGCCGCACGAGAGAACATTCCATTGGTCGGGGAACGTTCTTTGAAGGGATTTGATTGGCTTTTCGGTGAGTGAACACTTCGTTCTATCAAAATGTAATTAAAATTTGTACGCGTCCGTCTAGTTTGTTATTTATCTGAATAATAATTACGATAAAATTATAACTGTAACTTTCTTTTGGAGAAATATCCTTTCAGAAAACCATGTTGACTTAGTTATACTAGCTTCTTGACGTAGAACTGCTATAAATAGTCACCCGCTTTTAGTCACATTTAATTTGGGTAAAACATTCAATAATCATATGACACGCAGATGACCGTACTATCAACCAGCTTTTACAATACTATTAAATTCTTTTGTAACTCCTATAACTTGAAAAAGCAAAAATATTGTGATTAACAGTATACAGTTTTTGGAAGGTAGTTTGAAATGCATTGTGGGTAATTAAGCAAGGGACGAGTAATGTTGCCGAAGAGGTGTCGTAATTTGCTGTGAAAATATTATGGCAACAGAAGCAAATGTAAGCCCTGTATTCGGTCAACATCGACTAAATAGAAATATTTAGTTTACAACTGAACTATTTTAATGAAAATAACACTACGAAACTCGTTTATGTGCCATAAATTTGGATCTTAAAGGGAGGAAGTAAACTCACGTTTACCACCACACTATAGTCACGACACACTGTATTGCTGATGGCAAATAATGTGTTTTGTTTGACATGGATAATCCTTCGTTTCACCTTTATTTTTGAAGTGTCAGTATTTAACAAACGTTTTTCCATTCTAAGCAAGATTTTTATTAAACGGGGGCATTTTTCAAACGGATAAATCATATAGATGAACAATAAGCAAAATAGAAACATTTTTTTTAACTTTCGGAATTTCAAAGCCTGTCCTTATCTTTTATGATGTGTTTCCCATCATTGTTGATTATTTGTTGATGCTACAGTTCTTACTGAATGACAGATAGTAACTTCGAAGGTTGATTCAATAAGAGAATATCATTGTGTTTTTTGTGTCACCTTATTTTGGTATTAATATCCAGGAAGAACCATTAGGGACTAAACCTTGATCGGATTTGTCATCCATTTATGTCTATTAAGTGATGAACCATTAGCTTCAATTTTCGGCTGCTTATTATGCAACTTAATTTACTGGAATGCATAATTTAACTAAATCAGTGCAAATCTCACATGACTAAGCAAAATATTAAGGGAGCTGCTTTCATTTTTAGAACACAGTCTGTTACCAGGAAGTCAAACTGAATGTAATGTATATTCCTATAATAAGAAATATATAGAACGGAACTAGTTGAAATACATGAGTGTTGTCTGAAATGTAACAGAGGATCTGTGACTTGACTGAATGTCCCATGATACGTTCATACCTTATAGCTTGTTGTTATACCTTTGTAGCTTGAGACACTGCTCATGTTTTCAGGCACTGTTTAGCTTGGTCCATGTGTTTTCATGTCTAGGTGATACAGCTGGAATGTTGCTGATCTCCCATCAGATAACATTCAATTTACTTTGAAACCTTGAGGCTACTTCTGTGAGGTGTCTGGAACAGAATAGGTCAGGTGCCCATGCTTAGTGTATGGGCCAACTAAACTGGAGATCAGGTGGTTACAGATTGTAACCTCTGGCCTTAGCTTGTAGATGTTGTACCCTGAGGGCTTGGATCATTGTTTATGTTTTTAGCTATTTCTTTAGTCACAGGCTTGGATGATATATGTACACAACATTCACTCTACAATTACTACATTGTGTGAACCTTGCCATTCAGGGTGCCATAATCAATTTCAGCATATTTCGATTTATAATGTGTTTGGACACTTAGCTGAGACAGAGGGAATTTTGATTGGTTTTGACAAGTTTCTAAAGTTTGATGCGTAAGGTATAGAAAATATTTATCATTGTAGACATGGTGGAGATGTTCTGTTCAATCACACACTTTATTTACTGAATATGATTATATGTGCTGTTTTGTCTTATCTGATCCTGTCTCTCTTTTTGGATGGCTCTTGGCAATAATGGGTACAACAAGGACTGGTCGTCTCGGAGTCAGTATAATGTGTCTGAGTGGGATATTCATGCTTCACTGCGGCATGGTATCTCAGTGGGCTAGCACTATAAAACCAGCTTCAGTCTGGGCTACTACAAGTAGCCGCACATACACACGCATGCACGTCGTGATATGAGCGAAATATTCTCAAACACGACGTTAAAGCCAATTTCACCTCACCTCTCTTTTTGGACCACTGTAATGCTGTGGTCTGAGTGAGTGAGTTTAGTTTTACGCCGCACTCAGCAATATTCCAGCTATATGGCAGCTATCTGTAAATAATCAAGTCTGGACCAGACAATCCAGTGATCAACAGCATGAGCATCGCAGTGCGCAATTGGGAACCGATGACATGTGTCAACCAAATCAGCGAGCCTGACCACCCGGTCCTGTAAGTCGCCTCTTACGACAAGCATAGTCGCCTTTTGTGGCAAGCATGGGTTGCTGAAGACCTATTCTACCCTGGATCTTCACGGGTCGGTCTCAGTCTGAAATTCACAGAAAAGAAACATTGCAAAGACATGGAAATGACTTTGGAATGTTCATAATTTAACGTTTATGTAATAAACAAATCCAGCAATATGCTGAAAAATGAAAACAGCAGTATAACAATATAAGGGTAATGCTATTTTTGAGGGCATTATCATTTGCAGAAGCCTGAGGTCTTCCATTAACTGCCCGACGAAGGAGGGCAGTTGGAAAAAACCTAGGGCTTCTGCAAATGATAATGCCCTCAAAAATAGCATTACCGTTATTATTGCTAAAATACATGGAATTTGTGTTGAAAAGAAAAAGGAAACAATGAAGGAATTTGACTGAGTTTACTCAAAACCAACTTCTGACGAGGTTGACTGCCCGTATGCAATTACGTCATCGAACAATTCAAGTGACGTCACAACAGAAAGTGACGATATTCGACCCTGGCCTTTGACAAGACCATAGCCTGCAACATGCCAAACCATGTCAGTGTTCGGTTTTGGTCCATCAACAACGTTAATAGTGCAATTGTTAAGGTTAGCACCAGCAAGAGAGCCAATATTACCGCTATGTAAAGCGGGAATTCGGGTTGCTTTGACTTGTTTGACCCAGAATATCTGCCAGTCCAAAGCCAATGTCGAATGAACCGATGCACCCACT
Source organism: Haliotis rubra (assembly GCF_003918875.1). Classification (NCBI taxonomy): domain Eukaryota; kingdom Metazoa; phylum Mollusca; class Gastropoda; order Lepetellida; family Haliotidae; genus Haliotis; species Haliotis rubra. The sequence continues at coordinate 926,777 of NW_025766115.1, forward strand.
ATGACTGAGTGGAATATTATTGTATGTGTAACACCTTTGCCAAACTAGCCCGTGTTATATTCTGGTACAGAATTGTTTCCCTTAGATATGCTAGGATGCACTGTTATGTGTAGGTAGCAAGATGTATTCCACTGATAGCTTGAAGTATTTGTGCAGGTCCCACATTTGTTTGGATGTACATGTAAACTTATCGTAGGGTCTGTATACAATTCTATTTATGCTCCGGGGACTAGCACTAGCAGTGTAAAACATGCAACGGTCTAGACCAGTACGAGCAGCAACATATTACACATGCATGCATGATGCAGTGTAAATGTAAGCACAGTAAGCTTGAACCAGACCACAATTCACTAACTAATTTCAGATTAAAATTAGTTCCCATCATGCTGGCTTCCCCAGTTGCATGTCTTTTTAACCTGATGACATGAGTAGACAATGCCATTTAGAAAGTGGTCAAATGTAATACAAGTATCATTTGTGAGTACACTTTCTCGTTAAAGTACAGATTATAGTACTTTTGTTGGGTTGAATACCATCCGTGATTCGAACCCACACCCTCAGTCAGCCGCCTAACCCGCTCAGCCACAGTGGCTGATGACATGACTTGAGTATGATTATTTTCATGATGCACTCGAACATTAACTATCTGACAACAGTGTTTGCGTTAACAACAAAACCAGCATGTTCTGCACGCAAAGCATTTTGTGTTCTGGGAACAAGTAACCGAGAAACGTATTTTGCTCAATGAAACATAAAAAATAATACAAAGTTTCTCTTAGCAAATTTGACTTGCAAATAATGACAACATGCAAGGAAATGACGTGTAAATTTCAAAATTTTACGGGCCCCACCCACCCAACTAGAAACCTCGCAGCTTTCTGGCTCAGACATACACCTGCGGTGCATGAACACGCAAAATTCTTGGGGCAATGCGTTTTGGGAACGCAAAGCCTTTTTACCTACTGCGAACAACCGCCTCCGTGGTGTAGTGGTTAGAGCGTCTGCCCAGAGAGAGGAAGGTCGCGGGTTTGATCCCCTACCGCCTTGTACCAAATATGGTACTTGTTGGTCCTTGCCTGGCGCTCGTCATTAATGGGTACAACAAGGACTGGTCGGCTCGGAGTCAGTATAATGTGTCTGAGTGGGATATTCATGCTTCACTGCGGCATGGTATCTCAGTGGGCTAGCAATATAAAACCAGCTTCAGTCTGGGCTAGTACAAGCAGCCGCACATACACATGCATGCACGTCGTCATATGAGCGAAATATTCTCAAGCACGGCGTTAAACCCAATATCACCTCACTGCGAACACTGGACAAACATGGTAAATAGGATCTGATCTTAAACAAGTTTTGAAATCCTGAAGTTAAAGGTCATAATAAAACTGTTTGGCATATTAGGATTTACTCTGATTCTAAGACTTATTTGTTTCCAGGACTCTTTTGACCTGTTGTCGGCTGCATTGGATGAGTCTGGTATTACTGGAAATGATTTGGCAGATTTGAGCTGTGAATCCTCAGTGCCATCTACAAGTGACTATGGCAGTTTGCAAAATACGGTGAGTTCACTTGCACAACTAGGAGCTTTTATGATTTGTATCAAGTACAATGCAATCTTAGTACAAGGCTCTAATGTCTCTTTAATCCTCTAAATGCTACTGTCGAACCCATTCGACAGGACAGCAGCATAATGACATCCCCAAATAAAACTTGCAATAATTATTCAACAAGTCGGATTTACGTGTCATTTGAATTATGTATGGAATGCATCAATTCTGAGCTTTCTAACTATATAATCTTCGATTAGTTTATGTACCTTAAAACGAAATGCCTGCGAAATAAAAATTTGTTTGCCAAATTTCTCCTCACACAGCCACAAATAACGGCAATTGTTGACTTTGTGCACATTACGTCTAATATTTTCTTCATAATGAAATATTTTTTTCAAAATTTGATCAATATTTTTCTTCTTTGAGGAAGAGAAGACACTGTAGTTTCATATTTTCTGAAAATTAGTAACTTTCGGTTTAATTAGTTATAAACAAAAACAATCTCAATGTTACATCACCGATTGGATGAAATAGGAACGATCATGGCAACGGCGGTAAACAAACAACTCCACATGCATCGTGATACCGAAAAAATTGTGCCATCCTTTGATAGATCCAATTATTTTTTTTCCACATCACTAAAAGACAGTAATTGAAAATTTGTTGCTTACACTTTGCTAATGCATTGATAGATCCATAGTGTCTTTACCCATGACCATTTGGGAGGGAAAAATACTAATAATATTAATAACAATTAACATATGAAAATATATGAAAATGTTTAAAGTTGTAACCCTGCGGTTTAACCGAATCCAGCGTTATCGTGAAGAGCGTTATTGGAGGGATGACTGTATCAACAAATGTTCAAATATAAGATACTGAGAAACTTGTTGATCGACTACTGTTTCCGGGTCACGGGAGCATACAAGGTCAAACTGGTTTCGTGATATGCCAATTATATAGTCAAAAACACAATGTTTTTTTCTTATGAGCTATGATTAATTATTCTAAATAGTGATTTGTGTTAAATTTGGGTTTGCCAGACGAAATATCTACAAATTTACTGTTAGTATTCAATAACTAAAGATTTTTACCAGACAACCCCTGTCTGTGACATCACATCCGGTGACCTTTGCACTTACCAGAAAAGCAGTTAGATTTCGTGATCTTAATTTTCGTTTCTCTCTGGTCATATTAAACTGAAAATGATAAATGAAACACTTGTAGAATAAGAAATACTTCAACTTTCACCAGGGCTTATACATGTACAGTGCACTCTGTCTAATTCGGACCAGCTTGGGACCGACTAAAAAGTCCGAATTATACAGTAGTCCGAAGTACACTGATTTTAATGAAGTTATCTCCCTATTATCAGCAGAATTAAAATTATAAACTATTTTTCGCAATGTTATTGAAAACAACGATTCTCGGACACCTGCTTCGGCAGCGGGTCCACAATAACATTGTCAAAGAGCAAAGTAACGATGTTTCGAGGAATTCATGAAATAAATTGAATAAACTAATGAATGAAATCAACAACATTCATAAAAGTTGTCAAACGTACATATAAAATTACTATTTCCATCTTTTTGTGCGATCATGTAATGTAAGTCAAGTCACTAACAAGTGACATCTCGGCTCTCGCCGCCTCAATCTTCACGCTTCGGACACGATGTTCAATGCGAAAATATATACATGAAGCATTTTTGTCACAGGTCATAGCCTAGCACGATAAGTCCTAATACGCTCCATAATTTACGATAGGTAGCAATTTCTTACTTAATATGTTCAGAATAGCATTATTTTACCCAAAACTTTTGTCTAAATCTAAAAGTTTTCATTTTCATTTAGGATGGTATCCATTGCAGTAATATGATTGGCTGCCTTAGGTCATGTGTCTGATTTTGACCAATCACGACCCTTATATAGCAGACTGTGGCTTAAAAGCGTCATTAGAAACCAATCTTTATCCAATAAAATCGCTTCTTACAACTGATTGATATCACACTGTGTCTGATGGCATCTTAAATGCATAGTGACATTGACACTGAGTTGACATGATCGGCTCAATTATAGTTTACAATTGGTGTTAGTCGCATCAAAGGTAAATAAATGTTCACTGCTAGACTACGCGGTCTTGGCCAAGCGGACTTCCTGCTAAGTAAATAAGACAAAATACACAAACCAATCGACGGAATGTTTATTCAAGGTTTATTGGCCAAGCGGACTTCCTGCTCAGTCCGAATTATATAGCAATGTTTTTACATGTAACTACCTTATCGGGCTGACACTTTGGTCCGAAATCCGAAAAAATGAGAGTCCGAGATACCGAACTTTTTTATTATGACAACAAAGAAGGAGTACGTCGGGACCATGAGTTCAGTCCTGTTTATACAGCAATCCGAGAAAGACAGTCCGAGTTTGACAGAGTGCACTGTAATTCCTGTAAGCTTTGTTCTTATCAAAATAGCAATATTTTATGAATGGGTCGGACGAAACGCCCCATGTTTGTTTTTCGTACGTGTAACACGGTGCAACACTGTTTTTCTGTGGGTTTGTGTTGAAAATAATGAACCATAACACTTGAAATTAGGACTCATGAATATTCATAAATCATGTATTTTATCCTGCAGTTTTCATGACATGACATGGTGGAATAAACGTAATAGTGCCATTTGAATAAAATATGTGATGACATCGAAATAACGATTTGTTTACGACTATTTCAGAAATGTTTTTTAATTTGTCGTCTAGCTGATAATTGCCGATAAAAATATAAGAATTTGAAGTCAGATAATTATGAGATATCGGAAATACGATTATGAAATCGGTTTGCACTAATTTAACGATTTATTCAGATTCCTTATATGAAACGCATTCCACTGTCAAACAAGTAATTCAGGTAAATTCAGGAAAATTTACATTATTTATGTTTGCCATGTCATTAACCTCTGTATGTTTGAAATTATTATGATATTTTGTAGATAATAATGTTCATTTTTCTGTCTAGTATTAATGTGCCAAATATTTTTTCAGTTGTCCCTTAATTAATTACACACCGACTGTTTGAAATCACCCACCCTCTTTGCAAGGCCTTATGCTGAAATTAATTCAGCAGGCTAAAGGTTAAACTGTTACTTAATGAAACTTTGACAGGGCCAAGTTGTGTGTCAAGGTCACTGAATGTGCTGAACAGTTTTCTCTAAGCCATTGCATCTACATGCAGAAAGGTATTCTGTCAAGTAAGGGTATTAGCGGTAAATTGTTAGGAATTGTTATCCTTATGTTTTTTACGTATCGTTGATCAGAATTGGGTGATTTCAAATGTCAATGAGATTGACTCTTGTGGTATAGTCAAGGTTATGGTTCAACAGTATGTGCTAAACATGCTACAGAACTGATTCCATTTTAAATATACCCCACCAGCCATGATTCACTGGCTAGCATGATGCTCTTAACTGTCGGGGCGGTGGGGTAGCCTAGTGGTTAAAGCGTTTGCTCGTCACGCCAATGACCAGGGTTCGATTTCCCACATGGGTACAAGATGTGAAGCCTATTTCTTGTGTTCCTTGCCGTAATATTGCTGGAACATGGCTAAAAGCGGCATAAAACTAAATTCCCACACTCGATCTTACCTGTCAATCCATCTATTCTTCTGTTAGCCCACCTGATCAAAAGTCCAGTAAAGTGGTCTTCCTCGCTGGTGTCCAGCTTGGTTTTTAAATATGATCCTTACAGAAATCACTTGACCAATATACCAATCACTTAACCAATGTTGGTTCCAGTCGATGACACCATGATTTATCGAGGGGTTCAGATCAGATATTCAATATGGCTGTCATGTTTGTCTTTATGATGGCATGTTTTGTTGTAACTAGATTTTAATGTCGAACCTACAGCAGCCCTTCTGGAATGGCTATTTTTGTTGATATTTTATACTGCTGACAACATATCCAGGTGAGCTACAGTGCTTCAGCATTATTTTTATGAGTTGGTCATGAATTACACATGTTAAGCATTCACATTGAATTTGAAGATTTATGATACAAGCTACATTACTGTTGAGAGTAATTCTATTCAAAATTATGTTAGTAAGTAAAGAATTAAAATGGGATTTTACAGAGATGTTATTAATATTGATGATGATGATGATGATGATGATGAATCGTATCAGTGGAAAATTCATTGCGGAAAGGGTTGTTAAGGTAGTTTTCATTTTTGCAGGGATTTCCTGATTCCCCTCTGGTAAATGGAACACCGAACAGCAAACATGGTGACGTGAACCAGGCTGATCTGTTCAACCAGGCCATGGGCCAGCTGTCTGCAGCCTCTTCACATATCAAACCGAGGAACACACCCAGTCCAGTAAGTCACCCAGGTCCTGTTTCATCTGTATGAGAACTGTGTAGGACCATCATAGATCGTCTCCTCTCTTGTGCTACTTTTCTGTTGTCAGTGTGCAGAAATATACCCTGCAGGACGTAGACTATAACTTGATGATAAGACTAAAAATTCCCATTTTATATCATGTTAAATTCCCTCCCAAGACTGGCCTCGTTATCATGATCTGATGTTTCCATTTCATTTTAGGAATTTTTAACACTGACAACATATTGTACAATTAGGCAGAATTTCATTTAGAAACTACAGTCCGTTTGAGACAAAATGATACCGATGAATTGCAATCTAACACAAAAACAAGTAGACATAAAAGAATAAACCAGCTCGGCCTGCAATAAAAACAACATAAAAACTCGAGAAAAAATTGCATAATTTGTGTCACAAAAATAAAAAAGTTGTTTAATAAACTGTCATTTATTTGTGCGCTTTCACAGTTTGTTACAAGGGCGCAGTGGCAACTAAAGGAACAGCGCAAAAAGCGAGATGCACGTGTATTAGTGACGTCAGAGACATGTGATTACTGCTGATTGACAAAGTGAGAGAAAATGAAATTTTCTCCAGATGTAAAGTCTATAATTTACAAAGTCTATGATTTCTTCAAGGATGAAAACGACAGGGGGACTATGCATTTACTAAGTACATACAGCGCACTGCCTATGCAGTTGGGGTATGTGTCATCTCGCCAGTTCAAACATTTGTTGAGAACCCGTTAACGCACGTGCGTCTCGCTTTTCACACTTTTCCTTTAGTTGCAACTGCGCCCTTGTAACAAACTGGGAAAGCACACAAATAAATGATGACAGTTACTTAAACAACTTTTTTATTTTTATGACACAAATTATGCAAAGAAAAATTTTGGAGTTGGTCAGTTGTTTTTATTGCAGTCTGCGTTGGTTTTATTCTTTTATGTTTATTTTGTGTTAGATTCCAATTCATCGGTATCATTTTGTCTCAACTGGACTGTAGGGATCTCTCTGGAAAATAGTTGCTGGCATCACGGTATATATATTGTCACTGACGGGATTTTAGCACTGTAAAACGAAATGGATGGAGCAGTGTCTACACAACCACTTTCATTCCAGGATGAATGCAACAATTCTCTCTGTAAAACCCCCATTAAAACTATGCACGCATTTCAAGCTAATAGATTTCTCTACAAAATAAGACATGGGTCACTATAATTATGCTCATGCTTTAGGAGCTAGGGTCATGAAAATGCTCTAATCTCTCGGTGCATGGTAGGTCAAAACTGAGTATGTTGGTGGTAAACAGGCACAGCATGGGCCCGATTGCGATTAATAAATGATGGTAAACCGATCATGGTAGTTAGGTTTAAGTGTCTTGGAAAGAATGGTGATTAGCATGCTAAAAAATACCATTTATTCAATCTGTTTTAGTGTGTGTTGTTTGTGTCCATGATGCAGTAAACAGGAAATTTGGTTAACGGTACAAATTATGAGCAGGGATTTTCGCTCTGAATCGAAAGATCATATTGATTTAGAAATAAGGAATTGATTTATTATGATGCAATGTTGCAGGTACTGGCAGGTGTTCCACAGTCTCTGTTACGAGCCAATACAGTCCATGGGCAAAGTCCTACAGTACATGCACCAAAGATCATCCGTGTTCCAAGTTCATTATTAAACTCTTCCTCCTCCCCACTCTCCTCCCTCCCCAGCAGCATTACACGCTCCCTGGTGCAAGGGGTGTCACCCAACCAGCCCCGGGTCATCACCATCACCCGCATGGGGTCCGGAGGCAACGTGGGGAGCAGGCAAACCATCACCCTCACTCCACAAGCTACCAATGCAAACAGTCCAAAGATCATTGTAGCAAGTAGTAATAAGAATATGAACTCTATTTCAACTGTGAATGGACAGGTGATGCGGACTAGTTCACCAATACAGGTGGTCAGCAAAGTGGGGATGTCAGGAGGGAAGCTGTTACCTGGCTCAACCATGACTTCCGCTCAGACATCTTTGTTGAACAGTTTACAAGGAAATCGCTCAGTTACTTCTACGGTTCCAAGCAACGTTGCTACGTCACTTGTTAATGGTAATAACATTAATGCCATCAAAACTAGTCTTTCCAATAAGGATCTCTCAAGGCTGTGGTCTCAAGAAGATGTCCGGCTGAAAACAATGGCTGGAATGCAGGTATGTGGAAAACTGTGTTTCACGATGTACAGGACACTGTTGTGGATATAGAGGTGAGGTGAGGTGAAATTGGGTTTAACGTCGTGCTTGAGAATATTTCGCTCATATGACGACGTGCATGCGTGTGTATGTGTATGTGCGGCTGCCTGTACTAGCCCAGACTGAAGCTGGTTTTATAGTGCTAGCCCACTGAGATACCCTGCCGCAGTGATGCATGAATACCACACTCAGACACCTGTCCTTGCTGTACCCATTAATGCCGAGCGCCAGGCAGGGACCAACAAGTACCATATTTTAACGTCTTTTGGTATGAAGCAGTCGGGGATCGAACCCGCGACCTTCCACTCTCCGGGCGGATGCTCTAACCACTACACCACGGAGGCAGTCTGTGGATATAGAGACAGAAAACGTACATACTCCTATGTTTTAAACTATATATTTGTTTGTTGGAATAGAAGTATTGAATGATCATATGTAGTAACCTGACATTTGCATGTTTGCATTCTGATGATTCACAAAGCTGATGTTAGGTTTTGTTTGCCCCCAGATATTTATGGTATTTGTACTTATCATTAAGAAATACAGTTCACTCTACCACCATGTATAGTGTAATAAAGCACACTTTCGCCCTGAACTATTATAGTTAAAGCACGAGGACAACATAAACATAATGTTTCCACCAGGACAACATTAACATAAACGTAATGTTTCCACCAAGTGATGTTAGCCGACGTAATGTGAAGCAACTGCAAATCCAAGACTAATGTAAAAGTGTTAGGGTAGAATGCTACGGAGTAGTTTGCTGTAGGAGGGGCAGACTAGAATGGCGATGACAACTGACATGCATCGACTGGAATGGCGTTGGTTACATTGTGACGTAATGCAAAAGTGTTCGAGGGGCATTTGAGGGGCAGACTAGAATGGCGCAGTGACGCCAGTACATTGTGACGTAATGCAAAAGTGTTCGATTACGAGGGGCAGACTAGAGGGCAGTCACAGACTAGAATGGCGATTACGAGGGGCAGACTAGTGGCGGAGTCACCAGTACATTGTGACGTAATGCAAAAGTGCACATTATCGAATGGCTGATAAAGTATTGTCGGCTTTGCATCTTCATTCTGATAAAAGCATCTTAGAACAAATGTTATTGCTTTAAAGGGGCAGTGGGGTAGCCTAGTGGTTACAGGGTTAGCTTGTCACGACGAAGACCCGGGTTTGATTCACCACAAGGGTACAATGTGTGAAGCCCATTTCTGGTGTCCCCCGCCATGATATTGCTAGAATATTGCTAAAAGCAGCTTAAAACTAATCTCACTCACTCACTATTACTTTCCAGAGGTGATTTCCATTTTATTGACAGAAGGACATGAACATGAAAAGGCTTTCATGCTTAAATCTACATTGTAACATTTTGTGACATTTCAACAAGTTCTCTGATTCAGCCATGCAAGGATGGATCAGATGATGAGAAATCACTTGGCCAGCGGTAATTGTGGGATGTGTTTCAGGTCCATCGACAACACAGTCAGACAATCATGCGTACTCCAACAGCCCTTGAGGAGGAGGAAGTGGAAGAGGAAGTAGAAGAGTTGGGTCATGCAGAGACCTACTTCGAGTACATGCCGGAAAAATGTGAGTAGGAGATGAAACTGTTTTATTCACCAAGTTTTTCAGTCTCCTCATGAAACAAACCAGCATTTGGGGTGAGACAGTTTCACTTGTTATAAGCACTACTCTGAAGTAGGTAAAGAGATGACTTAATGTATCCGGTCAAAGGCTTGGGGAGATGATCATTGCATCTGACTGTGTATGATTGCTCAGGCTATTAACGCCTGATCAGGGGTGGAAATAACTTTAAAATTGCTAGTGTACTCGCTTAGGGCACATGTAAAAATCACTTGCCCTGATAATTTTCCACTCACCGGCCGTATCTTGTTGATTTTTAAATAAATAACATAATTAACATTGAAAGTCAACTGTACAGTGTGATATACACTTTTGCTTGCCTGTCATATGGGTTATTTCCACCTATGTCTGATTGTTGGCAAAATTCAGTCATATAGGTGCATGTTATTAATGATCAACTGCTAGCTTCTGTAAATCTTAAAAACAATGAATGAAAATGCAGTATTATCAAGCAGAACTAACCGAAATTTACACGTTGCAGAAATGTGCATCCAGTATGCACAGATATGGAACTGATGTAGAGAAAATATGCATTGTGTCCAATAGGAAACAAAATAATAGTAACTGCACTAAATTCTCAACTAACATTGTTATAAACATAATGGTTACATCTTATCATTACATAATGAGTATACTACACTATCTGATAACTTCACAGGGCGCTTGACCCATGAAGGTCCGGGTTAGAATTGATCTTAGTAAAGCATGCTTGTCATAAGAGGCAACTAACGGGATCGGGTGGTCAGGCTTACTGACTGGGTTGACACATGTTATCGTATCCCAATTGCGTAGATCAATGTTCATGCTGTTGATCCCTGGAGTGTCTGGTTTTGACTCGATTATTTACAGACCGCTGCCATATAGCTGGAATATTGCTGAGTGCGGCGTAAATTGAACTTGCTCACTCTCAGGGTGCTCATATGCTTTTCGATGGCCCTTGAAATTGGTAATAAGGGATCCTCTGGGCCCCTGGCTTTGTAGGGCAGGGTAAAACCCTGAGTGGTAATGATGATGCTTGGACAACATCGAATTGTGGTGTCGGAGCAAATAAGGTTTGACTGTATTGTGACAATTGTCTACTTCAGTGTTCATACGACCATCACAATGTATGTTACAGTAAAGCTTGGCGAGAAGCATCCTGACGCTGTGGTGGAAACAAGCTCCATGGCAAGTGTGGAGCCTCCCGATATCCACTACAAGCTGTGTATACCCGAGTCTGTGATGGATAATTGTCAGTTGTCCGCTCTGCAGCTGGAGGCCATTGTATACTCCAGTCAGAGACATCAGACAGTCCTGCCAAGTGGTGAACGTGCTGGCTTTCTCATAGGTAGGTTAGAGCAGACTGGAGGAGTCTCAATATGTTGGGTGTGTTTGAAATTAATAACCAGGAGTTATTACTGCTGATGTAAAATGTTAGAATTTGTATTCACCCAGATTCAAAATTAGTGTTGGGAATTGGTTGAAATCTCACAATTGATAATTGGTTCATTACCAACAAGCAATCATCGAATAAAATTGGTTAGAGAATTTATTTTGCCTATTAGTCATTTACTCAGATTTGCCTATTCAGATTATTGAAGCTAACTTTAAAGCACTATTTCATGTTGGCTAAAGTCACTGACTGAGTGAACTATCTGTATAGAACATGACCTGTAAATTAGTGATGATTCATCAGTAAGTCACGTTGCTGACATGCTTCAACTGTTGCAGGTGATGGTGCTGGTGTCGGTAAAGGCAGGACGATTGCTGGTATCATCTATGAGAACTATCTTCAGGGGAGGAAGAGAGCACTCTGGTAATGAAATATGCTTCTCATCTCCTCAGGTTAATACAGGGCGGTGGGGTAGCCTAGTGGTAAATGGGTTCGCTCGTCACGCCGAAGACCTGGGTTCGATTACCCACATGGGTACAATGTGTAAAGCCCATTTCTGGTGTCCTCCGCCGTGATATTACTGGAATATTGCTAAAAGCGGCGTAAAACCATACTCACTCAATCACTTAGGTTAATACGGCTTCATCACTGTGGCATCTGCATAATTATGGTAACTGTTAATATTGTGGTTTTCAGTTAATTTCAGATCGGTTTGCTGGAATAATATTTGAAATAGACTTTGATTTGAAGCTAATTTAAGTCCATTTCCTGCAAAGAAACTTGAATTATGGACCCATTCTTGTTCTGATATTGTAAACCACAAGAGAACAAAACATACAACCTTATGCTGGACTGCGTCTGGTTTATTGCTTGAGGTTTTTATCCACGAAGTTGTTTATTTACTTACTTACTCACTACCTGCTAGAGACCGCCTCCGTGGTGTAGTAATTAGGGCTTCTGCCCGGGGAGCGGAAGGTCGCGGGTTCGATCCCCGGCCGCATCATACCAAAAGACATTAAAATATGGTATTTGTTGGTCCCTGCCTGGCGCTCGGCATTAGTGGAGACAGCAAGGACTGGTTGGCTCGGAGGCAGTTTAATGTGTCTGAGTGGGGTATTCCTGCCTTACTACGGCATGGTATCTCAGTGAGATAGCAGTCTGGTCTAGTACAAGCAGCCACACATACACACGCATGCACGTTGTCATATGAGCGAAATATTCTGAAGTACAATGTTAAAGTCCATTTCACCTCACATCCTATAATATCAGTCACACAGTAAACCATGACATGTAGAGTTTAAGATTAAAGACTTACAAGATTTCTTGCATCAGCGTGACAACTAAATAATCCAATGTGTTTTCAGGTTGAGTGTTTCCAATGATCTGAAAGTTGATGCTGAAAGAGATCTGAGGGATATTGGGGCTGGGAAAATTGATGTCCACTCTCTCAATAAGGTGAGTCAGGGAAGATGACGTGCTTGATTGTCACTCTCAAACATAAGGTTCGATAGGAGGGAGAATGAAAGATAGCATGCGAGACAAGTGAGCTTCCTCTGCTGTATTCTTGGCCAGAACAGGAACCCATGCCATAATGCTGTGAACAGTGTGTTCAAATCCTGGTTTTGAACAAAGTTTGTTCCTAGGTTTTCTTTAGTTCAGATAAGTTGCGGTGGATATAGAAACGAGTTCCGTCCGTGTGTCCGTCACACTTTGTCCGAAGCATATCTCCTAAACTATTTGTGATAGCTTAAGCAAACTTGGTACACATACATGTCAACCATGATCCCTAGATGTGCCTTTTGGGGGTTAGACCCAGATATGAATTTTATTTTTTGCGGTTTCCATGGAAACATGACCAGGGCCGGAAATAACTTTAAAATCGCTAGTGTACTCCGGAACAGTGGCACATGTAAAATCACTTTCCCTGATAATTTTTCCACTATACCGGATGCTTTCTTGTTGATTTTTTTAAAATAAACAACATAATTAACATTGGAAAGTCAAGTGGACACCGGTACAGTGTGATATACAAATTTGCTTGCCCGACAGAAAAAGACACTGGACTTGGACGTCGGGCAATGGGTTATTTCCACCCCTGATGACTTAGGCTGTGACTATGAGAATGTCATCTTGTCCGGAGCAGATCTTCCAAACTATCCATGCTAGCTTCATCAAACTTGGTACACGTATCAAGCATGATCCCTACATGTGCCTTTTGGGGGTTAGACCCAGATATGAATTTTATTTTTTGTGGTTTCCATGGAAACACGACTTAGGTTGTGACTATGAGGATGTCATCTTGTTGCATTTCCATGGCAACAAGTTAGGCTTCAACTGAATTTGTTGGTAGTGCTCCTTTCTGGAGCAGATCTTAAAAACCTTTCAATACTCTCCTTCCACTTTGCTGTATACACTCCAAAACCTTTAACATATTCATAACTAGTAGACATATTCATAAAGAGTATTTTGCTGTTGCGGGGGATATTGATGACTTTGTCTTCTTGTTTAATCTTCTAAGAAGATTAACTCTCATAGAATTCACATGTGTACTTTCTGCTTGAAATTCTGTCTTCTGCGAGGTGCCTCCTTCCCTGTTACCTATTACCGTTGATTTGAAGGGTTCATGCTGGCAATATTGGCGGTTTTGTACACCTTACTCCGGGTTTTGCACAGATTTTTAAAAATGGGAGTCATGGTGACTCACAATATTTTTTGGGGAAGTCATTTTCAATATTTGGGAGTCATGAAAATTGTAATATTACTTTCACACCACCAAATGAAACTACAGCATTGTTCAATTCACACAGCCAGGATTACTGTCTCCTCTGAGTTCTCTGGAATAATCTGACAGCTCTGTAAAAGTCAAACTATCATCGAACAATAATATCATTTTTTGCTTATCAAATCGATTTTATTGAACTGAATTGTGAGGGCCACCCATAAAACTTGCGTCAAGCTTGACTCGTATGATAATATTTTGAAAGTCGTTTACAAAATTGTTGCGTTAAATACGCAGGAATCACGCGTCATGTAAAACCCTGCTCACTCATGTCTGGGATTCACAGAATAGTAACCATCAGAGACCTGCATCACTTCAGACTTTCCTCCCACTTCTAGCGTTCTAGCCACATCTAACTCGCTGATACGAGGATTGTGTCGTATGTCACCAAACCCTGACTCTTTGGATTGCTCCTTAAACTATTCACCACTGATTTTCATTGTTCTGTCTGTCCTAATGAAGGTATATTTATTGCAAGCTGTTTATGGGCGGTGGGGTAGCCTAGTGGTTACTGCGTTTTGCTCTTCACATGGGTACAATGTGTTCTTCAGGGTACATTTCTGAAGTCCCATTGCTGGAATATTGCTAAAAGCAGAGTAAAACTAAACGCACCAACTCACTGCAACCAGTATATTATTATCCCCTGCAACGCGTTTTTCTGGGGGTATTAAAATGGACTCCGTCCGTGCGTGCGTCCGTCAGCGCACATTTGTCTCTTCCGGAGCAGAACTCTTAAAGTGTTCAATATTTCTTCACCAAACTTGGCACATACATTGATCTGGTGGTGTACTGGTGCCTTTTGACAGTTTTGGAATTCTGAATAAAACTTTTTTGGCGTTTCCATGGCAACAAGTTCGACTTATTGGTGGTAGTCCTCTTTTCCGGAGCAGAACTCTAAAACCGTTCACTATTTCTTCACCAAACTTGGCACATAGATTGGTCTGGTGGTGTTCTGGTGCCTTTTGGTACTTTTGGAATTCTGAATAAAATATTTTTGGCTTTTCCATGGCAACAAGTTTGACTTAGTCTGAAATTGGTGATAGAGCTCCTTTCTGGAGTAGAACTTTAAAAACCTTTCAATGCTCTCCTTCCACTTTTCTATATACACACCTAAATATTTGACATAATCATAACTCGTAGACATAATCATGAAGAGTATTTTGCCATTGCGGGGGATATTGATGACTTTGTCTTCTTGTTGTTCATTTGAAACACTAGGTATTTTGGTAACATCACAATAGTTTATATTACAATCCTCATGATATGGCTGAAATATTGTCAATGTGACGTTAAGTATTAACTCACTTAACTCATATTAAAATCAATGTTTGATCTAATTTCAGTTCAAATATGCCAAGATAACTTCCAAAGAGAATGGAAGTGTGAAGAAGGGCGTGGTATTCTCCACATACTCATCACTGATTGGCGAGAGCCAGTCCAGTAGCAAGTACCGAACACGCTTGAAGCAGCTCCTCAAGTGGTGTGGCAAAGACTTTGATGGACTTGTATCCTTGTCTTAGTGCTTACATGTACATTCCTATGTTTGTGCCGAATCACTGCCATTACTGTTTTGGTGGAATCATAACAATAAATAATACCAAATTGATCCATTCTCATCAAATACATCACTATATTGTCAAAAAGTACTGCCTGTAAATTAAACCAAATATTGACCTTGATATTTTCACATCGCCCATAAATGTCCTGTTAACTCCCCACCTCTAGATACCCCCTCCTCCCCAGGATTTGCCACTTCCCTTTGAAATGTACCCAACCCCCTCTTTTTGTGCCCTAATCCCTTAAAATATGTCCCTCCCCTCAATAATCAGCCGTTCAACTCTAAATCTCCCCATCTCCCTATAGATAGGCCCCAAGTTGACTTCCCTTCCCACGTAGATCTGCACAAGTCCATCTAGATATGTCATTTTCAGTGTCAAACAGTTCTGTTTCTCTGAGTAGCATTTTCCTTGACTGTGGAGATTGTATTTGATGAGTGTCATCGAGCAAAGAATCTGTGCCCCGTGGGATCCAGCAAACCCACAAAGACAGGCCAGACGGTGCTGGAGCTACAGAACAGACTGCCCATGGCTCGCGTTATCTACGCCAGTGCCACAGGAGCTTCGGAACCAAAGAACATGGCCTATATGACCAGGTTAGGCTTGTGGGGACCAGGCACACCTTTCAAGGAGTTCCCGGACTTCATCCAGGCAGTTGAACGAAGGTAGGTGCTGGAAAATGTACTGAACATCGACTGTTATTAGAAATGTATGCTGCTTTATGGATAACAACTTCTTTATTATATTATGGGGTAGCGGGTCTGAGGTGTACTGGCGCCTTTTGGGTAGTTTTGGAATTCCCCTGAATAAAATATTTCTTTGGCTGACTTAGAATCTACTGAAATTCGGCATCATAGATAGGCAGAAACCTAGTGGTTAAATGGGTACAATGCGTGAAGCCCATTTCTGGTGTTCTGATAGTGAGTCAGTCTAAACTTCTATGACTTGTTCAAAAAAGATTTTAAAATAGCTATTGATACTTGTCTTTTCTCATTCTTATATTACCATCTTCTATGACTGGAAGAATGTCGGTCACAGGTTTTAGTTATGGATTGCTTGGTGTGAAACCAACGCCAAGCAGTCAACAATGAAATGGATTATTTGGAACAACATGACTGTGTTGATATCACAAACATTGTTGTGTTACAGAGGTGTTGGTGCCATGGAACTGGTTGCCATGGATATGAAGCTACGTGGAATGTATATAGCCAGGCAGCTGAGTTTCAAAGGCGTTTCCTTCAAGATTGAAGAGATTCCACTTGCTGCTGACTTTGTGGAAATCTACAACAAGTCTGTCAAGCTGGTAAACTATAAATCAATAAACATTGGATTGTTTTCATCATTTGTGCACTTTTAGCAAAGTATTGGCTAATTAACATGTACCAGGTCTGGGAAATCCTTTAATTATTATAGGATTATAGGATATTTATATAGTGCACATATCCACGCTCTAGTGCATGCTCAAGGCTCTGGTATTTTTTCCCTCAATCATAGGATGTCAATCTCAACGGCACATCGCGTTATCAATCTCAACTCCCTGGGGAGTAAACAACTCTTGCAGCCACTAGGCGCACCGAGTTATAGTGGCTTTCTCATCCTAACGAGGTACCCATTCACAGCTGGGTGGACTGGGACACCTTATTTCTTATGTTTCTGATGTATGTACTTCCATAAAGGAACCTACCAGTATCTGTAAGTCTCTAATGTATGTGTTGTCAGGCCTTTGTTATGTGACTATGGGTTGTGTCCCTTGGCAGTCCAGGATCTGCTAAAAGTTGTTCTAGCCTCAGCTTAGGTCCTTGAGAGGCATATAGAAGTTGGTATTCAAGTATATGACAAAATATTATGGATGTCAACTTCTTGTTTATTCTATACACAACGTTTCTAGGCTTTTCCACTTTTCTGGGCTTCGTCATCTGATGAAAGGGCAAGGAAAAGCCTAGAAACGTGTATAGAATAAACAAGAAGTTGACATCCATAATATTTAGTCTTGTATCTGCTTAGGTCCTTGGTATTCAGCACAAGTATGCATGTTGGAGTTACATTAATAATTTAATTGACCTGCATTACTGTGGTCTTTGCTCACACGGGCGGTAGGGTAGCCTAATGGTTAAAGCGTTGGCTCGTCACGCCAAAGACCCGGGTTCAAATCCCCACATGGGTACAATGTGTGAAGCCCATTTCTGGTGTCCCCATGATGTTGCTGGAATATTGCTAAAAGCGGCGTAAAACCAAACTCAGTCAGTCAGCTTTGCTCACACATCAAGATGACGTTCTGTAATGTTATTGAAATACTGTTCAAATCACTATTCACCCCAACTCATAACACACAGATTAATTATTGACATGAATAGTTACGTAACCAATAACTACACTGCTAGTATGTGTATAGGAAAGTCATGACTCCTGTGTTGCAGTGGGTGGATGCCCGTGAGAAGTTCCAGCAAGCTGCAGACTTGATTGATGCAGAACAGAGGATGAGAAAGAGCATGTGGGGGCAGTTCTGGTCCGCTCACCAGCGCTTCTTCAAGTACCTGTGTATCTCCTCCAAGTGTGCTCACTGTGTGCAGCTGGCTCGAGAGGCTGTCAAAGGGGGCAAGGTGAGTGGCCGGGAGGGGCATAGTGGTAACTGGTCTAGCAGGGGTAGGGAACTGGGCTGTGGTTGAAGGGGCCAAGTAGTATGTGGTATAACAGGGTTAGGATATTGGGCTGTGGTTGAAGGGGCCAATGTGAATGGCATGTGGTCAAGCTTAGAAAAGATGACTGGAAGCAACTGTGCTCACGTTGCAATGATGTCCTTGTTTCAGTGTGTTGTGATCGGCCTCCAGTCAACAGGAGAGGCACGGACACTAGAACAGTTGGAGGAGATGGGGGGTGAACTCAATGACTTTGTCTCCACAGCCAAGTAAGTGTGCCATGTCACAGAATCTCATGTTTTCCTTTACTCATCCTTTGCTTGCTGATAGTTGGAACTTGTTGTTGGTTTGGTCGGCAAATGCTGGAATGTCGTTGAAATCCATATTTCAATTGTTATGAATTCTTCTGTATATTGTGAAGAAAATGTCTGGGAGTTGCCAAAGCTTCGTCTGTCAGATCGTTACGCCAGGGGACCCGGTTTGATTCCCCACATGGGTACAATGTGTGAAGCCTATTCTGGTGTCACCCACCATGATATTGCTGGAATATTGCTAAAAGCGGCGTTAAACCATACTCGCTCATCTGTCAGATGAATGGTGTAGTGCTTAGAGTGTCTAAGAACAGATGCTTATTGTTAGACCTCCTGCCTGTGTCATTCCAAAATGTTAAAAGATTGTTCTTGTTGTGAAGCTGCCTGCTTGGCATTCACAGAATGAATCAAAGACTGGTGGGGTTGAATACTGTGTTTGAGCGGGGTATCTGGGTATCCATGGTAAATTGTGGCATGTTTCTCTGGCCTAACAATGTAGCGGGGCATAAATCAGCACTCTGACAAGCTTACCCTCGTGCATGCATTCGATCTGGCTGTATGAGGGACACAATCTTGGACATGACCCTTTTCATTCTGTCAACACACTTTTTAAGGTACTTTCAACTTTCAATGCTATTTCAGTAAGAAAAATACTCTGCCTTTTCACTTGTATGACTTTAAATCCCCATGTTTTGTTGTTAGAGGTGTGATACAGACTCTGGTGGAGAAACACTTCCCTTGCTCAGACCGAAGGAAAACATTTGACATGTTTAACCTCGGTGGACATTCCAACAACAGAACCAATGGATTCTTCAACAGCAACAAGAGAAAGAAGGGTAAGATATTTTATTTGAATAGTTAAGAATAATGTGCATCGGTCTCCAGAATTCCTGGTAGACATTTTTTTAGAGGATTTTTAATATTCCTGAATTTGCTAAAATATTTGAGAGGAAGAATAAAAGACCCTCAAAGTTTTTTGTTCTGCATTTGTGAATATGTGTCTCAATGACATTAGATCTTTGTTCTCACTTCTGCTACACAAAACTCTTAGGACATTTCAGTACAGGTCATGTCTGAAAAAACTTTCATCTGACCAAATAAAGCATTGCTTACGAGAATTACAGAAGTCTGCTGTGCCCTCTAATCTTATAAGTTCAAACAGGTTAACTTGGGGTATTTGGAACAACAGTTACATGCTGTTTCTAAATGTTAAAGGGGCGGTGGGGTAGCCTAGTGGTTAAAGTGTCCGCTCGTCACGCTGAAGGCCTGGGTTCAATTCTCCACATGGGTACAATATGTGAAGCCCATTTCTGGTGTCCCCTGCCATGATATTGCTGGAATATTGCTAAAAGCAGCGTTAAACCATACTCAGTCAGTCTAAATGTTAAACATTGTCTTTTGATCACTTTAATGAGATGGACATTTGAAACGGAAGAGCCTTTCAAGTTTCATTGCCAGTTTGAAATGCTGCCATACAATCTCTGGCATCTGTTTGACATCCCACAGTTTTCCTTTGAAAATATTTTTCAAAGTGAGGAATGGAAGTTACTGTTTTGAAACGAGTGCTGTGAATCTTGTACTTCTTTCTGATTTGCCAGTGTCTAATCTTTGTTATTGGTTGGTCGAAGTTTACAGAGTTTGTACAGACTTCACATGTAGAGGGACATCCTCAGATGTCCCTTTACATGTGACATCCTCAGATGTCCCTTTACATGTGAAGTCTGTTTTCCTTTCGGAAAAGAAGCACTTACATCTGATTTAATGAGATGAGTACTGCAGATTGGGATTTTTAAAGAATAGAACAGATACTTGTTTTGAATAAAAAAGCAGGAATTTTTAGTTCATGTTCAGAATTCAACTTGATACTTCATGTAAATTGTAGATCGTAAGTTTACAAGATAATGTGTAAATGTTGTATGACAACAGATACAGGTCAACAACAACAATGCCAAGAAGCCCCGCAATGACAGCGATATTGACAGTTCAAGTGACTCAGGTGACTCGGGCAAGGAGCAAAGTGACTTTGACCTCAGCCTCAGCAGCTTCTCCGATTCTGACTCTGAGAGCGGAGATGACAATATCAACCCCTTCGGGAGTGGGTCCGATAGTGATGATGGTAAGTTCTACAGGGTTTGACTATGTGCCTCAGTAGGCAAATTGGGGAAAAATCAGTATGTTCGAAATTGGGATTGTTTCTTTACTAATCGTTTTGAACATTGGATTCAGTGTGAAAGTGTTACTCTAAGTAATCAAACCTCTTCCTCCTTACTGGTCCTGGGTGGCGGGGTAGCCTAGTGGTTAAAGCATTCACTCGTCATGCTGACGACCCAAGTTTGATTCCCCACATAGGTACAATGTGGTGTCCCCTGTTGTGATGTTGCTGGAATATTGCTAAAAGCGGCGTAAAACTACACTCACTCACTACTAATAATCCTGTATTTGGTGGTGTACAAGTTACCTCTACAACGCAACAACTTTTGTTAAAACTATATGAATTAGAGAACTCATCTGTCAGTCAAAGCTCTTAGCCATATTTTTAAAAAAACAAACACACAACACACACACACACACACAGGATATAGCAGCACAAAGTGGTCCGTCCATAATCATTTTGTTTCGAGCATAACTCTAAAAAGCGTTTAATATTTTTTCAACAAAATTGATAGATATATCAAACAGAACCTTTGCCTTTGCTATTTACAGACTTTCGTGTTTTATTGTTTTCTTGGTTTCCATGGAAACGATTCAGACTTAGTCTAAAAAGGGAGGATTGGACTTAGTTTTCATGAGACACAACTTCGAAAACTTCTTAATATCTTTCAGCAAAACTTGGCAGATATGTGAGGATCAGATCCCACCATGGAGTTTCCATGGAAAACAATCTGGACTTAGTCTCAAAAGGGAGGTTTAAGCCTCGAGTTCCTCGGGGAGGGTGGGCTTAAAAAATCAAGGTAACTGCTTAAAAAAATCAAGTTGGACTTTACAAACCTGTTGCTAAAATAAAAAAAGTTATTTGTTCCTTCATTTATATGAATAATATGCCAATCAAAGAGAATAAAATCACAAGGATGTACTTTCATAGACACCAGTAAGATAGTCCCAATCAAGTCTGACACTGTCAGCTACTTGTACCTCATCTTGTGTATTGACTGGTATGAATCTATTCATGACACACAACTTGTGTAACCAGAGGTTGCTCTAGTGGAAATAGAAACTTTATGATAAAATTAACTGAGTTTCAGAATCTATTAGCTGTATTGTACTGTAGAAGATTTTTATCTTGGAACTGTTTAGTCAGCAGTTCTTAATGCTTTGTCTCTTGTCCACAGACCCGTGGTTGAAACGGGGGGACCAAGAAGAAGTCAGGGAGTAAAAAGGTGAAGAAAGAGAAGAAGAAAAAGAAGAAGAAGGAAAAGAAGAAGAAAAAGGACCGCAATGAAGATGAGGAGTTTGACAAGATGTTGGGAGCTGCAGGCCTTCTGTCGAAAAACAGCAGCTGGGGAACGACGTCCAACAACCACAATGGGTCCTCTAGTCTACGCAGTAATTTATTTAGCAGTAAGTATGATGCTTATTAGCTTTTTGGGACGAAACCACAGTGAGTGGAGCAGTTGCCAGTTAAATGTCCAAGTCTTGTGGTTTTATGTCTTTTGTGATCAATTCATATAAATGAATATTTTCATGCTAAATTACTGAATAGAAAGGCGGGAGTTATAGGTATAAGTGTTTTGCATATATGACTGGTTTGTCATAAGATGTTTGCCCTGTGCTAATTCAGGGTTAGATCTGGTCTCCAGCAACCAATGATTGTTGTAGGGATTTCATTACTGGGTGGGGCGGTGGGGTAGCCTAGTGGTGAAAGTGTACAATGTGAAGCCCATTTCTGGTGTCCGCTGCCATGATGTTGCTGGAATATTTCTAAAAGCGGCGTAAAACTATCTCACATACTCATTACATAAAGGGATACATTGTTTAATAGACAGTTGACGACAAAAAGGGATATGTTGTTTAATACACAGTTGATAACATAAAGGGATATGTTGTTTTGATCCAGATGAAGATGGCTGGGATAAGGCAATGTCAATGAAGTCAGACCTACTGGCAAAGATTGAGAAGCTGGGAGATGAACTTCCTCCAAACACTCTGGATTACCTTATTGATGAGCTTGGTGGACCAGAGAGTGTAGCAGAGGTAAGATACAAGAATCTGTCAGTCAGTAGCCCTCCTGGGGGAGGTGGGGGGAGGGGGAATACAAGAATGAAGTGGCAACCTCAGCCACTTGTCTAGTACACTTCTGTTGGTCAAGTAACTTAAGTTTATAACCTTATTAGACATTTACTCAGGACATTTATCGAGGGGTGGTGGGGTAGCCCAGTGGTTAATGCGTTTGCTCGTCATTCCGAAAACCCGGGTTCGACGTCCCCCTTAGGTACAATGTGTGAAGCCCATTTCTGTTGGCCCCTGTCGTGATATTTTTGGGAATACTGCTAAAACCTTAACTCACTCACTTGTTTATAACATTACTTGACATTTACTAAGGACATATGTGGTCATCTTCGGTTAGATGTTGAATAGTATGTGTAACACTAAAATGTACTGAACATAATGTTAAGCTAAGTTTTAGCAAGGAGATTCAAAGTTAAAGATCCTGTTATGACAGTAGACAGGCCCTCAATACTCCATGCAACCTGCAAGGCTTCTAGGTTACAACTGGGCGGTGGGGTAGCCTAGTGGTTAAAGCGTTGTCTCGTCACGCCGAAGACCCAGGTTCGAATCCCCACATGGGTACAATGTGTGAATCCCATTTCTGGTGTTCCCCGCTGTGATGTTGCTGGAATATTGCTAAAAGCGGCGTAAAACCAAACTCGGTCAGTCAGTCTAGGTTGCAACTGGTACACACTGACAATGCCTTTCATGCTGTTTGAATTAATGACTCAGGTCTTTATCCACAATATCAGTCACTGGTTCTGGTTTAGAATTGACATATGTTTTGCATAAGAAGTGAATGTTTGGATCTAGTCTTCTGGCTTAATGACTTGGGTACACTGATGGTAGAATGATAGATTACTCCTTACATTATCAATCACTGGTCAAGACAAGCTGGAGAGGCGGTGGAGTAGCGCAGTGTTTAAAGCGTTCGCTCCTCACACTGAAGACCTGGTTCGATTCCCCACATGGACAAAATGTGTGAAGCCCATTTCTTATGTTCCCTGCCATTATATTGCTGGAATATTGCTAAAAGCGGCGTAAAACCAAACACTCACTCACTCACTCACTCACTCACTCACTCACTCACTCACTCACTCACTCACTCAGTCACTCACTCACTCTCTCTCTCTCTCTCTCTTCTCTCTCTCATTCACTCACTGAGACAAACGGGAATATTGCTGGATGAAGCATTGAACTGAAATGATGGTGAGGGTTGTATGTATGTGAAGTATTAAAACTGGAGCAATTGATTGTATATTCGTTCAGTTGATCGATCTCTCTTGCATCAGCGATTACCGATGAGCATGGGAGACTCAAAAGATCAATCTGCATATTGTGAGCAATAACCAGCGCTTGCTTTTAAGTATATAAATCATATATGCATTTTATGGATGAGCAGTTCGCCACTGTTATCTGGCATGATGAACCATTGTACCCTTCTGGCATAACCGTACTGACCATTTTTACCACTGATCTGATTGCCAAGATTGGAACCTTTTAGAGAAGACAGTGCTATGTAATGGCACATTGTTCTTTCCATACTTTGTAATTATGTGATCTGCACAAAGTGTTCATTATTGTTCTGTAGATGACAGGAAGGAAAGGAAGAGTTGTGAGCAACGATGACGGTGGTGTGAGTTACGAGTCTCGAAGTGAGGTCGATGTCCCACTGGAGGTCCTCAACCTCACAGAGAAGCAGAGGTTCATGGATGGAGAAAAGGTGAGCAGCCAGAGTGTATCATTATGAATAAAATACCACTCCTTGTTGACAATATGTGGCTTTGCTTCACCCTTTAGCCTGAAGCCGGAATGGTAAACGTGTGAAACTTTTAGCTTTCCTCACACAATGAGCTAACAGGCTGGGATATTACTGAAATACTGACCAGTGACTGACAGGATTCTAGTTTAGAAGTTGTCTCCAGCTCGTCACAGGAAGTGAATCACGGCCTGTTCCTCAAAGTGATCGTAGCGCTAAGATGATTGTAACTCCCATACTTTAACATAGACTTATGACTGTCGTAGCGCTGTGATCACTGTTGGCCCAGGTTGTCAACCTCCTGATCTGGTTGTTTGCATATCATTGTACCCTGATGGCAAAGATCGTTTAAATATTGTCAATCACTGGTCCAAACATGATAATATACATGAGTAAATATACTGATCAAGTGGGGATAAACGTGACTTATTGGTTTCTTCCTCTACAGTTTATAGCTATCATATCAGAAGCAGCCAGTTCGGGTATCTCACTACAAGCTGACCGGCGTGTCAACAACCAGCGGCGGAGGGTACACATCACGCTAGAGCTGCCCTGGAGCGCCGACAGGGCTATACAGCAGTTTGGTGAGTGACTACACGCACTGTAAACTTGTAACACTTTGAGGGGTTTGGTTGATCCAGGTGTCTGGTACGTCACAATTATTGTGTCGGGCATCCCAGGATCAAGTGATCATGACTTGATCGTGTTCAATCTTCATCACTACCTGAGCGGTGGGATAGCTAGTGCTTAAAGCATTCCCTCTTCACGCCAAAGACCTTGGTTCGATTCCCCACATGGGTAGAGTGTGTGAAGCCCATTTCTGGTGTCCCCTGCTGTGATATTTCTGGAATATTGCTAAAAGTGGCATAAAACTAAACACACTCACTCGTCACTATCTTATCTCTGATCGTAAGTTTAACTGAGGCAAAACATCAAGACCTTCATCCTTCACCTCTTTGAATTTAAATCTATCAAGCTTACATGCTATCATAAACTGAAATACTGCTGGCAGTGATCCAAACTCATTCATTCCCTTATAAGATGTTCTACAACAATATTTATTTGGGGCAGTGAAGTAGCCTAGTGGTTAAAGTGTTCGCTCATCACGCTGAAGACCCTGGTTCGATTCCCCACATGGGTACAATGTGTGAAACCCATTTTTGGTGTACCCTGCCATGATATTGCTGGAATATTGCTAAAAGTGGCATAAAACCAAACTCACTCACTCACTGCAACAATATTTAGTTAAGGAATACACTTGAATCTTCAATGTTTGAGAACAGCTAGCTCAGAAGACAATACCCACAACATCCCAATTTCATGTAAACGTGTTCTTGTGCAGGTCGAACTCACCGGTCCAACCAGGTGACAGCACCAGAGTATGTCTTCATGATCTCTGAGCTGGCTGGAGAGAGAAGGTTCGCTTCTACTGTAGCCAAGAGGTTGGAGAGTCTGGTGAGTTTACTTGTCTACCCTGTCTGGCTGAATAGGTTTACAGTACCTACTGCTTGTTCCATTGATGATGACAACATCGAGCCATGTCCAGGCAAAACAAGAAAAACTTTTTCCTTCCCTCCTTTCCTCCTCCCCATGTAATAATAATAATGATAATAATGTCACTTATAAAGCGCCAAATGTCCATATAATCGAAAAGAATTGAGTAAAAGTCAATCATCACTTTGAAACGGTGAGTCCTTGAAAGTTGAGAGGGATTCACATCATTTTGTTTCCAAAGAGTTGGTAAACTCCCTTTTCCCAAAAACTATAGTTCAATATTTTTCAACAAAATTGGTAGATATATCAAACAGAACCTAAAGTGGTGCCTTTAGCTATTTACAGATTTTTGTCATTTTTATTTTTCTTGGTTTCCATGGAAAACGATTTGAACTTAGTCTCAAAATGAGGGTGACCTTCGTTTCCAGAGCGCAACTCGAAAACCGTTCAATATCTTTCTTCAAGACTTGGTAGATATATCACACATAAGCTAAAGTGGTGCCTTTTGCTGTTTGCAGATTTTTGGCATTTTTACTTTTCCCGGTTTCCATGGAAATGATTTAGACTTAGTCTCAAAACACGTTCAATATTTTTCAACAAAACTTGGTAGATATATCAAACAGAACCTAAGGTGGTGCCTTTTGCTATTTACAGATTTTTGGCCTTTTTATTTTTCCCGTTTTTCATGGAAATGATTTGGACTTAGTCCCAAAAGTGAGGGGTGGGCTTCGTTTCTGGAGCATAATTCAAGAACCCTTCAATATTTTTCAACAAAACTTGGTAGATATATCAAACAGAACCTTAAGTGGGGCCTTTTGCTATTGCAGGTTTTGGGCATTTTTATTTTCCCCGGTTTCCATGGAAATGATTCGGACTTAGCCCCAAAAGGGAGGGGTGGGCTTCGTTTCCGGAGCACATCTCGAAAACTTCTTAATATCTCTCAGCAAAACTTGGCAGATATATGAGACAGATCCTGAAGTGGTGCCTTTTGCTATTTACAGATTTTTGGCATTTATATTTTTCATGATTTCCATGGAAAAGATTTGGACTTAGTCTAAAAAGACATCAAGCTGGACTTTACGTAACTGTCAGAATATTTGCTCTTTCAAATATGTGGGGGCCGGGGGGATATGTCATCTTATAATGGGGCATATGTCATCTTATGATGACTCTTGTTTGGCATCAGCTGAAATATAAACTTCATAACAGAGGTCTCATTTCATTTTGAGTGGGCTGTTTTGTTTAGATGTTATACTTTGATTCATGTGCCAACACTGAGTGAGATCACATGGTGTCTCTGTTTGTAGGGAGCGCTGACTCATGGTGACCGACGTGCAACCGAGTCCAGAGATCTCAGCAGGTTCAACATTGATAACAAGGTGAGAACTTGTCTCATACTTACGTTTGCATATAAGGTTGCAATAAGTCTTGTAACAAGTAAGACATGTTATAATGAATATTAAGGACCCACATACATAATAGGTAAATAATAACACAATTGCTATCACAAAAAACAAACAAAGCTGATTTCTTGTGGAAAAAAATCTATCAGTGTCAGCCATCCATCTGAATTTTAAGACGACTGTAATAAAAAATCAGACTGAATGGTAGCCTTCATGTGTCAATCAGTGCCTATCTTTAAGCTTTCTGATGTGTCCAGATACTAAAAAGTTGCTGTTGTTTAGCTGATTGAGTACATGTACTGTTGTGTATGTTCTAGTATGGTCGTGCTGCTTTGGAAGCTGTGATGAAGTGTGTGCTCAACTTGACTGCGGACACACCACTTGTGGCACCCCCACAGACATACAAGGGAGACTTCTTCCCTGGTAAGTGTTCGCTCATCATGCTGAAGACCCTCGTTCGATTCCCTACATGGGTACAATATGTGAAACCCATTTCTGGTGTCCCTGCCGTGATATTGCTGGAATATTGCTGAAACTCGATCATCTCTGGTAGGCAGTACCCACAGCCAGGTGTAATGTGTATCCCAAGGGTTTCTTTTCAACACTCATCTGAGTGAGAATTATAGCTTACACAACACCGGCAGTTATGCATCTGCTTCCATGAACACCCTACTCCCATTGCCCTTGCAGTTCAGTTTACGATCACTGCCGGTAGTCCTCATCAGACTCTGTATTGTGATGTTTACATTCATCTTTCTTGAGTTGGATCTGCAGAAATAGGGCAAGAAGTGATTGGGAAACAAGTTTCAATCAAACATTTCTGTGGTAATCTTTATTAGTCTGGGTTCCCACATTCTCTGGGCGGTGGGGTAGCCTAGTGGTTAAAGCGTTGGCTCGTCACGCCGAAGACCCGGGTTCAATTCCCCACATGGGCACAATGTGTGAAGCCCATTTCTAGTGTCCCCCGCCGTGATATTGCTGGAATATTGTTAAAACCGGCGTAAAACTAAACTCAGTCAGTCAGTCAGTCCCACATTCTCTGTTTGCTGTAAGAGGCAGCTAAATAGATCAGATGGCTAGTCATGGTCAGTTGGTTGACAGCATGTCTTTGACAGTGCCAGTCGTTGCTCACATGGGATTGTCTGGAGATTATAGGAGATTTTGTTTTCTTTCCTAAATAGTAGCTCCTTTATCAGTTAGCTTAACTGAAAACTGGAACCACATTCTTGGTACCTTTGCGGGGGATAGGGAGGTGAGGTGTAGAAGAGGGATTGGGACATAAAGAAACAGTCAAGGGCCCCCTTTCACAAAGCACTAAGGTGATCGTTAGTCATGAAGGTAACCTTAGTGCAATGTTAAAGAATAGGAGTTAAAGTTAACCTTAGTAAAGGTTGCTTTGTGAAAGGAGCCCCTGTTTGTTAAACACATATTCATAATGCTGATGTACATGAACTGCTATTATACTTTCAGATGTGAAGAGAGGCCTTGTTGGAGTTGGTATGATCGGCATAGATGAGCGATCAGGCTTCCCAAGTCTGGAAAAAGGTATGTTATACTGTTATCAATGACATGTTATAATCAAGTTGGTTGTCCCACTGTCATCAGAGTTGACATTGAAAATATAAGAACAAGTAAGGTCATTAATAAGGTGATGGATAAACTGACGTTTTTCTTGTAGACTACAACAACATCAGCAAGTACTTGAACCGAATCCTGGGTATGGAGGTTGAGCTCCAGAACTCGCTCTTCAAGTATTTCACAGATACTCTCACTGCCATCATCCTCGAGGCCAAGCGGAATGGCCGCTGGGACATGGGCATTCTGGGTAAGTCTGCATCTCACACTAACATTGTGATATGTTCAATTTGATCTCGAAGTGTTTTTAAGTAATGAGGGTGTAGGGGTGGGGTAGCCCAGTAGTTACAGCGTTCGCTCGTCATGCCAAAGACACGGGTTCGATCCCCGACATGGGTACAATGTGAAGCCCATTTCTGGCATCCCCTGCCTTGATATTGCTGTAATATTGCTAAAAGCGGCGTAAACCTAAACTCACTCACTCTTCCCAATGCAGATCTGGGTTCCGGAGGTGAGAAGGTCCACAAGGTGGAGACACTGACATTCCTGGGCAACACAGCCACAAACACAGCCAAGACAGAACTGACTACAGTGAGTAATGATCCTCAAACTGGTGTGTTGTATATGGGAACACATGCCACCTGGTTCCATACCTGTATAAGGGGCATGGGAATCAGGTTTTTAACTGAAACTAATCATTAATTATCCCCTGCCGCGTGTTTAGCGCGGAGCGGGGCTATAGTATTAGGCTCAGTCCGTCTGTCCGTCCGTACGAATTGGAATATCTTAAGAACCGTTCACTAGATTCTTTTCATAATTGGTACCTAGGTTCATCACAGTATAAGAAAGGACAAAGTCAGGTTTCTTGACTTTGACCCTAATTTCAAGGTCACAAGGGGACTTTAACGTTTTACCTGCATGTTAAGCTATCTCAAGAACCGTTCACAGGATTTTCTTCATATTCAATGCAAAGCTTTATCTAGGGAAGGCGCAGGGCCCAGTCGATTTTGGTGACATTTTTAACTTAAACTTTCATTACTTTATAAGTTTGATTTGATAATTTGCGTTGGGGGATTATGTCGCCTTAGTGACAATGCTTGTTGTAACACATAGTACCATGAAATGGGACATTTGTCAATTATTAATGATCAGGGTCCCTATCCACTAAACGTGCATCCAATGATAAACAACTGAGTTACGACAGGTTGTAACGTTATGAACGCTCTGTGGATCGGAACCCAGAAAAGTAATTTATCTAAACTTACATAAGCATTTAATGCCCTGTACTATAAAAGGAATTTTTTTCAATGACATACACATAATATGCTATTAAGCCAACACATGTTCAGATATCTACATACCGCCCAACTGTAGTGGTGTAGTGGTTAGCCGTCCGTAACAGAACCGAGGCGGAAGGTTCGCGGTTTGATCCCCAACCTCGTCCATACCAAAAGATCGTTAAAATATGGTACTTGTTGGTCCCTGCCTGGCGCTCGGCATTAATGGGTACAACAAGGACTGGTCGGCTCGGAGTCAGTATAATGTGTCTGAGTGTGGTATTCATGCTTCACTGCAGCATGGTATCTCAGTGGGCTAGCGCTATAAAACCAGCTTCAGTCTGGGCTAGTACAAGCATTGAAGCAGCCGCACATACACATGCATGCACGTCGTCATATGAGCGAAATATTCTCAAGCACGACGTTAAACCCAATTTCACCTCACCTCACCTCACCTCAGATATCTACATGTGCAATAAATACAATTTACCTGAACTTATGACTGTGTCTACAGGTGAGTGTGGAGAGAGGCATGGCTTGGAACCAGGCAATTGAGCTGTGGAGAAAGTGTGTTGGATCTGAAGAGGGATTCTACCTGGCCTATCAGGTAGGTTATCCAACTGATCAGTGTTCAGTGTTCAGCGTCAAAGTGCCTTGTCATAGGTCCTGTGTTAGAAGTAACAGAACCAAAGGAGATCGGAGTTGTTAAAGCAGAAAATTGCAGTACGAGACTCCTAGATAAGGACAAACTTTATGGATGAACAGCTTCTTTATTCGGATGATACAATGTTTCAATACAGATTCTTACAGGAAATAAGTTTGTGATTTATGGTAGTCAGAGGCATGGCTGTACTAATTTAGTCTTCAATTCAATGTAAGCCAGTAGCCAGTAGTGTAGTAAAGTGTAGTACAATAACAGTGGAGCATCTTGTGATGTAGCCCAATTAGTCTAGTAAGGTTTTTCTCGCATGAATGTGTCCTCAAACAGTTGAAACTAATACAGTGTATTGGCAAAATACTTTCTTAGCCACATTCAGGATTTGCTGCACCACCCATAGACACTCCATTGAAATTTATTAATGGTACTTAAAATGGACTCCGTCCATGCACATTTGTCTTTTCCGGAGCAGAACTCTAAAACTGTTCAACATTTCTTCACCAAACTTGGCACATAGATAGATCTGGTGGTGTACTGGTGCCTTTTGGTAGTTTTGGAATTGTGAATAAAATATTTTTGGCATTTCCATGGCAACAAGTTTGACTTAGACTGAAATTGGTGATAGTGCTCCTTTCTGGAGCAGAACTTTAAAAACCTTTCAATACTCTCCTTCCACTTTTCTATATACACACCTAAGTATTTGATATAATCATAACTCGTAGACATAATCATGAAGAGTATATTGCCATTGGGGGGGATATTGATGACTTTGTCTTCTTGTGTAAACTTGATCTAGGTGTGTAAATTTGTCTAAGAACAATGCTGTGATTCTGAAACCGTATCAGTATGAAATATTTGCCACCTGTGTTCAACTTGAGATTAACACAAACAAGTCTCTGACAATATACCTATTGGGGCTAATTTGAACTAGCAAACTAATACCTGTGCTAATGACAATGTTTTCTGTATTTTTATCCCCCTCAACGTGTTTTGCGGGGGGTGTTAAAATGGACTCCGTCCGTGCGTGCGTCCGTCCATCCGTGCACTTTTGTCTTTTCCGGAGCAGAACTCTAAAACCGTTCACTATTTCTTCACCAAACTTGGCACATAGATAGATCTGGTATTGTACTGGTGCCTTTTGGTAGTTTTGGAATTCTGAATAAAATATTTTTGGCATTTCCATGGCAACAATTTCGACTTAGACTGAAATTGGTGGTAGTGCTCTTTTCTGGAGCAGAACTCTAAAACCGTTCAATGTTTCTTCACCAAACTTGGCACATACATATATCTGGTGGTGTACTGGTGCCTTTTGGTAGTTTTGGAATTCTGAATAAAATATTTTGGCGTTTCCATGGCAACAAGTTTCACTTTGACTAAAATTGGTGATAGTGCTATTTTCCGGAGCAGAACTTTAAAAACCTTTCAATACTCTCCTTCCACTTTTCTATATACACACCTAAATATTTGACATAATCATAACTCGTAGACATAATCATGAAGAGTATTTTGCCATTGCGGGGGATATTGATGACTTTGTCTTCTTGTTATCTTGTCAAAGCATTTTAACACAGGCTGCTGATTGACTAATCTACAGCAGGAGTAATATTTATGTCGTCAATATATTAATCTAAAACAATAATCCAGCTATGTGACGGCTCTCTGTAAATAATCAAATCAGGACCAGACAATCCAGTGATTGATGATCATAAACATTGATCTGTGCAAATGAGACACAAGGACATACATCGACTGAGTGACACAATCCTGTTAGTCTCATCATAGGACAAGGCATGGTTGCTGAACACAAATTCAAACAAGGATCTTCACAGCTGACCTAAGACATAAAGTGTTATATGATAAACATTTTGATGCTCAACAGAGTACAATTTGTTCAGGTGAAAACTTATGTTTTAGGAACGGAACATGAAGCGGACGTCCATCTTGATTGTGCATCAGGGAAAGAACAAGAAGAAGGAGCGTCTGTACAACGTGTACCGCCCCAACACTGGCCTCCAACTTCGCTGCGAGACGCTAGAGGAGATACGCAAGAAGTACAAGAAGGTCAGAAATGTTCATAAACTTAAGGGGGCGGTGGGGTAGCCTAATGGTTAAAGCGTTGGCTCGTCACGGCGAAGACCCGGGTTCGAATCCCCAAATGGGCACAATGCGTGAAGCCCATTTCTGGTGTCCCCGGCCGTGATGTTGCTGGAATATTGCTAAAAGCGGCGTAAAACCAAACTCAGTCAGTCAGTCATAAACTTAAGTGGAGAAAATATACGTCTCAAAACAATAATTAGATTAATCTGAAGTATATTGTTAATAGTATTGGTGGTCCAAAACCTTTTTTGAGTGTCATATCCCAGGGAACAGTTAAAGGTTATGCTTAAGACCACAATAGATCAATAACCAGATGTTCATCCCCATCTGCCTTTAACCATATCCAGGGCGGTGGGGTAGCCTAGTGGTTAAAGCGTTCGCTCATCACACCGAAGGCCTGTGATTGATTCCCCACATGGGTACATTGTGTTAAGCCTATTTCTGGTGTCCCATGATATTGCTGGAATATTGCTAAAAGCGGCGTAAAACCCAACCCAACTCACTCACTCACTTTTAGCCATGTCCCTCACACTGTTTTACTGTCCCCAAGTGCCAACAGACTCTGAGATGATGCTGTTGATGGTAGCTGCTACTGTGACTTTGTGTGTGAAGCTGATGGCCTTTTGTTCCAGGTGCTGCCAGACGAGGCTCAGAACTGGTGGGATGACCAGTATTATGCTTCAGCCAAGTGTTGCAGTCATGCTTACTGGTCAGTAATAATTCACCCGGGAGAGGATTGGGGTTAAAAAAAACAGGGCAACTTAGTACTAACTCCTTTCCTTCCAGCAATCACATTTGAAAGTGTAGAAATTTAGTCTGAAATTCATGAAATGTAAAAGGTTGACTCAGCATTCTAACTAATATACTTTTGTTGAGGACAGAAATTATTTGTTGATGACACAAAAAGGTCATCTTTTTAAGTGTGTACACCTTATCATATGTTGTATATAAAGAGCTGAAATTTAGCAAAGTGTGTCTTTCTGTGTTACGTAACATCTCTGCAAATATGTGACCCTGTAATGATATTTTTGCTTTTGTTTTCTTCAGGTAAGATTTCATGCAAAAGTTGGCAGATTGAAATTGATAAAAATGATTAAGTTGGAGTTTCCTTAATTCGCCAGGCGGGGTAACTGTAAGAAGATGGCCCTTGGACTCCAGTGTGAGATTGGTCTGCGAACTCGGACGTACCATGTGTTGAGTGGCTCCGTACTTAGTGTGTGGAGCAAGGTGGAAGGAGTCTTAGCCTCCATGCCAGGCGGAGCCAGCTCCAAGATGCAGATCATACGGCTCCGCACTGATGATGGCAAAAGGATTGTGGGTAAGTCATGATTCGGTGTAAATCCCCTGAAGTTTATTGAACCAAGATCAATTTGCTTGTGTTAGTCAAGTTGAATCTAAGTCGATGTAACACGTGTTCTGATTGGATAGAAAGAAGGGAGATAATTCGCGTTGCGATCTTTTGTCCGCTAGACACTCCATTCTTCCTCCCCAACACCACTACATTTTACGAGAACGGAAATATGGCCAATATATCACATCCATTAGAACAGAGGTTCACCCCCAGGAAGATATGACAAGTAACCTCTGTGGGAAGAGAATGCCCCCACCTAGCATACACTTCCATCACCCCCCACCCTAGCATACACCTCCAGCATACACCACCATCACCCCACCACCCCACACCCCACCTAGCACACACCTCCATCACCCCACCCCCATCACCCCCCACTCCCACCCAAGCATACACCACGATCACCCCCCTACCCTAGCATATGCTATCATACCAACATACACACCACTGGATTGTCTGGGCAAGGTCTGAATACTTTTATGCTGTCTATATACCTGGAATATTGCTGCACATAGCATTATTCAACAAAAACAAAACAACAAATTATTTTGTTGTGTTTATGTTGGACGTTCATCTTACCTGTGTTCCTTCATCTCTTCCAGGGAGCCTGATCCCAGGCAACTGTGTGAATCCTCTGACCAACATCCTGTCTCAAGACTCGGCTAAGATGTACTCGGAGAAACATCCACCCCCAGGGAAGACGAGGCCAATCTCAGCATGCCTGTGTTTTTCTGAGGACATACTGTTACTTGTGTATTTGCAATACTCACACTAAGTCTCCAGAATGTGCTTTCATCACCTTGTCAGTCTCCGCTGTCTTGGTGAACAACTGAACTTATCAGCCATGATTGGACATTGGGAACCGGAGCCACAGGACTCCTTCCCCAGTTTTGGTGAATCGGATGTTTTCAGCTGTGTAATCTGGACGTTGTCAAGTAACAAAGCTATCCAGTCTTGGTGATTCTGATATTATCTGCGTCAAGTCTTGACATTGTGAAGCTGTTGTGAATTGTCCATTCTGGCATCTCAGATGTAATGTGCAGCACAGACCACACATTGGAAATCTGGGAAAACATTACTGTAGTGGTTCAACTCAGGTCAGGTCAGCATCAAATGATGAAACATTCAAGCTGACATCATCGAGCAACGGATACATAGCAGAGCACATTTGCTTTGTAAGGCAGATAAGCCATCAAACTCTATTCCATTCATCGACCATGAAGACACTATAAAGCAAGGTTCACTGCAGCAAACGAAAGGGCCCAAAACCAAGTCACCTTAGGAAGTGGACCCATCTCTTTACATCCCATGCAGTGCAGTATAGGACCATTTCAGCAATCCAGCATTTGCTCACGTCAACACCTATTATAAAACTGGAGAATTATATATCTTAGCATCTTAGTGGTACTAAACAAGATGCAGTGTGGAATCTATGAACCAAATATATATTGATCAACCTGTAGCAGTATTTTTGTCATGACTACAGACCCATGCTTCAACAGAGGGCGTGATCCTACTGAAGTCAGTGCTGTTGTGTGCAGGTTGTAATTGGTGTTTTGTGTTAGCTACCCGGACAGGCTGGCAAGAGATAGGGCGAGACTAGATTGTACCCTCAGTCTTTCATACAATATGGCCATTGCTACATTCCTACAGCCGTGACAACGCTACAGCGCCAGTAGTCTAGATCATTGCCTAGACGTACAGTACTCTGAAGCTGTAGATTCAAGGAACGCTACAGCGCCAGTAGTCTAGATCATTGCCTAGACGTACAGTACTCTGAAGCTGTAGATTCAAGGAACACTACATAAGACTCCAATCATTGTTTCTGATGTGAGGATCAGAATTCATGGATTTACAGGGAATTGTGCAAATTAAGCAGTTGAGAACCCGCGACTGCCAGAATTCTTGTGTTGCTGTGTGAAAGTGGATGCGAGTTTCAGTATATTTTGTGAAAGTGGATGACCATATTGAAGAACCCTCACACGTGCCTTGTATATTTGCCTGTCAGTTATGCAATCAAGACTGCTTATTCGAAATACATTGAAAAGTCCATCGATACAATCTTGGAGTGTCAATACTACATTCAGAATATTGCCACGGTATTTATCTGACACGTGTGGTTTCATCTATATCATAGTTGCAGCCTCTTACACTTTCCAATGATAGGTTTATTTCCAACAATACAGAACTTCATGCATGATGTGTAAATATAGCCTCTTCCAGTCAAACTTGATAAGTTTTTATAAGTGCATTT
Source organism: Haliotis rubra (assembly GCF_003918875.1). Lineage (NCBI taxonomy): Eukaryota > Metazoa > Mollusca > Gastropoda > Lepetellida > Haliotidae > Haliotis > Haliotis rubra. The sequence continues at coordinate 963,298 of NW_025766115.1, forward strand.
GCCATTCAAGATACATGCAACGTGCTGTGTAGAGACGTCACGTGAATTTGTGATATATTTCAGTGTGTATATATTAACTCGAGTTTTCCAGTGAAACAATTCCTACAGGCAGATTCTGCCATAGCTAGCTTGAGATTGATCATGCTCATGACAAACCTGGTATGGATGATGATGAATCGATTATATTCCAAGTCAGATGTTTTGCCAATGTAAATAGAACTCTGTGATTTCTGATCAAACAATTGTCATGTGCAAAAAGAACTATTTTTTGTACTGGTCTGCGTGAGCCATGTAAGAGTTTGTACCAGAATACAATGGATACCCCTCTCTGTATCTCAGGATGTATCTGTTGCTACCAAGTTGATGCAAGCTTCACTCACCATATTCTCAATAGCGATCTCTGTATCATTGGTCTGTCCATAACGGTTTGTACAGTTGTTCATTTCAATTTAACAAAAGGTGCTTTCAACTCGTGTTCAGTACCCAATCAATGTTACCAGAGACTTATTTATTTGGCTTTGTGTTGTTGTAATGTTACCACTTATGTCTGTATGACAGATCTGTGTGATAGTGTAGAGAGGGTGATGATGATGATGATGATGTCCAACTCAACCTGCTTATAATTACTCTCACCTTGGTGGGTACTTGTCAAACTTTAAATTAATGAGTTAACAGTGAACATAAGGATTAAGCAGAAATGAAAGATTCTGTACTATGTCAAGATTTTGTTAAAAATTGTCATGTAATTTATGTTGTCCACACATAGGCTTAATATAATACATATACTATCTGATGTAAGATATTAATTCCCAGCAAACAAATAATGGATATTTTAAAGCGGTTTCTGTCTTTGGTTCATCAGATGGAAGCATAAGAAACTACTTTCCTGCCAAAATTGATAAATATGTTATAGCAGTTTCTATATTTGGTTCATGAGATATATGAAACTACTTTCCAGCCTACAATTAACAGATGTAGTAAAGTGGTTTTTGTGTTTGGTTCCTGGAAAATGAAGCAAGATTATGACATGAATTCCACTGTTAGGCATTTATTTAATTGTTACATGTTGAAAGCGGTTTCTTTTTAATCAGTTTGTATTCAGATATTGTCACGGATATTGTTTATATTTTTTTGCAATTTCAGTTTATTGATGGACATAATTTCTCAGCTGCAAGAAGGGAACATTACACACTGATACACAGATCCTATCGACTGAAAGACAAATGGTTATTATGTCAAGTCTTAGAAAGTAGGTTGAAGAAAATCTCATTCTAAGAGTTGTTCTAATGAATGTCTGTATGTGCATGGTATATCTGGTTCTGCGAACAGATTGTTAATAACATGATTTCTTAATTGTTCAATAGATAACATTTAAGTTTAAATCATTTTCAAATCGTGATACATCTTTTATGAAGTGATAAAAATATCCATCTGATATCTTGCTGAGATGCTTCTTATTGAATTCTAAATATATAAGAAATATGTGCAAGTCTGGAGATTTGAATTTGATGAGTTAGTACCCCCTAAAACTCTACTAGCTAATGAGGTATCAGGATCTTGTGGTAGGTCTATTATGTCGAGCCTCTTTTAACCCTGAAGAAAATGTACTTGATTTGTGCTTGGGTCTATTTCTATCCTGGCGTACACCAGGTAGCCTCTGGTGCTTACTGTTGCTTCTGTCCCAGCCCAGTCAATTAATCCAACAGGGGTGGTGGGTTAGTGTAGTGGTTAAAGCAGTGGCTAGTCACGCCAAATATCCGGGTTCGACTCCCCACATAGGTACAATGTGTGAAGCCCATTACCTGTGTCGCCTGTCGTGATATTGCTGAAAGTGGCGTAAAACCCCACTCACTATTTCTAAACAAGCCTACAACAGACAGCCCCTGGTACTTACTGTTGCTTTAGTCCCAGACACTATTCCATTACTCCAAGACTTGTGAAAATCTGAAGGGACAAGTTATGAAACTAAATAGACCCCACTTGAAGTTGACAGTGACAGTGAATTGTTTGCTCATATCCGTCACTAGGTAGTCTGATCCAGACTAAGTTATTTGCAAGCAAACAAATGACAGGTGTATAACACCATGCTGTGGTCCTGGATCACAGAAAGAATTTAAATTGTTTTTCGTGTTGTGGATATCCTACCATTATGGATATTCTGACGAGAAAGGCCTCATTTATGCCTTGTTCTCTGGATCCATTGGCATTTTGAAAACATTTTACCTCCATTAATCCCATGTTAGAATAAGTCTCCAGAAACCAATGCTGATTGAGCTGTCAAAACGTATCGGTGTGTCACGTTTAATGATTTGGTTAAAAGGACCAATTAGAGGCTTACTGATCTGAGAAAAATTGTTTTCTGTCTCAGTTTATACTGAAGTTAATACTTTCTGAAATGTATTTTATCAGTTTCAAGAGTTTTAATGTTAGATACTTTTTGGGGTATTTTAATCCCATTATTTAAGAACTTAAATTTATGGTATTAATTTGTATATTGACATATATACTACATAAGCATGATAAGTAAGTGATACTAACTTGTTTTGTGTATAGGCCATCCCATTATTTTATTACAGATAAAATTGGATAGTGACTGCCATGTTGTCCCTCTCATAAGTAATCCCAGTTCATTGGAGATAGGATCAGATAGTGGCTCATGGGTTGTACTTTGTCAACGTATTTAAACATAGATACGAATAGATAGTGCTAGGTTGTACTCTCATTAATCACTCATTTCATTGCAGATAGGATTGGATAGTGACTGATAGATGTTTTCTCATCAATTTAGATATAGACAAGAATTGATAAGCAAGGTTATAGTCTCATTAAAGGCACTATATCCCACCACACTTCTCTAAAAATAAATAATGCATTTCTCTCAATAATACTATCAGCCATCATGGAAGCTACCATATAATTTATCCCCCCAAAATACGTAATTAGATTACAATGATAATTAAAAAGTTCGAATTAATTAATGCAATGTTGCATTAAATCGATTCTCGCGCCCTGTACCGGTTGAACATTATTTCAAGCGAACCCCACAATTGTTAACATTCCATATATGGCAAGTGTTCTCTGAAAGCTGTTCGCCTCAAAGTTTCAATTAACGATTTCAGGCAAGTCGTAAGGGATAATCAGTCTTTAACTGCATCAATAGGAAGCTAAAGTGAGTGCACATGCCCCAATATATATAATATAGACCGATATATTGTCAAAAATGTGTGACATTGTGCCTTTAATAATTCATTTCATAAGACAGGATTACATAGTGACTGATAGGTTGTACTCATCAGATAGATAGATTAGATATAGATCCGTATGATAGTGACTGTGGAAGGTTGTGAAGTGTAGTGTTCCCTGACTGCGCTGACGAAGGAGGAGGGAGCGTGACTGAAGGCTGGAGCGATGAATGTACAGTTAGATGTCTGGAGTTGACCACTGGTTAAAGGGACACTATTGATACAGACCACCTGGCCAGTAATCTCAGCGCTTGTCACTTCAGTAGCAAACAAAAACATTTTGTCCATGTTCATTTATGTCATGTCATATGCTAATTTATAAAAATGTAAGTTTTCAGTGCGTGATTTGTATTTCATGTTTACAATGTGAGTAAAACTGATTTGATGTTTCTGGCAGTCAAGAGATGTGAGAAATGTTAATCTGCCTTAAGTACTTCCAAGTATTTGCCTTTTCTCAAACTGATAAAATTGATAGTGTTCCTTTAAAGTTGTTCTGTTGAATATGTCCTGAAATATGTTTGTAATAAACACATCAACAATAGCATATAGTATGTATTTTGTTACGGGGGTAACAATGGTTACCATGTAGTCTGTATCTTATGCCACTGGCCCACATTCATCTTCATCACTTTTGTGTTTAAGGCATCTTTAAAAACTTTTGCTTTTGTAAAATAAAAGTGAATTGTTCACAAGAAATATACGAATTCTGCACTATACACAAGGTTTGTGTAGTTGCTCTTAGAGGCTGTGTAAAAATGCAGGCCTTTAGGTTTGAATTTTGTTTAGCTGAGATATTTTCAACAATGTTTTTCAAAATTTCAGAACTTTTCCTATCAATAGGGCAGCAAAATAGTGGGTTATTTTTACTGCCCTACAGATTGCACTACCTTGCCCATATTTTCAGCAGCCTTGTTCAGATAACCCTTATGGAACGAAATTCCATATTGTTCTACTTATCCTGAAAGCACTCCTCTGATTTCTAGTGAGATTTATTCTGATTAAATATTCTACTCAAAAGAAGTTTAAGGACACCTGATTTTCAAAAGACCACAGTTAATGTCATTGCTGGTGTGACCTGCAACACGGCCTTCCAGTCGAGGGTGTTCTTGAACTGTTTTTGAGAAATATTGACAATCATTTCATGTTTGGGGGCTCACTGACTGACTGACTTCACACAATTTCCTGCTCTGATAATTTATGGATATACAATTTCTTTTTGTGAAAGGCAACGTTTCTATGTTGAAACGTCGCCTTTCACAATAAAGGAGTTGTACATCCATAAAATTATCATTATTCTTCATTCTGCTCCAAGCTATAATAGAAAGAGCAAATCTGTTTGATTTTGAAGACATTTTATTGAGTGATGAGCTTATGGCAGTAGAATGAGACAAGTACTAGCACACATGGTTCACTGGAGGCTCCCAGCATCTGCACAAATCTCAGCCCTGACTGTTCTCAACTCCCTGGGGAGTATACACAATTTACCACTTTTAATAGTATTGTGTTTCAATCAATATCCACACCAACCTTGACCTAATGCTAGGGTTAATGTCAAGATGAGAGCTGAGAACAGCAAGGGTTAAGTTACAAAATAGTTCACACAACGTACAACCATACAACAGTCGTGTATCGAGTTAGAATGCAAACAGCACAATTTCCATGGGGAGGTGGTCTTCTCATTAATGCTGATGTCCTACTTCAAGAAATGTTTCTCCAAAACGATTCCTTAGAAATATTTGTCAATTGCTGTTTTTCCACTTCAAACAGGGTATAAGTTACACCATGGCATGCCAGTATAATGTTCGTTTGAAGCTCAGGCGATGCAGATCTAAGCTGATTACTTAATGAAAGCCATTAACAGAACCTTCAATAGGCCTTGTCATAAATGAAAAAATTACTAGCCCTAATAACAAATAACAGTTCTTGCTCAAGACTGCCAGGATTGTTGAATTCAGAAGCACTGATGTCTAACTATGAACACTGCAAAAATGAGAAGACAACCTCGGTGAGACTTGAAGTTGCATACAGCATGTAAGTTAGGAAGATATTTGCATAATAATTGAGGCACATGTACACAACTTCTTACACAAGTTGAGAATGAATAGAAGCAGGTGCTTGTATGGTGGAAAGAAAACTGGTGAGTCTCATAATAAAAGGGAAAATATTTGTATGTTTGATTTCTCACTTGACATTTTTACCTTCAGTGAGTGAGTTGGATTTTATCACCGCTTCTAGCAATATCAAGGCAGGGACACCAGAAATGGGCTTCACACATTGTACCCTTGTGGGGAATCAAACCTGGGCCTTACAAGTGAACACTCTAACCACTCCAGCTACCCAACGTCCCATTTTAACTAAAGTATTACAGAGTACTGTCACTTCAATGAATCGTTAAAGACTCATCCACATATAATCCTATCACAAATTTAGCCCAAAGTACCACTTCAATAGTAGCATGGAAATAATAGTATGGAATAGCTGACCAGAGCTTTTCACTTATACAATATTAGGTTATTTGAGATTGTGAGAACCATGGAAATGACTCCTTGAGTCCGTGTAGATTTACCAAAATCAGAGATCTATCCAGCACCATACAAGCACCTGCTGACGTCCACCCTCCCAGGCATACAGCCAACACCATGTAGACCGGAGGACTATAGGCATACAATACTTACATGAAAGGTGCCATAGCAGAAGGTGGCTTGTTTACCCCCAAAACAAAACCAGAAGACCCAGAAAGCTGGCTGTTTAAAATATTCCAGTCTGCCTTTCAAACAGTATTTTCAGTAAATTTGGGAAAGACCAATTTGTCAATGTTTTACAAATTTGCTGGTCAGGAGGTAAACTCTAAATATACACAAACTATGTCAGGGTTAAGCATCAAACAAAATGTTTAAAAATAAAATAAGTTTCAAAGTAAGTGGAAATAATCTCAATTTTGGCAATATTTCAGTTCGCATGAAAGGGTTGCCATACATGTGCTTCACACACTGTAACCACAAAGAAACAGACACATGGATCTTGGCTTGACTAGTGAACACTTTCTTATCGCTGAACTGCCACACTAAATTTTAAAAGTTAATCTTCAAAATATTCTTATTTTCAATTAGAGACCTCATTTATAAATATTTGAAAGCTTCTATGGCAGACTCAGCATTAAGACAAGAACAGCCCAGACTGTGGAACCACTTGAAATTGTCGTGAGTGAGTATAGTTTTATGCCTCTTTTAGCAATATTCCAGCAACATCACGGCGGGGGACACCAGAAATGGGCTCCTCATAGTGTACCCATGTGGGAATTCAAACCCAGGTCTTAAGTGTGATGAGCAGACGCTTTAACGATTATGCCCCTGAAATTGACTGAGTTCTGAAGTATACAGAGGTTCAGAATTTAACAAAAAGTATACATTTCATATATCCAGAACCTGATTCACAGCAAGCTGTCAACACAGAGAAGAAATACACCCTTGATCATGTTAAAACATCTACCAACACATGTTCAGGGAAATCAGTCACGTATCTCCATCTCATGAATGCATTTCACTCAGACCATAAAAGCAGACCTAAATATTTTCAACCATCGTAATTATGCAAGAAGAGCAACAAGTATTATCACACAACCTCTTGCATTTGTGAAGCCACACTAACAAAACAAACATAGCTATTTACAAACAAGTAACGTTTTAACAACACAAGTTTAATCACACCTATCACAAACTGGCTTTTATCCAACATGACAGGGGTTCTTGACTCAGGTATATTACATAAAAACAAACTAGGTAATAATTTGTCATCTCCATGGAAACTGAAATTTGGTCTTCGTGAACAGATCCCTTATTTACACATATTTGTACTGTGAGATGTTCTGTAACTTTAAAACAATTTGTGATAAAATCTGACAAATTAAGAAATACTTAACATGCTGGATCCCTGGTAAATACAACAAACTGCATGTGAGACCAGGGGAGCATCCATTTTCAAGAAAATTTGATCTTTTACTCAGATGCTATTCCTACTTCATTTGAAGTCATAAGAAATGTCCAATCAGCCAATCAGCATCAAGACTTCAAAATTCCAACTTTCTAAACAGCCAATCAGAATCAAGGCTTATAAATACTTTGTATGGGTCAACAAAACATTCAGATATATCATATGACCAAATGCCAAAAATCTAGCCTTCCTATCCAATTTTGTATATCTATACCTATTTAAATGTTGCCAGATCAAGGTATCATCTTAGAGTGAAAGATCTCATTTAAAAGTGTTTGTGGAATGTCCACCTGTCTACAAGGTCATGAAAATACAACCTCTGACCCACGTGGTAAGCAGATATCAAAGCCTAGGACACTAATTTTGAAGAAAGCAATTGTGAAATTAAAAAGTATCAATAAAAATATGTATAAAATCATTTTTTCCCCAAAAATATGGTTGATATTGTTATTCTTATGAATTTATGTTCTCTTGGGAAAAACAAGATTGCTGTAAATATACCATATCGCAATGTCATGGAATTAATAGAAGTTTCCTGGGTATGCCAAATGTAATGATGCCAAGGCTGAACTCAGTTCCGGGTTAACTCTTAAACACGTCTTATTGGCATTATTGACTCTGAAATAATCAAGCTGTGGACTTCAGTATGTGGCTGCATGTCTTGTCTTAATATAAATCATGATTGTCCTGTTTTTGACCATGAATGTAATCTGTACTCAAAATTCGATAATCCAACATCCTGTTAATCCAACATTTTTCTGTGCAACGGAGGATGTTGGACAAACGAGACTTGACTGTACTCCTTAACTTTACATATGGATACGTATTTGCTCCATTTCGTGAAAATGTTGGCCCACAAAAATATCTAACTTTTTTCAAATGACAACACATCCAATATGACATTCACACCTGTTCCAAAACCTAACGAATATTCTTATTTAACGTGTTATTTTTGTTTAATTCAGCTACATGTATGTTATCAGCCCCTACAAAATGTCCCTAATATACAAATGACAATTCAGTTTGTAATTCAAAACAATAATTTTTAGTGGGCTGCAACTGATAACAGCATTCAGGTGTCTCCCACAGGGTTGTACCCAGGTGGGTCTGTCAACCATCAGATTTTCACAACTCATTTCACACAAGAGAACATAGGAATGAAAATGAAGCTATGACATCCATCAAACCCATCTTTAATGTTAACCATCCTAGGATGGACAAATCTTAATTTTTTAATCTCTCTTCTCTGAGTTAACCTAAAAACATAATCATAGAAGAATCACTTTGCAATCACTTTTTATTACTAAGAATTCAAGACTGAAAGTTTCCAAAAAAAATTTGAACAAGAGATGTTTACTTGTTTGGTTCATATACAATGTAATATAAATTTAAGGCCATAACTGTTTCCATGGTAACAAAGAGACATGTACTATCACACTCTCATATATAGTGCCAACATAATCGTCAGACTTGGCTCTGATACATATATGGATGACAATCTTCAGCCAAAGGACAACAAAATTACCTGTACACTTTAATGTGGTTTGTTGTTCAGAAAATAACACACTGACTTCTGTTTACGGAAAATCTTTTTGTAATCGCGGAACTTAAAATCATGTGGAACTTTTAGAAATCTGTTTTTTAACAATCTCCTAAAATAATTAATTCCAGTAACCATGGTAACTATAAATCACAAATGGCTACACCACAACACACAACAATGCAGGGGATATTCAGATTTGACACCCTCTCTGGTGTTGACATGGAGCATGACATGATGGTCAATAGCACCAAGTACTTTGTAGCTGGCTTTTGTTTCTTCACGCTTGTCTAATTCCGCTTGCAATCTTACAGAGGAGCTCTCTGAGTGTGAATACTACATCACTCAACTGTAATAGGGATACTAGTATATTTCACAGAGCTACAAGACTATTTGGGTAACAACTAATGGACAAGTGTTTCTTATGATCTGAAACATCTGAACATTTGCGGTAATATTAAATATTGATTGTACATCTTTATTAAGTAATTAAGACCACTGACGTCCCCTTTGGAACTGGAATGTTCCAAACAACAATTGAGTAGTATATAGAATATATAGGTACAGCGAGCTCTTAATGCAACATCACCGATATACATACATAGGAGGTAATAATCGCTGAGGCTCCTGAACTGTACCCAGGAGTTACCTGCCCCTGGCAACAGCTTTAGACAACAGGGATTGAGGTACAATATTCTGGAACACTGGACGTGTTGACACTCACAGAGCCCCTTTAACTAGGCTGAGGAAGCCCAACCATATGTATATATATATGACACACTACATCTGCGGTTCAAGCACTAACCTCTGGATCAACCGTTTTCCTTCGTGCCACTATTTCACCTGATGAATCCTACTTTTAGTGTCATCCATACATTCATCACTATATACCATTAATACAGCATCTTTGATATAATACTTCCCACAACACTGCTTCCATCTTTGTTTCTCTCTGTATAGTTCTGTAGGGGACAGACATCACCATGACAACAACTGGGATGCTACTTTCCTCAATACAAGCGGTATTCTTTTGTTCTTGAAACAAAACGTCCAGGAGCAAATACAAGTTTCAGGATGGGTTGATTCTGGTACATTATTGGTACCTACATTTCTTATTGTATTGTGTCAAAAAAATCAGTGGAATGTTTGATTTGTTATTATTATTGCAAAATATTATTGAAACAATAATCATTTGACAGGCAAGATGCGAGAGTTGGCAAACCAAACCATAATAATAACATGGTCATATTGCAGTTATAATATCATTAAATAAGTAGAATCATACGACTACAAAATACACATTATACTAATGGAATATTCGATCCAATACAAGCAACAGCAAAACTTACTTGATTATTTAATACTGATTATATAATTATCTATGAGCTCGATTTAAAAATGCATGGCCTTGTTCATCATGAAGTTGATGTATAACAAAATTTTAACATGCCAAGATATGTGTAGACTTTGCATTGTGTAAGACACACATCTTTGGCGAGATCAGTACGGAATGTTTTTCCATATCACAATCAGAAAACTAATTGAGCTATTTATAATTAATTTAAATGATGCCGATTATTACTTCATAAAGTTTGTAAGTAGCTCTTCCTTGCCCCAACACTTGCCGCATCTCAATCAGTCTAGTTGAAAAATGATGTCGGGATTCCGATTAATTAAAACTAATCATCTAAAATGATGTCTCCAAGCTCCAGATTGAAATAGAAAGTGAATTTTTGCAGACACCCAGTCACTTTTCTTACTCAAATTGAATTTTAAATTTTATTGTATTCAGGCTATTTGTGTCAGGAATGGCATGTTCCCCAGGGAGCTGAGAAACTTTGCCGTCGTTGATGGAATAACTGTACATTTTTATCCTGATCATTAAATTTATTTTGAATAGAGCTTTGCACACTGTAATGACATGTAAATTTCCACTGTATACTGATTCTCATTGAATTAAGACTGCAATAATTATAGATAAACTTTGGAATTAGAAGAATAATGATACTTTTATGGATAATTATGTGGAATTAGACTACTGTTTATTTCAGTATTATGTTCTATAAGATTAATGTACAGAGAAGACTGGACAATCAAGCACTTGAGTGACATCGGTAGTTCGGTAATCATGTCGTAATGTACAATTGGCAACATATACATAATATATATACACAGTATAAAAATAAAACATAAACACATCATATAAAATGTCCATCTGTATGATTGTAGTCATTAAACATATGTTATTAATTACACACTTCTATATTTCCATTCCCTGGGCTAGATAAAATGTGTATTCGAACATGGACGAGTATTAAGCTAGCTATGGTCCCTACTCCATACAAGGGAAAGCTGCAAGTTGCTTTCCCAGAATGCAACAGGAGACAGGAAGTTTTGTAGGAGCTCCTGTTCATCGTCTGAATCTGACTGGTCATCACAGAGGTCGCTTGTACTGAGGTCCCACAGAGGTCATTTCGCGAATGTTGCACTGCGCTGGCGACGTTCCCTTGGTCGTGGTGATGGTCCATCCCCAAAAATATACCCAAAACTGAAATTTAAAAGTTCCACGAAAAGAATTAGCACAATAAAAACTGGAGAAAAATATTTCAGTCAGGAAATCTGATAATAGATACTGTTTCCAATGAAAATTATACTTACTGTTAGAATAAAACAAAAGAAATAAATCTTCCTCTTTAATGTTGTTGTGAAGTTAAATATTTAAATCTGGCATCGCTGATTTACCCAACGGTAAAGTAATCACACAACCACTAAGGAAAGTTATCAAGGCAGACATAGGACACATTATCTGTGAAAGCGAACAGTGCTTTTGTTTGACTGCTATTTAACAGCTGTTCCAATAATCAATAATAATGATAACATCTGAAAAGAAACACACAACACTGACAACTGAACAAAGGGAAGCACCATTTTTGCATCCGGCAATCAACTCCTAAGTGAGAACTTTTAGTAGCGAGGTACTCAGCCTTACAACTCAATACAGGCCACAACAAGTTAATTACTTGCTCTTTGGACCTACTTCTCCAAAAGGATGATATTGGGGACATTTCTTTAAATCTTTTGTTCGATTTACTCCAAAACGATTGGGGCGGTGGGGTAGCCTAGTGGTTAAAGCATCCGCTCGTCACGCCGAAGACCCGGGTTCGAATCCCCACATGGGCACAATGTGTGAAGCCTATTTCTGGTGTCCCCCGCCGTGATATTGCTGGAATATTGCTAAAAGCGGCGTAAAACCATACTCACTCACTCCAAAACGATTAATGGAATACATAGTGAATGAGTGGGTTTTTCACTGCTTTTAGCACAACAGGGAACATCAGAAATGGGTAGTGTACACATCTGGGGAATCGAACCAAGGCCTTGGTGAGATACGACAATGCTTTAACCACCTCACGCTCTTAACACATGAAATATACAGCATAGCTGCATTTTAAGTACAAGATTATGGAAGGTGTAAATGACAGATAAAACATTGGTGTTGCTTGTAATATTACTGCAAATGCAGGGAAAACCCAACCCACTGATTTACAAAGAGAGGCAAAGATTCGGAGAAACAGATAGTCAACTTGGTATGGCCTCCATATGTACAACTGTGGGCATTACATGGCAGCTGAAACACAATGAACAATGAAGCTTTCTGTAGAGAATCAAATGAGAGTTAAATAATGAAGAACTGTTAAAACCTTTCTTATCGAAACACGACTATTTGCCCAATCTCATTCAAATCAGATCTTTTACAGAAATGAAGATCCATGAAGATCTCATGACACCTTCATAGATGATCATATTGGGTTCATCATCAAAGCTTCAAAATTCTTGTTACAAATGAGCAAACTATTTAGGCCACCAGATCAGATTCCTGTTTGAAAATGAACTTCAGTCAGTTCCCGAATGTAAACAACAAAGGCTGCACCACATGATATTGCTGTGGACATGTAAAACAATCTTTCATTTCCCAGCGTACTGTCTACACAAAATGGTAGTGCCACCAAACATATTTTTTTAGAGAAAATCAAAACTTATGAATCAAGGTGTTAAAATAATATAGCCAATTAATTTAGTAAGTTGACATTTGATTGGTTCATTTCGATTTGGTGGTCAAAGGCCATGGAGAGTTTGTGTGACCTTCTTTAGATCTTCATCCAGAGGGATGTTGCACTCTAGTGAAAAGACATGCTCTTAATGAGACAGAATGTGTGCCATGCAGATTCCATGTATAGCCATGAAACAACTGTCGTCATCCTTGAGTGGTGACTGCCATGCTAAGCGTCAACATCTAACATGAAAACATGTGCTTATGGTTTAGTACATCAACACTAAATGTTAGAGTGATCTCCCCTGAATATGAATCTTGCCTCCACTGCCAGATAGCAAATGTACAATTAATCAATGTGAGTTGATTTTACAGACATGTGCAGAATGGACACCAACAACAAGCATCATACTACCGGGTACCCACCATTAACAGATTCAATTAATGGGTTGGGCGCAACTTTGCCAATAACAATGTCAGCTTGATGTGGGAGCCCAAAGTTAAAGACATTTCCCACCTTGGTGAAAACCTACATGTACAGGTAAGGTGCTGACAGTACTAGAAACATCAAACTGGGATTCGATTCTGGTATCACTGAGTTCTGGCAAATGACATACTACAAACATACAGTATGAGATGATTGGCTGCCAGTAACAGAGAGTGAGTATGGTTTTATCCTGTCAGGAAACACCAGCATACACTTCAGGACTTCATACAATGTACCCATATGCAGGGGTGGAAATAACCCATTGCCCGACCCCGAGTCCAGTGTTTTTTTCGGTCGGGCAAGCATATTTGTATATCACACTGTACCAGTGTCCAGTTGACTTTCCAATGTTAATTATGTTGTTTATTTAAAAAATCAACAAGAAAATCGGCCAGTATAGTGGAAAAATTATCAGGGCAAGTGATTTTACTTGTGTCACTGTACCGGAGTACACAAGCAATTTTAAAGTTATTTCCAGCCCTGATATGGAGAATGGAACCGGGTCTGTGGTGTGATGAATGAAGGCTTTAACTACTAAGCTATCTGACTGCCCCTGTGCTAATAAGAACATCAAAGTGCTATCTATAATACAGTATTACATACAGTAGGGGCTGCTCTTATTAATATTCCAGATATCATGTTAGGGCACATAAAAATACACACTATTAGGACTCAAACAATCCTTCATCTTCAGTAATATAGTGGTATTGATCACTATTCATGATAAAACTGAGGTAATATTCCCTAGATAAATGAGGATGTCTTTGGTGCATGATTCCCTTTAGACACAGCAGGCAGCCATTACTACTAGTGGTGGTCCGATTAATTGAAATAATCAAAGATTGGTCACAATGACTAAATGACCAAGCAATCGATCATGTTTTCTCATAATTGAACATTATCAATTTTGGAACACTTATTTGCTTTAACAATATTTTTCACAAGGTTGGTTTTGTCTGTTACATTTCATAAACCCTACCAGCTGGTTCCAAGTCAAGATTGAATTTATCTTAAAGACTCCAGGAACTTACGGTTCCTAACATACTAGTCTTCCTTTAAAGATGTAAAACTTACAAATGCATTTTGTGCAATTTGAACAAAACTCGAAAGAACTATGTGTTTTTTCTGTATTTTTGTCCATTAACAAACATAACCAGGAAAATTTGATAAATGCCGCTAACCAATTATTTTCGATGATTGATCGGTTGTAATGAACCAATCATCAATTATGACATTTTAACCAATTCCCAACACAAATTACTACCCAGAGTCAAGTTCACAGCCACAATACAGTAAGTGACAGGTCCGACATTCACATTCATTCACACAGGAAGGTACCAGATGTGTTCCTTTATAATACTGAATTTGAAAATGCAAAATCTAAAGAAGACTGAAGTGCTTTCATGCTGGGTATTGGAACAGACTCTCTTGTAGTAAATAAAGTATTTTTACCTTGAAACTTACACAACCAGATAACACAATATCTCATTGGAGCAGTGTCTCTGATCATTTAGCCACTGGTAACTGAATCGAAGTATCAGGACCTGGAGATGTACTGGCTCTTGTTAAAATCATATTTTATAAATGTTTGTGGTGATTTATCACTTTCCTTGAATTCAAGTTGCCATCACGCTTTATCAGAAAATCTATCAAAGTCAACATCTCTAAATGATTAATTAGGGCTTGTGGTGCAGCCTAAAGGTTAAAGAGCTTGCTCAGTCTATCGAAGACCTTGGTTCAATTAACCACATAAATACAATGTATTAAGATCATTTCTGGTGTCCCCTACCATGATATTACTGGAATATTGCTAAAAGCGCGTAAAACCACCCATATTCACTGACAATCATTTATGGCCACAATGACAAATATTCAGGGGAGATAACTATGTTTGAAAGCAAATGAAGCAGTACAAGACAAGAACTGGACAGTAACCGACGTGTATAACCAATACATACATTACAAATCCAGTTGTGGAAGGCTCAAGTTATCCAATAAATTCTGAAAGCTAAGAGGAGACAACAAGCTGTCAATGTATCTGATCATACTGCTACAAAAAAGTTAAGGAAGTTTTTCTTTGTACTTACATAACTGGTTAGAGCTTGTTCCTACATATACTACTCAACATATAACAGGGGTATCAGGGCTCGATTTAGTGCTTTGTTACTTGCACTGGTGCAACCCAATATTACAAAGTGCAACCTAGTTATTAGTCTTACTTGCACCAGGTACACGTTAATTTTTGAGAAATAAATCAACAATAAATCTAACATTATAAACATAAATATGTCAGCTCATTTTTCTTCTAAACTTTGAATAGCTATGGCACCAAAACATTGCTATTTATAGACACGTCTCAGCAATGACAGCTGTGTCTCCGTGTTGCTATGGTTTCATGTGTACTACATCATGGGAAAATGTTTATGTGCACAGAAACCTCTGACATTTTAACACACAACGTTGCAACTGGAATTTGGCTGGTGCAACTAGGTTTTTATCTTAGGTTGCACCTGGTGCAAATAGGGTATCTCTTAAATCGAGCCCTGGGTATTCTAAGTGTCATGTTGGAAGGATAGTTGATGCATGTTGTGAATTAAAGTAAGAAAGGCATCAGTAAAAATGTACACACTTGTCTCCCAACATTCGGATAGCAGAATATCCTTGTCAGAAGTTGAGTAGTATATATCACATCTTGCGCCATTACCTTATCTGTCATTTTGTGCCTATTAGATATATATACAATCGACTCTAAGACTCTAAGACTGACCTGTGATGCCTGTTTTATATATATATATACTATTCAAAGAAGTGAAAGAACGCCAATTGTTACATGGTATGACGGATTGACTAAAGTCACATGGAAAAATGAGGTATTCTTCAACTTATTTGAGTAGCATATCTAAAGATAGACACAGAGATATGTGAGGTCAGCCACCATCATTTATCTCTAACATGGATGATGTAATCGTCTACGACCCTCATCACTATCCAAACCATACTTCATCAACAAACAGGTTATAAAACACACAATTACAACACTATCCAAGTATCAAACATTACAAAGGTTATGTGATGGTTATTACTATACAACTGCAAAATGCACGACACACACAGACCAAAGTGAAACTGTACATAAACAGAACACTAGGGCTTAATTAGCACTGATAGACCAGAAGACGAAACTTGTGGGAAGGGAGACAACTCATATAGATTGTATACAGATTACCACAAGAAAATAACTGAAACTGGCAATGGAGGCAGTTCATCTCCTATTCAGCATGCAATGATTCCCACAGTAGATACATAAGAATGGATACATGTGCATATAATGATTGTAATGAGATTACATGAGGGTATCAGTGTAAAATGAGGAATATTCAGTGTCTGGCTGTTTGGACTGTAAACTCAAGACAAGAAATGAAAGGTGCACAAATTCAAACTTTCTACAGCAAACCATTCACGGAGGATCTTATTAGCAGTCAGTGAACACCATACTTTCACAATCTCTGACAGTGATTCCTTTCATATAATTACAAGTTTACACTGGCAGGCATAATGCATTTATCATATTAATAGGGCCAGTAAATATTTCTTTAATACTACTTGCATAAACACTGTTACTACACACAGTTTGAACAAAACATTTGAATATGAATCTTATTAGCAACAACAGTTAACCAATGTTAGAGTACAATTGTGAAAACTACTTAGTAGCAAATATCTACTTACAGGGCTCCAGATAACTTTTGGGGGTGTGAGTGTACTTACACATCATATTGCAAGTGGAGGTGTACTGAGAATTTTGAAGGAGTACTGACATGTTTTTGTGTAAGCGAGTTGGTGATGTGGTTTGTCTGGACGTTTCATCGATCACTATTTCCAACCATGTATTTGTATTTGAAGACACGTGAGAAATAACTGAGCGACCGTGTTATGCGCGAAATGTCTGGTCCGACTGGATATAAATAGGAACAGTGTAGTTTTTAGCCAATCGAAAAATAGTGACGCATATCGCTGCATGGCAACGCAAGGGATTCCTACTGTCGGGGTTTCCTCATGTGTCAAATCGTGTTTCGCAAAAGAAACTTGACAAGTATTTATCCGAAATAGATTTCCATTTGCACGATACGCACGTAAATTAAATGTTAGACGTACAAAGATATTTATGTGCGTACACGATACGCTTGAAATCTTATATTATGTCGTACTTAATTGATTTGAGGCATACATTACGCCTGTACGCCCCTTATCTGTAGCCATGTACTTATTAACAACTATCAAATATCTATTTAAGTTAATTAAACTATATAAAAAAGTCAAAAGACACTCAAATTTGGTTTATGACTAATTTCTTGGGCATCTGACTGTTTCCTTCTTTTAACAAAAAAATATGCTAAAAGAATGTTTCCAATCATCAAAACTGATATTGAGGCTTTGTTTACATTACTATAAAACAGTAACGTAAATAGAAACATCAACCCCTTAAAAAACTGGTATTTCATCATGTATCATAATGAGCTATTGAGTGTTAGTTATGGTAACCGTTTTCATAAAACAAATATTGTTGGTTCTGTTATTGTTACCATGAGTCAGACAGATCAGCATTATTGTGTTCTGCAACACAATGAAGGCCACTTTCTGAAGGTCCCTCCGCAATAATATTGGGTGTTAACAGATGGAGATGATTCATGGAACTGTCAACATGTGCTGGATGTACATCAAATGATAGCGTGATAAACAGCTGTAACGCCTGGGGTGGGGTACTGTGAGTTTATCATTGTGTTCACGATTATTGTACATGTACTACTC
The DNA here is from genome assembly GCF_003918875.1 of Haliotis rubra. Taxonomy (NCBI): domain Eukaryota; kingdom Metazoa; phylum Mollusca; class Gastropoda; order Lepetellida; family Haliotidae; genus Haliotis; species Haliotis rubra. Next base: position 981,417 of record NW_025766115.1, read on the forward strand.
ATGACAAATTAGTGCAATGGTTGTTATTTGGTGCTTGCCCACAGAGCTACATGGAATTTTATTTGATGGAATAATGCCATTCATACTTTTGATGAATTCAAGTGGATGTACTTATATTTCATAAAACATATTTATCGGACATGCCTATCTATGTGAATGCTGCAGAAGTTTTTAACAGTTTTCAATAATAATGGTTTCAGAGAACTTAGATGTTGTTTTCTTGGACCTTGTAGACAAAACTCATGCACGTTTCTCATAAGTGCTCATGCATGTGTAGTCATGACAACAGTTTACACAGGACAGATGAACAGAGAGGATAATGTTCTGGCATAGTTGCTGGTTTCGGAAAGAAGGACGTCCACTTGGCACAAAAATATGCCAGATGTAAAAAAATAATTCAAGAAACAATTTGTATTTGGTAGTCTTGTTTAAATCATTTTGGTCATGTTGTTTTTCATCTTTTGCATGTCAAGGGCAGAGATACTATTTTTCTTTCAGAAACGCAGTAGTTGTCCAGTGAAATGTATTTACACAACAACTCTTTCATTGAGAATTCGGCCTATATTTTCGTGTTGCTGGCATAATAATGAAAACCAAAATGTCATTTTCCATTTTTAATATATATTGGAAAGCAGACAGAAATCATTTTGATAGATCTATAAAACAAGAACTAAAAAAAGGTCTGGCCTAGGTAAGAAAAGAAAAGGAGGGAGGTGATCACCCTGCACTTCCCCGCCTCATCCAGCAGTGTGTATAATAGTCATGTGACTGTGTTGGAAAGGAGAAACAATCCTCATATCTCATCTAAATATAAGTTAGTGCAAGGCACAAAAAAAGAGACTGCAAACATGTCATGCAAAGAGGAGATAATGAAGAAAGAACAAAATTAACTGCTCAAAATTCATACGTCCGATTCAACAACACCTGTTTTAAATGGTAGAACTTTTATTGAGATATTCAACTTACAATTTGCGAATGCCTCCTTCCCGCTTGGCTCCTGGCACCTTCTCGTCCGGCTCTCGGTTGATTGGTCCGTACACGAGCACCTCCTCCCCCCGATAGGAGGATGTCCTGTAAGCAGCAACAAGAATCGTGTACCAGTGGGGAATTACTGAGTTTAACACTGCTTCAAACAGCATTCCTTTTTCCATATTTACTCTAATAAACACTCTGGGGATCATTCTTTGAACAAAGCTTAGAACCATGCACTTCATACGAGGCCTGGCATTTAATGTTTCAGCTATGGCATAGCTTACAGTCATTAATAGCTTGACAAACAATAGAAGTCCATGCTCTTGATACAGAATACCGCCTCTTATTGTGTTGTATGCTGCTTCGGACAAACCACCAGCTTATTGAGGGTCTTGGTGCCAATATTAGATTAGACTACCCCACCGCCCTGGTGAATTTAGAACATTATACATCTGATACATCACAGTGGTCTGTTTAACATGGGAGGAAAGCCTGGAGTGATGCATGATGAATCCCATGGTGCTGAATACAATCACTGCAACTTGGATTCGAACTCAAGGCTCTCCACACAGTGATTTGTGGTGCCCTCAATGACTGCCCCAACCCCCACCCCCACCCAGACATACCTTAAACAGACATGCACCTGTGAGTATTGCAACAAAATGATATCGATGAATTGCTAACACAAAACAAATAGACATAAAAAAATAAATAACTGCAATAAAAACAACTGACCAACTCTAGACAAAAATTGCATAATTTTTGTCACAAGAATAAAAAGTTGTACTGAGGTGATAAGTTTGTTATAAGGGGTGCAGGCAGCATATACAGAGGACACCAAGGGGGGTCTACAGGGCAGGGTGCTGCAGCACAAGGTGGAGATATCAATATTATACAAATCAAATTAGGAGGGTCTGGAAGGGAGTGCATGGCAATATAGTACAAACTGAGGATATGACAAAGTTGCCTTAGTGGGATGAGGGTTCTGAGGTGATAACAATACAGAAGACACTGGAAGTTGGACTAGACTTTAGGAGGGTCTAGAGGAGTGGGTGACCATGGGTCTTGCAGTATACTACTGATATTTGGAGGTCATAAAAATGAAAAGTGGCAGGCACTATGATCATAATAAACCCACGTTATACCCTGTCCTGCTACGTCCGTACACGACACATTTAAACAATAAAACAGAAAGTGAAACTCTGCCAGGAAGAATCAGAACAATGGAAGAAACAATCAGTCCTAGATCTCAGGAATGTTAAGGTTTGTTCAGTGTTCAGACAGATCACTTTCAAAATGTTAATGTATCAGTTCAAAGCAGTTCATAAAGCAGACAGAATATATCACGAGTATTCAGCAGAGATTGAAGGTTGACACATATATGACAAGTTTGCCATTAACATGCCTGTAAACAGTGTGGACCAGAATTCAGATACAGGGTTAGGGGAGGGGTGAATTAAATCAATTTGGCGCCATATTAAAGGTTTTATCATTATTATCATATATAGTAAGCACACACAAACGAGCTGAATCAGAACTAACAGAATTACCATAGCAACACAAATAATTTCCTAAGAGAAAAAAACTTGGGTTTGAAATTTTAGTTACATGTGTTTGTCTGTCACATCAAATCTGCGACATTTAAACAAAGCAGTTTCTCATGAAAGAGATTAACAGTCACAAAACCTACATGTCTTGAAGGGTCACGAAGAACAAATGATATTTGTGAAATATATATGAACCAGTAATCAAGGAAAACCAAGTTCTATGGGATAGTCAACATCTGTATTACAGGAGTTGACTATCCAACTTGGTTCTCCTTCATCTTTATAACTTCTCAAATGCCTGTCAAAGAAACCTGTAATCAGTTGTAAAGTTTGTATGTTTTCATTCTTATGACATAATTTATCACAAGTACAGTAAACATATTTTTATCATTATGTGAGTGACCCTTCAAAACATCTGCCTTGTACAGTTACGAATACTATGAAGACACTGAATAGACTTGTATAGTTCTAACACAGCTCTGTGGAACAGAAAAGGGAGGTTACTCACGCATCTCCTCTACCACCGCTCTCCTCTCTTTAGGGAAAGAGATAAAAAAGTTAATACCAGTCACATGCAACATGCGAACAGCACAGACAATAAAACATGCACAATTCTCAACATGGTTCACAGAATTAACCCACATGCAAGGGTATGGCGCAAGCATTCAATAAACATGAGTATCCTTTCAAAAGAGCTTTGACAAAATCTAAAACAAAAGAAACTATCAATGGGTCATTTGTGTTGTATTTTCAAAGAATTGTTTTAATTATCAACTGATTAAAATTTCAGATAAAATTTTAAATTTTGAGAACTCCCTTTCACTTTTCACTAAGTCAATTAAAGATGTCTTCATTTACAAGAACAATATGAAAATAGGAAGCAAAGTATCGCTGAAGGGGTCGTTGTCGGCACGGGTACTACAGATGTGTACCCAAGGTACGTTTCTGTATACAGAAATGTACCCTAAACGTACCCTTGGATGATTCCATTCCGCAGTGTGTTGTTTTCTTGATTGGAACTGTCATACAGTGGTATTAGATGCATTTGATTACGTTCTATAAGAAACGACCATGCGCGGTCATGAATATTTCGCAGAGCACAATACCATTTGCAATCAGTTGAACGGGAACTACTACATACGGTTTCGATTTTAGGTTGCGAAATATGGACTCATCGTCCGTGTAAGGTGCCGGGTACGTTTCTGTATTTTGATCTTGTTTAGGGTACATATCTGTATACAGAAACGTACCTGGGGTACATATCTGTAGTACCTGTGCCGACAACGACCCCTTCAGCCAAAGTATCCTTACAACTGGTCCCCCACAAAAAGATTTATTTTTTCTTTATTATTTTCATTATATGCACTCAAATAGCAGACATAGACTGTACACAAAGTAGTTGAAATGGATGCATAACCATGTTGAGAATTACAGATACACAGCCTATCTCAGAAAATCACATCTTTTAATCCAATATGATACCTCTGTGTGAATATCTAAAAACATTTCCATAGGAGCTTTTGTCAGTTGAATTTTCTGAACTTCAAACCACCTGTTATGAATGTAGATAATTAGCAGAAGCTTTATATTATAGCAGATATTTGATTTGTACCGGAGAATCACAGCATCTGTGCCCCAAAACAAGTAACAAGTATTTGCGTACTACTTTTTGTATGTTTATACAAAATTTCCACACAGAGATGTTTTAATGACCCTATCAAAGTAAAAGATCTGATTTTAATGAGATTGGAAAGACAGCGTGATTCTGAACATACACTACTCACAAAAACTTAAGAACAACCCGATTCTTTCTGGTGGTACGGTTAACACGCCATGTCATAACAGATTTATCATGGTAATACGAAGGAATCAGGTGATCCTCAACATTTTGTGAGCTGTATAGAAGCATGAGGTAGTACACAGCGAATACACAGGCGTTGTTCCGTCATGACATGTGTACCTCATTGTAGGCTTGTGAGTGCAGGATAAGGATCACAACTGTCTACTCTGTAGTAAGGGACCATATGTGACAGCTATTATAACTTGGTGTCAATACAGCTCAGCTCATCACGATACAGTTACATGCTCAACAGCTGATAATTACAGCACTGTACAGATTGGGACACTAAGGTTGTAATACATTAGGGGTGTGGCAGGGGCGTGACAGCTATTATAATTTGGTGTCAATACGGCTCAGCTCATCACGAAACAGTTACATGCTCAACAGCTGATAGTTACAGCACTGTACAGACTGGGACACTAAGGTTGGAATACATTAGGGGTGTGGCAGGCGCGTGACAGCTATTATAATTTGGTGTCAATACGGCTCAGCTCATCACGAAACAGTTACATGCTCAACAGCTGATAGTTACAGCACTATACAGATTGGGACACTAAGGTTGGAATACATTAGGGGTGTGTGGCGGAGTGACAGCTATTATAATTTGGTGTCAATACGGCTCAGCTCATCACGAAACAGTTACATGCTCAACAGCTGATAGTTACAGCACTATACAGACTGGGACACTAAGGTTGGAATACATTAGGGGTGTGGCAGGGGCGTGACAGCTATTATAATTTGGTGTCAATACGGCTCAGCTCATCACGAAACAGTTACATGCTCAACAGCTGATAGTTACAGCACTATACAGACTGGGACACTAAGGTTGGAATACATTAGGGGTGTGGCGAGGGTGACAGCTATTATAATTTGCGTCAATATCGGCTCAGCTCATCACGAAACAGTTACATGCTCAACAGCTGATAGTTACAGCACTATACAGACTGGGACACTAAGGTTGGAATACATTAGGGGTGTGGCAGGGGCGTGACAGCTATTATAATTTGGTGTCAATACGGCTCAGCTCATCACGAAACAGTTACATGCTCAACAGCTGATAGTTACAGCACTATACAGACTGGGACACTAAGGTTGTAATACATTAGGGACGTGGCAGCTATACTGATTTAGTGTCAATACGGCTCAGCTCAGCTCATCACGATACAGTTACATGCACCACAGCTAATAGTTACAGCACTATACAGACTGGGACACTAAGGTTGGAATACCACAGGGGCGTGGCAGGGTGTGATACTACAGATGTGTGACAATGGCGTGGCACCATACTTACATGACATCATTGAAAGTCCTTGTAGCAGAACAGAGAGAGATGAGAACACACATTCACACACACAGCAATGAAGACACTCACAGTGGGGTAATGAAAAGATACTGGTCAATAGGAAGTATGACAGTAGTAGTAGTAGTAGTAGTAGTAGTAGTAGTAGTAGTAGTAGTAGTAGTAGTAGTAGTAGCAGTAGTAGTAGCAGTAGCAGCAGCAGCAGCAGAAGTATTAGCAGCAGTAATAATATATATTGAAGTAGAAGCAGCAGTAATAATAGACGTAGAAGTATTAGCAGCAGTAATAATAGACACAGAAGTAGTAGCAGCAGTAATAATAGACGTGGAAGTATTAGCAGCAGTAATAATAGACGTGGAAATAGTAGCAGCAGTAATAATAGACGTAGAAGTAGTAGCAGCAGTAACAAAAGACGTGGAACTAGTAGGAGCAGTAACAATAGACGTGGAACTAGTAGCAGCAGTAATAATAGGCGTAGAAGTAGTAGAACCAGTGGTAATAGTAGTGTCAGTCTAGGACTACAACACTGGTGGTATGATCAATCACTAGTTTAGCAACCACAACATCAGTCAATAGCCATAGTCGATGCTGTTGTGGTTGTTGTGCCGTCATGGTCACAGTAGAAGCAGATGCTGCCAGTGGAGAGTGTCAATGTCATGGTAGTAGGAGATGTACTGTTGTCCTACTGGTTTTGTACTGGCTAGCGAACAGTTATCGCCATATTTTAGCGGTATTTACACCATTACTCCGCCGTTCGTGAAATTAATGAATTAATTATGATACTTAATTAGCCATTCACAGATGTGTCCAGCCCGTTCACTGCCGCTGATTATGTTTTTATATAACGCGGCGGAAAGCATCATGGCAGTATAAATAGATGTTTTCTTAGAACTAACTGTAACAGTTATCGCCATTCAGAATTTCTCGTGCCATCCGTGAAATGATATATATTTATATCATACAGTAACCTCAAATAATTGATTGTGGGACTATTTGACTGTTTCTTTTACAGTTGACTGATAGGGAATGAAACAATTAATAACTTGTGAACTTGAACTTGCTGTTACATAGGTCGTGGAACATCCCCCAGACTAAGTTAAAATATTTGTATAATATTCATATCTTTATCTTTAATTTTTCTCTTATATGTTACTTGCCGTGAAGAATTTGCTTTTGCTGTCCTTTATTGTTGTCAAATACTGTGGGGAAAAAATACCGAAATTGTAATTGACCGGAACTGCACACGTGTGATACTGATGTATTGGCGATAACTGTTGTACTGTTGTCGTCACAGCAGCAGATGTAGCTATTCTAGTCACAGTGGTAGCCGATACAGTCTGATGTACAGCTGTCAATGTCATAGTTGTAGATCAAGTAGCTCTGGGTTACAGTGAGTGAGTGAGTGAGGTTTTTTTTAGTTTAGTCTATCTGTAAATCATCAAAAGTCTGGACCAGACAATCCAGTGATCAACAGCATGAGCATCGATCTGCGCAATTGGGAACCGATGACATGTGTCAACCAAGCCAGCGAGCCTGACCACCCGATCCCGTTAGTAGCTTCTTACGACAAGCATGGGTTACTGAAGGTTCGTTCTAACCCGGATCTTTTCGAGTCAGTTTTGGTTACAAGACCAATAATGAGCAAATCCTGTTTTAAACCACAGTCAGCTATTTTCCAGCTACGTGACGGCAGGACCTAAACATGGATCTATGCAAAGCAAACCAGTGGTCTACAGTATAAACTATGGCCCATGACACACTATCACACGATCTCAACACCCATTTCTCACTCTAACCAGAGAAACCAAGACTAGGCCTCCTCTGACCTGATATTTGCACTGGGGAATCTTCAACATCTGTCCAGGTAGTGAATGATCAGATTGAGACAGAACACCTTCACACTTACTTTGGCTTGTATACAGACAACTCCTCTTCCACCTCAATGAGTTTTGTCTTGAGCTCATTGCGTTCCATCAGCACCTGTCTGAGTTCTTGCATGGTGAAGCGTGGTCTGTTGGGGTCTGTCAGGTCGATGATCATCTTACCCTGGTGGTTGAGACGACTCGCTATATCCTCCATCGTTTCCTGAACCAAAGTTGTATATCTGTTCAGCCAAGTATTTAATATTGGAAAATAAAAATGCTGAGGTATTGAATGAAAAATGCAGCTCTCAAATGGCAGTGGAAGGTAAAGTACACACTGTCCACATAAAGGATTAACCTTTCAGTATTTGGGGTTCCATCACAAGGCAGCATCTACAACTGTCATAACTCCCAAAGTTTAATGCCTGGAAGGTGAAGCCCAGAGATCGCTTGTGGGGGTGGTTTACAGGTACAGGATTCATCAGTGTTCACGAATAGCGTCTGACCCTCTGACAAATCCAGCAGATTTGCCAACAGTCCGATAGAAGTCTACAGCCCGCCGGCCCCAGTGTCTGACTGTATATTTCACAATGACTTTGACTGAAGTTGTTATATGGGACATGTCACACTTGGTTGCAGTTTATAAATCTTACGTTCGTTAATAATTTCAATGCCAATTATAAGAAATGTTAGATCTGAAATGTGCGTTTAAATTTATTCTATGGGTCCTGTGAATTTTCAATGGGTCAGACAGACATCTGAAACTTACAGGACCCAATGTCCTGTTATTTTGAAACACCATTCATGAACACTGCAGGATAGGAGTTCGGCCACTTCTCCAAACTCATTTTGAACACTTTTTCCAAAATCAAAGTAAAAGTTAACTTTTTTGTATTAAGTATAAATTATATTCTCATTCAACTAAGTATGTAACACGAGTTCTGATTGGTCAATGCCATAAATTTCCGATCGTATAATCAGCATATACGGTCGCAATTTGAAAACCGATTCACCAAAACCTTTGAATGTATCCCTACACTATTGGGGTAACGCTGGTTTGCAGGACATTGTCATTTGCAGAAGCCATTAGTCAATTAACTCCCCTATCCAGCTAAAATGGGTGGAATTTGTGTTAAAAATGACAAAACAGTATCATAAATTTAATTCTAAGTTCAAACAACTTACTCGCAACAGGCTGTTGACCCAACACTGTTAGATCATGAAACAAGATTTATGACGTCATTATGGAGCGTGACGTCACCTGCTGTGATGTCATTTAACAACAGAACTGATAATGACCCGTAGTTGAGGAATCAGCGGGCCGTTCATTTCTGTAACTAGAGGGCGGTTTCATCATAATTCCGTCCATTTTATCTATAATATGATTTATTCATCATTGTCAGATTTAGTCTGTGTGCACATAATAAACGTGTGTTGTTTGAAAAGGGAACTACTTTTTCTGGCAATGGTGTAATTTCAAGGAGTGATATGATTAACCTTTGAGGAACTTTGACCTTGTTTAAATAATGAATTTCTTTCACGAAAAAACAGCGTAAAACGAGTTGAGTTAGAATGGGGATAACTGTACTGTGTTTGACGAATTGGGGAAGTATACCGGTGGTTATATAGCCGCAAATTTAGTTATATTGGCGACGTGTACACGTTTTATGCTGTTTTTTTCGTGAAAGAAATTCATTATTTAAACCAGGTCAAAGTTCCTCTAGGTCAAAGGTTAATCATATCACTCCTTGAACTTACACCATCGCCAGAAAAAGTAGTTCCCTTTTCAAACTACACACGTTTATTATGTATACATCCCCAATTCATCAAACACAGTACAGTTATCTCCTAAATATTGTTTTAAATTTTCCCATGCTCTGTGGTGTGATATGAGGAACAGCAATCTAACCCATCAAGACTTATTGCTGAGCCATCAAGTAATGGAGTCTGACCATCTGATCAATCACCTGATGAAACTACACCAGGCAGGCATGGGTTACTGGGTACAAATGGGAGTCTTCCCATTCCAGGTGATCACAGGTTACATGAACTTCCGTCTCACCTCAGATGCGCCCTCATCATCGTCGTCTTCATCGCCATGGATACCATTCCTCTTCCTGCGCACGTCACGGGCCAGTTTCAGCTGGTCCATGTTCTCCTGCTCCTTGAGGATCTCCTTGATCTTCTCCACCTCCTCCTCCTTCCCCTTCAGCTGCACCTCGATGTCCGCCCGCTCGTCCAGCAATACTGCCGTCTGCTTCTTGTGCGTCTGGTTCTTCCGACGCAGGTCTGAATTCATCTTTGCTACTCTCTCTAACTGGGCTCCCAGCTGAATAAAAAATACTTATTATTTTGGTTTGTTGTCTAATGCTGTATTCAGCAATATTCCAGCAATATGCCGGAGGATGGTAAATAAACATGTCTTGGACCAACCAGCGATCAACACCATCAAAGTATAATGCCACATATTTAATCACCGATTCTGACTACCTGATCCATAACTTTACAACTTTATCAACTTAATATTAAAGATGAACTACGCTGATCCATTGAATGTTTAAATTCTAATTTTTTGCCATTTCATTAGGCCTAAAAAAAAATGTTGTGGTCCCGATTTCTGGACTGACCCTTGAATTCTGGTGCTATTTGTTTTAAGCGGTATGAATAAAATATGCGTTCAGATTAGTGTTGGGAATTGGTTAAAATCTCATAATTGATGATTGGTTCATTACAACCGATCAATCATCGAAAATAATTGGTTAGCGTCATTTATGAAATTTGTTAATGCACATAAAAATAAGGAAAAAAACATGTAGTTCTTTTTGGGCTTTTTGGCAAAATTTCACATCTTTAAGGATGACTAGTATGTTAGGAACATAAATTTCTTGGAGCCTTTAAGATAAATTCAACCATGACTTGAAACGAGCTTGTAGTGCTTACAACATGTAACAGACAACCAACCATGTGTAAAATATTGTTAATTAAAACAAGTGTTCCAAAATTGGTTGTGTTCGATTATGAGAAATTATGATCGATTGCTTTGTCGTTTAGTCACTACGACCAATCTTCGATTATTTCAATTAATCGGACCACCACTAGTTCAGATACCATTGGTTTTTTCCCAACACCGATGGACATCGGTCATTCTGAAAGTCGACATGATGGCTGCAAGCTTGATTAAATAAATAATTACACGTTGATAAATGTATTATTAGTTTGTATTTTACTTCTAAAAAAATGAAAAAAAAATAATTCCGACCTACCTACCCTAAATTTTAAAGAGCTGTCATTGGAACAACAACATTTTTTTTATTTGGCCTTATCAATCTCATCTTTGGCAATCAAAATAAATTTAGACATTTCTTTGACATTGAATTACTAATTTGGTATCAATATTCATAAATTTATATCAAGAAATTACCACTATGCCACACGAGTATAACTGATACTTACCGCCTCACAATCGACTCCCCTCTGCTCCATCTCACGTCGCAGTGTGCGGAGCTCCTCACGTTGTTTGTCTACCGTCTCTTTCAATTTTGTCAGCACTTTTATCTCCTGCTCCTCTGTCTCTGTTGACAGACACACAAACGCTGTCAGACATCAGACAGAGAAACAGACACTGTCAGACATTGGACAGACACACAGACACTGTCACACATTGGACAGACACACAGACGCTGTCAGACATCAGACAGAGAAACAGACACTGTCAGACATTGGACAGACACACAGACACTGTCAGACATTGGACAGACACACAAACGCTGTCAGACATCAGACAGAGAAACAGACACTGTCAGACATTGGACAGACACACAGACACTGTCAGACATTGGACAGACACACAGACGCTGTCAGATATTGTACAGAGAAACAGACACTGTCAGACATTGGACAGACACACAGACACTGTCAGACATTGGACAGAGAAACAGACACTGTCAGACATTGGACAGACACACAGACACTGTCAGACATTGGACAGACACACAGACACTGTCAGACATTGGACAGAGAAACAGACACTGTCAGACATCAGACAGAGAAATAGACACACAGACGCTGTCAGACATTGGACAGAGAAACAGAGAAACAGACACTGTCAGGCATCAGACTGAGAAATAGACACACAGACGCTGTCAGACATTGGACAGAGAAACAGACACTATCAGACAGAGAAATAGACACACAGACACTGTCAGACATTGGACAGAGAAACAGACACTGTCAGACATTAGACAGAGAAAAAGACACAAAGACACTGTCAGACATTGGACAGAGAAACAGACACTGTCAGACATTGGACAGAGAAAAAGACACTGTCAGACATTGACTGACAGAGAAATATTCCAGACACACAAATTGGGCTTCACATTGTACCCAGGTAAGTCGAACCCGGGTCTTCGGCGTAAAATTTAAGAATAACTAGTCAATAAGTGGGCAGGTTCAACTCGTGTGTTCACGGACAACATTGTTGATAATGGCCTGTTTCTACTCACATTTGTGTTCTAGGACCACCTTGTCCATGATGGCCTGTTTCTATGTTTCTAATCACGTTTGTGTTCTAGGATCTCCTTGTCCATGATGGCCTGTTTCTATGTTTCTACTCACGTTTGTGTTCTAGGATCTCCTTGTCCATAATGGCCTGTTTCTATGTTTCTACTCATGTTTGTGTTCCAGGAACACCTTGTCCACGATGGCCTGTTTCTACTCACGTTTGTGTTCTAGGACCACCTTGTCCATGATGGCCTGTTTCTATGTTTCTACTCATGTTTGTGTTCTAGGACCACCTTGTCCATGATGGCCTGTTTCTATGTTTCTACTCACGTTTGTGTTCCAGGACCACCTTGTCCACAATGGCCTGTTTCTAAGGACCACCTTGCCCAATGTTGGCTATGTTTCTATGTTCACGTTTGTGTTCTAGGACCACCTTGTCCACGATGGCCTGTTTCTATGTTTCTACTCATGTTTGTGTTCTAGGACCACCTTGTCCATGATGGCCTGTTTCTATGTTTCTACTCACGTTTGTGTTCTAGGACCACCTTGTCCATAATGGCCTGTTTCTATGTTTCTACTCACGTTTGTGTTCCAGGACCACCTTGTCCACAATGGCCTGTTTCTACTCACATTTGTGTTCTAGGACCACCTTGTCCACGATGGCCTGTTCCTATGTTTCTACTCACGTTTGTGTTCTAGGACCACCTTGTCCGTGATGGCCTGTTGCTGTTTCTACTCACGTTTGTGTTCTAGGACCACCTTGTCCACGATGGCCTGTTTCTATGTTTCTACTCATTTTTGTGTTCTAAGACCACCTTGTCCATGATGGCCTGTTGCTATGTTTCTACTCACGTTTGTGTTCTAGGACCACCTTGTCCACGATGGCCTGTTTCTATGTTTCTACTCACGTTTGTGTTCTAGGACCACCTTGTCCACGATGGCCTGTTTCTATGTTTCTACTCATGTTTGTGTTCTAGGACCACCTTGTCCATGATGGCCTGTTGCTATGTTTCTACTCACCTTTGTGTTCTAGGACCACCTTGTCCATGATGGCCTGTTTCTATGTTTCTACTCACGTTTGTGTTCTAGGACCACCTTGTCCACCATGGCCTTTTCTGTTTCTACTCACGACCAGGACCACCTTGTCCATGATGGCCTGTTTCTATGTTTCTACTCACGTTTGTGTTCTAGGACCACCTTGTCCATAATGGCCTGTTTCTATGTTTCTACTCACGTTTGTGTTCTAGGACCACCTTGTCCATGATGGCCTGTTTCTATGTTTCTACTCACGTTTGTGTTCTAGGATCACCTTGTCCACGATGGCCTGTTTCTATGTTTCTACTCACCTTTGTGTTCTAGGACCACCTTGTCCACGACGGCCTGTTTCTATGTTTCTACTCAAGTTTGTGTTCTAGGACTACCTTGTCCATGATGGCCTGTTTCTATGTTTCTACTCATGTTTGTGTTCTAGGACCACCTTGTCCACGATGGACTGTTTCTATTCACGATTGTGTTCTAGGACCACCTTGTTCACAATGGCATGTTTCTACTCACGTTTGTGTTCCAGGACCACCTTGTCCACGATGGCCTGTTTCTATTCACGTTTGTGTTCTAGGACCACCTTGTCCACGATAGCCTGTTCCTATGTTTCTTCTCACGTTTGTGTTCTAGGACCACCTTGTCCATGATGGCCTGTTTCTATGTTTCTACTCACGTTTGTGTTCTAGGACCACCTTGTCCACAATGGCCTGTTACTACTCACGTTTGTGTTCTAGGACCACCTTGTCCATGATGGCCTGTTTCTACTCACGTTTGTGTTCTAGGACCACCTTGTCCACGATGGACTGTTTCTATTCACGATTGTGTTCTAGGACCACCTTGTCCACAATGGCATGTTTCTATTCACGTTTGTGTTCTAGAACCACCTTGTCCCCAATGGCCTGTTTCTATGTTTCTACTCACGTTGGTGTTCTAGGACCACCTTGTCCACGATGGCCTGTTTCTGGTCCTGGAGGTTGTCCCGGAGACGCCGGTTCTCGTCCTGCAGCTGACTGATATCCCATAATAGTTTTTTCACTTCACTTTGCCAGTTCTCTTCAATCTGCTCCAACTCCTGGAACCAGAGTATCAGTAATATTGAGTTACACGCACAGACATAACAATTGCTGGGAACTTTTTTGCCACAATTAGTATAAACATCATTGTTCGGCTTAGGTACCAGACATAACAGTTTGATACTGATGTTAGTGGTCATGTGAGGACCTCGAATATGAGATCGGCTAATCTATGGTCATATACGGTAGTTATTCAGTCCACAACACATTTCAGGCAAAAACTAGACCTCCCTCCCTACCAGAGTTTGACTAGTCTCAGACTAACTCACTAACTGAAGTTTGCAGAAAGTGGGAATTTCTGACAAATATTACTCTGCCTTGCTATTTTCTTAAATTACAGAAAGTGTACAAAAGACATTAAACTCTTAGACTTTCTGTACAGATTTATTCACAAAGCTATCTACACTAGAAAAGAATTTGCAAAGATGAAAATAGTTGACAATGACCTCTGTACATTCTGTAAAAAAAATCAGAAAATATCGTACATGTGTATACTTCATGTGAAATTATTCAGACATTCTGGAACGATTTCATTCACAGACTTTCTAATATTGTTGGGAATCAACACTGGCTATCCTTTTATAAACAATATCATTCTAGCTGGAAAACGGTATATAAACCTATCTAGTATAAATTACAGAAAACCGACTCTAGACAATTTCCTAAATGGGCTAAGAGATCTTATATCAATCGAAAGATACATAGCCAGGAAAAATAACATGGCAAAGCTCCAGAAGAAATGGCCCAAAGAATTGAATTTATAGCCTCCATGCCTGCCCTTACGGGTGTACTATGGACTACTGATTGTATTTATTATGCCATACTACATTGTCTATTATACCAGCAGATCCACTCCATTGTATTTATTATGCCATGCTACATTGTATATTATACCAGCAGATCCACTCCATTGTATTTATTATGCCATACTACATACATTGTATATTATACCAGCAGATCCACTCCATTGTATTTATTATGCCATACTACATTGTATATTATACCAGCAGATCCACTCCATTGTATTTATTATGCCATACTATATTGTATATTATGCCAGCAGATCCACTCCATTGTATTTATTATGCCATACTATATTGTATATTATGCCAGCAGATCCACTCCATTGTATTTATTATGCCATACTATATTGTATATTATGCCAGCAGATCCACTCCATTGTATTTATTATGCCATACTATATTGTTTATTATGCCAGCAGATCCACTCCATTGTATTTATTATGCCATACTATATTGTATATTATACCAGCAGATCCACTCCATTGTGCTACACATATACAATTTTGTATATGCTTCATTGAAATGAATAGAATTTTTTTTTTTAAAATACAAAAAAAACTCACTAACTGCAAAGTTTCAGATAGTCATCAAGCACTGGTCCTAGACAAGAAACTTTCAATTTGACAGATGGATTGTTGAAGTAATTAGACTTTGAAAAAGGGAACTGTACGCAAGGAATCAAGTGTTTAAAAAATGTCATAACTACAAAGTACACAGTACTTCATACAGCATCAATTCACTGAAACAAAGTCCCTTTGTGAGAGCGGAATATACCTGACATTTCTTCCTTGCACAATTCAGAAACTGTGACTTGTAACTTCTCTTGTGTACAAGACTGATGCAACAAATTGAAGGTAAATTTTGCCACAATGAATTGATGCAAGGTTTTCCAAACAGAATTTTGTATTTTCATTATTTGAGTTTGTACATTTTTGGGATCCTAGTCATTGACAGATATACAGTGTGTCAAAATCACTGGACTGACCATGTTTATCTCTAAAGCTCCTGACTTGTTTTAGGAGGCAGCGGGGTAGTCTCGTGGTTATGGTGCTTGCTTATCAGTATAAGGCCGAGTCCTAATTTTCACATGGTACAAAGTGTACAGCCCACTTATGGTGTCCCTTCAACTGCTACTGCATGTTTATTGCTAAAAGTGGAAGGACTATATCGAAATCCTACCACAGACGTACTTCTTCAAAATTACCAATTCTGTAGCTTTTCAAAATCAAATTCACTAAATCAATTTTTGTTATGTTGTTGATCACTCCAGCTGTATCAATAACAACTGAGAGAGGCCAATAATGACTGATTAAGTGAGTTGGGCTGGATCAGGATAAGTTACATTCCACTTCAAAGAAGGACCAGCCAGGTGTTCTGTACTACAATCGTCACCAATAATTCGTCAAAGCATGACATGACTCCAGTTACACAGCACTTTGATATATTGCAACAACTATAATTGTAACTACTAATAGTTACATCCCTCAGACTCATGTAGTCACTGTCAAACTGATGAGAAATGTTGTGTATGTTGCGTAGAGCAATAGTCCATGGGCTATGCTCACTTGTAAGGATTAAGCTTCAGGACAGTCCATCCGTCATCAGCCATAACATTGAGGACCAGCCCGAAGCTGATTGATGCATGCACCACTCATGTTGTAACTAAACTTTAGGATTCGTATGTGATGATTCACTTTACAATTCATTCCATTTCAAATTGTGATTAGGCATCCATTAGGAATCCTAATTGTCTTCAAGGACTGCACCCGTAACGGTAGAAGCTGAACAGTGCCACCTGTTGGCAGAAGAGGACGATGTGGTGGTAACAGTTGATGTGTTGATGTCTTTATTTCAAATTTTAAGCAGGAAAATTCCTCAAATAGAAACATGGTTCCAAGCATCCTGGCTCTACAATTATGAACCGCAGCGGGAACATGAAAACATGTCAGCAACTGCCACAAGGCAATTACATGTCAATGATTTCTTACTCTTTGTTGTGGTGAATTGTGGCACCAGTGGTGTTGTCGGTCTGTATCACGATACGTGAGGTGAGGTGAGGTGAAATTGGGTTTTACGTCGTGCTTGAGAATATTTCGCTCATATGACGACGTGCATGCGTGTGTATGTGTATGTGTGGCTGCTTGTACTAGCCCAGACTTAAGCTGGTTTTATAGTGCTAGCCCACTGAGATACCATGCCGCAGTGAAGCATGAATACCCCACTCAGACACATTATACTGACTCCGAGCCGACCAGTCCTTATTGTACCCCATTAATGCCAAGCGCGCCAGACAGGGACCAACAAGTACCATATTTTAACGTCTTTTGGTATGACGTGGTCAGGGATCACGATACGTAGCCTATCACATGACCTCAGATGGTACAGGTGGTTGTCTGACGATGTTCATATATTCAGACTTATAAGTACCAACACAGTGTTGCTCACATGATACAATTGAAGTGAGTAAGACATACAATGGGATATCAGCCAAAATTAGCTATGTATAGTAAACTGTTTCATGTGATTATCTCAAAGTAGTATTTGTTAAACCTACAAAACAAAGTCTACTGGAAAAAAACCGGTAAGCTCAAGTTCTAGCAAGTGGACTGAAAAGAGACTGAAGAAAGTCTGCGACAGACTGCAAGTGTTTCAGGACGGTCTATTCTGCTACTGAGTTCACTGAAATTCAGAGTAATCCCCTAGCGACGTGAACACTATACGGGGCACAACCTTGAAGTCGACTGCTGCATTCTAATCATAATTACATGCATGACAGCACAGACACAACTCCATGTACCAGACTCTGCATTTAGTGAACAGCTTGGCTGATCAACTCACAATTCACGTACAAGACCAATTAGCAGTGTCACCTCAGAGAATGTTTTATCAGCATTCTAATGTTGGTGAGTCAATAACAAATATACGACATTATGGATAACTTGTTTATTGCAAAGGGCAACATTTTGGCGTAGATTCTTACATGATTATCAAGCTAAAAGTGGAAGACACTACACCAAAATGTTGCTGTATGCAATAAACAAGAAGTTGTTATCCATAAAGTCGTATGCTTTATTACCTCTGAGAATGGTCTGTCCTACATCGATCCATACATTAACAGTGTAAGTGGCAATTGTACACTGACTGACTGAGTTTGGTTTCACACCACTTTTAGCAATATTCCAGCAACATCACAGCGGGGGAACACCAGAAATGGGCTTCACACATTGTACCCATGTAGGGATTCGAACCCGGGTCTTCGGCGTGACGAGCCAACACTTTAACCACTAGGCTACCCCACTGCCCCAAGTGGCGTGTACAGAACCAGCCTCAGTTATCACTGAGGACTTGTAGCTTGGTGATTGAAGTGTTGGCACAAGATCCAGGTTTGATTCCCATTATTGCTAGAATGACCATTACAGGATCAGCTGCCATGATATTGCTGGAATGTTGAAAAAGGTGGAACAAAACTAAACACAATCACTTCCATCTTCGCTATGAGGCAAAATCGTCCTCCTTTGAATCTAGATAGAATAGATACCATTACAAAAAGAAGATCAATGATCTCATCTCAACAACTAAATTATAATCTTTGTTTTTGTTCACAGAGGGCAACAAAGCATCAGCATGGTTCTACAGACCACAACAATTGTTGTCAAAATAAAAAATATGAGTGAGTGAGTGAGTTTAGATTTAAGCCGCTTTTAGCAATATTCCAGCAATATCATGGCAGGGGCTTCACACATTGTACCCACATGGGGAATCGAACCCAGGTTTTCGGCGTGACGAGCGAATGCTTTAACCACTAAGTTAACACCGCCCCCATTGAAAGTATGAACCTGACAAAGTGGCATTCATGTTTGCCAGTAGTCTGATTACCTTGATCAAAAAATTACTGGTTCTCGTCAATTCTGCATTTGACAGTAGACCTGCCTAAGCATCATGGGGACATTTTCTAGCAGGAAGATTAAGCAGTTGTCAGACTACAAGCCTCCATCATTATATCCTTCCTGGCCATCGACCAGTAATCACTATTATTTCCTGTGTTACTGTCTGACCTGTGAAGGTTCGGGTAAGAATGAGCCTTTAGTAACCCATGCTTGTCGCAAGAGGCGACTAACGGGATCAGGTGGTCAGGCTCGCTGGCTTGGTTGACACATGTCATTGGTTCCCAATTGCGCAGATTGATGCTCATGCTGTTGATCACTGGATTGTCTGGTCCAGACACAATTAATTACAGACCGCCGCCATATAGCTGGAATATTGCTAAGTGCGGCGTAAAACTAAACTCACTCACTTACTGTGTTACTGTCTAGATATTCCATTAAGAAACTTTACTTCAACAATCACTTTGATATTTTATCAAAACATTTGAGCCAATATGCTTAAATTTGTGCGTTTAAAATGACGTCTGCTATAAGGAAAGAAAGGGCAACAAAGTGCATCAAAACAATGGGAAATAGACTTCCCTGTCAACTAACTTTATCAGTTATCATCAGCACAAGCAACTTGATCATCTTCCGTCATACAGACTACAATATTTGTTGTCTCTTATATCAAGTGTTTCACACACAACTATTTAATTAATCAAAGTAAATATGAAATTGTTCTTTCAATTTGCTATCAGTCATCAGACATAAACCAATGACTCAATCGATCTACACATGAGTATCCAATATGTAATATGGCCTTTGTGAAACATTCTGGTTTGGCAGTTTTTAAAGAACAAACTAATTTAGCGATATCATGATGTTGGATTTTGGTTTACAAGTCAATATCAGACGATTGCTGGTGATTGCTGGTGTTTGCCGATATCTGGTTGCTGGCCAGTCACGATTTCTGTTACATGTCGTAATAAAATATTTGATTATTCAAACAGTTCTGAACCAAGTGTATTTGAGAATCACATTAGAAAAAAAACATATTGTTCAAAATCAATTTGTATCTATTTTTGTATTTTCATAAATTCTCAGAAATTTGGAATCTCAAATATTTACTGCTGCTTGTGGTAGACTAAGGGCCATATATCTGCGTCTGAGCATGTCTAGACAATATCCTTGAAGTAATAAACAAGTGTCCCCAGAACATGTGAGTGAGTGAGTTTAGTTTTACGCCGTTTTTAGCAATATTCCAGCAATACCACGGCAGGGGACACAAGAAATGGGCTTCACACATTGTACCCATGTGGGGAATCGAACATAGGTCTTCGGGGTGATGAGCGAAAGCTTTAACCACTAGGCTACTCCCCACCCCTCCCCAGAACAAGATAATGCCTTCATGAATGTGTCCATTTCAACATTAGGACCTTCCAGAAATCTGAATTCACCAGCATTCCTTCAAGACATACTTCAAAACCTATGTCAAAGTAACTTCTTTGAGATTTGAGACATGTCAAAGTATATTTCACAAAAGCACAAAACCAGAATCTACATCAACACAGAACACGTTTAACACCACTACATTAAGTCAAGTTTGTACGCCTGAACATCTTCAAAACAAGGTTCACTCATTCCACTTCCTCATCTCTTAGTTACGCAAAGCATACGTTGCTGGAGGTCTAGATTCTCACCTTAGCTAAAAACAGCTTTCTAATGGAGAGTGAGTAATGTGCTAACCAAACGCATTTATTATCTCATGCTAATTCCATGTATCTGGATCTCCCAATATATCACATTTAGAACTATAGTTTGGCATGAAATGCATGTGGACCCGGTTTTTGTAAATATCTCTACTTCCAATGACCCAATCGATCTCAAACTGTGCGAGGGGATGTTTTGTCAGACAACCTAATCACATTGTAAATCACCGATTTTATGCATTTGGATTAAAGAATCTGTCTATGTAACTGTCAACAAATAAACAGCAGAACGCAAACTGCTTGCAGAGGGAGGGAGCCAATGACCTGTAACAGTGGCAGTGTTGGGTCATAAAGGTCAACGTTCGTCAATGTAGGTCAGCTATGCACGTGACAGGTATGAAGAGGTGTTCATTTCTAGCAAATAGCCGGCGAATGACATCTCTGATGACCCTGATGTCAAAAGAATCTAACTTTGGATGCCTACCTTTTTGTACAAGGTTTTGTTTATTGGTTGTTGGTTTATTTTTCACAATTTTTAGCACGATGTTCTTTTTCATGCCAAGAGCAAAAGTTGTACGTTTCATGTAATCCGACACCTTATACATTGGTTTGCTACTTTTGCTCTCTTTTTAAAAAAAATTCAACACATTTCTAATTAAACGTTTAGCATCATCTGAATAACAGAGGTACAGATAAGGTGCGTATCTGCGTAAATTACGCAAACATTTATGTGAAAACCCAATTTCTATTAAGTCTATTGCGTACAAGTACGCTTGAAGTTTTGTAAATACTCAATAAATGTGATCTTACATGCGTACACACAAAAATGTCAAGTAGTAGCTTGCGTACCGGTGGATAGATAAAATAGCTGACGTATATTGAGAGGCTCTATTTTAGGACATGAACTTGACATCTTGCAGTCTTTCTTATCGTTTCTCATATTAGAGATCAAAGGTAAATCACAAACACTAACATTTAAGCTATATTATATTTTTAAAATTAATGGAAAATGGCAAAATACCCAAATGAGTTTGATTGAGGTGAGTACAATTTATTTGGTTACTCAAAGGAAAATTAGGATACCCAATTGAGATGAACACAAGGGAGTACATAACTCAATGACCCAAAAAGTTATCTGTAGCTCTGGAATAAGCTTTCATGATGACAGCTAGAAGTAGTCAATGTGAATGATCCAAACGGTCTATCACTGTGCAGTGCACAGGTAACTATCATGAACTTCACGTGCATTTACCTTTATGACCCAACACTGCGGCTGTTACAGGTCATTGGCTCCCTCCCTCTGCCAACAGTCTGCGGTCTGCTGTTTATTTTGTTGACAGTTACATAGACAGATTCTTTAATACAAATGCATAAAATCGGTGATTTACAATGTGATTAGGTTGTCTGACAAAACATCCACTTGCACAGTTTGAGATCGATTGGGTCATTGGATGAAGAGATATTTACAAAAACCAGGTCCACATGCATTTCATGCCAAACTATAATAGAAGTATGTTTACATGGTATAAGGAATATTACAATCCAAAACAATAATATTCAATTCAGTGAGTACTGTGCCCTCAAATTGTATTTCCAAAACCCAAAGGACGTATATGGGTATATAAACTGTACTGCTATACAAGATTCCACAATGTTTAGTCTCCTCCTACCGGGTACCCCTTCGCTGCTGGATGAACGGAGGCATATTTCAAATAAAAGACTCTTGCCACACATGTAACCAACGTATCAAGAAACAGCATAACAAAACACTAACGTCTCTGTGACTGCTACCATGAATGACGCTCATCCAACCATAATCTGGTGCCCAATGACTAATATTACCTAACTTCACCTACCGTGTGACCTTCGTGCAGTATACAAACCCACGTGCCACCTGTGACTATCAGGTGTCAGGGATTTACATAGATATCTTCAGAGGCCAGTAATCAGCTGCAGGTTTACAGCATAAGCTGAACAGTTACCCTATATCCAAATCCCTTTACACACTGTGTTAAGGTTACAGGTATCGTTAAGGTTAGAGGTATCGTTAAGGTTAGAGGTATCGTTAAGGTACAGGTATCGTTAAGGTACAGGTATCGTTAACGTACAGGTATTCTACTATCAGAAATATCCATATCCCAAGGTAACACCACTATAAGGTTACAGGTATTGTTGAGATTACAGTATTCTGATTATCACTATCAGAAATATCCATATCCCAAGGTAACACTACATTACGGTAACACTATCAGAAGTATCCAAATTTCCAGTTTAACACTGTGTTAATTTTGTTTTTTAAATATTCCTTCCCTCCCAACAATAAATATATTGAATACCATGGGTAATGTAGATAAATTATCAAAATTTGAGCAGTAAATAAAGTTGTTATCCTTATCAAAGGTTGAATGATATATAAAGTTGTTATCTTTGTAAATGCTTGATCAATATATAAAACTGTTATCTTTGTAAATGCTTGATCAATATATAAAACTGTTATCTTTGTAAATGCTTGATCAATATAGAGTTGTTATCTTTGTAAATGCTTGATCAATATATAAAACTGTTATCTTTGTAAATGCTTGATCAATATATAAAGTTGTTTTCCTTACCAAAGTTGTAAAACTGTTATGATTGTAAATGCTTGATCAATATAGAGTTTTATCCTTATCAAAGCTTGATCAATATATAAAACTGTTATCTTTGTAAATGCTTGATTAATTCAAAGTTGTTTTCCTTACAAAGTTGTCACTAGTTTTATCCTTATCAAAAGTTGAGGAGTACATAATTCACGCTGCAACTGTCACTACTTATGTGGAAGTGCATGTTTTTCAGCTACATCAGACCCGTGAAGTTCCGGGTTAGAACTGATCTTCAGTGTCCCCCGCTTGTCATAAGAGACGACTAACGACATCGGGTGGGCAGGTTCGCTGACTTGGTTGAAGCACATCGCATAGATTGATGCTCATGCTGTTGATCACTGGATTG
Organism: Haliotis rubra; assembly: GCF_003918875.1. Classification (NCBI taxonomy): domain Eukaryota; kingdom Metazoa; phylum Mollusca; class Gastropoda; order Lepetellida; family Haliotidae; genus Haliotis; species Haliotis rubra. The sequence goes on from NW_025766115.1 coordinate 1,004,915, forward strand.
TCTGGTCCAGATCCGATTATTTACAGACCGCCGCCATATAGCTGGAATATTGCTGAGTGCAGTGTAAAACTAAACTCACTCACTCACTACTCTGTCAGGCTCATTGCATTCAAAGGACCAGCTCGGAGTCATATGTCTGAGTGGGGTATCCATGCTATATTTGCATGGGATATCAGGGGTCTAGCCCTACAAAACTGTCCAGAGCACTGCTACACAAGTGGAAACTAGACTGACTTTAAGAGGATTCTTCACATGTGTTTATTAAGCACAGGAAATTTCAACTGAGTCAGGTCTTCAGTATTTGCCAAGCATTTATCTTTAAGTGATAAATGCCCATTCTGTTTTTATGTAAATTCTTGACTTAAAGACTTGATTATTTACAGACCGCTGCCATATAGCTGGAATATTGCTGAGTGTGCCGGAAAACTAAACTCACTCACTGGTTATGTGGGTGTGCATGTTTCTCAGCTACATCAGAGTATCTAGAAAACACTGGTAAAGTGCACTGTTCAACATTTCTAAATCAGAATATTCATCAAATTGAAATTCACTTCACGTCCATCAATTTGAACTGAATTCATGTCCAAATAACTGTTAGCAATTCGCAGATGTTCCCCTCCAGCAACCAAACACAGGAACAAGGATATCAGTTTGAACAGTTAGATGAAGTGTTAGTTATGATTAACATGAACAATCAGTAGAGGTAGAAATTATATTGATTCGGCAAAACTCATGTACGGTATGATATTGATAAACAATCTACTGAGTGGAAGCAGATCAATACGACATGTGATGTGTCGTCCGTGACTCAGAACCTCGTGCTGTAACAAGCTGAACAACCACATGTCCGACATGTTGTCTACACATCACACCCATCTCTGTCAACATACGAGAAACATCACACTTGCCACAATAGGTTTTCATCATTTCAGGGTTAATGCTAAAATTAGGAATGACTGGAATTTCAGGAGCTGTACCAACTGATGGAGGTGGTATCGTCATGGTACACTTTAAGATTGACTGCTGCAGTAATCTTCTGTATGGAAGCTAACCCAGCAAACATGAACATTGTTTGTGAAGCTTCACATGGCTCTGTTCCATGACAACAGGACTCCCCAGTATTTGACCCGACATGTTTACTATGGTATCAAAAGTGCAAACTTAGGCCACACTTCTCTATATGTTACTGTTTACGGATTGTGTTTACTATTATCTTGGGTTGGCTGACATAGAAATAAAAACAATTTCATCAACCTCATTTCTTAAAATATATCACATGTATTCGGCATGAGCATCAAGTCATTTGGGCTGGTCAGTTTAGCGATGTTTGGCCAGAATTTCTGTTTGAGGGCTTTACAGATTTTGGACCAAAAACTTCAGGCGAAAAATTTAAAACTGAAGAAAAAAGGAAATGAAAACCCAATTTAAACTGTTTTTCTACTTCTTCAAAATGTTAAATTGAAGGAAATAAGGAGGGAGGAATACGAATTTGTCATAATTTGTTTTGAAGTTCTTAAGAATTTTTAGTATTAATTTTCAACAAGTTTTAATTAAAGCATTTTGAATTATTTGTTACTAAAGAGTAAATGAATCTATAAACATTATACTTATTTCTAGTCAGTGGAATAAAATAATTTTTCCCTTTTCATTTTCTTTCCACACTGGAATAGTTTGGAGTTGGCAGATTTATAGTTTGAACATAAGCCTTTATATCAAATATCAACATAACATCAAGACAAGGCTGATACTGTTGTAAAGGAAGGAAAATTAGAGTGATTTACAATAACATGCTGCGTTATCAATAATGTACATGAAGAAATGTCTGACAAGGCTAGGTTTTGTCCAGAAGTTTGTGACACAATAAATACACAACATGCATTTACTGCTTTCACCATAACCATCACTTTTTGTCAGTTGTGCAGCAGGAGTGAGTGAGTTAGGTTTTATGCCACTTTTAGCAATATTCCAGCAATGTCACAGCGGGGACTCCAGAAATGGGCTTCGCACATTGTACCCATGCGGGGATCAAACTCGGGTCTTCGTCGCGATGTGACGAGCGAATGCTTTAACCACTAGGCTACCCCACCGCCCTGTTTTTTGTCAGTACCACTTTCAGCATATTATTGTCGAAATGTGTATAACTAACTATGGTAACAACAAACTAAAATAAGTGGTCCCTTTGAGTTTATTATAACTATGGTTGATTGCATTTGATAATAAAATGTCCACTTTCATTACAGCTCTACGTACAACTGTAGGAAACTATATTGAAAGTCAAGGAGTTTTGGTCATAAACCTAGTGATAAAAGTTTCAGTCCCATGATCGAAATACAGCTGAGCCATTGTCAGAACACCAACGTGTGATGCAACCATGCGTTCCAGGGTTAGTTCACACACAAAACATATATCCAACAAGCCACTGCTCCAAGATGAGCCAGCGAGTAGCTGGATGTAGCGCATGGTGTCACCACTGACGAGGCCCAGGAGCTATTTGCTAAATACTAACCTAGATGCCCTTTGAACCAGGATAAAAATGTTTACAGATCTGCTGACCTTAACCATCACCATGTAAACAAATGTTTAGTGCTGTCAAGTGTGTTGACAAATCTGTTGACTATTCTTAGGAAAATAAATTCATAGGTCAAGGGAGAAGGGTGTGAGTTTAATCAAACTTTCCATAATATTTCTATAATTGCTTAAAAAAGTTTATCAAATACATGAACTTTTCTCTGAAATTTCCTGCATACTTTTGTTGTCCATAATCAGACAGTTATCAAGAAAAAGCCAGGATCATGAAACCTACACAACAGTGTTTTATGTGTATTAGACTGAAATGTTCACCCGAATCAGTCACAAAATATAATACTAATGCCATGCTTGCCGCTCAAATGTGCAAGAATATGATGACTTTCTGGACCAAACATCCGATTTTTGTACTCTATTAAAATCCTGGGCCCAGATTTTCGAAGCTCTCTTAGCACTAAGATAGTTGTAAGTGCCATTCATTAACATTAACTTACGACTATCTTAGCACTAAGAGAGCTTCGAAAATCTAGGCCCTGAAGTTTAGCCGAGTGAATTTTAATTGTGGGCCAGTAAAAGGTCAAGCAAACATGTTTAGTTTCTTTTAACTTGTGACATTAGTCTTTTCGCCTGACCTGTCAGTTTGTGGCCTACTCGACCTACATCTACTTGGCTAGTCACCCGTCCATGCACCTTGCCAAGTTGCATAATCAGCTGATATATACAGGCTGCACTAATCCGAGGGCAGTAGCCTGGATCTCACTACAACATGGCCGACATTGTCTACTGTCAATGTCAGTCACACACTGGCCATTGTCTGTCAGTTCTGTTGCTGCCATAGTGTCATACATACACAAATATCAAAGTTGAGAGAGCGGAAATTCAACTACTGGAGCAAACTGTAAACACTATGATGCAACGAAATTTTGAACAGTTATAAGATCCAAATAATTAAATCAGCAAGCAAGAAAATCCCAGGTCTCCAGATAATTTTTCAACAGCAGGAGTACGTACTCCTTATTTTTTTCAATATAGGAGTACTGGTAAAACCTAAGAGTACATTTAGAGTACTGAATGGAATTTAGTGGAGTATAAGTAATCTTGTGTTTCGTTTCATATATGCACCACAACATTGCTACTCTTGTGTAAACAGGTCAATAAACAATAAAACAATAATTTTTTAAGATAAATACGCCTGTAAATGATTCTAAGACCGTACACCATTGCTGTGGTGCGTATCTGCTACGTTTTCAAAATTATTTCCTACCGTATCGTGCATATATTTTATCCGTACATACGCTGATACGGCCCTTATCTGGAGCCCTGAGATCAACAAACTGGGTCTTAAAAAGTGATAAGTGATACAAAGTTGAAGTGTGATCATCACATGACATAGTGGTTCTAGTTCTAACATGAACTCTTCACATAGCTGGCATCAATAACCTCTAGATGAATCTGAGAGAGCCATTTACACGCTGCTTGGAACGATGTTTCAGTTATATTGGGGCATGTCAGCTTCATGTGGGGCCAAAAGTGATAAAAGGACAACATTAAAAATTCCATGATTAAATTCCTTAAAAAAATAAGCAAAACAGAAATAAGAGATCATAAATATTTTTAAAAATCTTTATAAAATTGTGTGCTCAATTTTCATTACAAAAAAGTCCAAAAATATTCAGCATACATAAAAATGTTATTTGAGTTTTGATATTATGGCAAAACATTTAAATATATATAATAAGCAAAGGAGAAATCCTTATACAGCTGTGGTCAGGATTTATCTGTGCAATATAATTATTCTGCATTGCCAAGATTACCATCAACCAGTCAGTGTAACACAGGCTCCACTACATCACCCTACATACTCTGTTACACTTGGTAGGGTGCAATAGTACACTGTACAGAGTTTGAGCAGAATCTGTGCACTATATTCTTATGTATTCTTTCACTAATACATGTGGGTTCAATTTATTGTGAGTATCAATGTGGAATACAACAAGGAACCAAATAGTACATTTCTCACAATTCACAAAAAGCAGGTGCCCTGAGTAAAACAAGAAGTGCCTCTGCACAGCTGACATGACTATAAAGAACTAAAACGAGTCATGGTTCTCAACACAGAAACTGGGCCCACTAAAAAGATTCATAATTGAAGGGAAGAAATAACTATAAGATTGTTTGGTTACAACAATTGTACACCTGAAAACCTGTACAATTGTAAAGAAATAGTTTTGAACAATTGTAAAGAAATAGTTTTGAACAATTGTAAAGAAATAGTTTTGAACAATTGTAAAGAAATAGTTTTGAACAATTGTAAAGAAATAGTTTTCATTTGCACACACAATGTACAAACGTTATGTATTTATTCATTGGCAGCTTCTAAATTCTGTTCCAAACACTGTTTTGTCAGTTATCCATGTGTAAATGTTTCACATTCACCAGTAGCGTGAAATATGTTTACATATCTTTCACACATTTTTAGCTGTTTCATCCATATTTACCTCTCATATATATACCTCAATAATTGACAGATATCTAGTTAAGGATTGTGGATATGTACTGATGGCCAGTCCTACACAGAATAAAGAGGCCAGAAGTTGTGTGTAAAGTTGAAATGGAAATAACGTGACATTCACTATTAGCATATTTACAGCGGTCATACAGTACCAGCCTACTGCAAGACCACTGCACAGTGTACAATGTCTACCTCACCCTGTCACCATGTCTCTGAGCCAGCCTACTGCAAGACCACTGCACAGTGTACAATGTCTACCTCACCCTGTCACCATGTCTCTGAGCCAGCCTACTCCAAGACCACTGCACAGTGTACAATGTCTACCTCACCCTGCCACCATGTCTCTGAGCCAGCCTACTGCAAGACCACTGCACAGTGTACAATGTCTACCTCACCCTGTCACCATGTCTCTGAGCCAGCCTACTGCAAGACCACTGCACAGTGTACAATGTCTACCTCACCCTGCCACCATGTCTCTGAGCCAGCCTACTGCAAGACCACTGCACAGTGCACAGTGTACACAGTGTACAATGTCACCCACCCTGCCACCACTCTCCACCCTGCCACCATGTCTCTGAGCCAGCCCATGTCTCTGAGCCAGCTGCAAGACCACTGCACAGTGTACAATGTCTACCTCACCCTGTCACCATGTCTCTGACCACTGCAGTGCCTACTGCCACTGCAGACCACTGCACAGTGTGCACAATGTCTACCTCACCCTGCCACCATGTCTCTGAGCCAGCCTACTGCAAGACCAAGACCACTGCAAAGTGTGTACAATGTCTACCTCACCCTGTCACCATGTCTCTGAGCCAGCCTACTGCAAGACCACTGCACAGTGTACAATGTCTACCTCACCCTGCCACCATGTCTCTGAGCCAGCCTACTGCAAGACCACTGCACAGTGTACAATGTCTACCTCACCCTGCCACCATGTCTCTGAGCCAGCCTACTGCAAGACCACTGCACAGTGTACAATGTCTACCTCACCCTGCCACCATGTCTCTGAGCCAGCCTACTGCAAGACCACTGCACAGTGTACAATGTCTACTTCACCCTGCCACCATGTCTCTGAGCCAGCCTACTCCAAGACCACTGCACAGTGTACAATGTCTACCTCACCCTGCCACCATGTCTCTGAGCCAGCCATTCCTTGTTTCATCATGTTAATGCTGCGTGCCAGAAGTACCATCTTTCTACAGATTTTGCAGGGACCAAAATTGTGCTTGATTTCCATGCGATGGCAAAATGAATATTGAAATGGCAAGGATGAAATATTGTCATAGTACACTGTCATAATACACACCATGATCCAGAGTGGGCCATGACCCAGAAAAAATGTGTATTTGATGCACAAATCATCTCAAATATGCAGTGAATTTAGAAGCTTGCGTCATGGTTGACCCAATCCTACTGGGCCCTTAGTTTAGATAAGTTTGAGTACATATTATAATTTGCTGTTGTTTAAAACTACTCAGTTTAATTTTTGCCAGTTAATTGTCAGTGCTGATTAAATACCTGACCTGCCTTACCTTGTTCTTTGTCGCTATTAAGCAATCACAGTTGATGTCTTGATGCAAGTTGCAAACTGAAGTTCACTCCAAAAAAACATGTCCATCACTCCCTCTCAAGACACCAGGGAGTCATGATGACTCCTAGATATTTAGGCCTAGGGCAAACACTGTCTGTGATCTATTTAATGGAAAATGCGATAAATCTGAGCAACTAAAATATCTCAAAACCATTTTTGCATCAAACTGTGGCACTCTCAATCTCACAGCTTATGGCCATTTTGAAAGCCGCTTCACATAACAGGAAATCTTATTTTGGATGATAACATAGTTTATCAGTATATGGGTTACCTTGTCATGCTAATGGGTCCAGGACAAATGAAACTGAACTACTAGCAGTCATGATAACGTCCAGGAAATCCAGCTCTCAAATTTACAGGTTTACAGGTTTATTATTATAGGATATTTATATAGCGCACATATCCACGCACTAGTGCATGCTCAAGGCACTGGTATTTTTCCCTCGATCATTGGATGTCAATCTCAACGGCACATTGCATTATCAATCTCAACTCCCTGGGGAGTATACAACTCTTGCAGCCACTAAGCGCACCAAGTTATTGTGGCTTTCTCATCCTAACGAGGTACCCATTCACAGCTGGGTGGACTGGGACACATAGTCACAGTACTTTGTCCATGTTCACTGCACGTTGCTGTACCCGCAACTTGGTGTTTGCACGCATTCATGTGGCCACCATCTGGTCAAATACCAACGGATTTACTGATTTAGGTTACCTGAGTTATTAAACAATAAATTCAGTGACAAAACTGTTGTGATGTTTTAACTATCATAGGATCATCAAAAGGTATGGACACGCTTATTTTCACAAAGGCACGCCAAAATTATTTGTCTGGTGCCCTATGGCACCCTTCAAAATCTTTTTGTTTCTATCCCTTTTTTGGTAAGACAGTTGGGGATGACACCACACACCTGCCTTTGGACAGATGTTCGATCCACTCGACCATGGAGACCCTCATTAAACTGGTCTCAGAGCCAGCTGCACAATATACAGTAAAGTGCAGTACTAACAAACTCAGGGATCACTAATTTTAGTTCACTGCAACCATAGTTCGTTATATGCATTACCACTACAATATACGCCAAGTGGTTGGGAATAATAGTTTGTTATATCTGTTAAGGTTACAAGCCCGTTCATCATATATGCCCTATCCACCAGACCATTGAGGCCGTCAATAGACACAAATTGATTTTACACTTAGCTACACCAAGTACTATATCATCTTCCTACAACATAGCGACAGAAACGGTAGAATATAAACATGATGATATTGTATCTTCTGCATCCTGATATTGCTACTGAACATGTTTCCTATTGCAAGGATATCACTAACACATAGTGTCTCTTGTCATATCCAGTGGTTAAACTAAAAATGCGCAAAATCTGTTTACAGGTTTGGGATCGTAGGATTTCAGCTTCCACGCAGACCTTTGCTTCCTAACCAATGTAAACATGTTTTGAGTCAGAACTCTAAGAATAAACTGTTTGCAAATGTTCAATCAAAAGTATTTAAGAAATATGACAGGCTGACGAACATTATCCAACAAGACAGCCCCATGCAATCAATCACCTACTAAAACTCAGCTGTCAATGTCCCATTTGCCATACATAATGCAATGTATCCTGAATGTTAATGAACTTTGCAAGTTGACTATTGATTCTATGTGATCAAAGACAAAGGTTGTGAATGTGTAGGATACTATTGACCAGCTTTTCTGTGGGGTTTGCTGGAGACCATCTGTCAATATGCAGTGCCAATCAGTAATAATGGGGGGGGGGGTCTGTCTTGTGGACTGATGTAGTCAATGACTGTAAACTAGTACAGGCATAATGATATATGTTAGACTCTGTAATATTTATACCAAAGGTTTTTCTCAATATTCAAACAATTTATAGACTTAGTATCCATAAATAGTTCATATACAATCAAAGGGATAATTCTCCACAATATGTGGATTATTTAAAAATAAAGCGTGAAAGATTCTAATGGCAGTCCATCATGATTGGTTGCGTCAAATAAAAAATCTGTTCTTCAATAGAAAATAAAAGATGAATTAAGCTTGGTGATCTATTATTAATGAAAAAATCACATTCTGAAAAATAATTACTTTGAGCATGGCTAAGAATCTGTTAACACAACAATCAGTAAGAAGAAAAGGACTGGGTATTCCATAACACATTTTGAACTATAATATTCAGTCTGTGCCTTTGGCATGTTTGACAACCTGATAGGTATTTCTATGCTTCCTGCCCCTGTTTAAAACCTTCATATGTCAGCATAAAAATCTAAAAGACATGGCCTAAAATTCTTGAGGAACTTAACTGACCTCATGATCTGAACTTTTTTGGTATAGGAATCGTTATTTTGTTAATTATGATGCATCTGTTAATCATGTTTTTTGTTTTGTTTTTATCATGAGACATTTCATTAATGACATTGATTCTTCAGGCATTCCAATATTCTAATTGAACGTATATGTGAATGAAATATTTAAAACACTGTCAAACCTGGAAATATTAAATGCAATTGGACGGAAAAACAGTATCCACCACGACTATATTAATTATTATATTTAATTTTACCACATACAGCTGTTAGCATTACGATTTTCAATGGGTGTATACTTTTGGCTTATTCAGACTGACAGTGACAGGTCTGATTTGAGATAACCTGACAGTTTATGATATCAGAATGTCAAGGGTTGTGTGTGCGTTGATACAATGACAGTAAGTTAACATCTGCCAGGCGATGCCTTTGATCTTCGAGTCATATTTACCTGTTCAAATCTTGCCCTTTCTTGAGCCTTGCCTGCTTTCTCTGCCTTTAAATTATCCACGAGAAGACGGAGTCCGTTTATCTCGTCGTTCTCCGTCTCATAACGACTGGCGAGTGTCTCTAGTTGTTCTAAAGCCTTGATCACTTTTGGCATCAAATCGGTCACAGCATCGTTTCCGTACGTTGTGATGAGTTTATCAAATTCTTGAGCGATTCCGGCGGCTTGGTCGTACACGTCGGTGACCGATATGGACGGGTCGCTCGACATACTACGATCACTGAATTGGCGCTCCATTGATATTAGTGAAGGAAGTAAATTCCATGGCAGGTTTGACTTCAACAAGGAAACGGCGTCTTGACAGTTATCATGCTTACTGATTGGAGATCACGAGCTTCGAGTACCTGCCCACTACTGTTTACCTACGACCACTTATGTGTTAACAGCGCAGTGTAGGCGTCTAGTGGCGCTCATTGACAAAAGCAATTGGCACGTATAAGCTCATAACTGTATGCGATATTTGTCTCCACATATTTCTTGATACATCATAATGATAATTTTAAAACTTGTTATCAACAATTTATAGACACGTTTATAGTTTTATTATCAGCAAACCCAATAAAATTCGTATATAGTTAACGTACGTGTTGAAATCAAATTGCTGGTAGCTCTTTAGACTAACGCTTAGTTTCTGAATATATACAATTTTTATAGTAACAAACAAACCCATTTAAATTGAAAAGGAGCCCCAGGCAGACCAGAGATTCCTGAACCTGAGGAAATCTAGACTTGCTTCATTTAGGGCTTTAGCATTGCAGAGAGGGCTAGACAGCGGGGGAAATAATGTGGTTCAGGGACTGTGAGACAGACTAGTAGTTAATCTTTTGTAATGTTCCGTCTGTCATTTATTACGCCTATCATCTAAGGTTCAAAATTCTCAGGTCTTCTTTGTGTCTATGGGTATCATTTTTAAAATCGGTTTCTCAAACACGGTACTCCAAGAGGCGAGTAGCTGACTAAGGGGAGGTAATAACTCACATCATCACATAATGTGCTCATTGAACACACACAGAACAAAAATATTTCCTGGGTGCTTTATTAGTTTTGCGATGCCGAGAAAAATACAAAATGTCGATTATTTGGCATTTAACAATTCAAAGTGACATTTCAATTTGTCTACCATTTAGAGTTTTCAAAAGCTGTAATCTATACAGATTTCTTTATGCTGCGGGTCTCACTGCATGCTGAGGGCATCCGTTAGAGACCACCTCAACAGGGAGTCTATATAAACATTTTACAGTCCTTAAAATCACCTGTCTAAGTCATAACCGTGAACCGTATCAATCTACCCTTTGCCATAACAGATTCACGCGAGACATGTATCACACCGATACACAAGTACTGTGTCATCAGCGCGCAGTAGCAATCGCTGTGATGCCAAGACCTAATAATCCAACCGGTAATTGTTTAACTTTGCCGCAAGGGGGGTAACAGATTCACGCGAGACATGTAGGCATGATCGCATTGCTTATATATACGGTTGTCATAGTTCATATACTTTAACAGAGATTTTCGAAAATAGTAGCACAAAGGATGTTTTGTTGAATATCGCCATATACTCCATGAATTACAACCAGGAAGTGATATGGTTCTGCCAAACGAAGAATCATTATCAGGGTGAATCTGTAATTATTCCCGCCAACCAACATTAGATTCTGGTACGTCAAGGGAGGCAACTGCGCAGAATAATGCGGCGCCTTAGACGAGTGGTCTAACCGTGCCTCTCATGAACAAAATCTTCTTGTAAAATGTTTTATGCCGCATTGTGTAACATCTCGGTTATATACAACGGTCTGCAAATAATCGGGACTGCACCTGACAACCTAGTGTTTAACATGGAAACCATGGAAACACATGCAGTTGGGGATACGATGACATGCGCAGCAACCAAGTCAGCTAGCCTGGGCGCCCGATCCCTGGAGTCACCTCTTACAACTAGCCTTGATTGCTAAAGACCAATACCGTTATCAAGCAAATGATGATAATATCATTTGTTAGCATCTACACCGAAACGTCGCATATATTGCAATAAAGTAGCTGTCTGTCCATAAAGGTGTTCCTCTTCATCATATAGTTTCTAGAAGCCACTTAAAGAAGAAGCCGCCTCCGTGGTGTAGTGGTTAGAGCGTCCGCCCGGAGAGCGGAAGGTCGCGGGTTCGATCCCCGACCGCGTCATACCAAAAGACGTTAAAATATGGTACTTGTTGGTCCCTGCCTGGCGCTCGGCATTAATGGGTACAACAAGGACTGGTCGGCTCGGAGTCAGTATAATGTGTCTGAGTGGGGTATTCATGCTTCACTGCGGCATGGTATCTCAGTGGGCTAGCACTATAAAACCAGGTTCAGTCTGGGCTAGTACAAGCAGCCGCACATACACATACACACGCATACACGTCGTCATATGAGCGAAATATTCTCAAGCACGACGTAAAACCCAATTTCACCTCACCTCACTTAAAGAAGAAGCTCACTGAACACTACTGGAGATTTAAAGAGCGCTTCCAGCAAATGCTGAATATACTATGTGTTCCACGAGTCGATACTGTTTGGGGGAAATGGTAGGACTTGATAACAATAGCCACACAGAACATACCGAGTCATCCACACGCAATGTAAAGAAATTCAGTAGAATAAATATTACTAAAACCAGATCTCGTTTTTCACAAAGTGAAAAACTCCACTTGTCACTGAACATTTTCCGTCATATTTTTTCTTCTTATTTCATGTCCCGTGATAGACTGATATATTTGTCCCTGTGTGACTAGGCTGATTATTAACATCTTGAATGCTATTTACTACTCAAAATTGTTTATAACACCTGGGGTGATTTTTCATGCAATGTCAATAATAGTCATATGAGCGAGTTCAGTTTTACGCCGCTTTTAACCATATCCCAGCTATATCACGGCGGGGGACACCAGAAATGGGCTTCACACATTGTACCCATGTGTGGAATCGAACCCGGGTCTTCGGCGTAACGAGCGAACGCTTTAACCATTAGGCTACCCCACCGCCCATTAGTCATATGAACAAAGAGGGTGTTCTTTAACGTCTTTGGGGTGAACAAGGGGTTAGTTGGTTAGGATATATACTTCTTTATTACAATATTGTGGCGTCCTGTGCATAGAGCTCAGGTCACAAATCAGTTGAAGTTAAGCAACGTCGATCTCGGAGAATCCTTGGATGGGTGACCGTGCTTGGCAGTTTCACTCCTGAGAGTTTCTAGGACCTCAGTACTGCCCCACAACGAAACACATTGGATACATTTGGTCTCACTTTAGTTTGTTCAAAATTGCCTCTGTTCACCCAGCAGAAATGTGGGTACCCGGTGGGATAAGTCATGTGACTATAACCTTCTCGCGCTTAACAGGCAGCTTGGGTTATCCGGGGTAACGATAATCAGATTGTAACAAAAATTGTAGCGATTTGAGCATGCACTAGTGCATGGAGTCTAGCGCTTTACAAATACACTATATTATCATTAATATATATCCACGTTTCTGTGTAGATGCTAACACCGTTAATAGGGACGTATAACTATCATCTGCACTGAAACGTTGCTTATTGAGTGAGTGTTTGTGTTTAGTTTTACGCCGCACTCAGCAATATTCCAGCTATATGGTTGCGGTCTGTAAATAATCGAGTCTGGACCAGACAATCCAGTGATCAACAGCATGAATATCGATCTACGCAATTGGGAACCGATGAATTTGTCAACCAGGTCAGCGAGCCTGACCACCCGATCCCGTTAGTCGCTACTCGGCATTAATGGGTACAACAAGGACTGGTCGGCTCGGAGTCAGTATAATGTGTCTGAGTGGGGTATTCATGCTTCACTGCAGCATGGTATCTCAGTGGGCTAGCACTATAAAACCAGCTTCAGTCTGGGCTAGTACAAGCAGCCGCACATACACATACACACGCACGCACGTCGTCATATGAGCGAAATATTCTCAAGCACGACGTAAAACCCAATTTCACGTCACGTCACGTTAGTCGCTACTTACGACAAGCATGGGTAACTGAAGGTTCATTCTAACCCGGATCTTCACGGGTGCGATACTGTTTGAGGTAAATGGTAACAAAAGCCACACAGAACAAACCCAGTCATCCACACGCAATGTAAATAAATTCAGTAGAATAAATATTACCAAACCCAGATCTTGTTTTTCACAAAGTGAAAAACTCTACTTGTCACTTAACATTTTCCGTTATATCTGTCCCTGTGTGACTAGGATGGTTATTAACATCTTGAATGCTATTTGCTACTCAAAATATGTTTATGACACCTGAGGTGCTTTTTTCATGCAGTATTAACATTAGTCATATAAACAAAGAGGATGTTCTTTACGTCTTTTGGGTGAACCAGGGGGTGGTTTTTAGGATATATACTTCTTTAATTCAATAAATACGACGTTTCGGTGTAGATGCCAACACCGCCATTAAGCTAGTGTTAGCATATACACTGAAACGTTTCATACATTGTAATAAAGAAGTTGTATATGCACAAAACTATCCCCTTTGTTTATCACACCAATTTCTAAATGCCACTCAAAGATGTTGTTTTACATGGTACACAGAACAACAGTTGTGTTCGCAAACTAAAATAGCGCGATTTCACTGATTTGAATCAAACTTGCAACACAGCTCTATTTACTCATGTATGTTTCAGTAGTTTGCGGCCAGATATGCAAACAAAATTAAACCCCCAAATGTATAAAACTGTGTAAATACCCATTTATTGATGGACAAGAGACACGGGGGTAAGATATCCTGAATACCCCAAAGAAACCTGTCAATACCCAATACGAATGATAGCAAGTGACTTATTACACACTGGCTTTCTTTTAACTTGGAGTCCTAACTGTCATGACTACCAATTGGTCCAAACCTGGAACCTCTTCAAGGATGTATTGCAGATGACAGACCATTTTACTTCCTCAAAATTGAAACAATTACCGTATCGGAAAAGAATGCTGAAGCTGTTTCAGACAATTATTGGCGGCCAGAAATTACTCCCATAAACATTTCACTGAGTATTGATAACTGACTGCATTTAATTTCGATAACAAATAATATTATTCTTTTCTGTGTCAACGTGTGGTACTGTCGAATAACACCAGTTAATAGGAATACAGTATTCATGTCAATAATAAACATTTTCAGTGTCGGAGTTCACTTCCTCTAGTTGTTAATGAACATAAAAATATAAATAACACAAATAATACGTTGCTTGTATTTACTTATGTCAGTGCAAGTAACAAAGATACTATATAACGAATAACTGATTTTGTTTGAGAGATCCGGAAACGAGCACTTGCTATTCCGTGCGGTCCTTCCACTATCGCATGCGCAGATTAGAGTTACGTGGCAAGCCGCTGCACGCTGAGTATCAAACCGGCAAAACAGTGTTGATTTTCAGTCATCATGGATCCTATTGAAATGTTATCGTTACTTGTGATTTGCCTACTTTCCTTCACACAAATTCAGGGATATTTCATTCACATAGATGCTCATGCCGAAGAATGCTTCTTCGATAAAGTCACGTCAGGAACCAAGATGAGCCTTATGTTCGAAGTGGCAGAAGGAGGCTTCCTGGACATTGACGTCAAGGTGAACACGTATTACTTGACAACGATCGCGATCGGCATATGTGCAGCTTTCCAGTGGATTCTGCCGTATTTTGCTGCATTTTGTTTTCGAAACCTTTTGCGTGTATTCTATTGAATGGTTGAATTTAGTGTAGGTCACATACAACCAGGTTATAATTAGAGGCTGTCATAAGGCTTAATTTTATGAATCACTTTATTTGTGTTAAGTACATTTGAGAAATCCAATTTCATCAGGTCCTCTGTTAAACCAACTGAAACATTAACTGGATTATTTAAGTTTTTGAGCTTTACAAGAAGTATTTGTAAGCATGTCAAGTGCTTGCTAACAGCTGGTCAAATAGCTATGATTGTAGGAAGGCGTTTACTATTCTCGCGGTACTTACGGATATCGGCTGAAAAAATAACACCAACAATTCTTATCGTGTGAATGCTTGTTATTAAATGAAGGGCCTTCTCCTCTAACATCTGCATCTATCAGCTGCCAGATCCATCAGGTGAATTACCATTCGTGAGCCTGGTGATAAACAATGCCATCCGCCATTGACGAAACGAGGCTTCTCCCATTCTCGCTGTATTACCAGGAATTAACGTTATTGAGTGTATGTAAGAGCAATCCTGCCGGAAAGGGCAAAAAAATTAATGATATGTCCAAGTTGGTATAAACTCCCCAATATTCGTGACACTGCAAGATTTTGATCATTCACCGACTTGGTCCACTTCCTAGTTACCAGTCGATGATGTAAACAACCGGTAAGTGTCATCGCATCAGCGATTTGACAGAAAACATATTTACCGCGAGAACAGGAGACGACCTATATGACCATTTTTGTGTTAGAATTGATATTCTCCTCGTCACAAGAGAAGACAAACAGATTATAGGTCCATACTTGCTGACTTGGCAAATGCATGTCGTCATATCCCAAATGCATCAATCGCTTGGGCGTCTTGTCCAAATTCAGATATTACAGGTTTCCGCCATATTACTGGAAAATTGCTGAATGAGGCGTTAAACTAGAAAAACATGTAATTTAATCCTGTTGTAATAGACACCCCACTTATGCTCACCACTAATGTTTGCAGATATATGGACCAGAGGGTAAAGTGATCCACTCAGGAGACCGTGAGTCCAATGGCAAATACACATTTGCTGCCCACATGGATGGTGTCTATAAATACTGCTTCAGCAACAAGATGTCCACCATGACGCCGAAGATTGTTATGTTTACTATGGATATTGGAGAAAAACCCAAAGATCAAGACAATATGGAAACAGATGGTAGGAGCATGAAAATCACATGCCAGTGTTATACTGTATATATGTTAACATGGGTAAGGTGATCCAAATTTGCCGTCAGGTGATGCGATGTTATAGTCCGTTTGGCTCAAAAGCGGACCGATGAATTGCAATCTAACTCGAAAACTAATAAACATAACATACTCAATGAAATGCTGATCATAATCAAAACATCATACCAACTCTGTGAGGTTTTTGCAGATTTTTGTCCTAAAAATAATAAAGTTGTTAAACAAACTGTCATTAAAATATTGACACAGTTCACTGTTTGTTACGAGGGAGGAGTGCAGAGAAAGGGAGTGCAGAGAAAGGGACAGCCAGGTGTTCGAGATGCACGTTCAGAGACAAAGTTATTTATTTATTAACCTGTGCTGTGCCGTCTCCATTCGTTCTCAAACACCTGGCTGTCCTTTTCTCTGCACTCCTCCCTCGTAACAAATAGTGAACTGTGTCAATATTTTAATGATAGATTGTTAAACAACTTTTTTATTTTTAGGACAAAAATTCTGCAAAACCTTACAGAGTTGGTTTTGATTATGATCAGCGTTTCATTGAGTATGTTATGTTTATTAGTTTTCGAGTTAGATTGCAATTCATCGGTCCGCTTTTGAGCCAAACGGACTATAGTTTGTTCCATGAAGCCCATTGCAATTCCAGGTTAGTGCACCAGGGGTTATAAAATATGATTGTCAGACTCCTTTGTATAGTGAACTTTCAATGTCAGGCAACTAAATTGCTAATTTCAACTTAGCCATTGGCACCACAGGCCCTTGTGTCTTTGCGAGGTTTAAAGATGTTAAAATAACAATAATAACAATAAACATTTGAGATGACCCCTGACTGGAAATGCTTCACAGTACAATACATCATGACAAGGCCGGACATTTCGGTGTACCCCACCCTCCTGCTTTGCCGATCGCTACGCTACCATCGCATGCAATTGATTAAAACTTAATGTAAACATAATCATGGATGATTGGCCTATGGATCACCACTCATGACACCCACCATTTGTTTATTGTTATTTCTGCAAATCGATAGAAACCCGATTTGGACCCTCAACTAAACGATCTTGACACAAATGGATGACGATGTGTCCGCACACAACGGGGATGTGGTCGAAGCTAGCCCACCCATTGGTCAACGCTTGTAAATCTGCACATTCTTTATAAATTCGCTGGAATTTTTCCTTTCATCAACTGCTTAATATAAGAATATTTTTCGAGCAATGAATTCACAAAAGAAAGCATCAGTTGTAAATGTCTCCTCAACATGGATCAGCCAACCAGAGGGCTTGCTTCGACCACACAGCTGTTGTGATTGGCAGATACATCACTGTATAATTATACATTAACAGACACCATATCACACCACACTTCTCTAAAAATTAATAATGCATTTCTCTCAATAAAACTAACTATCAGCCCTCAGGGAAGCTACCATATAATTTATTCATAAAAACTTATGTATTTCGATTACAATATTATACTGAAAAGCTGAATGAAATCAACTCTCACACCTTCTACTAGCCGAACATTATTTCAAGCGAACCCCATAGAGTTATGTCCCTTGGAGCGCTCTTTACTGAATATCCTACGCACACCTTGTGATTGAAACCATTTTGGCAAACACCGAAAACATGGCATGCAACAGTTTTTGATGTACAGAGCAATTGTTTACATTCCATATATGGCAAGTGTTCTCTGAAAGCTGTCCACCTGGAAGTTAGGGATAGTAAGCCATTTATTGCATCAATAGGAAGCTAAAGTCAGTGCATATGCCCCAATATATATAATATAGGCCAAAATATTGTCAAAATTGTGTGACATAATTGAGCGTTTAGGATGATCTGTAAAAGTCTTAGAAATCAATAGTCATTTACATCCCATGTTTATAAAGCTTGGTTGCATAAAATCCCAGCACATATAAATATTTATATGTTCATGGTCAGTGAAAAGCTACTTTATAATCACTGCCAGTTTCATGGTAATAAAATTGTTTACTGACAAACTGGGGTGTGTATCTGGATGTTGAAGTTAGCTGCTGGTATTATCATGTGTATTATCATGATTATGTGTATAATGCCATATCCAAAGTCACTGAAAGACAGATCTTGTTAGTGAATGTTGTTATTAAGAGGATAAACAAAACCTGGCTGGCCCCTGGGTCTGTGTACTTGTCTGAGTTGGTTATGTTAAATCCTTGCATGGTATCTCACTGATATTGCACTAAAAGTGGACAATAATGAATGCACACACACTAGGGCTGGCAATCGACATAGATCATAGACATCAATAATCATTAACTGAATGTTGATCTATTATCCATAAATAGCGGAGACGTATCTTTGAGCCTTAATGAAAAAAAAAATGAATGTGTACTACCGACAAAAAATAAGGGAACTAATGAAATGACAGTGAATGTGAAATTGCTCTGAATGTCCACTAAATCAAATGTGGGCGCAAAGTTCAATATCTGGTGTGTCCACCATGTTGGGCAACACATTCACGACACCTTGATGACATACTGTTGATTAATTTCCGGATGGTTGCCCGTGGTATTGCCCGCCATTCCTCCTGAAGAGCTTCACCAAGCTGGGCCAGGTTGACTGGTGCGGGGTCCCTGGCGTACACCCTTCAACCGAGAATGTCCCATAGATGTTCAATTGGGGACAGGTCTGGGGACTTAGAGGGCCAGTCCAATGTCTGTATGCCCTCCTCGTCGGAGATAAGCTGTGACAGTTTGGGCCCGATGTGGTCTGGCATTATCATCTTGGAATTCAAAATTCCTGCCGATTCTAGCCAGTGGAGCCACGACAGGACGCCTTAAAATTTAGAAACGATCGCTGACCAGTCAAGGATCCATTAACGATGACCAGATCTGATCGCCTGTCATGTGTAACCGCGCCCCACACCATGACACTACCACCCCCATATCGATCATGGTCAGTAATTGCCGCTCTGGCATACCGCTCACCACTACGGCGCCAACAATGTTTTCTGCCATCTGTGAATCTGAGGCAAAACCTTGACTCATCTGAGAACATGGTGTAACGCCAGTGGCGCAAAGCCCGTCCCTGATGCTGCCTAGCCCATGCCAGTCTTTGGCGCCTATGGTGAGCTGTAAGGGTAACACCCTTGAAAGGCCGTCTTGCTTTCAGACCTGCTTGATAGAGCCGGTTGTTAACGGTTGAGTGTGAAATTCGTCGCCCAGTGAGTGTACAGAATTCCCTATTAATGGCAGGTGCTGATTTGAACCTATTGCGTAGGGCCATTAATGAAATGAGACGATCCTGTCGTGGTGTTGTTGATTTTGGTCTGCCATGACCAGGTCTCATTGCAACCCCAACCGTTTGACGGTACTTGTCCCACAGGCGTGAAATTACACTTTTTGATTTACCCAACATTCGGGCAACTTGACACAATGATGTCTTTATCATGAATAAAGTCCTAAATTTGTATATTTTGAGAGAAAATTAAAACCTTTTTCGATCACAAAAGTTAATGTACGATATTATTAATAACACAGTTTTCATATCGATAATAATTAATATTTTTCTTATCAATGACATTTCCGATTATCGATCCTTTTAGCCAGCCCTAACACAGTCACAGATGATTTCTGTGTGAAACAGATTGTACTTCATCTGCAATTTGACTTTTTTGTGACCTCTGATCTTTCTAACGTTGATCGATTGGTAACAGATGTTCGTGATCTTCAGGATATTACTCTTTGTTTCAGCTCACCACAACAAGCTGGCAGAGATGATTAATGAGCTTTCCACAGCTCTGACTGGCGTGAAACACGAACAGGAATATATGGAAGTCAGAGAGAGAATCCATAGAGCTAGTGAGTATTGCAGCAACATCTTGGTCACGGTCCAACACTATAAGATAATGATCATACAATATGTCAATGTATTCTTTTTTTTCCGGCCCAGTCAATAGATAGATAGATATTCTTTATTTCCTCCATAGTTTGAAGATTACAAATGTATATGTATATTATTCAGTCATATTAATGGTACATGATACAACAGAAATGCACATGAAATAATTTATACAGGGTGGTAAGGTGAAATACAACAGTTATAAATATTTTTCCATTTACATACAGAATTTGAGACACATATTATAACATTTGCCCACACATCATAGTTTAGCTGGTCCTTTACATCTTCCGGTATTCCGCCAAGTAGAAATTTCAGGAATTCATCATCATCATCGTAGGTCCATAATTTTACAAACATATTAACATCAAGTAAGTCACAAATTTGTTCAAATAAGACATTTCTTTCAGCAATATTAATCTTACAAGTCATAAAGATGCTTTAAAATATCGTGCGCCACAGTACCACACTCACATTCCTTCGACTGAATGGGGACAGAACCCAGTTTAATAAGAAAACCAATACGTTTATAGTACCTTGGTCTGTCAAGCGCCAGTTGCCATAGTCGATTTACACCGTAAGTCAAATGTACATCGTAATAATGCAGACTAAAACTATGAATAAGGAATACAATGGTATTGCAAGAAAGTTAAATTCGAGAAAGTTTAGATATGTGTACTTCACATGCTAAGTATTGATCTTCTGCTAAAATCATGAAAAACAGATTGGCAGATTTTTTACCCACCTTAGTTGTGTTGTCCTAACAACAACAGCATGTAAAGTGGCTTTTTTGAGCATGTTGAGTGTGTATAGTTTGCGCTATGTTCAACAGAACATATTTGTAATATGTATAACAGTATGTCCATAAAAATAAATAGGTTAAGATGAAACATCATTAGCATTAGTTTACGCAGAAAATGATTCATTTTGAAATATGAATGGATAGGAATCGTTTACCTTGTTTACCACAAAGTCTGAAGCAATCCAGACAGATAAGAGTTACGTCCCTTTGATGTGATACGTCTGATAATGTAGTCATTTAGTCAAGAAAATTATGACATTCATGTGCCTCTTAATTATAGTGACGATTCTTCCAATATTGTATTTCTGGCAGTCATTGTGACAACAAAACATTAGTAATAAAACATAAATGTGTTAAATTTCTTATGATCCTGTGTTTGCTGTTCTAGAAAAACTAAACTCAGTCAGTAGTCAATATTGTAGACAATCATTATCAAACTTGAGAAATACCACATTTAAAACCGATAGCTCAATTCCACATTTAGCAGATGTGTTGAACAATTTTCTGGCTGTTTCTGGTTGACAAGGGCAAGTGTTTACTGATCTAATCAATGACCTTTTGTTGTTACAATTGTATGGGCTGTAATTCTCTTGACAATGCCAACCTGTAAAAAAACATATTTAAGTAGTCCTCCCCTAGAAATTTGGCAAATCAGGGAGAGGGGTGGTCTGTGCCGGCAATAGTTTGATTTACTATGGATAAAGAGCAGTTAACAAACTCAATGTGACCACTAATTTATATTTGCAATAACAACAGTTTGTTAAACAAATTTTGACTAACAAATGCTGCTAGTAGGTAGGACATACTGTAACAACATTTCATTATATCTGTCAGTTCCTTATTAACATAGTTATAGTCTGTTTGTATTGAAAACGTACCGATGAATGTCAATTTAAACAAAAAAGTAAATCGAATAAGATGAAATTAAGATTGCGAATCCTCATAATTTTACCTTGCCAACTGACCATTTAAATTTTATTCAACTTAGGATAAGACTTGTTTAACAAACGATCATAGTTTCAAATCGCTATTATTGGTTTGTATTACAAGGGGGTATGCACATTAAATGAAACACCGAGAACAAGTAGAGTTGGTCTCAGTCAACGCTCATCACGAATCGCACGTGCATTTGTTTCACTGTTCCATCTACTGCGCTCACCCCCTTGTAATACAAACCAATAATAGCAATTTGAATGTATGATCGTTTGTTAAACGACTTTTGTCCTGCAATGAATAAAATTCTGAGATTTAAATGTTCAGTTGGCAAGGCAAATTTATGAGGATTCGCAGTCTTAATTTCACTTTGATTTAATTTACTTTTTGTTTAAAGTGAAATTCATCGGTACGTTTTCACTGCAAACAGACTAGAGCTGTACTTCATCTACATGGTATAAGGGGGCGATGGGGTAGCCTAGTGGTTAAGGCATTCGCTTTTCACGCTTAAGACCCAGGTTCGATTCCCCACATGGGCACAATGTGTGAGGCCCATTGCTGGTGTACCCCTCATGATATGGCTGGAATATTGCTAAAAGCGGTATAAAACAAACTCACTCACTACTTGGTCTAAACTTTCCCTAAATATATCTATATAACATTAGGCCTTGGTTTTTATCCTAAATTAGAAAATCATGTTGTATTAAAAGACGTTAAAAGACGGTTCATTTTGTTGCCATGCATTGTGCTTGGCATGAAGGGGATAAAACAAGGCCTCATCACTGTCAGTCAGTATAGCATGGTATATAATCTGTACACTGTCTGATGGTGTATCCATGTTAAACTGTGGTATAGTATCTGAGTGAACTGATAGTGTTAAAACACATGTTCTGACTTGTCCAAGAAGCCCAGGGGTTCAATTTTTATTTTTAAAAGCCACTTGCCTGACTTTAAGACTTTAAGAAAGTAACTTGTCCTGACTAATTTTCCACTTGCCCTGATTTTTATGACTTAATCATGACAGATAACTTTTTGGGTCATTGAGTTATGTACTTGCTTGTGTTCATATCAATTGGGAAACCTGATTTTCTTTGGATTATCCAAATAGATTGTACCATCTCACTCAAAATTAATTGGGTATTTTGCCATTTTCCATTAATTTTAAAACTATAATAAAGTTTAAATGTTAGTGTTTGTTATTTATATAATTTGATCTGTAATGTGAGTAACGATAAGAAAGTTGTCAATTTCATGTCCTGAAATAGAACCTCTCAGTATACCTCAGTTATGTTATTTATCCACCAGTACGCAAGCTAGGATTTGACATTTTTGTGTGTACGCATGTAAGATGACATTTACTGAGTATTTACCAAAATTCAAGCGTACTTGTACGCAACAGGCTTAATAGAAATTGAGTTTTCACATAAATATTTGCGTAATTTACGCAGATACGCAGATGATCTGTACCTCTGTCCTGATGATGTAATTATGGAAGAATAAATCAGCATGGAATTTGATGTTAATGTTTACTGGACTATTTATCGAGGAGTGATATATAGCAAAGAAAAATAACTCTAGTTTATTATCATTGCGAAAATTACTTCTTTTCATTCTTGTATTGTGTCAAATTTTAATAGCTACATTTTGAGCAGATATGAAATGAAATCCAAGTTTATTTGCAGTTTGAAACCGTAAGCAGAAATTGTCTAGTAGCCAACGGACAAGTAAGATACCATTATTTGATTGCCCGAAATGAAAACTGACTTGTCCTGGGCTCCGGGCGATGGGATTTTTGAACCCCTGAAGCCACACAGATTGCAGTAGAAGTGCAAAAATCTTGAACACAATATCACTCATTACGCCTCACCTCATCCTTAATTTGGATGATTTGATACTGACATTGCTTATTGATGTTGTAACCACGGTAACAGAAACCTACACTGATTTATGTCTCTTTCAGTCAACGACAACACTAACTCCCGTGTGGTGCTATGGTCATTCTTCGAGGCTCTGGTGCTGGTTGCGATGACACTAGGACAGGTCTACTATCTTAAGAGATTCTTTGAAGTGCGACGTGTGGTGTAAGAGCCCAGAGACAAGGATGGATCTCATTCTCATTGTATACAATCATCATCACCATCACATCCCTCACGTCATTAATCCAACCCTTAATCCAATTGAGCTCATTGTCATGCACCTCTTGTACACCACCACAGCTGGCACATTGGTTTTGAATGGAGACTTCCTTAATGAAGAAAAGAGGTTTTAGTGTAATAATTATGTTCCAACATTTGTAGACGACAGTATTGTGGGAAATCAAACTTGTACAAGCATCATGAACGACTGTGTTAAATTAGTTTATTTCCTATGTTAAATCTGAATAGATGGTGAAAGTTTGTAATTGAAATGTATGTTATTTATTTTGTTTTTGAGCCAATAAACTCAAGGAAGTTCAATATATTACTAATTAGTTCAGTGTAGTTTTGTTGGTGTATTTATTTTTTAAACATTGTGGTGGAAGTTTTCAAATGTGTAAAAATGTAAATGTGGAGATGTTAAGTAAGGGTATTTTTATGGTAACGATGCATGTATGTGTGTTTAGCTGTCTTGTATTCATACAGAGAAATAGTCAGTGCTTTACTGTCCTCTGGGTCAGGTCAAGTGTGGCTGACACCTTCAGCTTATTCTGTGGCTTTAGTCAATCTGGGGATTCCGGACTAGGATATATTCCCAGCAAGCTCTGCTGGTTGTAAGAGGTGACTTAATTGATATGCTGGCCAGGCTCGGTGACAAGGGTGATTGTTACTCTGATTGTGTGGATCATTGCTCATAATATCAATCACTGGATTGCCTGGTCAAGACTCAGTTATTTATATCTGTCATATGGATAGAATATTGCTGAGGCTTGTGTTAAACAGCGAACACTCAGACCTACTGCATATGTCTGTAAATAAGGCATTTTGGGGGCCTTTAATACTTTTTGCTAAAGTAAATTAATCTTAAACCCTATATATTTAACTGCTAGTGTTAGCATTTTAAGGGATGATGAATTCTTGGTTTGCACGCTTAGGTTTGAACATGCCATGGAGGAATTAGATTCATGGCAGATCCTCAGGTCTTTCAATAATTTGATAGTATAACTCCTTTCTCCCCCAAAAGGATTTTTTTAAAATAAAAATTGTGTGTTGCCTTTTTCCAACTCTAACCTTAAGTATCTGAAACTTTGTGAAATTGCTCTTTCAACTGATCCAGATGGTCAAGTTATTAATGATATTCTGGATTTCTCCTTAATAATGACTTGTTCAGGAACTGTTGAGTGTCACCTCATTATCTAACTCACTAACTGGATGTCTGGGTGGAAGTATGTGTGAGATGTCTGCCTTGGGTATGTTTTGAAATGAATGAATAGCTTTAATCAGATAGCATTCTGTTGGTAGTGGTTCGGTACCAGTGGTACAGCTGAGTAAGACTTGACCCCAAAGGTGCCACCTTTCAGTGTGTGGGTTACCTCCCTTGGGTAGTATGGCTTCAAGCCACATTTGATGTGATTGGTGGAAAGGTGATGAATTAAAATATGGTTATCAACACATCCCTGTACATTACTGCCTTTGTGTGACGTGAGCATCTCTGTAATTAGTTGCAGCAACTGTATCTCTGTACTGTTTCCAGGGAGGCGGATGGAGATACCAGTACTGCAGCACTCTGTAATATACAAGTGTGTACAGTAATGTGATGAACATACATGCCTCCCTTTAGTGCTGCATAGGTTAACGTCTAGTCTGCTCTAGTGTTGGGAATTGCTTAAAATCTCATCATTGATGATTGGTTCATTACTAAAATAACTGGTTAGTCATTTATCAAATTTTCTTGCTATGTTTGTTAATGCACAAAAAAATAAAGAAAAAACATGTAGTTCTGCATTTGCAAATTTCACATCTTTAAAGGATGAATAGTATGTTAGGAACATAAATTTCCTGGAGTCTTTAAGATAAATTCAATCGTGTCTTTGAACGAGCTTGTAGTGCTTATGAAATGTAAATTTAATGACAAAACCAACCTTGTGAAATTTTTTTGTTAATGCAAACAAGTGTTCCAAAATTGTTTGTGTTCGATTATAAGAAAACATGATCAATTGCTTGGTCGTTCAGTCACTGCGACCAATCTTTGATTATTTCAGTTAATCGGAACACCGCTAGTCTGTTCCTGTAAGTGTCTATTGTTTTAACATGAACTCAAGAAAAAGTTGTATACTTCGACCAACACTAAGATACAGAGTATTAACCATGTCTATCTATGACACCAGACGGCTTTATTCTCATACCAGGTCACTGTAAATAATGTTCACACAAGCTGTTGTATTCATCCTTGATACCCATACAGAATTTCAGAAGTCATAGTGCAATTCCCTAAATCTCCCAGGTGTCATGGCTGGTATTCCTTTGCATAGAAGCGTGCCTTTTGATTTTCTTTTATGACACCACGGTTAATCCAGATCTACTGAGACAAGGGTATTGGCCTCAGGTCTGCAGCAAATATCAGTAGACATTTCCAAATTTGAAAAATTCATGTTATTACAGGTTTATTTAATGTGATGGCTTTGTCGGGTTGACATGTATTTCACAGATATCGAGACCTATATTAGGCTTTGATGCTTATATTTACATTATTGAGGGTAGTAAATATACAATGTTAAAAGACCTCTGAATTCAACATGTTTAACAATTGACACATTAAGAAATTTGAAATGTGAACTAAAATATTTCCCCCCAAGTTTGCTTGTCAAAGGTTCTTATTTTGATACCAGTTAACTTGAATTACAAGAATATTCAACATACAGATGGATATTTTTTCAAGTTGTGGTTAATCGTATTGCTTGTTAGGACTATGTTATTGTATTGTAACAGTTAAACATACAGTTATGTTCTGAATTTAAACGAGGCAACAATGTCACATTTTGAAAATGAATGAGAAACATTTATTATGACCCTTCATAGCTCAGTCTTTAAGAGGAAATGTTATAGACATTAATTTATGTTGATGTTAATGAGATTGGACTAAGTTGTGTATATTTGTGAAACAAAGCATGCCTATCTTTTCTTCAAAATAAAATATCTTTTTTTTTCCAAATATGACTTTGTCTCATTTTTCTGATGCACCTAATAAAATGAGTGAAAACCAATTTTAACAAGTATATAATTGAGAAGATTTTTTGTGTGGATACTTTATGAAACTGCCCTGGTCATATCTTAATTTTTTGGGGGAGTATTCAGAACTGGATTTGTCAATTTTGATATTAACAGTGCAAGGTTTGATGACAGATATCAAAGTATCTTATCCATTAATACCTCAATACTATGAGCAATGCTCAGATGTGACCGGATCATGAGACCTGGGACAGCATCAGGACAGTTTAACTGTGGATGTGTGCTGTGGAAGAACCTGTACAAGGAGGTGAAGAGTCCATAAAATATCACTGTAGAGGGACTCGAACTCGATTCCTTCAGAGGCGTTGTCTACATGACCAAGTCGGTTAGCAAGCTCAGCGGATTGACGTGAGGATGTAATCACAGGGATGACTCCCACCCACTACATGGACTAAAGATCATCTCCGTGGGTTCTTTCTCTGAAACACTCTTCACAAAGACAAGAAACTCTTATAAATTGGGAGGCGGTGTCTCGGTGGTTCAGGGCACCAGAGTTCATAGAGTAGAGTAACCTTAGTCGACCTGGTTCCATTGGTGACGATTTCGAATCGCTGATGACGATCTTTGGTAAGTGAACATCCATCCTCGATAATCTCCAGGGTATACGTTCCGATATATCTCTACGGCTCGAGCCGATGATTTTATTACCTCCCTTCGCTGGCTCCGCATTCTCACAGTAGCCAATCAGATAAGCCGCTGTTACAACCGAGCTTGCCAGTGTCAACAGTCGCGAAAGTTTGTTTGCTGTGCAATTCAGATTTGGGGGGAAAATATACAGGCAAATTGACAGGTCTGAAATCTTAACAAAATATATGCAAGAACTCCTTCTACCTCTTTCAGAGTACCTCTGCAACAATATAATATTATGTTGCCAAGTTTAATCGGTTAGATAATTTAAAAAGCGAAAGTGAGTTGTGATTGGTACGCTCAACTTCCCAGCGTAGACACCTGATTGGATAAAAAGCTAATTTGCTTGTAGAACAGCCAGGTGTGCGATTAAAATTTCACAACAAACGCTTGTTGATTGCCTTGCTGTTCTACTTGGCCCCCTCTTCTTCGTTAAGAGATAGTCGTTAGTGGCAACAAAATAATGATCGTTTGTTAAACAATTTTAGGAGACAATGATCACAGTTGGTCTGTCGATTTTATGTGACTGTGCAAAATTTGGTTTTGTTGAATTTATATTAGATTTTGTGTTAGTGAGCAATTCATCGGTCTCAAATGAAATCAAACGGACTATAATACTGATTTTTATTATCGCACTCACGGTCTGTGTGGTACAGACACGAATATTTACAAGCCTCCTCGATGTCCTTTATATAGCTGGATTACTGTTGGCTTTAAAGGTAACCCACTTTATCACAATCTTACTGAAGTAGCGTTGTTATTTGATGACCGCCTCCGTGGTGTAGTGGTTAGAGCGTCCGCCCGGAGAGCGGAAGGTCGCGGGTTCGATCCCCGACCGCGTCATACCAAAAAGACGTTAAAATATGGTACTTGTTGGTCCTTGCCTGGCGCTCGGCATTAATGTGTACAACAAGGACTGGTCGGCTCGGAGTCAGTATAATGTGTCTGAGTGGGATATTCATGCTTCACTGCGGCATGGTATCTCAGTGAGCAAGCACTATAAAACCAGCTTAAGTCTGGGCTAGTACAAGCAGCCGCACATACACATACACATGCATGCACGTCGTCATATGAGCGAAATATTCTCAAGCACGATATAAAACCCAATTTCACCTCACCTCGTTATTTAATGCTCTGACTTCTCAGATACAACCCACTTGCAAGAATATTTGTTGCTGTTTTAATAGTGACGTCCGACGGTGCTGGGTACAACGTCAGCTTTACGACTGTAATCCTATACATGTACATATAGAGCCAGATTAACGCTTAGTCTTTGAATATATATAATTTTGACCCGGGTCTTTGCAATTAATCTAATGATGTTCAGGTAAAACGTGACTAGAAATAGGACATTTGTGACGTCAGCAAGCTCGATCCTTTGCACAGATGGAAGCTTGAAGGATTAACTGGAATGATGTTTAAGACGTTGCTTGGTCGTATCCGGCTGAGGTATTCAAGTGTTGTGTCAATTCTATCATACAGGAAACGGTCTTGAATGCGCGAGTGAGTATGGTTTTGCGCCGCTTTCAGCAATATTCCATCAATATCACGGCGGGGGACACCAGAAATTGGCTTCACACATTGTACCCATGTGGGGAATCGAACCCGGGTCTTTGGCGTGACGAGCCAACGCTTTAACCACTAGGCTACCCCACCGCCCTGAGTACTCCATGAGTGAGTGAGTGAGTTTAGTTTTACGCCGCACTCAGCAATATTCCAGCTATATGGCGGCGGTCTGTAAATAATCGAGTCTGGACCAGACAATCCAGTGATCAACAGCATGAGCATCGATCTGCGCAATTGGGAACCAATGACATGTGTCAACCAAGTCAGCGAGCCTGACCACCCGATCCCGTTGGTCGCCTTTCACTACAAGCATAGTCGCCTTTTATGACAAGAATGGGTTGCTGAAGACCTATTCTACCCCGGATCTTCACGTGTCAGGTATTCAATGAAGAATTGTATAATTGTTGTTGGTGCGACATCTACCGTAGAGGTTTTTCAGTTTTAACGGGTAGCTCTGGTCCTGTCATTGGTGTCGTTCCATCTCACTAAAGACTGTGAGTAGGGATTTGTAGAAACAGTCGGCCATGGCAGTACGTGAAACACGAGACTGGCATTACCTCAAAAGCATTAAGGTGAGGTGACATTAGGTTTTACGTCGTGCTTGAGAATATTTCGCTCATATGACGACGTGCATGCGTGTGTATGTGTATGTGCGGCTGCTTGTACTAGCCCAGACTGAAGCTGGTTTTAGTGCTAGCCCACTGAGATACCATGCCGCAGTGAAGCATGAATACCCTACTCAGACACATTATACTGACTCCGAGCCGACCAGTCCTTGTTGTACCCATAAATGCCGAGCGCCAGGCAGGGACCAACAAGTACCATATTTTAACGTCTTTTGGTATGACGCGGTCGGGGATCGAACCCGCGACCTTCCGCTCTCCGGGCGGACGCTCTAACCACTACACCACGTAGGAGGTCTCAAAAGCATTAAGCTTGTAAGTTGTGACAAAGGTGAACAGGTGGTTAGTAACAAATAACCATTTACACTGAAAAGGAGCCCAAGTGAGATGGTAGATTCAGAACCTGAGGAAATCTAGACTTGCTTCATTTAGGGCTTTAGCAATGCAGGGAGTGCCAGGACGTTTTATTTGTTTGGTGTTTAACGCCGCACTCGGCAATATTCTAGCTATATGGCGGCGGTCTTTAAATAATCAGACAATCCAGTGATCAACATCATGAGCATCGATTTACACATTTGGGATACGATGACATGTGTCAATCATGTCATAGAGCCTGTCCAACCGATCCCGTTAGTCGCCTCTTACGACAGGCATGGGTTACTGAAGATCAATTCTAACCCGGATCTTCAGGGATTACACACATGTATATATGGACATCATTTGTCGCGTATTTCCGTATTATAAATACCATATATTGTATTATGTTGTGACAATACCAAGTTTGTGAGATTGTCGTATCGCATCCGGTGCGGTGGGGTAGCCTGATGGTTAAAGTGTTCGCTCGTCACGCTGAAGATCCGGGTTCGATTCCACACATGGGTACAATGTGTGAAGCCCATTTCTGGTGTCTCTCGTCGTGATGTCAATGGAATATTACTAAAAGCGGCATAAAACCATACTCACTCACTCACTGTGTCACATCCATTAGCTGATAAACAGAAGAATACCACTAACAACCAAGAACGTGGGCAGCTTTCATCAGGTTGATTATATCAAAGAAAAATGACAATACCATACACTGAAAAACTGTTGAAGACAGTGACTGAGCTGCTTTCAGCAACAGTTGGAAGGTCGTCTTATATAATAAGACAAGTCGTTACAGAAAACACGTTCCTGACGTCACGCATCATGACAGGTCATCATCGTAGGTAAGCAGTTGCGGGAGGTCTACGGAAGAGCTTTACAACCAGATGTCGTTACTGTCAAGTCATCAAGGAAGGTAAATAGTTGCGGGAGGTCTACGGAAGAGCTTTACAACTAGATGTCGTTACTGTCGAGTTATCATCGAAGGTAAACAGTTGCGGGAGGTCTACGGAAGAGCTTTACAACCAGATGTTGTTACTGTCGAGTCATCATCGAAGGTAAACACTTGCTGGGTTCAACGGAAGAGCTTTACAACTAGATGTCGTTACTGTCGAGTCATCATCAAAGGTAAACAGTTGCGGGAGGTCTACGGAAGAGCTTTAAAACCAGATGTCGTTACTGTCAAGTCATCAAGGAAGGTAAACAGTTGCGGGAGGTCTACGGAAGAGCTTTACAACCAGATGTCATTACTGTCGAGTCATCATCGAAGGTAAACACTTGCTGGGTTCTACGGAAGAGCTTTACAACCAGATGTCGTTACTGTCAAGTCATCATCGAAGGTAAACAGTTGCGGGAGGTCTACGGAAGCGCTTCAGAACCAGATGTTGTTACTGTCAAGTCATCACAAAGGTAAACAGTTTCGGGAGGTCTACGGAAGAGCTTTAAAACCAGATGTCGTTTCTGTCGAGTCATCATCGAAGGTAAACAGTTGCGGGAGGTCTACGGAAGAGCTTTACAACCCGATGTCGTTTCTGTCGAGTCATCATCGAAGGTAAACAGTTGCGGGAGGTCTACGGAAGAGCTTCACAACCCGATGTCGTTTCTGTCGAGTCATCATCGAAGGTAAACAGTTGCGGGAGGTCTACGGAAGAGCTTTACAACCAGATGTCGTTACTGTCAAGTCATCAAGGAAGGTAAACAGTTGCGGGAGGTCTACGGAAGAGCTTTAAAACCAGATGTCATTACTGTCAAGTCACCAAGGAAGGTAAACAGTTGCGGGAGGTCTACGGAAGAGCTTTACAACCAGATGTCATTACTGTCGAGTCATCATCGAAGGTAAACACTTGCTGGGTTCTACGGGAGAGCTTTACAACAGGCGTCGCTACTGTCAAGTCACCAAGGAAGGTAAACAGTTGCGGGAGGTCTACGGAAGAGCTTTACAACCAGATGTCATTACTGTCGAGTCATCATCGAAAGTAAACACTTGCTGGGTTCTACGGGAGAGCTTTACAACAGGCGTCGCTACTGTCAAGTCATCATCGAAGGTAAACAGTTGCGGGAGGTCTACGGAAGAGCTTTACAACCAGATCTCGTTTCTGTCGAGTCATCATCGAAGGTAAACAGTTGCGGGAAGAGCTTTACAACCCGATGTCGTTACTGTCAAGTCATCAAGGAAGGTAAACAGTTGCGGGAGGTCTACGGAAGAGTTTTAAAACCAGATGTCATTACTGTCAAGTCACCAAGGAAGGTAAACAGTTGCGGGAGGTCTACGGAAGAGCTTTAGAACCAGATGTCATTACTGTCGAGTCATCATCGAAGGTAAACACTTGCTGGGTTCTACGGGAGAGCTTTACAACAGGCGTCGCTACTGTCAAGTCACCAAGGAAGGTAAACAGTTGCGGGAGGTCTACGGAAGAGCTTTACAACCAGATGTCGTTACTGTCAAGTCATCAAGGAAGGTAAACAGTTTCGGGAGGTCTACGGAAGAGATTTACAACCAGATGTCGTTACTGTCAAGTCACCAAGGAAGGTAAACAGTTGCGGGAGGTCTACGGAAGAGCTTCACAACCCGATGTCGTTACTCTCAAGTCACCAAGGAAGGTAAACAGTTGCGGGAGGTCTACGGAAGAGCTTTAAACCAGATGTCGTTTCTGTCGAGTTATCATCGAAGGTAAACAGTTGCGGGAGGTCTACGGAAGAGCTTTACAACCAGATGTCGTTACTGTCGAGTCATCAAGGAAGGTAAATAGTTGCGGGAGTTCTACGGACGAGCTTTAAAACCAGATGTCGTTTCTGTCAAGTCACCAAGGAAGGTAAACAGTTGCGGGAGTTCTACGGAAGAGCTTTACAACCAGATGTCGTTACTGTCAAGTTACCAAGGAAGGTAAACAGTTGCGGGAGTTCTACGGAAAAGCTTTACAACCAGATGTCGTTACTGTCAAGTCACCAAGGAAGGTAAACAGTTGCGGGAGGTCTACGGAAGAGCTTTACAACCAGATGTCAATATTGTCGAGTCATCATGGAGGTTGAGCAGTTGCGGGGAGTTTTACGGAAGAGATTTACAACCAGATGTATTACAGTTGAATCAATATAGACTTAACACAGCTCTTAATGTCATTTTGTGGAGACTTTTTGTTCAGATCGGAAATGAAAAATATATGCACTTCTCAAAAGAACACAATGACACTTTTTCTACAGTATGCCCCTGAACTGCTTTTCAATAGTATGTATAGTTCCTACATGATCGCAAAGACCTCATACTCTGTGTATGTTAAACACCATGGCACCTCCTGTACAGATGCACCGATCAGTCGTCCGATGAAGTTTTTTTTTGATATATACAACAATTTGTTATGTATCAGATTGCCTGATAATGACGTTATAAAGATACAAAGCATTAGCTGCAAAAACAACGTTCGCCCGTAAATAAGCTTGTTCTGACAATAATTTATTGAATATGGCCTTGAGTAATACCGCCATGGAATAACGACCGGACATGATGGCTACCGGCAGAGTTATGTTAACAAAGCAGATAAAATCGATGTCAGCATTAACTCAGCTTAAAACTTGGGTGTGCGACAAACAACAGGAAGAAGGCCGTTGGCAATGCCACAGTACTCATTCGGCTTCACTCGGCATATTCCGTTGCTTTCATAATACCGCCGAGATAAGCTTCGAGATTGAGGTGAACCGAGTGCTCAACATCACTCTTCCCAGTAGCTTCCAGATAGGTTGATTTGACAGGTGAGTTACGGCGTTGCCATGGGTGAATGGATGGAATGGTCAAGCTGACCGAATACATGTGTAATTAAAATGAAAATCATTGGGCATCGTGTCATATGGATAAGAAGTATAACATACACTGAAAATAGATGTGCAAATCAGATTAACAGGCAAGTGCGCATGACCCACCCTACGCGGAATTACAACGAAATAGTTGCAATTAATCTAATGATGTTCAGGTAAAACATGACTAGAAATAAGACATTTGTGACGTCAGCAAGCTCGATCCTTGATCCACAGATGGAAGCTTGAAGGATTAACTGTTATGATGTTTAAGACGTGGCTGGGTCGTATCCCGCTGAGGTATTCAAGTGTTGTGTCAATTCTATCATACAGGAAACGGTCTTGAATGAGTGAGTGAGTATGGTTTTGCGCCACTTTTAGCAATATTCCATCAATATCACGGCGGGGGACACCAGAAATTGGCTTCACACATGTGGGGAATCGAACCCGGGTCTTTGGCGTGACGAGCAAACGCTTTAACCACTTGGCTACCCCACCGCCCCAGGTCTTCAATGAAGAAATGAATAATTGTTGTTGGTGCGACATCTACCGTAGAGGTTTTGATGCATGCCATCGTTTCCCAGATGCGTAGATCGATGTTCATGATGTCAATCACTGGTTTGTCTAGTCCAAGTTCCACTGACCGTGGTTAAAGAGCTGGCATATTGGCGAGTGTGTCATTAAACAACAACATTTTCAATATCAACCATGTCCCGTCATATTGTAGAAACTTGGCGGATAGATTGCGCAATGTGTGTCCAAAATCCAATCTCACGTTCGGCTGTTTCCGCCAAGCCAGCGCACAGGCCCTCGTGTCTTTGCGAGGATTAAAGATTTAGGAAAAATATATAAAAAATTGAGATGACCCCCCACTCGAAATGCTTCCCAGTACAATACATGATGATGTATTGTACAACACACGATGATGTATTGTACAATACATGATGATGTATTGTACTGGGAAGCATTTCGAGTCGGGAGTCATCTCAAATTCTTCTATCATGATGTATTGTACTGGGAAACATTTCCAGTCGGGGGTCATCTCCAATTTTTTTCATATTTTGCCTAAATCTTTAATCCAGGCAAAGACACGAGGGCCTGTGAGCCAGCGCCCCCTCTTGGCAGACTGATGGACACTTGCTTCCCGAGGAAATTTAGCAGAGAACGCCGAATGAACCCGAATGGGTGTAGTTAATAATCGATTTGTAAATGGCTTTGTATGAAGTGTCATTAGCTTCAAAGATAACAGGTAGATGACAGGCGTCCACTGTCATTTCTCCATCGACCACTGTTGATAGCACAGCAGTAACAGTATTGAAAGGTGTATGTATGTTGAGCACGACATGTTTTTGTGTCAGAGCTCCCAACTAGCATCCTAAACTGTACTGATTTTAATTAACTTCATTATTGGTATTGGGCTGGCCGGGGTGGATTGTCTGGTACTTCATCGGTTGTTCTTTTTGTACTTTGATGGATTTTCAGCATCGCACTCAGCAGCATTCCCGCTACATCACGACGAGGTGCAAATAATTAAGTCTGGACCAGGCAACCGAGTGACTGATATCATGAGCAGCTATCTACGTAGTCGGGATGTGATGACGTTTGCGCGAATGTTTTTATTGCTGCGTTCGTGTGCACATGTTCTCCAGAACATACGGCAGTCTGCAACCTTGACTCGCAAGCTGCCTCCACGACAATACAATGTCGCCCAATACAAGGTGAAAACATTAGACATTATTTTGGGTTTAAACGTACTGGGTCGTCTTTGGAGATGGTTACAAGAGATTATACGGAGCTAAATTGACTAAATCTGTTATTTTACGGCATATGTCACTTCAAAACACCATTGTCTGTCTGGCTCTCTCATCCACTGCGAGATACTATTTTATGTAAATCTTCCCATGGTCTCTCTTTGTGCGTTAACGAAAATGAAAACGTATATGGAAATATGATCGTAATCCCAGAGATACTGTATACCGGTTGCTAAGCTATCTACTCGGCTTCATGCGGACCTATACGGCTGCCTGGTGTGTAACAGACGTTATCCACTATTGTCGCCGTATTGGTGAGGTGAGGTGAAATTGGCTTTAACGTCGTGCTTGAGAATATTTCGCTCATATGACGACGTGCATGTGTGTGTATGTGTAGGTGCGGCTGCTTGTACTAACCCAGACTGAAGCTGGTTTTATAGTGCTAGCCCACTGAGATACCATGCCGCAGTGAAGCATGAATACCCCACTCAGACACACGATACTGACTCCGAGCCGACCAGTCCTTGTTGTACCCATTAATGCCGAGCGCCAGGCAGGGACCAACAAGTACCATATTTTAACGTCTTTTGGTATGACGCGGTCGGGGAACGAACCCGCGACCTTCCACTCTCCGGGCGGACGCTCTAACCACTCCACTACGGAGGCGGTCGTCGCCGGTTTGGTACTAATAACAAGCACTGATGGTTAGTAGGTGTTCTCTAACATGCTGAGTGGTATTAATGTCGGCTACTGTATGGCGGAGTACACAACTGGTGCTGTAGACAACATCAACGTCTCGCTCCTTGGTATATGTGTGCAACAGCTAGAAAACATACGTATACCTCAAACTCTGCTTGGTATATACTCCAAGGCCAAATGTAGAGAAATCAAAATCAGGTAATATGATCCACTCGGTCTTATCACCCCTACTGCATATCTCGGCCATGATGAACAACAGTGCTTGTCACCGTCCATTAGACCATGTGGTTAATACCCATGCAGTTGGTCTATGAACACGTGGACACTGTTTCAACAGGAGGGTCAACTTTGTTTTGTTTTTAAATGACATGATACATTATGTGGCTAGTTTCATATTAACAAGAATATTTGGAGGGTGGGAGGTGTCATACTAAATACTGGATAAGACTTCAACTGCTGCAGAGAGATCCTAAACGATAGGGACTTTCCTGGCATTTAGCCTAGGGCTATATGTGGATGGCTCGGCCTTGACCTTATGTGTAACGTCATGTTCCTTCTGCAGCGTTACGTCCTGGGCTCAGCATAAAGTTGTAAAGATTCTCCACAAAAATATTCATTGTATCCCTAACGCTTGTGCCCCAGATTGTGTTTCGGTACTGGTTGGACTGACTGACTGAGTTTGGTTTTACGCCGCTTTTAGCAATATTCCAGCAACATCACGGCGGGGGACACCAGAAATGGGCTTCACACATTGTACCCATGTGGGGATTCGAACCCGGGTCTTCGGCGTGACGAGCCAACACTTTAACCACTAGGCTACCCCACCGCCCCACCGCCCCGGTACTGGTTAGATGTAACAAGATGTGATTAACACATTATACGACTGTCCTTGTCGATTTAGATGCAGCGATTTGCTGTGCAGAGTTGCGTCCCTTGAGCACGCTGGAAACCCATGATTATGGGTTCGAATCTCCGTTCGCCTTGGTTATGTTTCTAGATTTGTCAGCCGTGGGCGTGGGTTTCACCAAACTGGTAAACGTTTAAACTTGCATCAGTTCTAGCTTCCACCCCCTACCAAGAAGACGTGTTGCGATATACATGCAATGCTGTTTCCAAGACGACAAATTCTCTCACTCACTCACTCACTCACTAACATGAATTCCTATAGTGTCAACGCGGTTCGTACTGTTCCGTACACCAACCTTCAAGCTGGAAGTTTTTTTAACCACCGGTTACCTCCCCCTGCCGACGGCTTTTGTTGTTCTAGACTTGGCTACTGTCTTCATGAAAGCGCTAACCCTGCGTCGAGTGGGACCAGTTTATCAGGGTCTGTGTTGTCAGGCACCGATTATTACTTGAAAACGAGGCTTAGATTCAATCACATCCCTTGACATCACTGTTCATACTATCAGTCTCTGCTTATCTCGCTTGCCAACGTGGTTTGTGTTGCTAACTACCAGTTACCTCCCTTGACAAGTTGTTTGTGTTATTAACATCCAGCTACCTTCCTTGATGACGTGGTTTGTGCTGCTAACCACCAGTTACCTCCCTTGACAAGGTTGTTTGTGTTATTAACCTCCAGCTACCTTCCTTGATGACGTGGTTTGTGCTGTTAACCACCAGTTACCTCCCTTGACAAGGTTGTTTGTGTTATTAACCTCCAGCTACCTTCCTTGATGACGTGGTTTGTGCTGCTAACCACCAGTTACCTCCCTTGACAAGGTTGTTTGTGTTATTAACCTCCAGCTACCTTCCTTGATGACGTGGTTTGTGATGCTAGCCACCAGTTACCTCCCTTGACAAGGTTGTTTGTGTTATTAACCTCCAGCTACCTTCCTTGATGACGTGGTTTGTGCTGCTCACCACCACTTACCTCCGTTAATGATGTAGTTTATGCTGTCTGTCTGAAGACGCCGAGGCTCGTTCCGTTTATTGTCGTTTTAAGGCTTGAGTACGTTGACTGTGGCATGAAACAACATTCACTCAGTCACTGGGAGTGTACTAAACACCTTTGTTTATTTGTTGTTTAACGCTGCACTTAGCAATATTCCAGCTATATGACGGCGGTCTGTAAATAGTCTGGACCAGACGAGCAGGTGATTGCCGTGAGCATAAGTCCACGCAACTGGGGTTCGATGACATGCGTCAACCAAGTCATCGAGTCTGACCAAGCGATCGCGTTAGGTGTCCTTAACGTTTGTTGTTTAAAGGGACGGTAGGGTAGCCTAATGGTTAAAGCGTCCGCTCGTCACACTGAAGACCCAGGTTCGATTCGACAATATGTGAAGCCCATTTCTGGTGTTCTCAGCCGTGATATTGCTGTAATCTTGCTAAAAGCGACCCAAAATCTCCGCCGTGATATACTCACTCACTCATTGTTGTTTAAAACCGCACTCAGCGACATAATGGTCTGTAAATAATTGAGTCTGGAACGAACGAAGTATAATCTGGATTATCACATGGGTCTGTTTAGTCCGGTTTAAACAGAAGTCCGGATTTATGAGGTTATGGCAGAAAATACAGTACTAGACAAACAGATGAAAGGCTGAATGAAATATTATTTATCACAGTAGTTTTGGGGCCGAAAACGTTGTCCGGTATTAACAGAAATCCGGATTAATCAGAATCCTATTTGACAGATTTGAATGTATATAATATCAAGAAACACAAACATCATTGGAACATGTAGTAATATATCTCATATAACAAACATATAGATAAATCATTATATTACAACAAATCTGTAGTACGGACACCCTCAGTTATCCAGTGTTGTTTTTACCCCTTCTATGTTGATATACACACTGGATATTCGAGGATGGTTAGGCATATAAGGCAATATTAAGGCAGGATTAGTCTGCACAGTCACAAATATTGTCACAAATATTGTCACATACTTCCAGTTTTCCATGCTGCAAAAGCTACACACACTCTCTCTCTCAAATCAAGGATATTCGACGATATACTTAAATGTAAAGCAAAGACTTTGATGACTCTTGCTTCATAGGAGTCATTATAAAAAAAATGTTACGAGGGAGGAGTGCAGAGAAAGGGACAGCCAGGTTTTCGAGAACGGATGGAGACGGCACAGCACAGGTTAATGAATAAATAACTTTGTCTGTGAACGTGCTTCTCGAACACCTGGCTGTCCCCTTCTCTGCACTCCTCCCTCGTAACAAACAGTGAACTGTGTCAATATTTTAATGATAGTTTGTTAAACAACTTTTTTATTTTTGGGACAAAAATTCTGCAAAAAACTCACAGAGTGGGTATGATGTTTTGATTATGATCAGCGTTTCACTGAGTAATTTATGTTTATTAGTTTTCGAGTTAGATTGCAATTCGTCGGTCCGCTTTGGAGCCAAACGGACTATAGGTTCCTAAGTTGACCAATAAATCTGTCATTAGGAACAGCAGGAACCTTTGGCACGGTGTTCCTTGGATTCATTGCAATCTCACATGGTGAAATAACCTAGAAATTAGGAATGAAACATACAACTTTATGGATGCAACTTATTGTTCATCGTCATCCATGAAGTTGTATGTTTCATCTTTTACTGACCAACTTCCAGAATGTCGATCAAACAATTAGAAATTATGATAGTCAATCGCAAACATTTGAAATGCTAATAATATCTTGGATGTAACCGGTGGTTAACTACCTTAACAGGAACACAGACACCTTCTAGAAAGTCCACCATCACTGTGACCACCACACAACGGTGGTAGTAGCACAGGGACAATAGCATTGGCCAGCAATATTCGGAAATAATCTGAGCCCCTGTTTCACAAAATACCACTAGCACTACGGTTGTCTTCAGCCTGTTAAAGTATGGGAGTTACGATCATCTTAAAGGTCGTTTATCGGACGTGTCACAGTGTTAAGGTGGGAATAACTTCAATACTTCAACATAGTTTTACTTATAGTTTACATATAGTCGTAGCGCTAGCGTTGCTTTGTCACAGGGATTAGTCCAAACCGTGCCCCCCTCCCTGCATGTCATGTACAAATGTATCAATGACCCCCCCCTCCCTGCCATAATTTTTAAGCATAATTTAAGATATATCACCATGTACAAAATATCTCACCCGCTAGAACGTGTGTACAAAATTGATTGCCCCCCACCCCCCAAATTCATCATCACACCCCAGCCATTAATTATGAACGGTCCCTTGCAGCAGAAGATGAAGTATCTTATAATCTCACACAAGTCACAGTTTTCAAGGTAATATAACAACATATTTTTAACACCAGTCACTAGATATCATACAAAATGAATAGTAGCCCCGTAACACATCTACAAACATATGACATATTTCTGTCCCAGCATTGCATCACAGTAATTCTTTGGCATCGGCAAAATCACATCTGTCTGGTGAAGCATCTCAGTGATGCGCATCACCTCCTTACGTTCAGTCGCAGAAGCATTGAGTCCAACATTCGCCGCAGACACTTACGCACCCGTTTGCTGAACAGCAGATACCAGGTGGGATACACTGGTGCGTTGATGTAGAAGAGCAGACGACAACAAAGCAGGGCGATGACTCGGCTGGAAGGCGAGACTGCGGCAAGAGCGCGCGGGAAACTGCAGAAGATAAGCGGAAGCGAGCAGACGAGATAGGCACAGAACATAACAAGACTGTTTCTGATAGCGCTGCTTAAACTGACTCGGTCCCGTCTTAGAAACTGGTTTCTCAAGGCTGAGCTGTTCTTTAACATCTGAAAACGCTCGAGATCCGCACCTAGTGATATGTCCGTGAAATCCGGGCAACGTGACCTTGTAGAAGATGTACTGCCACTGCTCAAGGTCATCTGCAGTTGCCGCTTCTGATTGTCCTGTTTCTGCAGGTTGACGGCGCGGATCGGGTTTTCTAAGGCAAGGATGTCTTCAAAGGCAAGGGTATTGTCACACTTCTGGTAATGCACAAGTGTATCATTTGATTTTTGGGAGACGGTAAACGGTCTACCAGCTGCTGCATCTGCAGGATGGTAAGATCGCCCACAAGGCACTGTCAGATCCGCAACGTCCGAGGCAAGACTAGGGGCGCGTTGCCATGGAGTCACGCGATTTTTGGCAAATGTACCAGTGACATTTAATGTCTTGAAAATACTGTAATAGGAAGAAAATATAGTCACAAGGCCGACTAGGAACACCCCGAGGATGAATAAAATGATTGCCATTTGTTCGACGGCAAAAGTTGACGTATTTGAAAGGTAATAGTCCTTACGAAATGGGTCTAGGGTTGTCTCCATGATGTTGCTTGTTCCAGCGTAGGTCAAGCTGCACGTCATGCTCAATAAAAGGGAGATAATCCAGTTCCCGACGATTGACCTTGAGACAATCTGCCGCCGGGTCCGCAAGGTCAGAGACGGCTCCTTGATCGTTTTTTGGCGGTAGTAGCCAATGGATGCAAATGTTCCCCAGTACTGAAGGAGGGAATTATACACAATAAACAGCTGCGTGCCAGAGAGAGCCTGACTCATCTCGTAGGTGACGTCGCTGACGCTGTTGACGTTGACGCCGACCATGGAGAGGAGCATGCTGATACAGAGCAAGATGTTGTTGATGCAGATATTGAGGAGGTGACTGTTGGGGGGCGTTTTCAGACTGGGGGAGTGTTGCAGTATCAGCATCAATAGAGCGTTGATGAGAAGGCTGACGACGATGTTGACGGAAAGACAGAGCAACGCGAACACGGTAACGCCGTACGGAAGTTCCCACACCTCGCAACTACTAGAAATGTTTCCACACTCTCCGGTAGTGTTGTTCATATTCAGATACCTATGAAACAGGTATCATTTCCTGGTTCACGACCTTGACCGAATTTTCAGATCGGACTTCAACCCCGGACCTCATCATATGTCATCCTAAAATACTTGCCGTTATTTTCTGTTTCCACGTTTGGAGCTAACGATGATGTTGCGTACATAACGTTGTTCTAAATACACACGTCAAAGACGTCACTGTGAGAATATACTTTTCTTGGCACGAAACACTCTCACTCCGGCCTATTCGTGACGACCCTCGCTAGCTTGTTTCATCAACACTGCTTCCTGATGCAGACGTGTTGTGGTTAATCCAGTTCTCTGTCGTCTGTGTTGACGCCATCAAGCAGCAACGTCGACGAAGACATACACACATCCTGTCTGAAAGAGAAGACATAAATGATGAAATGTATGCCACCACAAGCTGCCAATGTTGTACGTACATCGGTAAAGCTGAACGACAACTCACATATACGTATAGGCAGTAAGAACCCATTTCAGGCCTAAAGCAGTAATTACTATCTCCAGTGATATGTAACAGCGTCCGCCATGCTTCTCTTTACCTCTAAA
Organism: Haliotis rubra; assembly: GCF_003918875.1. Classification (NCBI taxonomy): domain Eukaryota; kingdom Metazoa; phylum Mollusca; class Gastropoda; order Lepetellida; family Haliotidae; genus Haliotis; species Haliotis rubra. The sequence goes on from NW_025766115.1 coordinate 1,047,864, forward strand.
AATCAGGTCGAGGTACGTGAAATCATAAGTGTGTTACCTGTGGTAATACCTGTCTCGGAAAGGTGTGCAGCTCAGGTGTCCCGGTGAGGAACCAGAGCATGTTTAATCAATACACACGCCACACTACTGTCGTTCCACCTGCACTTACCTGTGCGTTCCACTCAGGTATCATTAACACTAATGGATATTGTCATCGGTATATCGATTCAGGAGGAAAACATATATCATCGGTGAATATTTGCGTAACATTTTTGGACTAAGGTGTCATTAACTGAGAGATGGGGGCAAAGAAAGTACAGTCGTGTTTTATCGTTTGTAAAATTAAAATTGTAATTACATGCTACATAATATTGAGCGAAAATACAAAGTGTATGTCACAAAGATATAAGTAGTCTCCAGCCGACCCTCAGAAAGAATAATGAATGTCAACCAGAAAGAATATCCCGTCGACTCTCCCGTCTTTCTCCCCTCTCTCTGTCTTTCTCCCCCTCCTCTCTCACCCTCTCTCTCTATCCCTCCCCGTGTCTGTCTGTCCTGTACATCCCACTCTTTGCCGTCTCTATATATATCTCTCTATATATCTCTCTACCTCTCTGTATATCTCTACGTCTCTCTATATATCTACCTCTCTATATATCTCCCTATCTCACTATATATATATCTCCCTATATATATCTCTACCTCCCTATCTCTATCTATATATATCTCCCTATCTATATATATATATATATACTTCTCTCTCTATATATATATATATATATATATATATATATATATATATATATATATATCTATATATATATCTATCTCTTTATATATATATCTCTCTCTCTCTCTATATATATCTCTATCTCTATATATATATATCTACCTCTATATATATCTCCCTATCTCTCTCTATATATATATATCTCTCTTTCTATGTCTCTCTATACATATATATCTACTACTCTCTCTCTCTCTATATATATATATATCTACTCTATATCTCTCTCTCTATATATATATATATCTATATCTATATATATATAGATCTACTCTATATCTTTCTATATATATCTCTCTCACTATATATGTCTCTACTCTCTCTCTCTCTCTCTCATATATATATATATCTGATGACCATAGCTGGCGGATGTTAGTTAGTTCATACATAAATACCAGATATAATACCAGGACGGTTGTAATCATATCCTTACCCCCATATAAAGACGTAGGGTGTCTATACTAAATAAATACTGTCTCACACTATCATATGTGTCAACAGAAAGATTTATTGACTGTTTGTAACGTTTAACATACGCTATACCTTAGTGCGCATGCCACAACACCTTGCAGGTAAAACGTCACTGCAACATATTAATGGGTTTCATTGATTTGCGAGTTTAATGAAGGTAACTGTACGATGTACGGTGTTGACAGGGCTAGAAACTATCATAGGTCCCCCGGACCCAAGATATGACAGAGATTCCCTGATACTCTAAAACAACCTTTTCGAAATTCAAGATTTCACCCGGGCGGTGAGGTAGTCTAATCTTTAAAGCGTTCGCCCGTCATGCCGAAGACCCGGGTTCGATTCCCCATATGAATACAATGTGTGAAGCCCATTTCTGGTGTCCCCAGCCGTGATATTGCTGGAATATTGTTAAAAGCTGCGTAAAACTAAACTCTTTCAAGATTTATTCATACTTATTTCAAGGACATCTATCCTATTTTCAAGACCAAATGTTTAAATAAAAGAAGCGAATCTTGATATTGAACATCACTCGAAAACAACATTCGCTTGAGAGTTCTTGCAACACCATATATTGTCTATATAAACAGGGGTGGTGGGGTAGCCCAGTGGTTAAAGCGTTTGCTCGTCACGCCGAAGACCCGGGTTCGATTCCCCACATTGGTACAATGTGTTCCCGGCTGTGATGTTGCTGGAATATTGCTAAAAGCGGCGTTAAACCAAAGTTACTTACTCGCTCACTCACTCACTATAGAAACAGAGAGTCTTGACAACATCCTACAGCAAGTCCCTGATAATGATCAAAGTCCTTGGAACTCAAAGATTATACGTTATGGAATCCTGGAAGGGACATTGTCGCGTTGTCGCCCTCTCAAATACAAGCAAAATGAGGCAAAATTAACCAAAATGTGACACGCGACATTTCGCCCATTTGTCGCATGTCGCTTTTTTGAATAATAATTTTCTATTCCTCCAAAGGGCGACACGCGACAATGCGACAAATTGGCGAAATGTCGCGTTGTCGCGATGTCGCGTGTTAGTTTATTTTGCCTCATTTTACTTGTTTTTGAGAGTGCGACAACGCGACAATGTCCCTTCTCGGACTTCATAATACGTACCTTGATTTCACGAAGAAGGAATTTAATAACCTCAATCCACATGTCGGCACCAAACAAATCTCTATGCTTATCAGTCGTTTATGATCTTCGCTAATTCCCAATCTGCTTGGCGACCTTTGAGTCACCATCCTCCCCCGACGTTGAACATAAACAAGGAATTGTGCAACACGGGACCCCGTACAGAGTGGCACTCGGATTGTGTATTCCAACAAGGGCTTCAATTTATGTGCGTCTCTAAATACGACGAGATTGTAAATACGGCTCGAGATTCGAGTAATGATGTCAGTAGCCTTGAGATAGGGTAGTGGAGGGTTTACCATGAGCTCGAGTGCTCTTGATGGACGCTACTCGCTGAGAAGGAAATTGACATGGTTTCAACATCGACCACTACAACAGCGAGCAGTAAATCAACCCGAGATCTGTCCGAGAGGCAGGGATGACGGATTTCACGATAACAATTTAATCCCTGTGTAGACATACTGGTTTTGATTAGGTAGAATATTTACTGCATATGAGCAAACGTTTTGCTGATTTGCCATAACTCCAGGTGATACTCGTGTGAGTGGAATATAGTTTCGGTGATACACTTTAGTGAGTGAGTGAGTGAGTTGGGTGTAACGCCACTTTTAGCAATATTCCAGCAACATCACGGCGGGGGACACCAGAAATAGGCTTCACACATTGTACCCTTGTGGAGAATCGAACGGTCTTCGGCGTGACGAGCGAACGCATTAACCACTAGGCTATCCCACCGCCCCGGTGCTACTTGTGAATACGTACCGTCAGGGCAAATAGATAGACAACAGATATAGGTGAGTGAGTTACGTTTTACGCTGCACTCAGCAATATTCTAGCTATATGGCGGCGGTCTGTATATAATCGAGTCTAGACCAGACAATCCAGTGATCAACAGCACGAGCATCGATCTACGCAATTGGGATACGATGACATGTGTCAACCAAGTCAGCGAGCCTGACCACCCGATCCCGTTAGTCGCCTCTTACAAGCAATATCAATTCTAACCCGGATCTTCACGTGTACAACAGGTATATAGGTATAATATTTATAAACGATCTTTTTATTCACAGACAAACGTTGGCCTCTTATCAGATTTGTTTTTGGTTTTTTTCCCCTCATAACGTACTGCACACATAAACTATCACTGACACCACTGGTGGTGACACTGAACTGTAAACCTACGATACAATGCATTGTAATATTTTAATCATAAATCTGAATCTGTCCATTGATCACGTGAATTAAGCGGATTTCTCCTGGCGTGTCAAATTACAGCGTAAGAAGTGTTATTTATTTTGTTATGAAATGAAATCTTGCTCTTCAGATTCCAATAGAACCATACAAAATGTGTTTTACGCAAACATATTAAACGTTGGGTTTCGATTTCAGGAAGCTTTGACTCGACCTGAACCAAAACGAATGCTCAAAGGCAGGCCATGCCCATGACTCAGCACAATTGAACTCGTGATAAGGATCGCGGACCTTTATGACAGCCTAGGCTATCAGTTGTTGGAGAGATAAGCAGGTGTGTTGTATAGTCAACCCTATGTGTTCCCCTCCTTACATCAGACTAAACAAACGTTATCAGTCGTGTGTGTGCGCTGCAGGCCTCGTGTGCGTGTGTGTGTGTGCTTTACATTTAGTGTGTGTGTGTGTGTACATGTGCTTCAAGATTGGTGTGTGTGCATCGTGCTTGGTGTGTGTGTGTGTGTTTCATGCTTGGTGTGTGTGAACGTGTGCCCTTCATGCTTGGTGTGTGTGTGTGAGTGTGTGCTTCATGCTAGGTGCGTGTGCGCTTTAAGTTTGGTGTGTGTAGGATGCTTGGTGCGTGTAAGTGTGTGTGCTTCATGCTTGGTGTGTGTGCACTTTAAGTTTGGTGTGTGTGTAGCATGCTTGGTGTGTGAGTGCGTGTGTGCTGTACATTTAGTGTGTAGCATGCTTGGTGTGTGTGAGTGTCTGTGCGATGTAAACTTATGCTTGGTGTGAGTGTCTGTGCGCTTTAAGTTTGGTGTGTGTAACATGCTTGGTTTGTGTGAGTGTGTGTGTAGCATGATGGGTGTGTGTAGCATGCTTGGTTTGTGTGTATAGCATGCTTGGTGTGTGTGCTTTAAATTTGGTGTGTGTAGCCTGCTTGGTGTGTGAGTGTGTGCATTAAATTTGTTGTGTGTGTGTAGCGCATGCTTGGTGTGTGTGTGTGTGCGTGCGTGCGCGCGCGCTTAAATTTGGTGTGTGTGTGAGTATGTGTGGTTCATGTTTGGTGTGTCTCCTTCCTGCAGGACTTGTGTGCTTTATGTTAGGTGTGTTGTGTGTGTCATGCTTGGCTTGTGTTGTGTGTTGTGTTTCATACTTGACCAATCTTGGTCTGAGCTTGTGTGTGTGTGTTTGTGATCACATTTTGTGCTCATTCGTTTCCTCATGCATACATATTTCTGATCAGAGAGGAAATATTCAAGTAAGGAATTCAACTCAAGCTTCAGGTATATACCAAGAGTGCACATCCAACCTAGGCTAAACAGATGAGATTGTTTCACCTGTCTTTTATTCTCCCCAAATGGTAACATATGTTATCTTTGGGATTACACTTTCAGTAAAGTATACATAGAGAATCTCACCCAAGAGTCTACTGATATCAATTATATCAACACGAGTTGATAAAGTGACAAATATCTGAGGCTTGCCGAGGATATTTTTACTTTTGTCAACGAGGGTTGAGATTCTATTTATCATCAAAAATCACTCTTCATTAGTTTTCAATGAAAAATGTACATCTCTGAAAACGGTACTTTACCATTAGACTTGCAGTGCAGCAATCTCATAGCATTGTGACGTCATCAGGTTCACGACGTCATAGCATTGTCAGGGCATTGTTCAAAATCTATTCTACCATGACTTCAGTAAACACTGGATTGTGATTGGTTAATTAAAGTCATTCAGAGGTATATAATCACGTTATACAGGTGTCTGATTTTCCATGGTCAATTATACATGGTTAACGGTAATGCACTATTTTTGTCTGCCCGCCAACATGGCGGACACCAAACAACCTACCGATGCAACGATAAATTACGGCGATTTTACTGTTGGAAATCACACATATGTCTTTAAAGATGGATTTAGCGATGACGGGCTCGACTTACTACTTGCGTAAATCCCAGCAATAGGTGTTTATACATACAAAAGTACTTCGAAAGCATGGAAACAAATATTTAGTCGAACAAGATCAAAACATCGTCTGCTTTCCGAATAAAAATTCAGCAAAAACAAATATGTTTGCGTTGATTCTATGTTATGTCAGAATAGATCCAGCAATAGACTGCTACATAATTTCCGTGTTAAATTCATTATCAGCTTTCGTCAACGATATCGCCACTGATCTAGATCCGGTAACGGAGGATGCATTAACATCGAACGCCGAAGACTGACTGACTGAATTTGGTTTTACGCCGCTTTTAGCAATATTCCAGCAATATCACGGCGGGGGACACCAGAAATGGGCTTCACTCATTGTACCCATGTGGGGTACAACGCTTTAACCACTAGACTACCCTACCGCCCCCGAACGCCGAAGAAATTCCGTCCACATAAATAAACAGTTGGGTTATCAATTCAAACAAAATGATATTTTGAAATTTGTACTGTTTCAAATTTAGCGGTAGTACAACACAATTACAGAATCTGCAAACCGTTCTGTTTAGCCCAACATATTCTTTTTCTAAAGGTATAATATCGTTGAAAAAGTTATTTAGCTTAGTCATGATCCCTCTTATCCATTACACTGCTTGATATTAAAGTATAATTAATTACCTTACCGTGTTTATGCCAGAGGTACACCCTTATGTCCTGATCCATCCTTTCGGAAATATCACCACAAATCTGGCTCTTTGTCAACAGACTCGCGAACATGCCAGCGAATCAGATTCAATTTGAATTCACTACACTTTGAAGCCACTAGGTCACAAAACACTTTCCAAAATGTTGAAAATAATATCCGTAGAATCGAATTTGAGCACAAAGTACACACATGAGTGTGTAAGAGTCACCACAGCTGTCGCACGCAGACGTAGAGGTGCATGAAATCGTCAAGTTGACAGGGCGCAAAATTCAACAGTATCTAAATTCGCTACAACACGGACTTCTCGTTACAGCAAAAGCGCCTCTACTCTTAAATTTTGTACCAGTACCAGTAATTAGATATCAAAGACTATCTCAGTCATACAATCAGGTTAACCTTGCGCAAACTGTCAGATGCTCTCCTGTCGCATCTTTCCAAATTTGCACGTAAATGTAAACAATGACTTCCGAGAAAAGGTCAAGGCCATGAGGTTGCTGCCATTATTCTGGTGGGGTTAGGGTCTACGGTGGAATTTTCAAATGTGAACCAAGCTTTTTTAAACTTATTTGATATATGTTTTCCAACTTATCAGTTAATGATTGATGATTGATGCATTGAAAAAACAAAACGTGATTTGTTATTACTGAATCTGGAGTTTGTTAGTCATTGGCGATTTGCCACCAATCACCCCGTTTCGGGCGATGCCACTTGAGATTGGAATGCAAGGCCGCTTCACGTATTGACTCGTAACCAAAGAATGAGCTCCACCTTAAACTGTTCATAAAATGATCATGGTAGAATGGAGATAAGCCTACTGTGTTGGAAAATCAGAGGTATATAACGAAATTATAATAGCTCTAAATTGTTCATTTAAAACCTCACGCTACGCGTTCGGTTTTAAATGAAATTTAGAGCTATTATAATTTCGTTATATACCTCTGATTTTCCCACACAGTAGGTTTATCTCCTAATTCTACCATGACTTCAGTAAACACTGGATTGTGATTGGTTAATTAAAGTCATTCAGAGGTATATAATCACGTTATACAGGTGTCTGATTTTCCATGGTCAATTATACATGGTTAACGGTAATGCACTATTTTTGTCTGCCCGCCAACATGGTGGACTCCAAACAACCTACCGATGCATCGATAAATTACGGCGATTTTGCTGTCGGAAATTACACATATGTCTTTAAAGATGGATTTAGCGATGACGGGCTCGACTCACTACTTGCGTGAATCACAGCAATAGGTGTTTATACATACAAAAGTACTTCGAAAGCATGAAAACAAACATTCAGTCGAACAAGATCAAAACATCGTCTGCTTTCCGAATAAAAATTCAGCAAGAAAAAATATGTTTACGTTGATTCTATGTTATGTCAGAATAGATCCAGCAATAGACTGCTACATAATTTCCGTGTTAAAATTATTATCAGCTTTCGTCAACGATATCGCCACTGATCTTGATCCGGTAACGGAGGATGCATTAACACCGAACGCCGAAGAAATTTTAATGACTCCCGTCCACATAAATAAACAGTGGGGTTATCAATTCAAACAAAATTATATATTTTTTGAGGAATTTGTACTGTTTCAAATTTAGCGGTAGTAAAACACAATTACAGAATCTGCAAACCGTTCTGTTTAGCCCAACATATTGTTTTCTAAAAGTATAATATCGTTGAAAAAGTTATTTAGCTTAGTCATGATCCGTTAAGACTTCCGCCCGTATCTCCCCCTTAAATTTCCTTCAAATCATATCAACAGAATCTATATACGTTCGGCTTTAAATGAAATTTAGAGCTATTATAATTTCGTTATATACCTCTGATTTTCCCACACAGTAGGTTTATCTCCTAACAGTCAATACGATATTTGATCTCACACATGCAATATCTCCTGTGGAACACATGTTTGGATGATAAATTATATTTCTCATGTAAGAAAAAAGCGCCCAAGAACAAATCGGCAACACACTTCCCTCCGGCCAGTAGTCCTCAGGCGCCAACACGACGGACAATATCATCTGGTAGGTCAATATGATATAACACTAATGGGAATGCGTTATATTCTATTTCGCACAAAAACAACCCGTGGGGTTTCCACCGCAATAGTCATTTCCTACTCAAATTAGGAACCATTATGGCTTATGACAAAATATCAAATAGCCCCAAGTAGCATCAAATATGCAATAGGGCGAATTGTTTGGTAGGGTTGTCATGGTAACTGCAAATGCTACATCTAGCACATCCTCTATAAGAAGCACCATCTCTGACAATACATACACGTGTATGCATGTTTAATCACGATAGTGTCATTATTGTTTGGTGAAGACCAATAAGTGATGTCTGTACGCTATAATGATCTGGCACACAGAAATAATTATCCTGGTGCTACTCACTGGCTTGAAAGTATTTCCATTGTGTCACTAACGAGTCTGTGCACATGACTTACACTTGCCAACATCATGCGCAGAACAATGGCTACACAGATGGAAGGCTAGTGCATCGGCAGAAAGAAAGACTGACTAACTGACTGAGTTTAGTTTTACGCCGCTTTTAGCAATATTCCAGCAATATCACGGCGGGGGACACCAGAAATGGGCTTCACACATTGTACCCATGTGGGGAATCGAACCCGAGTCTTCGGCGTGACGAGCAAACGCTTTAACCACTAGGCTACCCCGCCGCCCCCAGAAAGAAAGAACGTAAACCAAGCTCAATGAGGTGTTTTGTACGAAAGCCTGATGCGTTCACTTTTGTAGCATAAAATATTTTTTCAGTGACAATTTTTGTTGCTTCAGTTATTATTCGTTGCCTCGAGTATTCTATCGTTATTTCAATATAAGGCTTTCGTTACTTCAAGTTTCTTTCAAAAACTTGTAATTTCGAGTATTTAATCGTTGTTTCGAGTATTTTCTCGTTCCTTTAACTTTCTTTCAAAAACTTTGAATTAACGAGAAAATGCTTGAAATTTCAAGTTTTTAGAAAGTATTTGAAGTAACGAGAAAATAATCGAAGTAACGAAAATATAATTGAAGTAACGACAAAATACTCCACGTAACGCGTAAATACTCGCAATTTCAAGTTTTTTGACAGAAACTTGAAGTAACGAGAAAATACTCGAAGCATGCCTACCTGGAATAATGCCTACCTGCAATCAGACCAACCTGGTATTCTGCCTATCTGGAATTCTGCCCACCCGCAATTAGACCTACCTGGATTTCTGCCTACCTGATATTATGTCTACCTGGTATATGCCTAACTAGAGTTATGCCTACCTGGTATTATGCCTACCTGGAATTCTGCCCACCTGATATTATGCCTACCTGCAATTAGACCTACCTGATATTATGCCTTCCTGATATATGCCTACCTGGCATTATGCCTATGTCGTATTATACCTACCTGTTATTCCAGGTGAGTAGATCCAGCTGTCCGTGTTCCGACCGGGAGACGGATGTAGGTAGCTGGGTGCTCGGTCTCACGGAGTTCTCTACTATATACTGGGAAAACGTGACTCCCCAGGATGACTAAACCCAATAACTGGAGAGACACTCTTTCAAACCTTCACCTTTCAAAATTCAGATATTAGTAATTTTCACAATTATCACACGCTATAGACGTCAGAGTTAAAAAAACACACGCCCCAAAATAGGATAGTGACTCGCCGTCCGTCATCAGGATGAGCCGACTTCCATTACTCGTAGTTAAGACTGGCATTCTTGGCTTACACGCATTACATGGTGAATTCTAAAACAGACATACTAACTAACGCTCTAATTTTTTAAAAAGTATTTTGAAAAGGTATATATGCTTCACCGTGGGTACAATGTGTGAAGCCCATTTCTGGTGTCCCCTGACGTGATATTGTTGGAAAATTGCTAAAAGCGGCTTAAAACTCGCTCACTCAATTTTAATTACGTCTGAACCAATACATCCACAACACCGGTGACGCTGCTCCTGGAACGTCATCAACGGCAAGCGTTACAGACAAGAGTTCGTACACTTGTAAATAGCCCCACAAAAGAAGCCATGTATGCTCTGATTAAAAAGGCACGAAATATATATCTGCCTTGCTTGCTTCTGAAAGGGATATGCAACTTGCTAGTTGCATGTCAGCGTATCCTAAATACATAATTGGGTGTTCAAAACGTCAATAACTGGAACGTCTGGTCGACGCTCGATTATGTTCAGACTGTCGTCTAATAGCTGGAATATAGTTTCGGTGATACACTTTAGTGAGTGAGTGAGTATGGTTTTACGCAGCTTTTAGCAATATTCCAGCAAATATCACGGCGGGGAACACCAGAAAGGGGCTTCACACATTGTACCCATGTGGGGAATTGAACCCGGGCCGTCGGCGTGACGAGCGAACGCTTTAACCACAAGACTACCCCACCGCCCCCGATACACTTTAATGAGATTGGTGATCTTCTAGTATGTATTTACTCCGCTTTGTTGACTCGGTCTTATCACGTCGGGGGACACGTTGTGAAGGACTAACACATTGTTCCCAAATGCGAAATCAAACATGACTATTTGGAGTGTAAAGCGAACACTTTACCCATCGACCTACCCAAATGTTCTTTACGTTTGAGCTACAAACAATTGTGTATGCGATGGTGTTTATGTAGTGACCAGAATATAGGCGATTTATGTCATTATGTTAAAAATGAGATTAGTTGTTTGTCAACAAGAGTAGTTGTTGACTTCTATTAGTTAAAACGTGTTCATGTTGTACGCTGGACCCTTGTTGAAGAATGACATACGTTCTGCTGTACGCATATACAATTATCCCCTATCAGTTGTGTATTTGAATTTTGGTCTTGATGTACTATGTACTTGCTTTTTGTTCTAATCGTACGTGAGTCAGCCAGCATTCAGTGATACTACTGCATGTTTAAAGATTGGTGGAAATAATAAAGTATACACTTGAAAATGTATTTTACCAAAAACTTACGAACTAAGTACGTTACACTGAAAGATGTGACCAAAATCATAGAAATGTGACAAATTTGAAAACGAAGTCCAAAACATAACTACAAAGTACATATAAATTACAGCACGACCAAATAACAATTTCATATTTGTTTCGGTGAGTGCGCGTACATGTTCGCGCACACGTGTTTGCGTGTCAGCATTTGTGGGTATTCTAGTCCTCTCCCATTGTCATACCATTCCGCTCTTTGTCAGCCACTGTATTCACCAGACGACGGAGGCGGTCCCCTGTGATGGAGACTATTAAACCTATTGTGCCGAGACTCTTATGTTATATTTACGGCAACGAAAACATTTCCCTTCCAACCACATATAGTTAGTTAAACAAAAAAATCCAGTTTTGGGAGAATGGAACTCATCCTATTTGACTTGGGCTAAATAGTATGAAAATGATAAATGAACGTTAACTTTGATTAAAATCGATTCACTTTAGGCTTTTTCGCCAAAGTTTCAAGTGGTGATACGTAAACTGAGAAACAATCTCACGGCATGTATCCAGTTAAAGGTCACATGCAACCCAAAAATCAAACATAATTAAAACACAATTATCACTTATTCATGACATATAATATACATTGTTGGTTATGAAAAAACATATAAACAAAATTATAAGCGTACAATCGCAAATCAAAAGTGCAATATTGTGTACTTGGGTTTACTTCCCAAGAAACGAAGCAGCCGGGATACCGAACCCAGTCAGAGCGGGTGGGTGTGCACTCAAGTGTAACGGCTGGTTCATTTGCAGATGCCCTCACGGCTCATTGTGTGTGTATATATAGAAATATTGGGTTTTGTAAATACATGCTCATTTTTTGTGTATAACATTTTGCAATCAACAGACATCATAACATGTCATGTGTACAAGTATCACACCTGCCTGTCTGTGTAATTACATAATGTGACTGACTGACTGACTGACTGAGTTTAGTTTTACGCCGCTTTTAGCAATATTCCAGCAATATCACGGCGGGGGACACCAGAAATGAGCTTAACACATTGTGCCCATGTGGGGAATCGAACCCGAGTCTTCGGCGTGACGAGCCAACGCTTTAACCACTAGGCTACCCCACCGCCCCCAAAATGTGACAGAGACCAAACTCGGGCCATAAATCAATGCATTTTGTTTATGGTGTATAACCTGATTGGTGTTAAGTTCAAATTGCATGTGATCAGTGATCGCAGTTGTGTATTAAATATTGTCATTAGCAGACAGGCAGGCAGACACACAGGTGTCAATAAAACAAGACATTGAGTCTGTGACAACGACATATCTATATCACAGTTAGAAATTCTGTCAACGCTAAATAATGACATTGCTTTTAAGTATCGAACTGAGAAAGTGACTCGGTAAGAAGAACGTGTGGTGAAATAGACAAATGAAATTATATAAACAGTTAATTTACTGTCATAACATATAAAAAGCTCGCGCCTGTGAGATATCAACAAAACATTAGAAAAATAGCTCACACCAAAGCCTTCACCGAGTATTCACCGGACAACCCGCTTCCAAGTTGCGCGAACCTATTTCACTGCGCACGTGCTATGAGCGCAGCCGAGCTGTTGGAACCACTTGAATTCCCCCCAAACGCTGGGGGAAAATTAGTGAATCGTTTGAACTACGATTTCGCGCGGTTTTTTTCATCGCGTTATTTTTCAACTTTATAAGTTGAATTTGCATTTTTGATGATTTGTTTCGGTAAGTCCATACCGAAAGGTATCAGAATCTGCAAAGTTGTGTTTTACGTTGCATGTGACCTTTAATATTCACCGGAATGAGCAATAAAGACTGTCTTTTCTGTATCTAAATTGATTTCATTATACATTGTATTGTTGCAGTGCTGGTAAAAATAAAAATGAATGCATTTTATTAAAACGAGTTGAAGTGTATATTAGTCTGTTTGCAGTGAAACGTATCGATGAATTTCACTTTAAACAGAAAAGTAAATCGAATAAGTGAAATTAAGATTGCGAATTCTCATAATTTTACCTGCCAATTGGACATTTAAATCTCAGAATTTTATTCAACTTAGGATAAAAGTTGTTTAACAAACGATCATAGTTTCAAATCGCTATTATTGGTTTTATTACAAGGGGCTATGCACATTAAACGAAACACCGAGAACAAGTAGGGTTGGTCTAACTTAACGCTCATCACGTACATTTGTTTCACTGTTCCAACTACTGCGCTTTCCCCCTTGTAATCCAAAATCCTGGATCCGCCCCTGATGTATGTATTCTTTTTAAGATGTACAATATGAAGAAACAAGGAACGGAAAAAACAAGCTGCGAAACTACAGGAATTTTAAGCAAGATTTATCCACAGTCATATTATACCGAAAACACACAAAAGCGAGTTTGCGAAGTTTTGTTTTGGTGTCGCCCCTCCGAGGATTGAGACAGGCCGCTATGAGAACTTACCAGCAGAAGAAAGACTATGTGTCAGCTGCAACGAAATTGAGGACGAATCTCACACGCTGTTCAAATGCCCAATATACGAAGAGGAGAGAGCTGAACTTTGTAGGAAAAGTGCCCAGATATATGCTGTTTTTACAAACCTTAATGATGTTTTAAAGTTTTATGTACTTTTTAGTGACTGTTATATTGTTTTACACACTGCCAGAACCTGCAATCTTATCGAAACACGCCACCTTTTATATTCCTAATTATACTGTTTTACTTTTATGCCTGTTAGCAGCATTATATGCGTTTACATAATTATGTACATATATTCATATTTCTATATTTATCTATGTATTTAGTAGTTTTTAGTCTCTCATGAATCACTAAGTAATTGGTTGTGTACTTTTAGCCTCTGTGTATTATATTTTATATATGTATCAATCAACTGAATGTATACACAAGTAAGACTTTAATAAAATCATTGTCTGTCTGTCTACAGCTAGGAGGCGTAAATAAAATATCTGTCTGTCTGACAGTCTTGTTGCGTTACTAGTAGGGCAGGACACAGCTCACCCTTGTTTCGCGAGCACCTGCTATCATCAGTGATTTCAAATGAGCGTTTATGTAATTTTGACAGCTATTTTACCTTTGAAGTCCTGTGCAATCAGTGGATAATTAAGATAAAGATTTCTCTACCATTGACGTTTCCAATTTATTCTTCTTCTTCTAAGGACTTGATGTAAAACTGAGAAAAAAATCTATTCGCCAATTATAAAATGTTTTCAAAAAGGATCGTGACTCATATTTCGCTTCAGCAGGGGACAATTTCCGTTTTATATACACTAAACGGCAAAAGAAACGTTACCCTCCTTCCTTTATGAATTACTTAAAAACTATCAAAGATATTTTAGAAGGTATTAGTTTACAAGAAAGCTTAACAACACAGCTTTATGCAAATCACGAAACAAAATTCTCAAATGCATTCATATTTAGGTGAAATGTATCTTTTTGAGAAGAGTTAAATTGTCATATTTTCGTCCATGCCGAAATAAACAAATAACAGTGATTTAGATGTCCAAAAGAAAGGTTGAAATAAAATTCTGCTTAGGGACAAAGATAAACCATTTCAAGTCACCTTTTTCAACTATTAAAACAAGAAACAACTGTTGTAGAGTGTGTAAATTGTAGGGGTGTCACGATTCGGTTCGGTTCAACGAAAATCGAATCGATAGATGTACGATTCGATCTCGATTTCAAATGCATCCATTTCGATTCGATTCAAAAAGTACATACTTTCTAATACTGAGAGTTTATTTCACCTGAAATCGTAAGAAATTATGTTGAAAATTCGATGCTACAAGTGTGGCCAGTGAGAGGGTATTCTCCACTGCCGGAGACATTGTAAGTGCCCAGAGGGCATGTCTTTCAAGTGAAAATTCCTTGCACAGAACATGATCATTCCAAATGACTTACAGTGACATTACAGTCACAATGAACACTTGACACCAGAGTTCGTGACTGAAACTTAATTTCATGATCACTTGTTCAGTGAGTATTTGTTGACAGTGTTCTAATTGTGCATTGTGCCATTTTTTCCAAAGTTTGCCAAATTAAACTGATATTACAACAAATTTGACTTTGTCCTCAGCTTTGGGGAATCGAATCGAAATTAATCGAATCGAACGAACTGAATCGATTATCGTATCGAATCGAAGTGAGAGTGAATCGTAACACCCCCTAGTGAATTGTAAAATAATCATTCCTATGATTTCAGTCTTTTGAAACATTTTCTGCTGATTTGCTTTCGTGAAAACAAGTGACACGTGTCTATGATATTGTGAAAAAATGTTTAGGAACACCTAAAATTATTTTTGTTAACATTTTTGCTTGCAAAGTAACATTTTTTCCATTTTCTGTTTACACATAGCAATATCAATCGCCAAAACGCAGCAATATTCAAGCAGTATTTGCATCCATTTCACATGTAGAATGATTCTATACGGTATAAAGAAAGCCTAGAATACATGATATGATACACAAGTACGAGAAATATGCCACGATTAACAGCTGAAGAGAGAGAAAGAGCCATTGGGATGGTGCAGATGGGGTCGACATCCAATGTTGTTGCCAACGCCTGCGGATGCCACCGTATCACGGTCTGGGCTTCAGACAGACTGGGGTCACCGTAGACAGACCAAGAAGTGGACGTCCACGCATCACAACGCCAGCTGAAGATAGGTACCTCCGTCATTAAGGAAGGAGGGTAACGTTTCTTTTGACGTTTAGTGTATACCTTCTGCATGCTGCCTGGGTTATGTAGGACAAGTAAATATGTATATAAGTATATCCGGATCGCAATAAGACGTCATAACGTGTGGAATGGCAGACTGTCGGACTGAGAGTTAGCTGTCTACTCGAAAAAATATTAGAACATGAAAGATGAATATATACCGAAATACAGGTTAGTATAGTATAACGTGTTTCTTATTTCGTGGGCATTGCAATCGTTGTTGCAAGCATGTTATTTTGTGATTATTAAACTAGGATGGCCGTATGCAATAACACAACACACTTTTTTTGGTTACCAAAACGTCGTAACAACACTGGAAGTGGTAAACGTATTGAAGTTACAACAGTTGCTCGACAAAAACGAGAAATTCATTTCGCAATGGTGGCTTAGAGGTGAAGTCACTTTCACCCGAGCAAATATGTGTTCTGGGTGTCCAATGTTTGACTCGTGTTCTATGTGCGAAGCGCGCTCCGTGTTCAGTTGGTCTTGGTGTGGACCCAAAGTGGCGTATTAACATTCAGTCTAAATGGTCACACAGCTATACTTATTGTCCCTCACACATAACATAATCATTACTTAACCTCCCCCCTATACTGGGGCTTGCTCCCTCACACATCACACTCACAGACTGTCCATCCCTCACTCAATGTCAGTAACACCCTCACTCATTAACACACTAACGTTCCCCTTCCGCCAACTCACTCACTCACTCACTCAGTATTATGCTCCCCACTCTTACGGGGCGGTGAGGTAGCCTAAGTGGTTAACTTCAGGTTAAGCGTTTGCTCGTCACGCCGACGACCCGGGTACGATTTCCCACATGGGTACAATGTGTGAAGCCAATTTCTGGTGTCCCTCGCCGTGATATTGCTGGAATATTGCTAAAAGCGGCGTAAAACTGAACTCACATACCCACACTTGCACACATCCCTACTGATTCTCTCCCAAATTCACAAACAAAACGCTCATAACCTTTTTGGCGATAATCTCCGATGGACCGAACACCTACCGTCTTTATCAGAAGCGTTGACCTCTTGGTGCCCACGGTATGTGTGTTATCTGACCACTAGCATCTCATTGGCCGAATATACACCGATGCTTAAGTCCATCGTCTAATTACTAATAAGCTTAAGCTCCCGCCAGAGAATCGTCCTAGTCTCCCTATAGAACATTTGCTATGAAAACTAACCTGCAGGCTTTGCGTGATTTAACGACCGTTGTTAATCCAATCCCAGGGCATTCCTGTTGACTTTGTCGAGTAAATTGGAAAATAAACGGTCCCGGGTTCACATATAATCCCAAATTCCAGCCTGGTATCAAATGTCACAAACACGTTGAACGTTTATGCAGTAAACAATGCTCCCGCAATCATATTCCATCCATGGCAGCCTGGGGTGGAGTGGTGTATTCAGTCGATATGTCGCAGGTAGACAGCTGACCTTATCTTCTCCGATAAATCCATTCCAGTTCCATCACTTGCGAGCAGAGGTCATTCCAACTCGATCCCTAGTGACGTTTCATCTGAAAGTGAAGTACGACCACGTGAAATCCTGTGTGCTCCTTGGAGAGCTCATTAAGAACGTTAATGTCGAGTTAGTTCGAGCAGACGACAACTATCGGCTGAACAGATGGCGGTCTATAGTTCTACTGGTACTGTAATCGCGCGGACAAATAACCCGCGTGACGTCACCCAGCGGGATTCTGCAACAGGCAACACTGTTGCTTTAATCCATACTTGGGCGTGTGCTGTGGTTCACATACGGGCATCAGCTGTGGGAGGCGTGAGGATGGAAGAATAGCCAGCAGCAGACGTCAAAATATAAATATGGATGAAACATCGACAAGAGATCAGAGACGAACATTCGACAAAGTGTTGACGACATGGATTGCAGGCGACAAACAGTGGTCAGACCAAAGTGATTAGTAGATAGTAACACTAAACATCGCAGACGAACACAGGGTGATGGATGAACAGACGACTGGGATCACGGACCAACATTATCGATTATAATTACTTAAATCACAGACAAACTGATGACTTAGATCACAGACAAACTGATGACTTAGATCACAGACAAACTGATGGTGAAGCTTACGGACAAACCGATGGTGATGATCGTGGACAAACCGATGGTGATGATCATGGACAAGTGCGAACATATGGTTTTATGCTTGTCAGCATCTGTCATTCAGTCTGTACCAGACAATCCAGGGATTGATAAAAATAACATAAATCATCCGGCCTTGTTAGTCGCATAATGTGACACGCACGGGTTGCTAAAGACCGGTCTCGACGTCATGCTTTCATTCAAAACCATGTCAATTATTACATATTTCCAAAGTTATATTCACCTCTTAAAGCAGGAAAGACCTAAAATCTCTAATCCAGTACAAGTACAATGGGAATTCAGTATTCCTAAAAATAGTTATTTCTTATTCATTATTCATGCAATTAATGAGATGATGAACTACTGGAGGAATCCTATTACTCTATAGTAACACTATTAGTTTAAAATAGTTATGGCGTGGGTATGTAAACGATCGACTCTAGACCAGATAACCCAGTGATTGTCATCATGAACATCGATCGGGAAACGAGGATATGTATCAACCAAGTAAGCAAGTCTGATAACCCAGAAGTCGCTTTTTGCAACAAGGAAGATGAAAGTTGATGGGCAGATTTCTACAATCTGATTTCAGTATCCTCCATGGTCGCACGGACTACAACTTAAATCCCGTAGAATTCTGTTCTGCCTCTTTGTCGGCACTGCTAAGGTATGGTTCCAGGATCAATCTGCGCACATACAGCTGTCCCTATCAAAAGTATATATACCCATAGACTAAGCGTTAGACTAGCTCTTTCAAGTCCCATTCAGATGACATCCTCTAGTGGAAGAAAGGAAGAATCCTGCTACAACACAGCACATCTCCACACACCCTATTACACCACCTGTCTCATCTGGCTCTGATAATAGTCCATCGTAACTCCCATACCTTAACATAGATTTACGAAAGTCGTAGCGCTAAGGTGATCGTAACTCCCATACCTTAACATAGTTTTACGATAGTCGTAGCGTTAAGGTGATCGTAACTCTCATACATTAACATAGACTTACGACAGGCGTAGCGCTAAGGTGATCGTAACTCCCATGCGCTAAGGTGATCGTAACTCCCATACCTTAACATAGACTTACGACTGGCGTAGCGCTAAGGTGATCGTAACTCTCATACCTTAACATAGACTTACGACTGACGTAGCGCTAAGGTGATCGTAACTCCCATACCTTAACATAGATTTACGATAGTCGTAGCGCTAAGGTGATCGTAACTCCCATACCTTAACATAGTTTTACGATAGTCGTAGCGTTAAGGTGATCGTAACTCTCATACATTAACATAGACTTACGACTGACGTAGCGCTAAGGTGATCGTAACTCCCATACCTTATACCTTAACATAGACTTACGACAGGCGTAGCGTTAAGGTGATCGTAACTCTCATACTTTAACATAGACTTACGACTGGCGTAGCGCTAAGGTGATCGTAACTCTCATACCTTAACATAGACTTACGACAGGCGTAGCGTTAAGGTGATCTTAACTCTCATACCTTAACATAGACTTACGACAGGCGTAGCGCTTAAGGTGATCGTAACTCTCATACCTTAACATAGACTTACGAAAGGCGTAGCGCTAAGGTGATCGTAACTCCCTTAACATAGACTTATACCTTAACATGATCGACTTACGACAGGCGTAGCGTTAAGGTGATCGTAACTCTCATACCTTAACATAGACTTACGACTGGCGTAGCGCTAAGGTGATCGTAAGGTGATCGTAACTCTCATACCTTAACATAGACTTACGACTGGCGTAGCGCTAAGGTGATCGTAACTCTCATACCTTAACATAGACTTACGACTGGCGTAGCGCTAAGGTGATCGTAACTCCCATACCTTAACATAGACTTATACGTAACATCGACATAGACTTACGACAGGTAACGTAGCGCTAAGGTGATCGTAACTCTCATACCTTAACATAGACTTACGACTGGCGTAGCGCTATCGTAGACTTACGACTGATCGCTAAGGTGATCGTAACTCCCATACCTTAACATAGACTTACGACAGGCGTAGCGCTAAGGTGATCGTAACTCTCATACCTTAACATAGACTTACGACTGGCGTAGCGCTAAGGTGATCGTAACTCCCATACCTTAACATAGACTTACGACAGGCGTAGCGCTAAGGTGATCGTAACTCCTATACCTTAACATAGACTTACGACTGGCGTAGCGCTTAGGTGATCGTAACTCTCATACCTTAACATAGACTTACGACAGGCGTAGCGCTAAGGTGATCGTAACTCTCATACCTTAACATAGACTTACGACTGGCGTAGCGCTAAGGTGATCGTAACTCTCATACCTTAACATAGACTTACGACTGGCGTAGCGTTAAGGTGATCGTAACTCTCATACCTTAACATAGACTTACGACAGGCGTAGCGCTAAGGTGATCGTAACTCCCATGCGCTAAGGTGATCGTAACTCCCATACCTTAACATAGACTTACGACTGGCGTAGCGTTAAGGTGATCGTAACTCTCATACATTAACATAGACTTACGACTGACGTAGCGCTAAGGTGATCGTAACTCCCATACCTTAACATAGACTTACGACAGGCGTAGCGCTAAGGTGATCGTAACTCCCATACCTTAACATAGACTTACGACTTACGTAGCGCTAAGGTGATCGTAACTCCCATGCGCTAAGGTGATCGTAACTCTCATACATTAACATAGACTTACGACTGACGTAGCGCTAAGGTGATCGTAACTCTCATACATTAACATAGACTTACGACTGGCGTAGCGCTAAGGTGATCGTAAATCTCATACCTTAACATAGACTTACGACTGACGTAGCGCTAAGGTGATCGTAACTCCCATGCGCTAAGGTGATCGTAACTGTCATACATAAACATAGACTTACGACTGGCGTAGCGCTAAGGTGATCGTAACTCTCATACCTTAACATAGACTTACGACTGGCGTAGCGCTAAGGTGATCGTAACTCTCATACTTAACATAGACTTCGACTGGCGTAGCGCTAAGGTGATCGTAACTCTCATACATTAACATAGACTTACGAAAGGCGTAGCGCTAAGATGATCGTAACTCTCATACCTTAACATAGACTTACGACTGTCGTAGCGCTAATGTTGCTTTGTGCAACAGCACCCAGATGCTCAACTTGATGCGGTCGAAGGTCAAAACAAGATCGAGAAAATCGAAGCCCGAAATGATGCAAGACTCAGATGCTTACCACTTTACTGAAATCTATAAGCACGCCAATGGTGCTGACAAACCTTGTCACATAAAGAGCGTGAGCTGGCATTCAAACCCAGACAAACGTGTTTCTGGTGTGCCCAAAGCATCCAACTGCATAGGGTATTGCGGTGCCCCAGTCATGGCAATCCGCAATCCGCTTCTCATGAGAACTCTCATTTAGTGGACCTGAGCGTGTCACCTTTCCAATGTTGTCCCTTAGTCCTACTGGTTTATTCAACCTCATTCTATAGAATTTAAGTCTCATGATAATTCTTTCCAACTACCAACTGTCTGATTTCCATGGCACAAATCACCAAATTTCTCACAACACTCCACCTTGTTTTCCTAACTCTCTTCACTCAAGCAAATCAAAGTCTCTTGGCAACATTTTACCGACCTTATCTTAACAATCTACAAAGAATACTTTTAAATTTTAGACACGCTTATAGTCCGTTTGGCTCAAAAGCGGACAGATGAATTGCAATCTAACTCAAAAAACTAATATACATAAAATACTCAATGAAACGCTGATCATAATCGAAACATCATACCCACTCTGTGACTTATTTGCAGAATTTTTGTCCCAAAAATAAAAAAAGTTGTTTAACAAACTATCATTAAAATATTGACACAGTTCACTGTTTGTTACGAGGGAGGAGTGCAGAGAAAGGGACAGCCAGGTGTTCGAGAACGGATGGAGACGGCACAGCACAGGTTAATGAATAAATAACTGTCTGTGAACGTGCTTCTCGAACACCTGGCTGTCCCTTTCTCTGCACTCCTCCCTCGTAACAAATAGTGAACTGTGTCAATATTTTAATGATAGATTGTTAAACAACTTTTTTATTTTAAGACGAAAATTCTGCAAAAACCTCAGCGTTCATTGAGTATTTTATGCTCATTAGTTTTCGAGTTAGATTGCAATTCATCTGTCCGATTTTGAGCCAAACGGGCTATAACTAAAATTCCTTAAATTGGATAAGTAATGCCATTATAAGTGGGGGGAATTGTTAGCGTTGAAAACAGACTATTGTCCATTGTGTTACATGTCTGTACATGTTTTCACTGGGGCGATGGGTTGAAAGGGTTTGCTCGACACGAAGAACGCCCAGGTTCTATTCTCCACATTGGTACAATGTTTGAAGCCCATTTCTGGTGTCCCCCGCCGTGATATTGCTAAATGCGGCGTAAAACCATACTCGTTCACTCATTTTATTTCGGATACAGCATTATACATGTAGATCGTTTTCTTCTTAGGGGGCGGCGGGGTAGCCTAGTGGTTAAAGCGTTCGCTCGTCACGCCGAAGACCCGGGTTCGATTCTCCACATGGGTACCTATGTGTGAAGCCCATTTCTCGTGACCCCCGCCGTGATATTGCTGGAATAGTGCTTAAAGCGGCGTAAACCACACTCATTCACTTTTCTTTTGGGGACAAATGTTCCACCCGCGAGACATTATAGTACATATATATTTCTCTCACCTTCGTTCACTAATTGATTGATACATCGACACTAGTCAAGACCAGCTGCTGTCACATTCAGCTGGTTGACACATGATGTACGTGCTAACATGAACAATAACAGGTGTTAGCATGGGTAATAATGTTAGCTAGCGTCAGCCTTGACACCAATCTTTCTTGTTTCATAACGACATGGTCAGCAGTTCATAAGTACTTACCAGCTGTTTGACCATCGACCAAACCGTAATTAAAAGGGCCGGCTCTTGTTAGGCAGATATCGAGTTTACCTACCCCCCTAATTTATGGCAGATCCATTATCGGCAAATTACAACGTGTTGTGTGGCAGTGCTCGTCATCCTTGTTAAGCAACGTAGGGCGCGGAGAGTCCTTGGATGGGTGACCGTGTTGGCAGCTCGACTCCTGAGAGTTTCTAGGACTTCAGTCCTGCCCCACAACAAAGCACATGTGATACATGTGGTCTCACCTTAGGCAAGTGAGTTAGTTCAAAATTGCCTCTGTCCACCCAGCAGAAAATGGGTACCCGGTGGGATAAGTCATGTGACTATTAACCTTCTAGCTTCTCACAGGCAGTTTGGGTTGTCCGGGCTAATAACTGTCTGCGCTTTGATTGTTAGCGCTATGAGCATTCACCTAGTGAATAGAGTTTAGCGCATTATAAATGCACTTATTATTATTATTATCATTATCCTTCTTGGGCAGTATTGGACACCGTTACTCTTAGATCCAGTAGAGTGTGTGGAAAGTTCTAGGGCATTCTGGATATTCCACTGTCGTCTGACCCAGAGAGATAGAGAAAGCTCTGGGAGCATTCTGTGTATAGAGGGGCGCCATTCTTGCCTCAGTCATCTCACAATACATCACGCATTTCATGAAAAACAGCAGTTGTGACCAGATCCCGTTTCATCACTTAAGAGTCAGGGCAACAACATGTACCATTTCAACTGCTATCGGTATGATGCAGTCGAGGATAGACGACCGAGAACACAATAAGCCGAAGAAGGTTTCAACAAACTACAGTTGCATTTTGATCATATTCAACAGAAGACGGTTGCATTTGGATTACATTCAACAGACGACAGATGCATTTGGGTCATATTCAACAGGCGGAAGTAGGAATTAGATCATATTGAACAGACCACGGTGGGATTTAGATCACATTCAACAGACGACGGTTGCATTTAGATCAAACTCAACAGACGACAGTTGAATTGAGGTCATTTTCAACAGACTGCAGTGGGATTTAGATCACATTCAACAGACGACGGTTGCATTTAGATCACATTCAACAGACGATGGTTGCATTAAGATCACATTCAACAGGCAACAGTTGGACTTAGATCACATTCAACAGACGAGAGTAGGACTTAGATCACATTCGACAGACGAGATCACATTCGACAGACGAGAGTAGGATTTAGATCACATTCGACAGACGAGAGTAGGATTTAGATCAAATTCGACAGACGAGAGTAGGACTTAGATCACATTCGACAGACGACAGTAGGATTTAGATCACACTCGACAGACGACAGTAGGATTTAGATCACATTCGACAGACGACAGTAGGATTTAGATCACATTCAACAGACGAAAGTTGGATTTAGATCACATTCAACAGACGACAGTTGGATTTAGATCACATTCGACAGACGAGAGTAGGATTTAGATCAAATTCGACAGACGAGAGTAGGATTTAGATCACATTCGACAGACGACAGTAGGATTTAGATCACATTCAACCGACGAAAGTTGGATTTAGATCACATTCAACAGACGAAAGTTGGATTTAGATCACATTCGACAGACGACAGTAGGATTTAGATCACATTCAGACGAAAGTTGATTTAGATCATATTCGACAGACGAAAGTAGGATTTAGATCACATTCAACAGACGAAAGTTGGATTTAGATCATATTCGACAGAACATACACTACAAATTTCGGCTAGATTCAATCAGACAAATTAAAGGTAGGCAATTACATGCCATGATGAGTGAAGCCTTCAGTAGCTCGGCGTCGTGTCACGGTCAAGATGGTGGCCCGCTAGGAAGCTCCACAAATACAGCTGCCGGAGCCACCTTGTCCTCATCAACACATGTCGATTCAGATGATAATTGCTATCCACGGTACTGCCAGAAGCCATTCCCATTAATCAATACACGGGATATTTATAACATGATCAACTCGATGAAGAACATTAAATTGTATTTTGTCGTAAAAAATAGCGTTCCACTGGATGTACCCTACATAGGCGTGACTCCATTTTTGTTACGTTTTCATTGTATATGTTTAAGCTGAATGGGTTATATTAATTATACACTTGGTAAATAATAGTGAATAGTTGCGCTTGTCACACCGAATTCTGCATCGATTCACTGCGTAGGTAAAATTTGTTATGCCCATTTCTAGTGTCTCATGTCATGATAACCTCGGAAGTGTGATTAAGCAACATATATAAATCCCCCCAATCAATACTTCAGTGTACAATGTCACCATCCCACGAGACCATGCAGGGCCACCTAACCACGTTAGTTCTACGATTAAATAGGAAAAGTTCCTCGCCAAATGTCATCCCCGTTAACTCTATGATAACTTTATATTGCTTACCATCATACAGTGGAGTGAGGGTGGTTCTACGCCGCTGTTATCAATATTCCAGTGATATCACGACTGGGGAGTCAGTGGGGACACCAGAAATTTACTTCACAGTTTGTACCCATGTTGGGAATCGAACCCAGGTCTTTGTAACGGTGGAACCCTTGAACTACTCAGCTACACCATCGCCCCCGAACCTGTCTTCGATGTCATGAGTGAAGGCTTTAACCACAAGAATACCCCATGCCCCATCAGTGAGCCTGACTGTATGTATATTACAATCATACTCTTTTACCAGGAACTAAACTTACAAGGTAAGCATGCAACTAGCCTTATAGTGTAGTTTCAAGCCTTGCCTTGGTTCTAGAGTGAGTGAGTGAGTTGAATTGACTTTTACGCCGCTTTGTGCAATATTCCACCAATATCACGGCGAGGGACACCACACATTATACCCATGTAGAAAAACGAACCCGTGAACGTGACGAGCAAACGCTTTAACCACTAGGCTACCCCACCGCCCTCTAAAGATTTTAAGCCTACATGAGATTAAAGTACTGTCGTGTTTTGAGGTATTTGGAGGGGAGGGGATACGTGTTCTCTTGTTTTTTATTACAATCCTTCTCTTCAATCTCATTTCCGGTTCTTCCGATTCTTGGCTTATGAACGAGATTTCCACAGCAACAGCCTAAGTGTTGGTCCGTGTGTAATCTGTGGTCATGCAGGGATGTTTTATCATATGCCACTTGTGACCGGATCTCATGAATAAATAGGATGGAAGCTCGAATCACAATCCCCATAGCAACATGGCTTCACCAGTGGTCACGTGTCATAATTCCAGAGTTATAATCTCTAGCTTCAAATCTTAGGGACAATTTGTCCAAAAATGAGATCAACCGTCACTGAAGCCTACATGGGAAACAATATGAAATATGCTGGCTTTCCTCAGTGGTAAGATCAGGGTGGAATTTAGGGTTGTACATTTAGTATTAGGCACCCAGCTGGTCATCATACATCATTTGTCTAGAAATATAGAGGTCAGCGACAGTGGCTCTCCACGATTGACCAAAGGACGAATACGATGGCTTGACTATCGATGCACGAAAGTTATGCCTCTAAAATGTCACAGAGTAGCACTTAGAAAACATAAGCTAAGTCCATTGCTCTAACTCTATATAGGAGATGGCCAGAGCTCATATTTTCCGTCACAACATGACTTCATGTCAGAAGGATTAACATGGAAAGTCATGGTGTATGATCTTGCCCCCACCTACGTTTGTTTCTTATCGCAGTTTGGCCTGATCGGTTTTTAAATGACTGATGATCAGCTATGTCAGCACCTAGCACTGTTGGCAACCCTCCGAAATGACAATATATGTTATCACATTTATGATTACACTTCCTTAGAGAAGTACAAATTCTAGTACTTTTAGGTGCTTCTCTCTGAAAGTGCCCCCTCCCCTACTCTCGCCCCCAAACCAAACCCAAACCCAAACAAACAAAACAACAAAACAAAACAAACAAGAACACCCCCTACCCCAAAACGCAAGAACACCCCTCCCTCAAAACAAGAACACCCCTCCCCAAAACAAGAACACCCCTCCCTCAAAATACAAACAAACAAGAACCTCCCTCCCCAAAACAAACAAGAACACCCTCCCCAAAAACAAGAACACCCTCCCCAAAAACAAGAACACCCCTCCCCAAAAAACAAGAACACCCCTCCCCAAAACAAGAACACCCCTCCCCAAGAGAAAACAAGAACACCCCCCCCCCAAAAACAAGAACACCCCTCCCCCAAAAACAAGAACACCCTCCCCTCAAAACAAGAACACCCCTCCCCCCAAAACAACACCTCCCTCCCCAAAACAAGAACACCCCCTCCCCAAAACAAGAACACCCCTCCCCTCAAAATACAAAAAACAAGAACACCCCTCCCCCAAAAAAGGAACAAAACACACAACAACACCCTCCCCAAAAACAAGAACACCCCTCCCCAAAATAAAACAAACAAGAACACCAAGAACACCCCTCCCCAAAAAAACAAGAACACCCCTCCCCAAAACAAGAACACCCCTCCCCAAAAACAAGAACACCCCTCCCCAAAACAAGAACACCCCTCCCCAAGGTACACACCCTCCCAAAAACAAGAACACCCCTCCCCAAAATAAAATACAAACAAACAAGAACACCCTCCCCTCAAAAACAAGAACACCCCTCCCCAAAACAAGAACACCCTCCCCAAAACAAGAACACCCCCCCCCCAAAAACAAGAACACCCTCCTCCAAAAACAAGAACACCCCTCCCCCAAAACACAAACAAACAAGAACACCCCCCCCAAAACAAGAACACCCCTCCCCAAACAAACAAGAAAAAAACAAGAACACAAAAACAAGAACACCCCTCCCCCAAAACCCAAAAACAAGAAAACCCAAAAACATACAAAAATAAATAATTAAAAAAACAAGAAAAACAAACAAACGAAAAACAGTAAACAAAACAAACACCACCACCAACAAACAATCTAAACAAAAATAACTTCTAGAATGTGTACTTTACTCACAAAGCGTAATCCCAACTATAACATAAGGGCATTTCACCACTTTCTAAAAGGCATTTCTCAAAATGGAAAACGCCCATTATATACATGCATGAAAAATGAGTGAAACCGTGATGAATAATATGACAATACATAAGAGTCTCGGGATTATTTACTCACCATCGTCCCAGAGACGGAGGTCATTTGTCAATTTCTAATTCCAAGTGTGTAGCGAGTCCCCGCAATAGCCTCCCAAATATCACAACGCGGTGTGCTTACAACTATAGATTTTACCATAACAACCAGATCTACATGTAATGGAAGGTAACGAGCATATATGTAAAACAGGTAGGGTGGGGCAGGGTGGGGCCAGGACGACGGCATTACGAAGGAAGCCCCACCCCCAATCCGCTCCAGATATTGCAACAGAAGCAGAAAGTGCCGTTTGTCATCGTCATCACATCTCCTCCATCGCGTCCATGACAATGCTTCACAGGAGAAACAACCGCCTCGTTTGTAACCAAGTGCGACCAAACAAAGGTGTGTCCTGTTGCCTAACAAGCATCACCATATGTTTCTAGCGTTCGGTTGTTCGTTAATGAGCCCATTGTCACTGTGGAAATATTATCACAGATGTTTCCGCGATCCTTGCAGACGGGTATCTATTCAATTAGTCGGCTGGCTGTGTACGGGATTGATTTACCCGGCCAGGGTGTTTGTTCGTTCGCCATATTACGTTTCTGCTTGTCAGGATGGATTTGATCCATTATCACACTTGCAATGTCAGTGAAGATAGTGTTTTTCCTGTAACGCTGAACCCTGTCTATGTCAGACCCTATAGGAAATCCGGTACATAAAAGCCCAAAATACATATACGTGACACGAAAGGAAGGTGTATCTGTCCCTTGTCAATGAATTTTTCTAGCCATTCGGTAAATAAACAACGATCTTCAAGAAATTATACAGTATCAGACAATACATAATATCTGAGATTCCGGAGGTAAATTACAACTATTACTCTATGTCATTTTAAGATACGAATACGAAGATAAAACATTGAAAGGCCAACTGACGGAGAGACTTCGCTGAAGACAATTAGCTGTTCAGATAACATGACGCTATCAGTGTGTGACGTCATATCAACAATAGAGAAATGTTTCACGTGCTAGCCAGCATCGATAATAGCCAAATGCACGCACTGAAAATATGTTGAGAAGGCCGACAGGTCCAGAATGACATAGGTGTTTTGGCGTAAATGTAACAGCAATTAACAGTAAGATTTATAAACAGCACAAAATCTGCGTTTGCCCCTCAATAATATATGTTGTAAATCCCAACCAAAGGCTCATGTTTGACCGTAAATAGGTGCGCCATCAGAAGTTATGCTAGGAGTTATGAATGTTATCACATGAATATATAGATAACATAAGCTTCATATCGCTTGCTGCACACGACTCGCACACCCCTGTCAACACACACGCGACAAAGATGAAGTCCTTGTGTTTGATCACCATTTCAGTAAGTAATGTGTTGTCATGATGCATTCATCAATAGTTCATGGTTCTTTGTTTACTGGATAAACACACACTTTATGGATGAACAACTTCTTTATTCAGGTGATTCGACATTTCGATACAGATGCAACCATACCTGCTTGACAACGACACAAGAATCAGTATCGAAACGTCGCATCACCTGAATAGAGAAGTTGTTCAACCATAAAGTTTGTCCTTATCTGAGTCTCCAACTTCTAGAAATGCCACTCAAAGAAGTTACTTTGTCTACTGGTTGTGTACAGGACTGAAGGAACATGGTAATGCGGAGACAGACAGACTGAAATATAGAGAGGTCCAGATACAGAAAACCACAGCCAGCCAAACAGAGCCAAACAGAGAGCCCGCCAGATACAGACAGCCACAGACAGCCAAATAGAGCCAAACAGAGAGCCCGCCAGATTCAGACAACCACAGGCAGCCAAAACAGAGCCAAACAGAGAGCCCGCCAGATACAGACAACCACAGACAGCCAAACAGAGAGCCCGCCAGATACAGACAGCCACAGACAGCCAAATAGAGCCAAACAGACAGTCCGCCAGATACAGACAACCACAGACAGCCAAACAGAGCCAAACAGGCAGCCCGCCAGATACAGAAAACCACAGACAGACAAACAGACCCAAACAGACAGTCCGCCAGATACAGACAACCACAGACAGACAGACAGAGCCAAACAGGCAGCCCGCCAGATACAGACAACCACAAACAGCCAAATACAGTAGATCCAAACAGACAGCCCGCCAGATACAGACAACCACAGCCAACCAAACAGAGCCAAACAGAGAGCCCGCCAGATACAGACAGCCACAAACAGCCAAATAGAGCCAAACAGACAGCCCGCCAGATACAGACAACCACAGGCAGCCAAAACAGAGCCAAACAGAGAGCCCGCCAGATACAGACAACCACAGACAGCTAAACAGAGCCAAACAGAGAGCCCGCCAGATACAGACAACCACAGGCAGCCAAACAGAGCCAAACAGAGAGCCCGCCAGATACAGACAACCACAGGCAGCCAAAACAGAGCCAAACAGAGAGCCCGCCAGATACAGACAACCACAGGCAGCCAAAACAGAGCCAAACAGAGAGCCCGCCAGATACAGACAACCACAGGCAGCCAAACAGAGCCAAACAGAGAGCCCGCTAGATACAGGCAACCACAGACAGCAGAGCCAAACAGAGCCCGCCAGATACAGAGCCACAGGCAAACAGAGCCACAGATAGGCAGCCAAAACAGCCCGCCAGATACAGACAACCACAGGCAGCCAAACAGAGCCAAACAGACAGTCCGCCAAAACAGATGCAAACAGAGAGCCCAGCTAGATACAGACAGCCACAAAACAGAGCCAAACAGAGAGCCCGCCAGATACAGACAGCCACAGGCAGCCAAAACAGCCAAACAGAGAGCCCGCCAGATACAGCCAAAACAGACAGATACGAACAAACTACAGCCAGATACAGGCACACAGGCAGCCAGAGCCAAACAGACAGAGCCAAACAGACAGCCAGACAGATCGCCAGATACAGACAACCACAGATACAGGCCAGCCACAGGCAGCCAAAACAGAGCCAAACAGAGAGCCCGCCAGATACAGACAACAGCCAATAGAGAGCCAAACACAGGCAGAGCCAAACAGAGAGAGCAGACAAACAGAGAGCCCAGACAGCCCGCCAGATACAGACAACCACAGACAACCACAGCCAGCTAAACAGAGCAGCCAAAACAGAGCCAAACAGAGAGCCCGCCAGACAGAGAGCCACAGACAACCACAGGCAGAGCCAAACAGAGAGCCCGCCAGATAAACAGAGCCAAACAGAGAGCCCGCCAGATACAGACCAGCTAAAACAGCCAGATAGATACAGACAACCACAGGCAGCCAAAAGAGCAGAGCCAAACAGAGCCAAACAGACAGTCCGCCAGATACAGACAGACCAAACAGCAGCCAAAACAGAGCCAAACAGAGCCAGCCCGCTAGATAGCCCAGACAGGCGGCACAGGAGCAGCCCGCCAGATACAGCAGCCAAACAGAGAGCCCGCCAGATACAGACAACCACAGGCAGCCAAACAGAGCCAAACAGAGAGCCTGCCAGATACAGGTGCCAGATACAGACAGCCACAGGCAGCCAAACAGACAGGAGACCCCGCTAGATACAGACAACCACAGGCAGCCAAAACAGAGCCAAACAGACAGCCCGCCAGATACAGACAACCACAGGCAGCCAAAACAGAGCCAGACAGACAGAGGATACAGAGCCAAGATACAGATACAGCCACAGGCAGCCAAACAGACAGTCCAGACAGAGCCAAATACAGCCCGCAGACAGACAGACAGAGCAGACAGGCAGCCAACAGAGAGCCAAACAGAGCCACAGACCCACAGATACAGGCAGCCACAGACAGCCAAACAGACAGCCCTCTAGACAACCACAGACAGCCACAGCCAGCCAAAGACAGAGCTAAACAGATACCAAACCAAGAGCCGATACAGACAACCACCCACAAGACAGACAATCCGCCAGATACAGACAGCCAAAGGCAGCCAAAACAGAGAGCCAAACAGCCAGATACAGACAGAGCCACAGACAGCCAAAAACAGAGCCAAACAGACAGATACAGACAGCCGCCAGATACAGACAACCACAGATACAGACAAAACAGAGCCAAACAAGCCAAACAGAGAGCCCGCCAGATACAGACAACCACAGGCAGCCAAACAGAGCAAACAGAGAGCCCGCCAGATACAGACAACCACAGGCAGCCAAAATCAGAGCCAAACAGACAGCCCGCCAGATACAGGCAGCCAGCCAGACAGCCAAACAGACACCCCTCTAGATACAGACAACCACAGCCAGCTAAACAGAGCCAAACAGACAGATCGCCAGATACAGACAACCACAGACAGACAAACAGAGCCAAACAGAGAGCCCGCCAGATACAGACAGCCACAGACAGCTAAACAGAGCCAAACAGACAGATCGCCAGATACAGACAGGCACCAAACAGAGCCAAACAGACAGCCGCCAGATACAGACAACCACAAGCCAAACAGAGCCAAACAGAGAGCCCGCCAGATACAGACAACCACAGACAGCCAAACAGAGCAGCCACAGGCAGGCAAACAGAGCCAAACAGAGCCTCGCCAGATACAGACAACCACAGCCAGAGCCAAACAGAGAGCAGAGATACAGACCGCTAGATACAGAGCCAAACCACAGGATACAGACAAACAGAGCCAAACAGAGAGAGCCCGCCAGATACAGGCAGCCAAAACAGAGCCAAACAGACAGCCGCTAGATACAGACAGATACAGAGCCAAAAACAGACAGACAGATACCAGAGCCAAGATACAGACAGCCACATACAGCAACCACAGCCAAACAGAGCAGACAGAACAGACAGCCCGCCAGATACAGACAACCACAGGCAGCCAAAACAGAGCCAAACAGAGAGCCCGCCAGATACAGACAACCACAGGCAGCCAAACAGAGCCAAACAGAGAGCCCGCCAGATACAGACAACCACAGGCAGCAAAACAGAGAGCCAGATACAGACAACCACCCGCCACAGAGATACAGACAACCACAGGCAGCCAAACAGAGCCAAACAGAGAGCCCGCCAGATACAGACAACCACAGGCAGCCAAAACAGAGCCAAACAGAGAGCCCGCAGACAACCACAGATACAGCCAAACAACCACAGACAGCCAGCTAAACAGGAGCCAAACAGAGAGCCCGCCAGATACAGACAGCAGGCAGCCAAACAGCTAGATAGATACAGACAACCACAGGCAGCCAAACAGAGCCAAACAGAGAGCCCGCCAGATACAGACAACCACAGAGGCCAAACACAGCCAAGACAGCCACAGATACAGACAACCACAGGCAGCCAAAACAGAGCCAAACAGAGAGCCCGCCAGATACAGGCAGCCACAGACAGCCAAACAGACAACCCTCTAGATACAGACAACCACAGCCAGCCAAACAGAGCCAAACAGACAGATCGCCAGATACAGACAACCACAGGCAGCCAAAACAGAGCCAAACAGACAGATCGCCAGATACAGACAACCACAGGCAGCCAAAACAGAGCCAAACAGACAGATCGCCAGATACAGACAACCACAGACAGACAAACAGACCCAAACAGAGAGCCCGCCAGATACAGGCAGCCACAGACAGCCAAACAGACAACCCTCTAGATACAGACAACCACAGCCAGCCAAACAGAGCCAAACAGACAGCCCGCTAGATACAGACAACCACAAACAGCCAAATAGAGCCAAACAGAGAGCCCGCCAGATACAGACCGCCACAAACAGCCAAATAGAGCCAAACAGAGAGCCCGCCAGATACAGACAACCACAGGCAGCCAAAACAGAGCCAAACAGAGAGCCCGCTAGATACAGACAACCACAGGCAGCTAAACAGAGCCAAACAGAGAGCCCGCCAGATACAGACAACCACAGGCAGCCAAAACAGAGCCAAACAGAGAGCCCGCCAGATACAGGCAGCCACAGACAGCCAAACAGACAACCACAACCCTCTAGATACAGACAACCACAGCCAGCTAAACAGAGCCAAACAGACAGATCGCCAGATACAGACAACCACAGACAGACAAACAGAGCCAAACAGAGAGCCCGCTAGATACAGGCAGCCACAGACAGCTAAACAGAGCCAAACAGAC
This sequence comes from Haliotis rubra, assembly GCF_003918875.1. Classification (NCBI taxonomy): domain Eukaryota; kingdom Metazoa; phylum Mollusca; class Gastropoda; order Lepetellida; family Haliotidae; genus Haliotis; species Haliotis rubra. Next base: position 1,081,953 of record NW_025766115.1, read on the forward strand.
AGATCGCCAGATACAGACAACCACAGGCAGCCAAAACAGAGCCAAACAGAGAGCCCGCCAGATACAGACAACCACAGGCAGCCAAAACAGAGCCAAACAGAGAGCACGCCAGATACAGACAACCACAGGCAGCCAAAACAGAGCCAAACAGAGAGCCCGCCAGATACAGACAACCACAGACAGCCAAACAGAGCCAAACAGACAGCCCGCCAGATACAGTCAACCACAGACAGCCAAACAGAGCCAAACAGACAGCCCGCCAGATACAGACAGCCACAGACAGACAAACAGAGCCAAACAGACAGCCCGCCAGATACAGGCAGCCACAGACAGCCAAACAAAGCCAAACAGACAACCCGCCAGATACAGACAACCACAGACAGACAAACAGACCCAAACAGACAGTCCGCCAGATACAGACAACCACAGACAGACAAACAGACAGTCCGCCAGAAACAGGCAGCCACAGACATAGCCAAACAGACAACCCGCCAGATACAGGCAGCCACAGACAGGCAAACAGAGCTAAACAGACAGTCCGCCAGCCTGACAGACAGTGATCAGAGTTTGATAAGACAATTCAAGGTCCCATATATGATAAACAACCCGCTTATCTAATATTCATTTGGCACAAAGTTAAACTGTGTTGGATACAAATAAAGCGTAGATGATCGATATCTTCTGAAATGAACAATAACAGGTGTTAGCATGGGTAATAATGTTAGCTAGCGTCAGCCTTGACACCAATCTTTCTTGTTTCATAACGACATGGTCAGCAGTTCATGAGTACTTACCAGCTGTTTGACCATCGACCAAGCCGTAATTAAAAGGGCCGGCTCTTGTTAGGCAGATATCGAGTTTACCTACCCCCCCTAATTTATGGCAGATCCATTATTGGCAAATTACAACGTGTTGTGTGGCAGTGCTCGTCATCCTTGTTAAGCAACGTAGGGCGCGGAGAGTCCTTGGATGGGTGACCGTGTTGGCAGCTCGACTCCTGAGAGTTTCTAGGACTTCAGTCCTGCCCCACAACAAAGCACATGTGATACATGTGGTCTCACCTTAGGCAAGTGAGTTAGTTCAAAATTGCCTCTGTTCACCCAGCAGAAAATGGGCACCCGGTGGGATAAGTCATGTGACTATTAACCTTCTAGCTTCTCACAGGCAGCTTGGGTTGTCCGGGCTAATAACTGTCTGCGCTTTGATTGTTAGCGCTATGAGCATTCACCTAGTGAATAGAGTTTAGTGCATTATAAATGCACTTATTATTATTATTATTATCCTTCTTGGGCAGTATTGGACACCGTTACTCTTAGATCCAGTAGAGCGTGTGGAAGGTTCTAGGGCATTCTGGATATTCCAGTGTCGTCTGACCCAGAGAGATAGAGAAAGTTCTGGGAGCATTCTGTGTATAGAGGGGCGCCATTCTTGCCTCAGTCATCTCACAATACTTCACGCATTTCATGAAAAACAGCAGTTGTGACCAGATCCTGTTTCATCACTTAAGAGTCAGGGCAACAACATGTACCATTTCAACTGCTATCGGTATGATGCGGTCGAGGATAGACGACCGAGAACACAATAAGCCGAAGAAGGTTTCAACAAACTACAGTTGCATTTTGATCATATTCAACAGAAGACGGTTGCATTTGGATTACATTCAACATACGACAGATGCATTTGGGTCATATTCAACAGGCGGAAGTAGGAATTAGATCATATTGAACAGACCACGGTGGGATTTAGATCACATTCAACAGACGACGGTTGCATTTAGATCAAACTCAACAGACGACAGTTGCATTGAGGTCATTTTCAACAGACGGCAGTGGGATTTAGATCACATTCAACAGACGACGGTTGCATTTAGATCACATTCAACAGGCAACAGTTGGATTTAGATCACATTCGACAGACGAGAGTAGGTTTTAGATCAAATTCGACAGACGAGAGTAGGACTTAGATCACATTCGACAGACGACAGTAGGATTTAGATCACACTCGACAGACGAGAGTAGGATTTAGATCAAATTCGACAGACGAGAGTAGGACTTAGATCACATTCGACAGACGACAGTAGGATTTAGATCACATTCAACAGGCAACAGTAGGATTTAGATCACACTCGACAGACGAGAGTAGGATTTAGATCAAATTCGACAGACGAGAGTAGGACTTAGATCACATTCGACAGTAGGATTTAGATCACATTCAACAGGCAACAGTAGGATTTAAATCAAATTCGACAGACGAGAGTAGGACTTAGATCACATTCGACAGACGACAGTAGGATTTAGATCACATTCAACAGGCAACAGTTGGATTTAGATCACATTCGACAGACGAGAGTAGGATTTAGATCACATTCGACAGACGACAGTAGGATTTAGATCACATTCAACCGACCAAAGTTGGATTTAGATCACATTCAACCGACGAAAGTTGGATTTAGATCATATTCGACAGAACATACACTACAAATTTCGGCTAGATTCAATCAGACAAATTAAAGGTAGGCAATTACATGCCATGATGAGTGAAGCCTTCAGTAGCTCGGCGTCGTGTCACGGTCAAGATGGTGGCCCGCTAGGAAGCTCCACAAATACAGCTGCCGGAGCCACCTTGTCCTCATCAACACATGTCGATTCAGATGATAATTGCTATCCACGGTACTGCCAGAAGCCATTCCCATTTAATCAATACACGGGATATTTATAACATGATCAACCCGATGAAGAACATTTAAATTGTATTTTGTCGTAAAAAATAGCGTTCCACTGGATGTACCCTACATAGGCGTGACTCCATTTTTGTTACGTTTTCATTGTATATGTTTAAGCTGAATGGGTTATATTAATTATACACTTGGTAAATAATAGTGAATAGTTGCGCTTGTCACACCGAATTCTGCATCGATTCACTGCGTAGGTAAAATTTGTTATGCCCATTTCTAGTGTCTCATGTCATGATAACCTCGGAAGTGTGATTAAGCAACATATATAAATCCCCCCAATCAATACTTCAGTGTACAATGTCACCATCCCACGAGACCATGCAGGGCCACCTAACCACGTTAGTTCTACGATTAAATAGGAAAAGTTCCTCGCCAAATGTCATCCCCGTTAACTCTATGATAACTTTATATTGCTTACCATCATACAGTGGAGTGAGGGTGGTTCTACGCCGCTGTTATCAATATTCCAGTGATATCACGACTGGGGAGTCAGTGGGGACACCAGAAATTTACTTCACAGTTTGTACCCATGTTGGGAATCGAACCCAGGTCTTTGTAACGGTGGAACCCTTGAACTACTCAGCTACACCATCGCCCCCGAACCTGTCTTCGATGTCATGAGTGAAGGCTTTAACCACAAGAATACCCCATGCCCCATCAGTGAGCCTGACTGTATGTATATTACAATCATACTCTTTTACCAGGAACTAAACTTACAAGGTAAGCATGCAACTAGCCTTATAGTGTAGTTTCAAGCCTTGCCTTGGTTCTAGAGTGAGTGAGTGAGTTGAATTGACTGTTACGCCGCTTTGTGCAATATTCCACCAATATCACGGCGAGGGACACCACACATTATACCCATGTAGAAAAACGAACCCGTGAACGTGACGAGCAAACGCTTTAACCACTAGGCTACCCCACCGCCCTCTAAAGATTTTAAGCCTACATGAGATTAAAGTACTGTCGTGTTTTGAGGTATTTGGAGGGGAGGGGATACGTGTTCTCTTGTTTTTTATTACAATCCTTCTCTTCAATCTCATTTCCGGTTCTTCCGATTCTTGGCTTATGAACGAGATTTCCACAGCAACAGCTAAGTGTTGGTCCGTGTGTAATCTGTGGTCATGCAGGGATGTTTTATCATATGCCACTTGTGACCGGATCTCATGAATAAATAGGATGGAAGCTCGAATCACAATCCCCATAGCAACATGGCTTCACCAGTGGTCACGTGTCATAATTCCAGAGTTAGAATCTCTAGCTTCAAATCTTAGGGACAATTTGTCCAAAAATGAGATCAACCGTCACTGAAGCCTACATGGGAAACAATATGAAATATGCTGGCTTTCCTCAGTGGTAAGATCAGGGTGGAATTTAGGGTTGTACATTCAGTATTAGGCACCCAGCTGGTCATCATACATCATTTGAAAAAAACAAGAACACCCCTCCCCAAAAACAAGAACACCCTCCCTAAAAACAAGAACACCCCTCCCCAAAAACAAGAACACCCCTCCCCAAAATACAAACAAACAAGAACACCCCTCCCAAAAAACAAGAACACCCTCCCCAAAATACAAACAAACAATAACACCCATCCCCAAAAACAAGAACACCCCCTCCCCAAAAAAGCAAGAACACCCTCTCCCCAAAACAAGAACACCCTCCCTAAAAACAAGAACACCCTCCCCAAAAACAAGAACACCCTCCCCAAAACAAGAACACCCCTCTCCCCAAAACCCCAACAAAACAATGAAAAGCCAAAAAAAACATACAAAAAAATAAATAAATAAAAAAACAAGAAAAACAAACAAACAAAAAACAGTAAACGAAACAAACACCACCACCAACAAACAATCTAAACAAAAATTACTGCTAGAATTTGTTCTTTACTCACAAAGCGTAATCCCAACTATAACATAAGGGCATTTCACCACTTTCTAAAAGGCATTTCTCAAAATGGAAAACGCCCATTATATACATGCATGAAAAATGAGTGAAACCGTGATGAATAATATGACAATACATAAGAGTCTCGGGATTATTTACTCACCATCGTCCCAGAGACGGAGGTCATTTGTCAATTTCTAATTCCAGGTGTGTAGCGAGTCCCCGCAATAGCCTCCCAAATATCACAACGCGGTGTGCTTACAACTATTGATTTTACCATAACAACCGGATCTACATGTGATGGAAGGTAACGAGCATATATGTAAAAACAGGTAGGGTGGGGCAGGGTGGGGCCGGGACGACGGCATTACGAAGGAAGCCCCACCCCCAATCCGCTCCAGATATTGCAACAGAAGCAGAAAGTGCCGTTTGTCATCGTCATCACATCTCCTCCATCGCGTCCATGACAATGCTTCACAGGAGAAACAACCGCCTCGTTTGTAACCAAGTGCGACCAAACAAAGGTGTGTCCTGTTGCCTAACAAGCGTCACCATATGTTTCTAGCGTTCGGTTGTACGTTAATGAGCCCATTGTCACTGTGGAAATATTATCACAGATGTTTCCGCGATCCTTGCAGACGGGTATCTATTCAATTAGTCGGCTGGCTGTGTACGGGATTGATTTACCCGGCCAGGGTGTTTGTTCGTTCGCCATATTACGTTTCTGCTTGTCAGGATGGATTTGATCCATTATCACACTTGCAATGTCAGTGAAGATAGTGTTTTTCCTGTCACGCTGAACCCTGTCTATGTCAGACCCTATAGGAAATCCGGTACATAAAAGCCCAAAATACATATACGTTACACGAAAGGAAGGTGTATCTGTCCCTTGTCAATGAATTTTTCTAGCCATTCGGTAAATAAACAACGATCTTCAAGAAATTATACAGTATCAGACAATACATAATATCTGAGATTCCGGAGGTAAATTACAACTATTACTCTATGTCATTTTAAGATACGAATACGAAGATAAAACATTGAAAGGCCAACTGACGGAGAGACTTCGCTGAAGACAATTAGCTGTTCAGATAACATGACGCTATCAGTGTGTGACGTCATATCAACAATAGAGAAATGTTTCACGTGCTAGCCAGCATCGATAATAGCCAAATGCACGCACTGAAAATATGTTGAGAAGGCCGACAGGTCCAGAATGACATAGGTGTTTTGGCGTAAATGTAACAGCAATTAACAGTAAGATTTATAAACAGCACAAAATCTGCGTTTGCCCCTCAATAATATATGTTGTAAATCCCAACCAAAGGCTCATGTTTGACCGTAAATAGGTGCGCCATCAGAAGTTATGCTGGCAGTTATGAAAGTTATCACATGAATATACATGTATAGATAACATAAGCTTCATATCGCTTGCTGCACACGACCCGCACACTCCTGTCAACACACACGCGACAAAGATGAAGTCCTTGTGTTTGATCACCATTTCAGTAAGTAATGTGTTGTCATGATGCATTCATCAATAGTTCATGATTCTTTGTTTACTGGATAAACACACACTTTATGGTTGAACAAGTTCTTTATTCAGGTGATTCGACATTTCGATACAGATGCAACCATACCTGCTTGACAACGATACAAGAATCTGTATTGAAACGTCGCATCACCTGAATAGAGAAGTTGTTCAACCATAAAGTTTGTCCTTATCTGAGTCTCCAACTTCTAGAAATGCCACTCAAAGAAGTTACTTTGTCTACTGGTTGTGTACAGGACTGAAGGAACATGGTAATGCGGAGAGAGACAGACTGAAATATAGAGAGGTCCAGATACAGAAAACCACAGACAGTCAAACAGAGCCAAACAGACAGCCCGCCAGATACAGACAACCACAGACAGCCAAATAGAGCCAAACAGACAGCTCGCCAGATACAGACAACCACAGACAGCCAAACAGAGCCAAACAGGCTCGCTGGAGATACAGTACAGCCAAACAGAGCCAAACAGACAGCTCGCTAGATACAGACAACCACAGACAGCCAAACAGAGCCAAACAGACAGCTCGCTAGATACAGACAACCACAGACAGCCAAACAGAGCCAAACAGACAGCCCGCCAGATACAGACAACCACAGACAGCCAAATAGAGCCAAACAAACAGCTCGCTAGATACAGGCAGCCACAGACAGCCAAATAGAGCCAAACAGACAGCTCGCTAGATACAGACAACCACAGACAGCCAAACAGAGCCAAACAGACAGCCGCCAGATACAGGCAGCCACAGACAGCCAAATAGAGCCAAACAGACAGCTCGCTAGATACAGACAGCCACAGACAGCCAAACAGAGCCAAACAGACAGCTCGCTAGATACAGGCAGCCACAGACAGCCAAACAGAGCCAAACAGACAGCTCGCCAAACAGACAGCTCGCTAGATACAGATACAGACCACAGACAGCCAAACAGACAGCCAAACAGACAGCTCGCTAGATACAGACAACCACAGACAGCCAAACAGAGCCAAACAGACAGCCCGCCAGATACAGACAACCACAGACGGCCAAATAGCTGAAACAGACAGCCTGCTAGATACAGGCAGCCACAGACAGCCAAACAGAGCCAACAGACAGCAGCCAAACAGCTAGATACAGACAACCACAGACAGCCAAACAGAGCCAAACAGACAGCTCGCTAGATACAGGCAGCCACAGACAGCCAAACAGAGCCAAACAGACAGCCTGCCAGATACAGAGACAGCCAAACAGAGCAGACAGCCGCCAGATACAGACAACCACAGACAGCCAAACAGAGCCAAACAGACAGCTCGCTAGATACAGACAACCACAGACAGCCAAACAGACAGTCCGCCAGAAACAGGCAGCCACAGACAGACAGACAGACAGGGCCAAACAGACAGCCCGCCAGATACAGACGGCCACAGACAGCCAAACAGAGCCAAACAGACAGCCCGCCAGATACAGGCAGCCACAGACAGTCAAACAGACAGTCCGCCAGAAACAGGCAGCCACAGACAGAGCCAAACAGACAACCCGCCAGATACAGACAACCACAGACAGACAAACAGACCCAAACAGACAGTCCGCCAGATACAGACAACCACAGACAGCCAAACAGACAGTCCGCCAGAAACAGGCAGCCACAGACAGAGCCAAACAGACAACCCGCCAGATACAGGCAGCCACAGACAGGCAAACAGAGCTAAACAGACAGTCCGCCAGCCTGACAGACAGTGATCAGAGTTTGATAAGACAATTCAAGGTCCCATATATGATAAACAACCCGCTTATCTAATATTCATTTGGCACAAAGTTAGACTGTGTTGGATACAAATAAAGCGTAGATGATCGATATCTTCTGAAATGACAAAATCTGGCCATATGACACCACATGGTTAATATGAATCGTGTTCACCGTAATGCTCTCGTCTCTCCAGTACTATATCAATTACACAATAACATGATTCCCTTTCCGTATTTGCTGGTTTACGATACACTGCCGGGCAAACAAACATACACATTTGAATATTGGACTTGACTAAATAATTACAAACTTTATCAAAGCGTTACTACGCTGAAAGCAGTCGCCGAAACACAACTATGAAACCATGCGTTATGAAACACATCAGTGTCGAATAGCCACTTCTTGTTTCGTTTTAGACACCATGAAACTGTATACTTTCTTTTTGTACGTCAGTATATTCAGACTCTAAAAATCCAGCGCAGAAAGACAAACCAATAGAAGCCAAAATAACAGAATTATTTTTGACATCATATACGTAAGAATAGACTCCGAAACGTCGTGCGTACAGAGAGTGAGTTAATATAAATATATACCCGTACTGTATTGTCTCTCGGGTGGAACATTTGAACGAGTATGATTTTACGCCGCCTTTAGCAATATTCCAGCAACATCACAAATGGGCTTCGCACATTGTATCCATGTGGGGAATCGAACCCGGGTCTTCGACGTGACGAGCGAACGCTTAACCACTAGGCTGGCTCACCGCCATAAATTTTCAAAAACTGTATGTGTATCACTTCTAAATGCCGTTCAAAGACTTTATGTTTACAACAATAACAACACGACACTTAATATCATTTGTTAATACACTATTATAGAAGATGATTGGTTACATTCTGTTGATTTAAACAATTAGACAGCACCATGAGATTGTCTACAGACCTGAGTTTTGTTGATCAAATAACATCTGTAATCAAAGCAATAGTCAGGTGATGTAAAGTTAGGCCACAAACGTAACAGTTTTAGCAGCACGTGGTCTGTGCTCCAGGTGTTGGTGCTACACGTGGTTGCTGAGGACATGCCGTGTAGGCTGGGTCGTCAAATGGTACAAACGGCAGGTCGAGTTAACTTCATTAAATAGGGAGCTTTTTCCTTTCTTGTTCTATTCGGCCCAGGGTTGCACTGGAAACACCAGTTGCTGCTGCTGCTCGCTGCCTAAAAGCCCGAATCGGAAACATTAAACCACCTGTAGCTTCTTTTTTAAAGAAAGTTAGGACATTGATGACGATTTCTCGACACTGTGATGTCAAACGGCGACCTTGTCTCGGCTGTTCGGACATGTTGACAATCAACTGACAAAGATGCACCCCTTCACAATAATAGACCCAACCAAGTGTGACACGGTCACGCAATACATTAGTATTCACTTGATCAGGTCAAACTGAACAAGCTGTAACGATATAAATCTAGTTTATTGCACATGAAACGTAAATTCATTTGAATACAGTCAAATCCCGATGAGTCGAATCGCTGGGGACCAAGTAATAAATTCGACTTATCCATGTATTCGAGACATATATATATATATATATATATATCTTTTGTTAACGGCGTATGAACCATCCAGAAATATACTTTGATTCTCGCAATCTGGAAAACCTAAACTGAGGGGGAAAGTAATTAGTTTGCATTATTGTGGAACTGAAATTTGAAAGAACTGTTGTTAAAGTTAGTCATGCCTTAAACTCACCACTCATTCTTGCGACAAGCAATCCTTGGCTGCTTAAGTTGTGGAATTCGAAATCGGCATAGTAAAGACTGGGTTAAGAAATGAACTTGCATCCACATGATATGTTTGTAATGTTGTGTCAGTTAGGCAGTTGTACCCCTCAGTTATAATTTAAATCATAATTATGTTTGAAAAATTATGTCAAAATATTCTTTGCGTTTTGACTAAGCGCCGGTAAAAGTCCTTGTGGGGTGAAAGCATTGCTGATTGAAGATCAAACATATGATCAAATCAGCTTTGAGGTGTTTGTTCGATTTCTTTTGTGCCTCAGTTATAATTGAAATCATAATTATGTTTAAACAAGTATGTCGAAATGAGCACCAGTGAGTGAGTGAATGAGTTTAGTTTTACGCCGCTTTTAGCAGTATTCCAGCAATATCACGGCGGGGACACCAGAAATGGGCTTCACACATTGTACCCATGTGGGGAATCGAACCCGGGTTTTCGGCGTGACGAGCGAACGCTTTAACCACTAGGCTACCCCACCGCCCCAAATAAGCACCAGTAAAGTTGTGGAGATATAATGTTGGTAATTGACTAACATATGATCCAATCAACTTAGACTTCAACACTTCAATGTATATATACATGTATATTTTTGTCCCTCAGTTCAATGGTCTCCAAATACCGTAATCTTTCCAGTAAACTCCTAAATTCATCTATCGCACGTTATGCCTATATTTCCTCAGAATGCCGGATGTATTCCGGGTTACCGTCCTGGGGTCAGCATCCTGGGATGGTGAGTGAGTGCCTCTGTCATGATGATTTCTACTGTGGGTCGGACCTCCCATGGCCTCACCATAGAAATACAGGTACCTGTCTCCCTCTGTTAAGTTAAGTACGAGCATCAAGCCCACGACCACAACATTAAGAACTAGAGGTACTCATAGGATAGTAAAATTGGTAAAATTATTTCATTCATATAGAATAAAAAAAATTTGTAAAAAAATCTCCAAGATAAACACACATATCCCCTCTGATTAAACATATTCCTCGATAGTTATGTAAATTTATCACCTAGATAGAGTTCAATTATTGATTAACCACATAATCATAGAACATAAATCGTCCCCGAGGTAATAAAGCTGTGAAAATAGAAATACAGTTTGACTGATATCTTGTAACTAAAAGTAAATGTGTGACCCCCTGCTACAAGAATAGATGTCGCATATTGTAAATTTGTCACCTTTGTAAACAGCAAAAGGCGTATTATTCCCGGGAAACTGAAATAAATGTACTACCCGTTGAAAGAAGCAGTAAATATATCATCTCCTGTAAGCAAAATTCTATCACCCAAAATAATATAATGCCTCTTTTAACCAGACATGAACAATCACCCTTTCTTAAGCGAACCTAACCCCTTGTAACTAGAAACAATTATATCGTCACTAGTAAGCAGAAGCAAATATAACCCTAGTAAACAGAAGTAATTATATCATCCCTAGTAAGCAGAAGTAATTATATCATCCCTAGTAAGTAAGCAGACAATTATATCATCCTTAGTAAGCAGAAATTATATCATCACTAGTAAGCAGAAGTAATTATATCATCCCTAGTAAGCAGAAGTAATTATATCATCCCTAGTAAGCAGAAGCAATTATATAACCCATAAATTATATCATCCCTAGTAAGCTAATTATATCATCATGAGTAAGCAGAAGCAAGAGGTAATATATCATCACTAGTAAGCAGAAGTAATTATATCATCCCTAGTAAGCCAGAAGCAATTATATCATCACTAGTAAGCAGAAGCAATTATATCATCACTTGTAAGCAGAAGGTAATTATATCATCACTAGTAAGCAGAAATAATTATATCATCACTAGTAAGCAGAAGAAGCAATTACTAGTCAAGTATCAACAAAGCAATTACATCATCACTAGTAAGCAGAAGCAATTAGATCATCACTAGTAAGCAGAAGTTATTATGTCATCACTAGTTAGCAGAAGTAATTATACCCATCACTTGTAAGTAGAAATAATTATATCACCCCCATTATAAGTAATTATATCATCACTAGTAAGCAGAAGTAATTACATCATCACAAGTAAGTGGAAGTAATTATATCATCACTAGTAAGCAGAAGTAATTATATCATCACTAGTAAGCAGAAGTAATTATATCATCACTAGTAAGCAGAAGTAATTATATCATCATTAGTAAGCAGGAAGTAATTATACCATCACTACTAAGCAGAAGCAATTATATCATCACTAGTGGCAGGAGCAATTAACTAGTAAGCAGAAGTAATTATATCATCCCTAGTAAGAAGAAGCAATTATATCACCCCAGTAAGCAGAAGTAATTATATCATCACTAGTAAGCAGAAGCAATTATATCATCACTAGTAAGCAGAAGTAATTATATCATCACTAGTAAGCAGAAGTAATTATATCATCCTAGTAAGCAGAAGTAATTATATCATCACTAGTAAGCAGAAGTAATTATATCATCCAAAGTAAGCAGAAGTAATTATATCATCACTAGTAAGCAGAAGTAATTATATCATCACTAGTAAGCAGAAGTAATTATATCATCACTAGTAAGCAGAAGTAATTATATCATCACTAGTAAGCAGAAGTAATTATATCATCACTTGTAAGCAGAAGTAATTATATCATCACTAGTAAGCAGAAGTAATTATATCATCACTAGTAAGCAGAAGTAATTATATCATCACTTGTAAGCAGAAGTAATTATATCATCACTGTAAGCAGAAGTAATTATATCATAACTGGTAAGCAGAAGTAATTATGCCATAACTAGCAAGCAGAAGTAATTATATCACCTCAGTAAGCAGAAGCAATTATATCATCACCTGTAAGCAGAAGTCAATACATAAGCCTTTGTAGGCAGAAGTGAATGGATCACTTCTAACGAGAAGTGTAACTGGGTCATCCCTTGTAACCAGATCAAGAATGGTCACGTCTTGTTACCAAAAGTTAATGCATCACTGCTTGTAAGCAGTAGATACTTCGTTCCCTGACTCCTACAAGACCCTGAAAATGTTGATGATGTGTGTGGCCCAACATGTGACTGGATATGGTACCAGCATTGTATTCAGGGAATGAGTGGGGTTTTACACCGCTATTAGCAATATTCCACCAATATCACGGCGGGGACACCAGAAATGGGCTTCACACATTGTGCCGGTACCGCAGTGGGGAATCGAACCTGGGCCTCCGGTGTGACTAACGAACACTGTAACCATCAGAGTACCTTACCGCCTATGATTGTACTGAAGGCAGTTTAGATACGTGTTGCATTTTTCAATCCTTGTAATTTCGTTATTACAGGTACTTGCAGGCCCTGGGGCGGCCTTCCATAGAGTCCGGGACATCGCCATGCTGAACTTCATCTCAGCCATTGTCTGCAAGAATAAATGTTCACACCGAAAATATCAGTGCATTTCTTATTGGACTAATGCCCCAATCTGTTCCTAAATATGACGGCTATAATAAAGAAATCACAGACGTCATCCACAAGAAATCATTTTGGTTACTTCAATGTCACCTCAATGTATATGTACGGATTTAATTGCAGTAGCTTCGGCAATAAGACGATACAAGCCTGGAAAATATCTCCATCTAGTCTGCTATAATGTTGAAATTGGTTCTCCTTTGTAACAATTTTGAGTTCAATGAGAATTGACGGAGAGACCTAGCTGAAGACAAGATGTTGTTCAGATAATATAACGCTATCAGTTTGTGACGTCATATCAACAATGGAGAAATGTTCCACGTGCTAGCCAACATCGATAATAGCCAAATGCACGCACTGAAAATATGTTGAGAAGGCCGACAGGTCCAGAATGACATAGGTGTTTTGCGTAAATGTAACAACAATTAACAGTAAGATTTATAAACAGCCAAAAATCTGCGTTTGCCCCTCAATAATATATGTTGTAAATCCCAACCAAAGGCTCATGTTTGACAGTAAATAGGTGCGCCATCAGGAGTTATGCTGGCAGTTATGAATGTTATCACATGAATATATAGATAACATAAGCTTCATATCGCTTGCTGCACACGACCCGCACACTCCTGTCAACACACACGCGACAAAGATGAAGTCCTTGTGTTTGATCACCATTTCAGTAAGTAGTGTGTTGTCATGATGCATTCATCAATAGTTCATGGTTCTTTGTTTACTGGATAAACACACACTTTATGGTTGAACAACTTCTTTATTCAGGTGATTCGACATTTCGATACAGATGCAACCATACCTGCTTGACAACGATACAAGAATCTGTATCGAAACGTCGCATCACCTGAATAGAGAAGTTGTTCATCCATAAAGTTTGTCCTTATCTGAGTCTCCAACTTCTAGAAATGCCACTCAAAGAAGTTACTTTGTCTACTAGTTGTGTACAAGACTGAAGGAACATGGAAATGCGGAGACAGACAGACTGAAATATAGAGAGAACCAGATACAGACAGCCACACATAGACAGAGCCAAACAGACAGTCCGACAGATACAGACAGCCACACACAGACAGAGCCAAACAGACAGTCCGCCAGATACAGGCAGCCACACACAGACAGAGCCAAACAGACAGTCCGCCAGATACAGACAGCCACACACAGACAGAGCCAAACAGACAGTCCGCCAGATACAGACAGCCACACACAGACAGAGCCAAACAGACAGTCTGCAAGATACAGGCAGCCACAGACAGAGCCGAACAGACAGCCCGCCAGTTACAGACAACCACAGACAGAGACACGCAGACAGTCCGCCAGATACAGACAACCGCAGACAGTCCGCCAGATACAGACAGACAACCACAGACAGAGACACGCAGACAGTCCGCAAGATACTGAAAACAACCACAGACAGAGACACGCAGACAGTCCGCCAGATACTGACAACCACAGACAGAGACACGCAGACAGTCCGCCAAAAACAGACAACCACAGACAGACAAACAGAGCCAAACAGACAGACCGCCAGTTACAGACACAGTCACAGACAAACACAGACAGTCCGCCAGATACAGGCAGCAGACAGTCCGCCAGATACAGACAGCCACAGACAGAGACACGCAGACAGTCCGCCAGATACAGACAACCACAGACAGAGACACGCAGACAGTCCGCCAGATACAGACAACCACAGACAGAGACACGCAGACAGTCCGCCAGATACAGACAACCACAGACAGAGACACGCAGACAGAGCCAGATAAACAGACAACCACAGACAGAGACAGTCAGACAGTCCGCCAGATACAGACAACCACAGACAGAGAACCGCCAGACAGTCACGACAACCACAGATACAGACAGAGACACGCAGACAGTCCGCCAGATACTGACAACCACAGACAGAGACACGCAGACAGTCCGCGAGATACAGGCAGCCACAGACAGAGACACGCAGACAGTCCGCCAGATACTGACAACCACAGACAGAGACACGCAGACAGTCCGCCAGATACAGGCAGCCACAGACAAACAGACAGCTGTGAAGTAGCGAGAGACTTTAAGCCGAATACATGTCACTAATCACATGTCACTACAGCTTGATAAGACAATCCAAGGTCTCATATATGATAAACAACCCGTATATCTAATACTCATTTGACACAAAGTTAGACTGTGTTGGACACAAATAAAGCGTAGAAGATCGATATCTTCTGAAATGACAAAATCTGGCCATATTACACCACATTGTTAATATAAATCGTGTTCACCGTAATACTCTCGTCTCTCCAGTAATATATCAATTACACAATAACATGATTCCCTTTCCGTATTTGCTTGTCTACAATACACTGCCGGGCAAACAAACATACACATTTGAATATTGGACGTGACTAAATACAGTACAACCAGAAATTATTGAGAATTTAAAGATTGTAAAAAACAATTATTTTTTCACTCATTACTCACGTATTAAATGTGAATATTAGCAGAACACAACTCCAGATTCAAAGACAGGTGAACAGTTAGTATTTTGTCAAGTCACCATGGGCAGCAATGCAGGCTTCAATGCTGCGGGGCATACTACTGATCAAAGAAGTTAGAAAGTCGTGGTCCATGCTGTCCCAATATCGGACCACCTCTTCTTTCATTTCAGCAATATTTGACAGATTTTACTTATTGACACTTTCCTTCATAAGTCCCCAAACATTTTCTATTGGATTTAGATCAGGGCTATAGCTTGGCCAATCTAATAATGTCATATTTTGGGTCCGAAACCAGGCCTGTGAATGCTTTGAACGATCTTTTGGGCCGTGGTCCTGCTGGAAAATCCAAATATTTCCATAGAACACGTGAGCAGATGGAAGTAAATGTCCCTCGATAATATCTGTGTACCGCTCACTGTTCATATTCCCTTCAAATACACAGAGGGGCGTTGCCCCTAACACAGATATGCCACCCCACACGTTAAATTTCGGACTGTACTTTGGGCGCTGATACAAAGATTTTTGCAGTTTGTTTGGTCCAGAATTTCATTGTATTAGGAAACAGCCACACAGAACTTTCATCTGAGAAAATCACATTGTCCCAGTTAAAATTTTTATGCTGTAGGCACCAGTTCAACCTTCGCTAATTTTGTTCAGGTTTCATGATCGGTGAAGGAATTCCTCGACTTTTCTGCCAACCCATTGCATGCAGCTCTGTTCTAATTGTCTCCTTACAGACAGCCACAGTTCCTCTATCAATCATATCCAGCCTTAAGTTTTCTTAACTCCTTCGTTTGTTTTAAGAAACAAGAATACCAAGCCGCCTCCTGTCACCGACAGTCAATTTTCTGGGCCTACCTGCGCCTCCCTGGTGCTCAACGCCATATCCATTTGCAATATTTTTCAAAACACGATAAACAGTGGACAACGGGATGCCTGTTCTACTTGAAATCACTTTAGCTGATCTGATGTCCTTGTTATAATACTCTAACATCAACTTCCTCTTCTCTAAATCATCCATACTGAGGATCACTGAAAATGTCGTCTGCTAGCAAGTAAACAAAGGGGGGATAACTCTTTACAAACTAATGAAAAAGGATTAACGGAGTTGTCTCTCTTGAATGAAACTAAGCACTTGATAGCTGGTCGAGGTTGTTTATACTAGAAATCTAATTAAACATATTTCTAAAATTCTCAATAATTTCTGGTCATACTATAATTGCACACGTTATCAAAGCGTTACTTTGTTGAAAGAAGTCGCCGAAACACAACTATGAAACCATGCGTTATGAAACACATCAGCGTCGAATAGCCACTTCTTGTTTCATTTTAGACACCATGAAACTGTATACTTTCTTTTGTACGTTAGTATATTCAGACTCTAAAAAATCCAGCGCAGAAAGACAAACCAATAGACGCCAAAATAACATAATTATTTTGACATCATATAAGTAAAATATACTCCGAAACGTCGTGCGTACAGAGAGTCATACTATAATCATGCACACCCCTTCATTTAATTGGAGTGACAACCATTAGGTTGTGCATGAGTTATATAAATATATACATTATTGCACTGTATTAAATATATCTCGGGTGGAACATTTGTTCCCAAAAGAAAAGTGAGCGAGTATGATTTTACGCCGCTTTTAGCAATATTCCAGCAACATCACAAATGTGCTTCGCACATTGTATCCATGTGGAGAATCGAACCCGGATCATCGTCGTTAGGAACGAACGCTTTGACCACTAGGCTACATCACCGCCATAAATTTTCAAAACTGTATGTGTATCACTTTTAAATGCCGTTCAAAGACTTTATGTTTACAACAATCACAACAGGACACTTAATATCACGTGTTAATACACTACTACAGCAGATGATTGTTTACATTCTGTTTATTTAAACAATTAAACAACACCATGAGATTGTCTACAGACCTGAGTCTTGTTGATCAAATAACATCTGTAATCAAAGCAATAGTCAGGTGATGTAAAGTTAGGCCACAAACGTAATAGTCTTTAGCAGCACGTGGTCTGTGCTCCAGGTGTTGGTGCTACACGTGGTTGCTGAGGACATGCCGTGTAGGCTGGGTCGTCACTGTCCCCGGGATATGTGCTGCAAGGGGAACACCGGCCGGTCCCAGGGGTCCTGCACTCCCCTGAAGACTGAAGGAGAAGGTAGGCACTTTCACCTGAACCCTTGGAATAGTTTTTTTAAAGTAACTTTTACTTAGGTTCAACTCGGAAGGTATCTGTGATGGGTCGTTGGGAGAAAAGGGGTGCTGAGTCCCGGAAGTTCAAAGGCGCACTACGGACACTACCGACACGCAGTCCACTACAGATGCCATTACATGTCCTCCCGGCCTGTCGCGTACTGATGGATTCCCTCACGTTTCTCACGTTTTGATCAAGGTTTTGACACGTTTTGCGCGTTCTGTCAAGACTTTCTACGTATGAAACGTGGACGCCAGCCAGCTTTGGAGCACATTTGTGTCCACGGTATAAAAATAAGGCCTCCCAAGCAATAGCAGCCATTGCATCCTGAGAGACAAGAGCAGCATGAATCCACAAGATGAAGAAGATTTTGTGTTTGTATGTTTGCTGGGGGCATACATCGAGTCCTTGCGTCAGCAAGAAGGCAAGTATCAGCTGCAGAGAAGGAATGCCAGAGAAGGCAACGTACCGTATCTCGCCGGCCCTGTAAACCGTCACACGCCTGGATGCGTTGTGATAGAACGGGACGAATCGGCTACCATACAACCAAGCTTGCCGTGAGAACCGGGAAAACAGCGGACAGAAAGGGTGAAACAACCGTGACAAAACGCCATACAACGTGTCCGAGCGTGACAAAACCTGAAAGGACCGTGGGATGCTTGGGAATACACATGTCTCCCGTCCCACTACAGACCCACTACGGACCGTCTACAAGTTTTGTTACGGTCTATTACATGCTGTCACGTTTTGTTGCGTTCCCCCATTTTACTACAGCCAATTAGGTTTCTCATTAGTACCGTGACTGCCGTGGCAATTTTTTGAACAGTTTAAAAATCATCCACGGCATCCACGCCCTCCACGTTGTCTCACGTCCATCCCGTTTTGTCTCAGTTTCACGATAAAACGGGGCTGCCGTGGCCGCCGGGAACATAGTGTAGCCCTAGCATATAAAGCAGGGTCATTGCCTATATAAGGCCGTTGTGCTTTTAGGCGGTCATTGACATTTTTTAGCTAGTGGAAGAATATCGTTATGCCACGATCCACTGCTGTAAATCGAAACATTGCCATTTGGACGTCTGGAGGCTGGGGAGTTTCAAACTGCCTCCACACGTCACCTCAATGTTCACCAGAGTACCATCAGTCGTTAATGTTAAAATCAGACTTCTATATATGCATATGCATAATGTCAACCTTTCAGAGGCACAGAAGCGCCTCAGCTTTCGACTAAGTCTCACACAAATGACCACTGGCAATACATTTGGTTGTTTGAAATGATGTTGTGGATGTCTAATAAAGCCTCTGGATGTTGATGTTGATTTTGTCAGTATCATCATCACTGTCTGTGTCATTCTACATAATGTATGCACAAATCTCCAAGAAACTGCATGGCGGATGCAACTGATGAAGAAGATGAAGTTCGCGAGGGGAGCTGTTATGTGTGCAAAGGAAAATAATACAGATCTCATAATCTTTGGAAAATATTTTGAAGCAGTTTTGTTCATATGATCAGTAATTTAATCAGTGTTTATCCATAATCTAGGGAATCCTAGGAGAGACATTGTCGCGTTGTCGCATTGTCGCTTTGGATGAATGAAAAAAATCGACAACGCGACAAATGGTCAAAATGTCGCTTTGTCGGATTGTGGCATTGTCGCGCTTTGGTTAGTTTTGACATATTTTGCTTGTTTTTGTGAGGGCGACAATGCGACAATGTCCCTTCTGGGATTCCATGATAATCTGTTTGGGCATGATCTTGTACATTTAGAATTGTTTTAGTTATTTTCTAGTATCATAGATGTAAAATCCTCAAATAAACAAATCTTAAAACCGGTAAAAAATACTTCAGGAGCATTTATAGTTATGAGTAAATATACTTTTACTAGACCTCTAGGTGTAGCAAATATACTTTTACTTTTTTGTCCATATACTCACATGCCACCGTAAGTAAGTTTCCTTATGTAAGTTTAAATAAAAGTGTCCATGTAATGGCGTCAATGTCAACTTCAGTGTGTATGCACTCTCTTTTGCCCCTCAGTTCAATGTACTCAAAATACCGTAATCCTTCCAGTAAATTCCCATAGGCATCTATAGCATGTTTTATGAGTTATAGTTATATTTCCTCAGAATGCCGGATGTATTCCGGGTTGCCGTCCTGGGGTCAGTATCCTGTGATGGTGCGAGAGTGCCGCTGTCATGATGATTTCTACTGTGCTGCGGACCACCCCGGGCCTCAACTGGGAGGTAGAGGTAACTGGCACCCTCAGTTAAGTCATGTATCAAGCCCACAAACACATTCCTATGAACTAGAGGTACCTAAAAAGAGAGTAGAATTGGTTAAATTCGTCGCACTCATATAGAAATTGTTTTGAGCAAAATAATCTCCTAGATACAACATATGTTATATTTGGGATTACACTTTCTTTGTAAAGTACAGATTCTAGTTCTTTTGGGGTTGAGTCCAATCCGGGATTCGAACCCACACCCACAGAGTCAGGCACCTAATCGCCAGCACAAAAATTGTGATATCTATTCTTGAAGCAAGGGGTTACACTTTGCCTGACTCTGAGGGTGTGGGTTCGAATCCCGGATGGGACTCAACCCCAAAAGTACTAGAATCTGTACTTTACAAAGAAGGTGTAATCCCAAATATAACATATGTTGCATTTGACCACATTCTAATATGGCATTGTGTATTTCACAATCTCCGAGATAGATAAAAATACTGCTTAAATGTATTCCTAGATAGAAAATTAAAATAAGGTAAATATATCACCTAATAAGAGTTAAATTATTGATTAACCATATAATTTTAGAACATAAATCTGTGAAAACAGAAAAAAAGTTTGACTAATATCTTGTAACTAAAAGTAATTGTGTCCCTATCTGCTGCCAGAATAGATATCGTATATTATAAATTCGTCACCTTTGTAAACAGAAAAAGACGTATCATGCCCGGGAAACAGAAACAGATGTATGACCCATTTTAAGAAGAAGTAAATTTTCCATCTCTTGTGAGGAGCAAAATTCTAACACACCAGATAATATGTTGCCTGGTTTAACCAGACATGCATAATCACTTCTTTGATTGGCATTCTAGAAGTTGGGTAGATGAAGAATGAGGACTATTTCTATGGATATACAACTTCTTTATTCTGTATAGGCGACGTTTCGACATAGATTCTAATGTCGTTGTCAAGCATTACTTGATGAATCTTCATGAATAATCACCCTTTGTAAACAGTACTTAACCTCTGTTACGCCAGTAAACAGAAGTAATTATATCATCACTAGTAAACAGAAGTAATTATATCATCACAAGTAAACAGAAGTAATTATATCATCACAAGTAAACAGAAGTGATTATATCATCACAAGTAAACAGAAGTAATTATATCATCACAAGTAAACAGAAGTAATTATATCATCACAAGTAAACAGAAGTAATTATATCATCACAAGTAAACAGAAGTAATTATATCATCACAAGTAAACAGAAGTAATTCTATCATCACTTGTAAACAGAAGTAAATACATAACCCAAGAATGGTTACCTGTTGTTACCAGAAGTAAATGTATCACCCCTTGTAAGCAGTAATTTATTCTCCTATAAGGCATGATCCTGATGTGTGGCCCAACCTTTGACTCGATATGACACCAAGGTTATATAGTGAGTGAGTTGGGTTTTACGCCGCTTTTAGTAATATTCCACAATACCACGGCATGGGACACCAGAAATGGGCTTCCCACATTGTACCCCTGTGGGGAATGAAACCCGAGCCTTCGGCATGACGCTTTAACCACCCGAGTACCCCACCGCCCAAGATTTATTGAAGGCAGTTTAGACACGTGTTGCATTTTTCAATCTTTGTAATTTCGTTATTACAGGTACTTGCAGGCCCTGGGGTGGTCTTCCATAGAGTCCGGGACATCATCTCAGCCATTATCTGCAAGAATATATATCCCCGTTGAAAAAAATCAGTGCATTTCTTAATGGACAATTACGCCAATCTGTTCCTAATTCTAAGATGCCTAGCGGTTAGAACAATCGAAAAAAAATACATTATCAGACAATAAAGGTATAGTTTTTTGATGACGTAACAATTGAATGACGTTATCCCGTTATCCTCGTAATCGATGTATTTTTACATTACGTCACAATGCATGTCAGTTGTCATCGCCTCGTACGGCCTCCTACAGTAAACTACTCCGTTGCATACCGTTTCTTGGTATGCAGTTGCTTCACGCAGCTAACATCACTGGTGGAAACATTACGTTTATGTTTTACGACGGTTAAAATGTGTCAATTCGACTCACAAGTTTTCAGCGACACGAAAACGTTCGCAATGTTTACATTCCCACAATGCAATCGTGGAATGTCGCTTGACTACTCAGCTTCATCTGGATGTACTGATCTAAACTTACGTTGGTAGTAGAAATGCGACGTTCATATTGCCCCATATGGTTTGACAGATGACAGATGTAATTAAAATAATTCAGAGACGATATTTAATCCGAACGTAAACCGTCATCAAAAACTGTTATCATTTCTTTTTTGTCTGGTAACGTTCGTCTTAACGTAGGGTGGCAGACACATCAATAGAACAGCGCGCCAGTTAGCCCTGTGCGAGGATTCTTAATTTAGGTCACCGACACCGTCGTTTGTTTTCTGCCTTAAATTAATCGTAATTATCCTTAGAAAGTATTAAATTTAGCATCTTAGAAAAGATGTAAAGTTCGCTCTACCCCAATGTGTTTTGTAATAAACTGTTGTCATTTCTTTTTTTCTGGTAACGTTCGTCTTAACATAGGGGGTCAGACACATCAATAGAACAGCGTGCCAGTTAGCCCTGTGCGAGGATTCTTAATTTAGGTCACCGACACCGTCGTTTGTTTTCTGCCTTAAATTAATCGTAATAATCCTTAGAAAGTATTAAATTTAGCATCTTAGAAAGTTTGTAAAGTTCGCTCTACCCCAATGTGTTTTGTAATAAAGTATAGTTTTTCCCTGAACTATTATAACATCAAAGCACACGGACTACCGTCCTCGTGCTTAATTATAATAGTTCTGGGAAAAACTATACTTTATTACAAAACACATTGGGGTAGAGCGAACTTTATTTCCTAAATATGACAGCAATAATGAGGAAACCACCAACTTCATCCACACTTTTGATAAAGTAGTCTACCTAACAACCAAGAGATTACATTGGTTACTACGGAAGTTGCCCCAATGTATACTCAGGTTTAGTAGCAGTAGCTTCGGCAATAAGACGAAACAAGCCTGGAAAATATCTCCATCTAGTCTGGTATATTGTTGAAATTGGTTCTCCTTTGTACCAATTTTGAGTTCAATGAGAATCATTACCTACAAATATGCGTGACAAGCATGTGGAGTATGCATGCATTGTATCTGAATTTGCTAATGTTGAAAACAAATCGTAGTTCAGACCAAAGGCCGGGCTAAGGATACAACTGACACTTAGATGATATTTTCATGCCATGTTATTCGGGAATTGATAAGCTGAAATGATTCCTCAATGGAGTGAATTCACTGCACCCCTCTGTAAAACACACTATGGAATTTGGAGATTGTGCCAGCGTCTTAGACGCCTGGGCCCCGATCCACAAAGCGTTCTTAACGCAATACTATACCATTGGCCTACGAATGACGTAGTGCTACGAACGCTTTGTGGATAGAGTCCCTGGGGGATAATGAAACAAGAATAGTTTGATCTATTCATACACACAGTTATCTATATGACTATTCGGCCTTATCGTAAGAATCAAGAGAATTGGCTCTGTTGGTGAGAAATACGGGTAACGCGCTGTCGCCCTCGATAAATCTTACCTATAACACAGGTATCTTCTCTCTCTCACCAAACTCAGACAATGGTGAGAAAATCCCGAGATATGACCTGTTACATCCCAGCGCTCAGGACAAACCAAATACTTCAATAAGCCGTTTTTTGTCTCTACCTTCATTCCTTCAGCACCAGACCGCCTCCGCGGTGTAGTGGTTAGAGCGTCCGCCCGGAGAGCGGAAGGTCGCGGGTTCGATCCCCGACCGCGTCAAACCAAAAGACGTTAAAATATGGTACTTGTTGGTCCCTGCCTGGCGCTCGGTATTAATGGGTACAACAAGGACTGGTCAGCTCGGAGTCAGTATAATGTGTCTGAGTGGGGTATTCATGTTTCACTGCGGCATGGTATCTCAGTGGGCTAGCACGATAAAACCAGCTTCAGTCTGGGCTAGTACAAGCAGCCGCACATACACATACACACGCATGCACGTCGTCATATAAGCGAAATATTCTCAAGCACGACGTAAAACCCAATTTCACCTCACCTCACCTCACCTTCAGCACCACAGGTAGTCAAACTTATAAAAGTGTTCCTAAAATCTGGGAGCCTCGTCACCATGGAAACTGGGCAAAACAGTAGCCGGGATAAACTGTTTGTCAGATGAGAAAAAATGCAGCCAATGCTCCTGTATTCGCAGATAAGAAAGTAAGAAAGTTTATGGATAACAACTTCTTTATTATATATGATGCGACGTTTGGGTATGGATTCTTATACCGTTGTCAAGCAAGAGTGAAGTACTACAGCACAGAACAGACTTATATACATGAACAGGGATTAAGTAATAACAACATGTAGGGATGAATCAAGGGGATTAACAACAACAACAAGGCACGGTGGTAATAATGTAGTGACAATAGGAGGAAGCCAATGGTCCTAGAGGCAGAAACAAAATATACATGGCTGATGAGATTAATTAACAATGATAGCTGGAGTACTCTAATCGGTTGTTTTTATCAGTTCATTGTATGCAGAAGGGATGAGATATCCCTGGTCTCTGTTGATTGAGGGCTGAATATTCAATAGGCAGAAAATTCGGAACACCCCTTGGAACCACTTCCAAAACAAACAATACGATTTACCTGCTACTTGGACAGCTGGCAAAAAGCAATATGTTGGTGAAACTAAACGAGAAATTCACATCCGACTCTCAGAACAGTTTGTCCATACGAGAGATAAACCAGTCTCTAACCACCCCAGGCTACCTGGAAATTCTTCTAGCGATATCCAGGCACAGATAATTAGGCTCCTACAGAGTTATCCTGATCTACCTGTACCTACCGAACCTGGGGTGAGAAACCGAACTCTGCCTGATTATGCATCGGAAAACACTACCGCCTAGGGACCGAATGAATTCGTGTGCTAGGAATCTCACATCTTTGCTTCTTTTGCACATAAATTGAGGTTTTGATCAGTTCCTTTGCTATGATATGCATATTTAGACTATGAAAAATATGGGTGTTGCGCTACTTTTTTCCATGTGTATACATGGGAGCATTACATTTTAAAGCCTGGCACTTTGTCAGCAAAGCAATTTTGATCTTGTATACCAAGGTCACTTTGTCTCCTAACACACTATTAATGATGTGTAATGACCTGGCAGCAAGTGGTCAACAACCAACCAAACAACAAAAACAACCGACCAACCAACCAACCAACTTACCTATCAATCATAACCACCAGGCTCTGGGGACAAAGTCTCATTTGAAGCAAAGTTTGACGTCGTCAACAGTTATGTTATGAGTTGTTATCTTACAAACAGTGATAACGTCAACTACTTACTGACCCGCACACTGCTGTCAACACCCACACGACAAAGATGAAGTCCTTCTGCTTGATCACTGTTTCAGTAAGTAAATTGTTATCATTATGCATTCATCGGTCGCTTATGGATCTTTGTTCTACTGGTTGTGTGAAGAACTGATGGAAATACAGACAGACACACAGACAGACAGACAGACAGACAGAGAAAACCCGACAAATGGCCAGACACGAGGCCAAACAGACAACCTGCCAGACAGAACCCTTGTGGTTCACATGAAGGTTCATACAGTCTCTAAAATTAATAAGCTTCCTCCTGTAGAGTCATCAAAGACTTTAACCTCATTTACAGGCTCTATCTAAAACTACAACACCGTCACTACATACACAAACAGTTTGATAAGACAATTCAAAGTCTCATCTATGACAAACAAACCGTTCATCTAATATTCATTTGTCACAAAGCAATACTGGGTTGCATATAAGTAATACGTAGCTATATAGTTTATCGATGTCTTCTCAAAATCTGATATTGCACTATATTTTTAATGTAAATGTAATCGAAATGCTATTGGCTGTGAAGCAATAATCTACAGAGCTGATCATTGTTGATCAGCAATCACTATCAACATGTGCTTCAGATGAGTGAATGAGTTTAGTTTTACGCCGCTTTAAGCAATATTCCAGCAATATTTCGGCGGGGGGACACCAGAAATGGGCTTCACACATTGCACCATGTCGGGAATAAAACCCGGGTTTTAAGTGTGACGAGCGAACGCTTTAACCACTAGGCTACCCTGCTTCACATGATGTAGATCCAGGCCACCAATAGTCTTTAGCAGACCGTGATATGTACCCCAGGTGTTGGTGTTCCACGTAGCTGCTGCGGACGTGCCATGTAGCCTGGGTGGGGACTGTCCCAAGGAGATGTGCTGCAAAGGGAACCCCGAGTTCCCAGGGGTACTGCGCACCCCTGAAGACTGAAGGAGAAGGTAGGCACTTTCACCTGAACCTTTGGAAATGCTCTTTTAAGGTACGTTTCATTACACGGTAGTCACAAACCAAGAATCATAAACATACCGAACCCGCTATCTGCGGATCCTCACCCTAAACGACTTGGCAATACTTCCATACTTTAGATAGCGGTATACATCTAGTGTGACTTCAGATATACGACATTCTGGTGTTATGTGCCGTATGGATCCTCACGAAATATATTTTGATTCTCCCAATCTGGAAACCTACACTGAGGGGGAGAGAAAGTAGTTTATATTTTTGTATCATTGAAAATTGAAAGAACTTTTAAGTTAATCATGCCTTAAAATCACCACTCATTTTTGTGACGGTTTGTGACAAGTAATCCGTGGCTGCTAACGTTGTGTAAAAGGAATTTGGTACAATGAAGCCCGGGGACGAAATGAACTTACACCGACATGACTTGTTTTGGAATATTGTGTACATGCAGCTTTTTATCAACTTAACCTATTTCCAGTGTGTGTTTAATTTTTGCCCCTCGGTTTACTGTTCTCAAATACAGTAATTCCTTCCAATACAATCATATACTCATATATCTCGTGTTATAACAGTTATCCTTAAAAACTGTTACCGAAACAGGGCCCTTATTCTCGAAACGTTCGTAGCCCTAAGAATTCTTAACTTTGATCGTAGCCAATGTGTTAAGAATGGGCTTAAGAAGATCTTAGGGCTTAAGAAGTTTCGAGAATAGCTAGCCAGGTTCTTAGATAACCTATAAATATAATGTGTACATGTAATTATATGTTACATATATGCTCAGACTGCCAGATGTATTCCGGGGTACCTTCCTGGGGTCAGACTCCATGGATGGTGAGAGAGTGCAACTGTCTCGATGGCCTCTATTGTGGATCCGACAACCCACAACCTCCCTTGGGGTCTAGAGGTAACTGTAACCCTTAGTAAAACACCCTTGTGGAAAGTTCTGTATCAAGCCCACAAGAATACCCTTTCGATGAAGTAGCAGTACATACTATTAGATTAAAATTGAGTACATTTATATGATAGGAATTCGTCCCAGTGGTATGTGCTCCTCGAAAAATATATCACAAGTTTACTGACATAATACTGGAAATATACTGAGTCAAAAAAGAAACTTCACATTCTTTCTTCAGGGCACTATAAAACAACAAGAGATGGTAAGATGGTTAAATTGTTATTATTTCATTGCTGAGATCTGTGTGATGTACTCGATACACTGGCAGTGCCATAATCAGTTCCATTAGGCTACACCGCCGTTCCAAAACATGGGTATTCAGAATGTAAAGTCACAAGAATAAAAATGCGAAATTTCTCAGTTCAATATCGTGTATGGCCGCCCCGCGTATTCACCACTGCCAAACACCGTCTCCTCATCGACTGCCTGATGCTTGTGAACACGTGGTTGGGGATTCTGCGCCATTGCTCTTGCAAGGCAGCGCCAAGTTCCTGCAAATTCTGAGGTTGGTTCCTAAGATCACGAAGCCTTCTCCCAAGTGCATCCCAAACGTGCTCTATTGGATTAAGGTCAGGGGACCTCGATGGCCAGTCCATGACGTTGATTCCAGCGTTTTGAAGGAAATTTCGTGTCAACATCGCGGTATGCGGCCGAGCATTATCATGCTGGAACTGTAGACCTGGGCCACGAGCCGCCATGAAAGGAACGAGTTCAGGGGTGAGCACCTGGTCGCGGTAAGCAGCAGCTGTGAGGTTTCCACAGATGACCAGAAGTCGGGAACGGTTGTTCCCACAGAAAGCACCCCACACCATGCAACTTCCGCCCCCGAATCTGTCGACTTCCTGTACACATTGGGCATACCGTTCACGACGTCGTCTCCAGACTCCATGCCTACCGTCCGCGAATCTGAGGGTAAACCTGGATTCATCGCTAAAGACGACTCGATTCCAGTCTCTCTGGGTCCATCGGAGGTGACGTTGGGCCCACAGCAGACGTTGACGTTGATGAAACGGCGTCAATATTGGCCCACGATATGGACGTCGAGAATGGAGATTGGCAGCCCGCAACCGATTTCGAATGGTCTGTGAGGACAGTCGACCTCTAAACATCTTAGCCCTGGTTCGTGTAGCCGGCAGAAATCTGTCACGTAGGTGAAGAAGGACGATTTGACGGTCTTCTGCTCGTGACGTCACACGTGGGCGACCCGACCTTGGGCGATCCGAAGTGGTGCCAGTTTGTTGTAGACGACCTCGC
This sequence comes from Haliotis rubra, assembly GCF_003918875.1. Lineage (NCBI taxonomy): Eukaryota > Metazoa > Mollusca > Gastropoda > Lepetellida > Haliotidae > Haliotis > Haliotis rubra. Next base: position 1,110,611 of record NW_025766115.1, read on the forward strand.
AAGTCATACACAGTACGACGGCTGCATCCCATTGCTCTTGCAACGTCAATAACTGATCTTCCCGCTTGCAACATGCCAACGGCACGTTCACGTTGCACATTTGACAATCGTGGCATTTCAAGTACCGTTAGAACTGTGGTTTAAAAGTGTTTTTTCAATTCTTGAGGCCAATGCAAACACGTGCATATGAAGAAAACTTCGATGCGAAGATCACGTGATCGACTGCACGTGCAAAACCTGATCTGGCACTAACGTCATTTGCACGACGAATGGATGGGTTTGAGTGGGTTTTGCTAACGTTTTTCTAGAGTCGAAAGATAGGGATCCCATTTCGGATACATAGATGTATCATCAGAAAAAAAATATTGATTATTTTTCAAATTCCATTTTGTGAAGTTTCTTTTTTGACTCAGTTTAAATATATGACCCCTTGCTACAAGAATACATATCACAAATCTAAATGTGTAACCCCTTTGAAATACACAATGCCATTTTAGAAAGTGATCAAATGTAACATATATTATTTTTTGGATTATACTTTCTCAGTAAAGTAAAGATTCTAGCACATCCGGGATTCGACCCCACACCCTCAGAGACAGGCAGAGTGTGACCCCTTGCTTCAAGGATAGATATCACAATTTGTAAATATGTGACCCCTTGCTTCAAGAATAGATATCACAATTTGTAAATATGACCCCTTGCTTCAAGAATAGATATCACAATTTGTAAATATGTGACCCCTTGCTTCAAGAATAGATATCACAATTTGTAAATATGTGACCCCTTCCTTCAAGAATAGATATCACAATTTGTAAATATGTGACCCCTTGCTTCAAGAATAGATATCACAATTTGTAAATATGTGACCCCTTGCTTCAAGAATAGATATCACAATTTGTAAATATGTGACCCCTTGCTTCAATAATAGATATCACAATTTGTAAATATGTGACCATAAATGAATAGACATGTCATCCCCAGAAACAGATGTAAATGCATCATCACTTATAACAGTAATATGTTCTCGGACTTTCACAAGACTGCTTAAGTGGTTCTCCACACGGCCTGGGATACCAGAAATGGGCTTCACACATTGTACCCCAGTGGGGAATCAAAACCGGGTCTTCGGCGTGACGAACGATCGCTTTATCACCAGAGTACCCCACAGCCCAAGATTGTATTGAAGGCAGTTTTGACATGTGTTGTGTTTTTCTATCTTTGGAATTTCGTTATTACAGGTACTTGCCGGCATTGGAGCGGTCTTCCATAGAGTTCGGAACAACATCTCCGTCCTTATTTGCAAGAATATATACGACTGGAATAAAGTAACTGTACATTATTTGATGTAATGCCATTTTAATGCAAAAATATAATATCATGATTTGTGGTGTTTTCCTTAATCACTGTTTAACTGTTGACAGGATAATATCAAAATCTGTATGATTTGACACAAACCATCGTGACACGCCCTTGGAGAGATGTGGTGTCAAAAGTCAGTTCACAAATTCAGCATCGCGTGTCCACCATTGGCGTGGATGAAGGCTTGACAACGACGACGCATAGACGATACTAAGCGATTGGAGAAAGCCTGGGGAACGTTGTTCCAAGTCTGAACGTCAATGACTGATTCTGGGCTTGACGTAAACGTCGCTTCATTTCATCCCAAGCGTGCTCGATAGGGGTGAGGTCTGGAAAAACAGCTGATCGAAATGTTTTGCTGTCTCATGAAATCTGTCACAACACGAGCTACATGTGGGCGGGCATTATGTTGCTGAAGCGTCTCTGTTGAATGGCCGCCTGCACATGAGGCCCAATGATCTCATCCCTGTATTTCAGGCCGATCAGATTACCATTGACAATGACAAGTTGTGTCCGGCCATGAGGTCTCCCCATACCATAACGCTCCACCACCAAACTGTCGACGTTGAACAACGCACACGTCGGCATACCGTTCACCTCGCCGTTTGAACACCCTTGCCCTGCATTCTGAGCTGTCCAGATGAAATCTCGACTCATTAATGAAAAAAACAACCATTCCAATCTTGTGTCCTGTACCGTAGATGCTGTCTGCACCAGGCCAAACGTGTCTGTCGGTGACGTTAGAGCAAAATCATATCATTCGTGTCAAACGTGTGCCATAATGGGACAATCATTCGTGTCAAACGGGAAATGTCATGTGGGGCATTGTCCTGATGGGGAAATGTCCGTACACCCTTGTTTACACAGACCAGATAACCGCTATGAATGTGACAGCGATAACGATAACATTAGGGACTTCTCGTAAGAAAAGTAGAACAACAAAACACATCGAATGATTGTCCCATTATGGCACACGTTTGACACGAATGATATGATTTTGCCATAATGGCACAATCATTCGTGTCAAACGTGTGCCATAATGGCACAATCATTCGTGTCAAACGTGTGCCATAATGGGACAATCATTCGTGTCAAACGTGTGCCATAATGGGACAATCAATCGTGTCAAACATGTGCCATAATGGCACAATCAATCGTGTCAAACATGTGGCATAATGGCACAATCAATCGTGTCAAACGTGTGCTTATCATAATGGGACAATCATTCGTGTCAAACGTGTGCCATAATGGGACAATCATTCGTGTCAAACGAGTGACATAATGGCACAATCATTCGTGTCAAACGTGTGCCATAATGGGACAATCATTCGTGTCAAACGTGTGCCATAATGGCACAATCATTCGTGTCAAACGTGTGCCATAATGGGACAATCATTCGTGTCAAACGTGTGCCATAATGGGTGTCACAATCATTCGTGTCAAACGAGTGACATAATGGCAATGGGATCATTCGTGTCAAACGTGTGCCATAATGGGACAATCATTCGTGTCAAACGTGTGCCATAATGGCACAATCATTCGTGTCAAACGTGTGCCATAATGGGACAATCATTCGTGTCAAACGTGTGCCATAATGGGACAATCATTCGTGTCAAACGTGTGACATAATGGCACAATCATTCGTGTCAAACGTGTGCCATAATGGGACAATCATTCGTGTCAAACGTGTGCCATAATGGCACAATCATTCGTGTCAAACGTGTGCCATAATGGGACAATCATTCGTGTCAAACGTGTGCCATAATGGGACAATCATTCGTGTCAAACGAGTGACATAATGGCACAATCATTCGTGTCAAACGTGTGCCATAATGGGACAATCATTCGTGTCAAACGTGTGCCATAATGGCACAATCATTCGTGTCAAACGTGTGCCATAATGGGACAATCATTCGTGTCAAACGTGTGCCATAATGGCACAATCATTTGTGTCAAACATGTGCCATAATGGCACAATCATTCGTGTCAAACGAGTGACATAATGGCACAATCATTCATGTCAAACGAGTGACATAATGGGACAATCATTCGTGTCAAACGTGTGCCATAATGGCACAATCATTCGTGTCAAACGTGTGCCATAATGGGACAATCATTCGAAGTTGACATTCAACAAATAAACACATGCTCATATTTTAGTCGGAACTGTATGATAGACTCCGCTTTAGGTAGATAATTGTTATGGATTTGGAATGTGTTTTGTTGTTCTACTTTTCTTACCAGAAGTCCCTAATGTTATCGTTATCGCTTTCACATTCATAGCGGCTATCTGGTCTGTGTTTACAAGGGTGTACGGACAATTCCCCATCAGGACAATTCCTCACATGACATTTCCCCATCTTGACTTTTCCCCACACTTGTTTTGTAACCAGTAGGGCAATTCCCCACATCCATCACAAATAATAAACAAACACAAGCTGAGATTGTATATATATTGTATAAATATAGTTAAGAAGGTATATATATAAAATTAATGACACAGTTCCTGACACTTGTTTACAATAGCACAGAACTGTTCTTCATACAGTGGTTGGGATTTACCAGTGAAAACACCATACACACATGTAACAGCAGTGTTACCCAGTGGAGCTCGCATATACGGTTCGGAATGAATTCTATATCCGAAAATTTGGAATCTGACAGCATTTGACCAGAATATCAATACATTATTTTAAAAAGAACAATTACATGTATTGTTAGTAATTGTTAGTAAGCTTACCTCTGGATTATGGTAGCCTTATTCCTGTGGAGATGGGCTTTACACATTGTCGCCATGTTGGGAATGGAATCATAGTCCTCAGTGTGTTGAGTGAATGCTTTAACCACAAAGACTGAGTTTGGTTTTACGCCGCTTTTAGCAATATTCCAGCAATATCAGGGCGGGGGACACCAGAAATGGGCTTAACACACTGTGCCCATGTGGGGAATCGAACCCAGGTCTTCGGCGTGACGAGCCAACGCTTTAACCACTAGGCTACCTCACCGCCCCTTAACCACAAAGATACCCCAAGTCACATCAGTGAGTGAGTCTGGCTGTATTGATTAACAATCCTGACAATTTCATCTTCCAAGATAAGCGTGCAACTAGCCTTATATTGAAGTCTTGTTTCAACCCTGCTGTTTCAAGCTTTCATTTATATACTAAATATGAGTGAATAGCGTCAGAGAAATATATATCTTTATCATGATAATCTACCATTGTGTTTGCCTGTCACTGACTGGACACACTTGCCTTGGGACGAAGTTGGGAAATGTGAAGCCCCAGGATTCATTCCAGAATACTGTTGCAGTGCTAAGGTGATAAGCCAAACTCCTACGCTTTAACATTGATTTACGAATGCTGTTCAGTTAAGGTGATCGTAATTATAACTCACATACTATAACATAGATCTACCAATGTTGTTGAGCTAAGATACTGTTGCAGTGCTAAGGTGATGAGCCAAACTCCCATGCTTTAACATTGATTTACGAATGCTGTTCTGTTAAGGGGCGCGGTGGGCGAGCTGGCTAAGACGCCAGGCTAGTGATCCAGCGAGGTTGAGGTGCCGGGATCGAGCCCACCTGTGACCGGGTGTAAAAACCTTGGAGTCAACTTTCTGTGCAGGCTCTTTCAGTGTTGTCACAACCCCTAGTGTACAGTACACATCCCTGTGCACTTAAAAGAACCCACGAATCCGTTGGTATATGACCAGATGGTGGCCACATGAATACGTGCAAACACCTAGTTGCGGGTACAGCAACGTGCAGTGAACTTGGACAAAGTACTGTGACTATGTGTCCCAGTGCACCCAGCTGTGAATGGGTACCTCGTTAGGATGAGAAAGCCACAATAACTCGGTGCGCCTAGTGGCTGCAAGAGTTGTATACTCCCCAGGGAGTTGAGACTGATAATACGATGTGTCGTTAAGATTGACATCCAATGATCGAGGGGAAAATACCAGCGCCTTGAGCAAGCACTAGTTGCCTGGATATGTGCGCTATATAAATATCCTATAATAAAAAGGTGATCGTAATTATAACTCACATACTATAACATAGATTTACCAGTGTTGTTGAGCTAAGATGATTGTAACTCCCATACTTTAACATAGATTTATCAGTGTTGTTGAGTTAAGGTGATCGTAACTCACATACTTTAACATAAATCTACCAGTGTTGTTGAGTTAAGGTGATCGTAACTCACATACTTTAACATAGATTTACCAGTGTTGTTGAGCTAAGATGATTGTAACTCACATACTTTAACATAGATTTATCAGTGTTGTTGAGCTAAGATGATCGTAACTCACATACTTTAACATAGATCTACCAGTGTTGTTGAGCTAAGAAGATATATCTCCTGTACTTTAACCAAGATTTACAAAGTTTGTTGCAGTAAGGTGATAGTAACTCCCATACTACTTTAAAATGTATTTTTAACCAATAACCATGCTGGAATACCAATGCCCATATCTTTGTACCAAGCAATATAATTACTGCCATAAACCTGACATATTTTTACATATCCAACAGAATTCAGACAAAATTCTTCTTTGATCTTCCATATAAACATATACTACTCACACTTTGCTAAGGATCTAAAAAATTCACAACATTACTTAAACGTAGATTTATAATTTGAAATTGTATCCATATAAAACTGGATGAATAATAATGTGGTAACCCCCTCTTTGGGCAAACAGCAACTTCAATCTAAGCTTATGCACTTGGTACATTAGTAACCATAAAAATGGTTTTCACGGCACCAATCAACCATTTCGCAAATCATGGAACGAGTCATTGACAAATAAACAACACATGTCAATAGCAGGTATGGGATCCACCAGATGCAATGACATACTGAAACCTAGGATCCATGCTTACAATAAGCTAAGATATTTAAGCCAAATTTGACCCCACATAATAGTTCTCTGTTGAATCCATGATTTGATCCATTGAAAAGGGTTAATAGTATATACCACTGGCTCCAAAGTATCCTCAGCAGAACTGTACACGTTCATGTAACAGACAGACACTATTTATTCAGTATAAGGCCACTGGCCCAACACACAGTCATACAAAGGTGCATCTGCATCAACATGTTACAGTATTTAACTCCCACCTTCATGTGTTTTCACAGTGGGTACATACAACCTCATCATACCTACATATCATCAATAATTAAAACGTTCTCATGTAAAAGTATGATGTGCAGTAGGGTAGGTTGTGTAGTTACTCAAGTATTAACTTCTTACAGCTGTGTCAATCAATCAATCAATCAATCAATCAATGCCATGGTGCAAGGTCTCTTTTAATGACAAAATTTCAGTCCCATTTCAGTCATCATAAATAGCACATTGATTCCATCATGTACATGCATAATTACACATGCTCTCACTTGAGCCAAGCAGACCCTCATCCTCATTATCATCATCATCATCATCATCATCATCATCATCATCATCATTGTCGTCGTCGTCAGTACATCATGAGTTTGTACACACTATGGTCTTCCATAACTTCCAAAAACATTTTATTGCATTGCAGTACCGTAGGTAGAATAATAAATGAGCCTAGCTCTGAACAGGGCTACAGATAAAGGGCGTACAGGCGTAATGTACGCCTCAAAATCAATTCAGTACGACATAATATAAGATTTCAACCTTTGTACGTCTAACATTTAATTTCTGTGCATATCGTGCAAATGGAAATATATTTCGTATAAATACTTGTCAAGTTTCTTTTGCGAAACACGATTTGACACATGAGGAAACCCCGACAGTAGGAATCACTTGCGTTGCCATGCAACGATATACGTCACTATTTTTCGATTGGCTAAAAACTACACTGTTGCTATTTATATCCAGTCGGACCTGACATTTCGCACATCACACGGTCGCTCAGTTATTTCTCACGCGACTTCAAATACAAATACATGGTTGGAAATAGTGATCGATGAATCGTCCAGACAAACCACATCACCAACTCGCTCACACAAAAACATGTCAGGACTCCTTCAAAATTCTCAGTACACCTCCACTTGCAATATGATGTGTAAGTACACTCACACCCCAAAAGTTATCTGGAGCCCTGTCTGAACAAGATAAACAAAATGTGTAGTGCTGACAGCTGAACGTTGTTCAAAAAGAAGCAGCCATTTGTGAGCTGAGCTCCGAGTATACAAAGCCGTGAAGTACTGACAGTGTTCACATTGTAATGTCTCCAACATGTAGTTGGGGCTGGCAGATGACGAGAAGGATCAGGAGAAGGAGGATCTCACTTGTCCCAGTCTGGGTTTGGGCCTGCAACAAGAAAACACATCCAGCATTGGTGAGTGAGTGAGTGAACACTTGTTAACATGCTTCAGATACCGATGAAGTGTGAGTTTGAGTGTGTGAGTGGTTTTACACTGCTTTTAGCAATATTCCAGCAATATCACGGTGAACACCAGAAATCTGCTTCAAACATTGTACTGGGGAATCGAACCCAACAAGTGGACGCTTTAACCACTAGGCTACCCCACCGCCAGTTTGATCTGTGAGGAAAGACCAAAGTGGGGCTGATCCTGTTACTTACCATAGATGACAAGTGGGGCTTGGTGCTGGTGCTGGAGACTGATCAAGGGGAAGCTATGGTTTGAACACACGGCAACTATGAGGAACTGGGGACTGACTAGGTCATGAAATCTGAGTGAGACAAGCATAAGGTACGAGGGACCTGTTCTGTCCTGGAAGTTCATGGGGAGAAAAGCAAGATGTACTGGGCCCCTACTCTGTCCTGGAAAGCCACAGGGAGACAAGCATGGGGTACTGGGGACCTACTCTGTCCTGGAAAGCCACAGGGAGACAAGCATGGGGTACTGGGGACCTACTGTCCTGGAAAGCCACAGGGAGACAAGCATGGGGTACTGGGGACCTACTCTGTCCTGGAAAGCCACAGGGAGACAAGCATGGGATACTGGGGACCTACTCTGTCCTGGAAAGCCACAGGGAGACAAGCATGGGATACTGGGGACCTACTCTGTCCTGGAAAGCCACAGGGAGACAAGCATGGGATACTGGGGACCTACTCTGTCCTGGAAAGCCACAGGGAGACAAGCATGGGATACTGGGGACCTACTCTGTCCTGGAAAGCCACAGGGAGACAAGCATGGGGTACTGGAGACCTACTCTGTCCTGGAAAGCCACAGGGAGACAAGCAAGCATGGGGTACTGGGGACCTACTCTGTCCTGGAAAGCCACAGGGAGACAAGCATGGGGTACTGGGGACCTACTCTGTCCTGGAAAGCCACAGGGAGACAAGCATGGGATACTGGGGACCTACTCTGTCCTGGAAAGCCACAGGGAGACAAGCATGGGATACTGGGGACCTACTCTGTGCTGGAAAGCCACAGGGAGACAAGCATGGGGTACTGGAGACCTACTCTGTCCTGGAAAGCCACAGGGAGACAAGCATGGGGTACTGGGGACCTACTCTGTCCTGGAAAGCCACAGGGAGACAAGCATGGGGTACTGGAGACCTACTCTGTCCTGGAAAGCCACAGGGAGACAAGCATGGGGTACTGGGGACCTACTCTGTCCTGGAAAGCCACAGGGAGACAAGCATGGGGTACTGGAAACCTACTCTGTCCTGGAAAGCCACAGGGAGACAAGCATGGGCATACTGGAGACCTACTCTGTCCTGGAAAGCCACAGGGAGACAAGCATGGGGCACCGAGAACCTGAAATCCACATTACTACACAAGCATGCTCTGTTCTAGAATATCACAGGGAGACAAGCATGCAGAACTGGGGCCCTAGTCTGTCCTAGAATCCCATAGGGGGACCAGCAATTTCTGCCATGGATTCCCAAAGCAAAACCATCTGGTGGTGCTAAAATCAACCTGGTCACAACTCAGATCTGTTCCATCAAACAAGCTTACATTATGAAACATCGAAAGGAATTAAAAAATTCTAGCCTTTCTTGAAAAAAGGTATTTTTTTGTATTTGAAGAAAAGACATATTTTGTTGGCATTTTAAAAAATTTCAGAATTTTAAACTTAAATCAATTAGTCATATTTACCAACCTGACTCAATAACACAAGAAACAACAAATCCAATTGGTCTGTTCACTCAAATAACATATTCATGGAAAAACATCTCGGCTGGAAACCATAAGAATGCATGGTGGCTTTCCATGAAAATCAATATTGAGAAAGAAATAATATGACAGGGCTAGATTTATTTATTTTCTTGGCTGGTAACTTTCAACAGAAAAATACTGGTTGGGAAGTAGGGAGAAAAATCAATGGAAAGACCTTTCAGAAAATCTTTGGGTGGTACTTGAAAAGTTATCTGAATACATTTCTATATCTTCAGCATGAGCAGTTAGTTTCATCACTAAAACAGTCTACAATTGTCTCATTGAAACATCTTGTCTTTCTGGTATGAATTGTACATACACAATTTCTGTGCAGTGAAAACAAGTTAACATTCTGTAGAATTGAAAATAATACAGAAATACACACTGTTTCAATATTTTAGGGTCAACAGAATTTGTAGAACAATTATTAGAGATGTCTTGTCTAAGATTCATATGACATATCTTTATCTGTGGCCTCACTGACAAAAATCAAAACCAACATTTGCTAGATATGTAAGAGAGGTTACACAAGTACAACGTTAATTTGGGATCAACTGGAAACCATATATTTCATATATTTTACATAGTTTTGTTATACTAAAAGAGCAAATGTTGAGAAGCGATTTTCACTGCCATACATCTACCACTAACTACTGTAATTTCATTACAAATACTGTAGAAATTTATCATTTGAAAGCTTGTGGATACTCTACCTGTCTAGTTAGATTGGTAACAGGAACCAGCTGGTCAACAGTTGTGCAAACCAATAACATAACCCACTGTGCAAATAAACATAAGGGAGGGATGAGGAGTGTAGGAAAGTGGAAATATAAACTTGGCATGCCTCAGAGGTCACAGAAATTCTGCCTGGAGTTGATTACACAACTCAGTTTCAAACACCCGAATTCATCCAATAAATCATAAATATTATATTATTAGTGAGTGAGTATGGTTTTACGCCGCTTTTTTTTAGCAATATTCCAGCAATATCACGGTGGGGGACACCAGAAATGGGCTTCACATATTGTACCCATGTGGGGAATCGAACCCGGGTCTCCAGCGTGACGATCCAACGCTTTAACCACTAGGCTACCCCACCAGCCCAAATATTACCAAAGAATAACATCTCAAGTTCTCATTGATTTTCTGTATCTAATTTTGAATTTTGTTATCTTGGACATATGGGTGTCACACAATATCAAATAACTTTTTCAAACAGTTACTATGGTGTCCTCCCATTACGCAGACAGCCAGTTCGCAGACACCTTAAAACAACAACATTTGGGTTCAGTGAACAGATTATCTACTACCTGTTACCTACACATTATAATGGAATAGTAAAAAAAAACCACAGGAACAAACTGAAGCTATATTATTTATTTTGAAAGATGGACGAAAAGACAGTAATTTGAAGTTTTATTGCTGCAATATAAACAGTATATTTTCATAAACATTTCGGTTTAACCTTCTAGTCTAACGGGAGTCGGCACATCATATTGAAAACATCTGCTTAGCTATTAGAAATTGCGACACTGTTGTATCAAATAAATCAAATAAAGACAAATGTGAACCTAAATATTATTCATATGGAATAAAGAAGTTATATGTTTTGCACACAATATTAAGATATATATATGAGTTCACTTAATTACGACTTATTTAAAATAAATATTTAAAAAATGATGTATCATGTCAATGTGGCCATGGATGTGAGAATGTTTTCCATTACGTCCTTGAATGTCCATTGTATACTACTCAAGGACATAAACTGTTACAATCTTTAGAAAGTATTGTTAAAATTAGAACACTGATTGGTATTAATCGTATCTTACATGGCAATGCAGGTGTCTCATTTACTGCAAATCAGATTGTTTTCAAATATGTACATATCTATATCTCTCCAACAAAACATTTTCTCAGTTAACTTCTGTTGTACATATGCTATTATTGGGCGGGGGCTTTTCTATTAATAAACACAATCAAACCTCTCAGTGACAAACCTGTTTTCATATTCGATAGTAATTGATAGTAAAATCAATTTTGAGAAGAGAAATCATTTATCATTTAATCACAACAAAGTTCTATTTACTCACAATCAAACTTCTCAGTAACGAACCTGTTTCAGGCTCACCCTGCTCTGCTCACTGGACAGTGGACTGTTCCATTATACCCGTAGGTGTTACCCTAATTAACCTTCTAGTTCAGTATCTGTCAATTGGGTGTCTGTCAATTGGGAGATAACCGTTACTATAGAATCCGAATTGATATTTATTGAGATAATTCTAGCAATCTTACAAGAAGTGCATTGCAGTAGAATCTACCAACCATGTATTGCTTCAGCATTATAACCTCCTCAGTTCAGCAAAAAATCTCCAAAAATATTTTAGAATGGAAGCAAAAATGCATTTAAAAAAACACGTGACCTTTAAAAAAAACTCATGTGACCTCTGAGTAAGAAATAGGAAGAGATCTGTGTTGATATCAGGGGACTATGTACTGTAGACTCGACATGCTGTGTGTGTGACAAGGGTGGGAAAACATGCATGTGAGATACATTGTCATGCAAAAAGACACATTTGTCTATTACCGTACAAAAGTTTACTTAAACAAATTTAAACTAACTGAGAATACTCATAACATCTAAGAGTAATTGAAAAGGCTGTGTTGAAACATACACATGCATGATGTGAAGCAAAATCTTCTACAAAATTGAAAAACAACTAATGATACGAAAGGGAACCCCATATCTATCTAGTTGAAACCATCAAAATATTTAATTTTTCTAACAATCTCCCATTAATTATCAAAACCTCTTTCTTTCACCACTAATAGACTTCTTTCCCCCACAACATACAGACATACCACCTTCCCAACCACCAGAGACATATGTCCTTCGCAGACACACCTCCTTCCATCCAGTGAGACACCTCCTTCCCCCATCCCTTGCAGACACACCTCCTTCTACCCAGTGAGACACCTCCTTCCCCCATCCCTTGCAGACACACCTCCTTCCATCCAGTGAGACACCTCCTTCCCCCAACCCTTGCAGACACACCTCCTTCTACCCAGTGAGACACCTCCTTCCCCCAACCCTTGCAGACACACCTCCTTCCATCCCTTGCAGGCACACACCTCCTCCCATCCAGTGAGACACCCTCCTCCCCCATCCCTTGCAGACACACCTCCTCCCATCCCTTGCAGACACACCTCCTCCCATCCAGTGAGACACCTCCTTCCCCCATCCCTTGCAGACACACCTCCTCCCATCCCTTGCAGACACACCTCCTCCCATCCAGTGAGACACCTCCTTCCCCCATCCCTTGCAGACACACCTCCTTTCATCCCTTGTAGGCACACCTCCTCTCATCCAGTGAGACACCTCCTTCCATCCCTTGGAGACACATCTCCTCCCATCCCTTGCGGGCACACCTTTCATTCAGTAAGACACCTCCTTCCCCCATCCTTTGCAGACACACCTTCCATCCAGTGAGACACCTCCTTCCATCCCTTGCAGACACACCTCCTCCCATCCCTTGCAGGCACACCTCCTCCCATCCAGTGAGACACCTCCTTCCCCCATCCCTTGCCCCCTTTTCATCCCTTTGTAGGCACACCTCCTCCTCATCCAGTGAGACACCTCCTTCCATCCCTTGCAGACACACCTCCTCCCATCCCACTGAGGGCACCTCTTTCATCCTTTGCAGGACACTCCTTCCCCATCCCTTGCAGACACACCTTCCTTCCATCCAGTGAGACACCTCCATCCCCCATCCCTTGCAGACACACCTCCTTTCATCCCTTTGTAGGCACACCTCCTTCCATCCAGTGAGAGACCTCCATCCCCATCCCTTGCAGACACACCTCCTTTCATCCCTTGCAGGCACACCTCCTTCCATCCAGTGAGACACCTCCTTCCCCATCCCTTGCAGACACACCTCCTTTCATCCCTTTGCAGGCACACCTCCTTCCATCCAGTGAGACACCTCCCATCCCCCATCCTTTGCAGACACACCTCCTTCCATCCCTTGCAGGCACACCTCCTTCCATCCAGTGAGACACCTCCATCCCCATCCCTTGCAGACACACCTCCTTTCATCCCTTGCAGGCACACCTCCTTCCATCCAGTGAGACACCTCCTTCCCCATCCCTTTGCAGACACACCTCCTTCCATCCCTTGCAGGCACACCTCCTTCCATCCAGTGACACACCTCCATCCCCCATCCCTTGCAGACACACCTCCTTTCATCCCTTGTAGACACACCTCCTCTCATCCAGTGCAGACACACTCCTCCTCCCATCCCTTGCAGACACACCTCCTCCCATCCCTTTATGCAGGCACACCTTTCATTCAGTAAGACACCTCCTTCCCCATCCTTTGCAGACACACCTTCCATCCAGTGAGACACACCTCCTTCCATCCCTTGCAGACACACCTCCTTCCATCCAGTGCACCTCCTTCCATCCCTTGCAGACACACCTCCTTCCCCCCATCCTTTGCAGACACACCTCCTCCATCCCTTGCAGACACACTTCCTTCCATCCTTCCCATCCAACCCTTGCAGACACACCCTTCCATCCCTTGCAGACACACCTCCTTCCCATCCAGTGAGACACCTCCTTCCATCCCTTGCAGGCACACCTCCTTTCATTCATTCCTCCTTGAACCATCCCCAGTACAACCACACTTCCCCATCTCTTGAAGACACACCTCCATCCATCCCTTGCAGACACACCTCCTCCCATCCCTTGCAGACACACCTCCTCCCATCCCTTGCAGACACACATCCTCCCAACCCTTGCAGACACACATCCTCCCAACCCTTGCAGACACACATCCTTCCATCCAGTGAGACACCCCCTTGACATAAACTTAGAGTAAAACCTTTCATTTGTAAGCATGTAATCTACTTAAGCACCTAAATAAAAAGAAAAAGCTTGAACCTCCTCTTAATCATCAACTTCTTCAGTTACCAGTTTTCTGGCTACAAACACCTTGTACATCAACAAGTGTAGAAGTGAGCACAGCTCACATACCCCCGCTTCCCACGTTGGGACATGGAAATGACTGATATTGATATATATAATGTGACAAGGATCAGCAGCTCACAAGACTTTCTCCTTGACTCTCTTAAAGTTTATATACATGTTAGATAATAGTTTTGCCATGTACTGATTACAGTAATAATTTATGGAAACATTATTTTTTTGTGTTTTCCGTGGAAACCTGACATACCAATGAACTTGACAGTCTCATGTTGCACACAATGATGTGGACGTAGATGAAGATTGTTATTTTTTAGCACATGGCATATCTGTGGGTCATGATTAACTTGTGTATTAAGTTTTGTGAACCTAGCATGTATAGTTTCGATGATATGCTGTGGCCAGGTAACCATCAAACACATTTTGCACCAAGTCAACAACAAAACAAATTCTGAAAAAACTTTAAAATAGCAAAAGGCACATCAATGGGTAATGATTAACATGTGTGTGAAGTTTGGTGAACCTAGCATGTAAACTTTAAGAGATATGCTACGGACAAAACCATCAAACACATTTGGCACTAAGTCGTGTTTCCATGGAAACAGCAAAAAAAAAAAACTTCTGAAAAAACTTTAAAATAGCAAAAGGCACATCAATGGGTAATGATTAACATGTGTGTGAAGTTTGGTGAACCTAGCATGTAAACTTTAAGAGATATGCTCCGGACAAAGTTCCAGGACGGGAGGACAGACGGAAGGACAGAATGAACGCTATATACCCCCGTTACTTCATAGCAGGGGTATAATTAGTGATGCCTGAGACAGGTGAGTACATGCCTAGTAGTGCAGGAGATGCAAGAGAAACATATACCTGATGTACCTTAACGAGCTAGGATTTGTTTGTAAATGACTGTTGTCTGCGCTGGTAGTACGTCTGACCTGACCCCATGCGATGCCTGGGAAGGAGGATGCAGATACAGCAGAGGTTCAAATTTTTTTAAAAGCCACTTGCCACAGGGCAAGTGACTTTAAGAAAGTAACTTGTCCTGACTAATTTTCCACTTGCCCTGATTTTATGACATAATCATGATGATGTAAGTATGAAAGAATAAATCAACATGGTATTTGATGTTAATGTTTACTGGACTATTTATTGAAAAGTGATAAATAGCAAAGAAAGAATACTCGACTTTATTATCATTGCGAAATGAAATAGCTACATTTTGAGCAGATATGAAATTAAATCCAAGTTTATTTTCAGTTTGAAACCATAAGTGGAAATTATCTAGTAGCCCACGGACAAGTAAGATACCATTATTTGATTGCCCGAAATGAAAACTGACTTGTCCTGGGCGTCGGGCGATGGGATTTTTGAACCCCTGTACAGCAATTTCATTATTTGTTTGTTGTTTGTTTAATGCAACACTCGGCAAATTTTCAGCCACATGATGGTGGTCTGTCAATTCTGGACCAGACAATCCAGTGATGAAACTTGTGAGCAGCTATCAACGCTGCCAGGGAGCCAGGACATATATGAATATAACAAGACTAACTGACCAATCCATTTGGCCATCTGATACAACATAGGTTGCTTGAGACCTATTAGAACCTGGATTCACCAGAGGTTTCAATTACAAGTCAAGAAACTGGAAAAGAAGGAATATTTTCATCATTAAGGCTTCTCGTATTTAATTGTTTGAAACAGAGAGAAGTCAATGTCACTGACATCCAATCTTTTACTCTGAAAATCTGAGGACACCTCTATAGGATGTGTCATCAGAGGCAACCGTAACGAATTTTGACCGATAAATGATGACTTGGTCATATATTTTGATAAGACAGCAAAGAAACCTAATTAATCCAGGTGAAATTTTCATCATGTTGAAATGCATCTTTAAATGCTTGGTGGTTTGGAATGTCAGTTTCATTAATCAATCAGAGGCCCAGATAAGCTGCGTATCCGGGTAAAATACGCATAGAAAATTTCCAATTATGCATTGAAAAATAATTGTTGCGTACCAATTACGCATTTAAAATGTTAGATACGCAAAATGTTTAAAACAAATGCATACGGAATATATTTATAAAAATCGCTTGCGTAATGAAAAAGACATCGATTGCTATCAAGTTGTACTGTTAGTATAGGACAAGTGTTGTACTGCCAGTATAGGATGAGGGATTTTTTATGAAATCATTTCCATTATATTTAAGTTGGTTTTGATTAGGTATGACATAAGGCAGAACATACCTGCTTAGTAAACTTACTCAATGACATAATACTTAGGTGAGTAAACTGACTGAAATACGCACATATTTGAAAGCAGTGGGTAACAGAAAATGAAATACCCACTCAACATTCATAATACCCACTCCCAAAAAATACAGTGGGTACAGTCCCCACATGAGCTAAATCTTATCTGGAGATCTGTCACTTTCACCTGGGGTCTCACCTGACCTGGAGGTGATTAATGAATACATCTGGCCAGGAGGTCATTAGCAAACTTACCTGACGTGGATGTGATTACCAGATTCCATGGTCCAGGAACTAATTAGTGGGCTCACCTGGCCAGAAGGCCATTGGTAGACTCACTTGACGGACATGATTAGTAGACTCACCTGGCCTGACTCTGTCCCTGCTGTTTGCTGGGCTGGGTAGTGTTGGCCATCTTCCACTGGGCTTCCAGTTTGCTGAATATTCCACCAGAGAACTATGGAGACAAAACAACCAACATCACATAGTGTCCATTAACATATCAGAAACTAAAGGCGAGAATTTATGGATTCAACTACTTGCTCGCTGTTTCACATGAACATATACTGAGGGCAAAAAATAAGGGATCATGTGAAAGCACAAGTGTTCCTTTATTTTTTTTGGTACAAAGCTTGTGAAGAAACCTTGGAAAAAAATTAACAAACACTTGTGCTTTGCATGTGATCCCTTATTTTTTCCCTCAGTATATATAGCTATCTGTTTCCGAGTCTTTCCTTCACCTGATGAAGGGGTAAGACTATACTCCGAAACATTACGTTCCTCAAACAAAGACGTTCACATCCATAAATGTTCGCCTTTATGTGTATCACTTCTAAATGCCATTCAAAGAGTCAATAAGAAACTAGCCAATCAAATGCAATGGAATCACTTGCTATTTTTTTATTCCATAAAAGATGAACTTTCTCAATTATTACCTCCTTTTTCGGCTTATCAATCCTGTCTGCATTCAGCCTCAGTTTGGTCAAGTATAGACGAATGTCCTTCATTCTTCTCTGGTCTGAAAAAAACCCAAATAGCACTAAATAGCAACAAAATCCTTTCCACATCCATAAGAAATCTCTGCTAAAAGCACAGTCAATTGTGCAGTTCCGACTATATTATAAGCATGTGTTTGATTATGTTTTTGCTTAACATTGTACTCAGCAATATAACAGCTGTTTTATGGCGGTCTGGAAAACAATCAGGTCTGGACCAGACGATCCAGTGGTTGACATCATGGGATACAATGACAGAGCATGTGTTTATGATCACAATTAAGTAGCGATGATACCAGGTGTTCACGAAATGGTGAGTATGTTCTGATCGGTTGGTGGTACACATCACAAACACATGCAAAATACTGATCGTCTGAACATTTTTGTGAACATTTGGTACAAGTCAAAATAGGGAAATTCGTGAACATTTGGTACAAGTCAAAATGGCGAATTTGGTACAAGTCAAAATAGGGAAATTCGTGAACATTTGGTACAAGTCAAAATGTCTACCATAGAACTTTTTGAAAGTTTTCCTGAGGCCTTGAATGTTGTAACCACAATCAAACAACTTCGGAAAAATTTCTGAAATCTTGATAAAAAAGAGCATATGCTCAATTGTACCCCAAAAGTTGTGAAAAGTAAACAACAAAGGCATGCACACTTCATCTCTGTACTTGCAAACATTACTTGTACTGTGGTGATGGAGTTTATATATAAAGTCTTATCAAAAGTCAAATGACATGTTTACATATTAGTTTTTTGCAGTATCACATAAGGGCATCAAGATCGAAAGACGTCCATACACCATGGCATTGAGAAATAGAGAGTGAGTGAGTGAGTATGATTTTAAGTCACTTTTACGCACAGCAGGGGACACCAGAAATGGTCTTCACACACTGTACCCAAGAGGGGAATTGGACCCAGTTCTTTGGTGTAATAAGCAAATACTTTAACCACTAGGCTACCCCACTGCCCCGCAATAAGAGGGAGAATGATGGGGCTGGGTTTGTCAGGGCTAGCTTTTGTGCTTTGTTACTTGCACTGGTGCAACCCAATATTACACAGTGCAACCTAGTTATTAGCCTAACTTGCACCAGGTGCAAGTCAATTTTTGAGAAATAAATCAACAATTAATTTAACATTATAAGCATTATTATAATTATGTCGGCTCATTTCTCTTCTAAACTTTGAATAGCTATGGCACCGAAACAGTGCTATTTATAGACAGGTCTCAGGTATGACAGCTCTTGTAAACAGGGATCAGTTGCGTCTCTGTATTGCCATGGTTTCATGAGTACTACATCATGGAAATATGTATAAGTGCACCGAAACCTCTCATGTTTTAACACACTACATTGCAACTGAAATTTGGCTGGTGCAACAAGGATTTTATCTTAGGTTGCACCTGGTGCAAGTAGATTAACATCTCTTAAATCGAGTCCTTTTTGTCAAGTGATCAGGTCACACAGGGCTACATTGCATGCAGTGATGGGTGACCCATTATTTACATGATCACCATGGTGATCTGGGATGTGTTTGGGTGAGATGTTTTGTTTTGAAGCGGGACTGTTAGTTCTAAGGCATTTCCATACCAGGATCAAAAGAAGAAAAGCATAGTGTGAGATAAGATAAGCTTCAAAATCAAGTCTTCTTAAACATATTTAAAGTAGTATACTATAATTGTCCTACCTTCCTGTCTCTGTGCATCCTGGTTGTATCTCATTGACCTCTGCGTATCCCATGTTGACTTCTTCGTCTGTCTGAAATGTACACAGAGTAAGCGGGACCCAGTGAGTGAGTGAGTGAGTGAGTTTGGTTTTACGCCGCTTTTTGCAATATTCCAGCAACTTCACGGCGGGGGACACCACAAATGGGCTTCACACATTGTGCCCATGTGGGGAATCGAACCCGGTTCTTCGGTGTGACGAGCGAACGCTTTAACCACCAGGCTACCCCACCGTCCCAGGGACCCAGGTTGAATGTTTGTAGTGAGTAGCTACTTCTTCGGAGCTACACCCACAGCTTGTCAATGAACAGCCGTCCTTGTGATTGAGGAGCAATGATGAAATAAAAGCCAAGTTATGGTGTCTGAGGGCGAACTCCAAGGATGTCGCCTCTTGCTACTAACTAACATGTGCTGGGGATCCATTTCATTCAATTTTCACGAGGAAAGTCACAACCTTTCTGACCATCACAAAATTACCTTTCAAAGCTGCCAACATTTCTGTTTGTTCACAGTTCAGTTTCAAACCTTGGAGTAATTATAATATTAAATCATAAAATCAGTTCTTGTGTGTATGAGTGATCAGGTCAGTGCTCATACAGAACATCAAGCTGGAAGCTTTGAAACAAGGCAACTTTTCATATGAGGTGAGGTGAGGTGAAATTGGGTTTAACGCCGGAGTGCTTGAGAATATTTAAGCTCATATGACAAGCGTGCATGCGTGTGTATGTGTAATGCGGCTGCTTGTACTAGCCCAGACTTAGGCTGGTTTTATAGTGCTAGCCCACTGAGATACCATGCGCAGTGAAGCATGAATACCCCACTCCAGACACATTATATTGACTCCGAGCCGACCAGTCCTTGTTGTACCCATTAGTGCGGCGCCAGGCAGGGACCAACAAGTACCATATTTTAACGTCTTTTGGTATGGCGGTTGGGGATCGAACTTCGCGACCTTCCGCTCTCGGGCAGGCCTCTAACCCACTACACCCTGGAGGTGGTCACTTTTTCATATGAATGTTTAGACAAAAAAAACTATAATATGCTGAGAGAAACAAATAGAGGAGTACAGGAAAATTCAAGCATTCCTTTAATATTTTCCAGTTTTCATCACCAGCTTTGAATAGCGTTGTGGTGTTGAAAACTGGAAAATGATAAAGGAACGCTTGAATTTTCCTGTGATCCTTTACTTGTTTCTCTCAGTATATACAAACCAGAAAACTACCTTTTATTGGGAATACAATTGATATGTTGTTTTTAACAAAAGTCGTTTACAGCTTTATCAGTGTTGTGCCATATTTAGAGTGCAACAGACACTGTTTCTGCATTTAATGCAAAAACTAAAAGAGAATATCCAGAATTATCTCCCTTCTCTTAATACCCTGACAGAGACAAAAGCAGTACTGATGCCTCAATGGACCGCCTGCTTCGTTTAGTAGATACAGCGCCATCATATCCCATTTGTGTAGATCGATGCTCATGCTGTTGATCACTAGATTGTCTGTTCCAGACTCGACTATTTACAGACTGCCGCCATATAGCTGGAATATTGCTGAGTGCGGCCTTAAACAACAAACCAACAACCCTGACGAACATTACGGCATCCTCGCATTCCAGCGTCAGTCCTGACTCATACAAACAAGCGCATGCCTGCATACTCTCAAGCACATTTAAGTTGCTATATGCATGAATGCAATGTTTAAAACCCATTCAAGTCATGCTGTAATGGAATGTAAGTTCATTTGCTGATTTCCCAGGGCAGGATGAGGTGAGGTGAAATTCGGCTTAAAGTCATGCTTGAGAATATTTCGCTCATATGACGACGTGCATGCGTGTGTATGTGTATGTGTGGCTGCTTGTACTAGCCCAGACTTAAGCTGGTTTTATAGTGCTAGCCCACTGAGATACCATGCCGCAGTGAAGCATGAATACCCCACTCAGACACATTATACTGACTCCGAGCCGACCAGTCCTTGTTGTACCCATTAATACCGAGCGCCAGGCAGGGACCAACAAGTACCATATTTTAACGTCTTTTGGTATGACGCAGTCGGGGATTGAACCCGTGACCTTCCGCTCTCCGTGCGGACGCTCTAACCACTACACCACGGAGGCGGTCCAGGGCAGGATGATACATATTCAAGTTGTAAGACATTTTTTAATTCAGAACGATCGTAGAAGGAGAACACACATAATACATACAGAGCACCTAACTGAATGATGTAAAGCATTTCTGACTTACTCAAATCCTGGAGCGTCCAGCAGGATTGCCTGGGGGTCGATGGTGACTCGGGATTTCCTGGTAGCCCTTGGTTTCTTGACTGCAAACAGTACATGAGTACGAGTCAATATAGAGCTTCCTATTGGGCTAGGCTTTAAATATACTGGACAAATTAAGTTAGGGATATTGGTATTTTCATGATTGATATTTTATCAATGTGTCAATGAATAAATACATCAGTATTCATAATTTCAAAATTTACATATATCCTAACTATTTTGTCCAGTACAGTGAAGCCTGGATTAATCGGACGGTTCGCGTTTCTCAGTAAATTAGATCGGATTGCGAATAGATCCGGACTACTGAATCAAGACCCAAGTTGCTTCCCTAAAATTACAAAAGCGACCAGCGAATCTGGATAAAACAAATAAGCATTTAATGTAAAGCAATTCATCACATCAATAATTTTACCGAGTGACATCGCATGTTGATCCGGCGTGTCTGATCCGTCCTTCCTCATGTCCTTCCATAGCTAATGTTCAAGTAACGTGTAGAGGCGAGGGTAACTTTGCCCTGATCTATTGTGAGTATGCCTTGAATGTCTGAATTATTCCTGCATCCATCGGTTGAATATGAGGCGTGGTATTTGGTTACATTTAGCAAAGTTAAGCGAAACTTTTGCTTGTGACTTGCAGCATTGTTAAATAAAAAAGCAAAATCACTTTTAGTCCGCGTGACGGATCTCTCTGTCAAAGTACATTAACCAATCACAAAACAGTTCACTTGTCATCCACTGTGCTTTGTATTGTGGTGTCAATCAAAGTGTAAATGTACAGTATCTTCAGTCGGGAGCTTTTTATGTCTAATTAAAACAACAACCCAGTTGGCCAGTTAATTAAGTAAACATCGCGGTGCGGTGTTATTCGCGGTTCGTGAACACGACTTACAGTGTCGGACTGTGAAGCAATTTACTGTTTATTTTACTGATTGGTGACAGCTACTTACCGTCGGTTCGAGCCGAATTTCCGGATTATCGAGGAAAAATTATATAGGCATAGATTGGTAACAAGATGTTTGTTAGACTGAAATCCGTTGAGATGTCCGGGGGCGGTAACTGTAATCTATAGAGGCAGAGACATGTCTTGGGCTGATGGATTAGTAGGCTGAAATCGCCGGGGCCGAGACTTCCGGATTATCGGAGTCGGACTAGCGGGGGCTTCACTGTATATGTCAATCTCAAAATGCAGGTCATACTTGTATCAGTCAAAGTAATTCTGTGGACCATCTCGCGAAGACCATCTACAAAGTGACCAACCAAATCCAGCATGAATATGACATTGAGTGACTGGTTATTTATGAGAGCTGGGAGGAGACCGGTTTCAGAACTATCACATTTTCATTTTAAAAAACCCCATCATTAACACACATCCCCCATCTCCCTCATACATCAAACATTTTATTTCTGATTTTTCATGACTCCTCCTTATTATATATGATAAGTCCCCAAATAATATTTGTAGATTTATGTTTTCTTTTAAAACTGAACTGCACTTTTTTCTTGCCCCTACGCCACATAAATTTTGGCCACCTTCCTCTTTTGCTGAAATTATTTTCGACCCCCACTTAATCTTGATCCCTCCCTATAATAACTGAAAAGTCCCAGACAAAACTCTTCCCTGTTTTATCAAAATTGTACCACGCCTGAGTGTCGGTTCCTTTGATCTTACCCGTGGTGTATTTGCTGCTGGAAGACAACAGTTTTGTGCTGAAGGCAGATTCGTCTGCCATTGGCTCCTAAAAGCCATTACGGCAATAGGACTGAACACAACATTGTTCAACATTGTACACAATTTATGTCAGTCAAAAGGATTGCAACAAGGAAATGTAACTTCTACGAGTTTTAATGGTTTCAAATGAATTTACAAGCTGAAATTGACCAACCCTTTTATTTATGAGAACAAAAATGCTGTAATAAAATGAAAAAGAATTAAGCGTATACATGTACTTTATATGTACTTTGAAATTTACACAATAATGAAAGTTATAGTTCCAAAAATGTTTTTCAGATTTAGATTAATTATTGTAGAAAACACAGTTATTATAAATAGCACTCATTTTAGCAACTAGACTGAAGAATGAAGCGATTAGTTAAAACTTTAAAATTTTCCCGCTTCCCATACATAATAGAGCGTGGTACAAGTCAGTTAGCTCATCAATCCTCGATCTGTGCTCATTATACACCACAGTTTTGCGGAGTTGATTGACAGGTGTTGAGGAAGCTCGAGCAAAGCTCTCGCGTCTCCCACCTGTCAATCAACTCGGCAAAACTAATATGTATACTGAGCACAGAATCGGACTGAAATGATCTAACTAATACTAAGAATACATTCTACCTATTTACTAAGAAATATTGTCTTGTAACAGGTAAACTGTCACCAACAGTGTACTGGGATGTATATTATGACCTCAGATATCAGTTCAGGATTAATCTGTCCATTCACCTGAACCTTTGAGAGACTCCTCATCTCCAATCTCATCATCGCTTTCACCGAAGGCAAACTCGTCAATCTCAAAGGACACTTCTCTCTCCACAGTGAGGGCTTGTAGGCGTGGCTGGGGCTTGCTTTGGTGGTGGTGGTGGTGGTGGTGCTAGGACACAAAAACACTGCTGAACATTCCACACAACTACCTGGTTTTACCTTGACTTACAACAGTGGGGGTCAAGGGGACCCCTGATCAATAAATATTGTAGGGTCCTTGTAGGTAATATATGAGGGTAGTGTAAAGTATTAAAAAGGTGTGGTGTGGGTGTGTGTGTTGTGGTGTGTTGTGGTGTGTTGTGTGTGTGTGTGTTGTGTTGTGTGTTGTGTTGTGTTGTGTTGTGTTGTGTTGTGTTGTGGTGTGTGGTGTGGTGTGGTGTGGTGTGGTGTGGTGTGGTGTGGTGTGGTGTGTGGTGTGGTGTGGTGTGGTGTGGTGTGGTGTGGTGTGGTGTGGTGTGGTGTGGTGTGGGGTAAAACTCATGTGGTAAAATGTCCAATGCAGCATTGAAAAACAATTGTTTGCATACCAATTATGCATTTAAAATGTTAGATCATAAAAAGTTTAAAACAAAATGAGCACAGGAATATATTTGTAAAATCGGCTTGCATAATGAAAAAAGACATCTATTGCTGTCAAGTTGTACATGTTGTACTGTCAATTATAGGATGATGTGTTGTATGCAATCATTTCCATTATATTTAAGTTGGTTTTGATTAGGTATGACATAAGGCCAGAACATACCTGCTTAAGTAAACTTACTCAATGTAAACTTAAGCTCAATGACATAAATCGTATGAAAAGCAGTGGAGTAGTAAACTGGCTGATATACATATTTATGAAAAGCAGTGGATGTAGCGGTCAGAAAATGAAATACCCACTCAACATTCATAATACCCTCCAAAGACATACAGTGGTACGTATATTTGTACCTATGAGCTATGTAGTATGGTGTGTTGTGTTGTATGCTAATGTGTTATGTTTCGTTAGTGGTATGTTGCGTGGTGTGTTAGTTGCGGTGCTGTTGTAATGTATGGTAGCGGTTAGTGCATATTTGGTGTGTATCATATGTTGCGTAGTTATGTTGTGTGAGTGTATATTATGGTGGTGCAGTATGTATTGTGTATTTATATGCGGTGTGTTGTGTGTGGTGTATATTTGGGTGTGGTATGTGTTGTATGCGGGTATGTTGTGTGTATGTATTTATGTATGTGTATGTGTTGTATATTTTGGTGTGTTGTGTGTGTGTTGTGTTGTATGGTGTGGTGTGGTGTTAGTGTATTGTATAGTGTATGTTGTGGTGAGTGTGTGATGTGTGTGCGGTTGTGGTGTGTGTGGTTGTATGGTGTGGTGTGTTGTATTTGGTGTGGTGTATGCTGTAGTGTGTGTGTGTATATGGTGTGGTGTGTTGTGTTGTATATGTGGTGTGTTGTGTTGTGTATTTATAGTGTAATTATGGTGTATTTATGTTGTATGGTGTGTTGTGTGTTGTGTATGTATTTAATATGGTGTGGTGTATTGTATTGTAGTGTGTTGTATTAAATGTTGTGGTGTATTTGTATGTTGTAGTGTGTTATGTATATTTAATGTGTTTATAGGTGTATGTATATTGTATGTTGTGTATGGTGTGGTGTTGTATGTTGTATTGTATGGTGTGGTGTGGTGTTTATGTTGTATATTTATGTGTTGTGTATGTTGTATTGTGTGTGTTGTGTTGTATATGTTTGTGTTGTGTGTTTGTATAGTGTGTTGTGTTGTGTGTGGTATGTTGTGTTGTGTTGTGTTGTGTGTTGTGTGTATGTTGTGTGTGTGTGTTGTGTTGTATGTTGTGTTGTGTTGTATGTAGTGTGGTGTGTTGTGTTGTATGTTGTGTTGTGTGTTTGTATGTTATGTTGTAGTGGTGTGTTGTATGTTGTGGTGTGTTGTGTTGTATGTTGTGTTGTATGTTGTGTTGTATGTTGTGTTGTGTTGTATTGTGTGTGTATGTTGTGTTGTGTGTTGTGTTGTATGTTGTGCGGGTGTGTTATGTTGTGGTGGGTGGTGTGTGTGTATGGTGTGTTGTGTTGTGGTGGTGTGTCGTGTGTTATGGTGGTGTGGTGTGTTGTGTTGTGTTGTGTATGGTGTGGTGGTGTATGGTGTGTTGTGTTGTTGTATGTTGTGGTGTGGTGTGTTGTGGTGTTGTGTGTGTATGTTGTGGTGTGTTGTGTTGTATGTTGTGTTGTGTTGTGGTGTGTTGTGTTGTATTGTATTGTGTTGTATGTTGTGGTGTGTTGTGTTGTATGGTGTGTTGTGTTGTGGTGGTGTATGGTGTGTTGTGTTGTGGTGGTGTATGGTGTGTTGTGTTGTGGTGGTGTATGGTGTGTTGTGTGGTGTGGTGTATGGTGTATGGTGTATGGTGTGTTGTGTTGTGTTGTGTGGTGTGTTGTGGTGTGGTGTGGTGTGGTGTGGTGTATGGTGTGGTGGTGTATGGTGTGTTGTGTTGTGTTGTGTTGTGTGTTGTGGTGTATGGTGTGGTGTATGTTGTGGTCAGATAAATGAATCAGTGGTCACGTGGACAGTGGTCTTGACTGATGGGTGAAATAACAGACACAGAAAACTACTTGGTATTTTTGTGCATATCTCTGGACTCAGCATTTTGCGTTTTCTGCATCCATTCTCTACATTTGTGAGTACTGGACACACACTTGTGTGTCGCATAAAACCCTGAGCCACCTACAGTTTATCAAACACTAAGAAATCATACAATGCTTAATTCAACGTTAATCTAAGATTACTACCTCACGAACATCCCTCTCATATATCCTGTATTTCAGCTGTAGTCACATATAAAATCCTCCGATTTCCAACATAAAGAAGTGAGCGTTTCCTCAATGCACATGTACAAGAGCCTTTGGGTAAAGAGCTACTATTACCTGCACAACTGTTCATGGATAGCTGAAAGTGAAGAGGACTTCTGTTATACAATAAGAGAATAAAGGGATGTAGTTTAAATATGACCTGTATATGTTAATTACCTCTACTTTCTTGTCCTCTTCTCCTAAGGAGGACAACTTGGATATATGCACTCCCGTTGACCTTGACCTACTGGCAAACACCTCATTGCCAAATATGTTCAGCTCAGCTTCACTGCAACACAACGAGAACATTATACATGACATAACGTCTGGCAACATTTCAATCAACACTCTTGATTTAAAGTCAAAACTCACAAAACAACCATCCTCGATCATATCCAGGGTATACGTTACGATCACTCTCCACTATACCCTGGATGCATCCACTGCTTGGCCCAATAATTATATTACCTCCCTTTGCTGGCTCCACATTCTCACAGTAGCCAATCAGCTAAGCCGCCGTTACATCCAAGCTTTTTACCCAAACAGGTGTCTACGCTGGGAAGTTGAGCGAACCAATCACAACTCACTTTCGATTCTAAATTTATCTAACCGTTTAAACTTTGCAACACAATTGATGCAGAGGTACTCTGAAAAGGGTAGAAGGAGTTCTTTGATATATTTTTTTTGTCTGTATGATTTCCCCAAAAATATGTGTGGCACTGCGAACGAACCTTCGCGACTGCGACCGCTATCTTTGTTGACACTGGAAAGCTCGGATGTAACGGCGGCTTAGCTGATTGGCTACTGTAAGAATGTGGAGCCAGCAAAGGGAGGAAATATAATTATTGGGCCAAGCAGTGGATGCATCCAGGGTTTAGTGGAGAGTGATCGTGACGTATACCCTGGAGATTATCGAGGATGCAAAACAACATGAACATGAAGAATTAAATGCTCATATAGTTTTGAAAATATTTTAGCATTTCACAGTAGTTCTGGTAAACTGGAATACATGTTGCAATATTTTTCCGTGTTCCAGATATCTTGCCTAATAAATATAGCAAACTTTGTTATTACTGTTGTTCTGTAGCCTAAAACCTTCAGAGAAATTCATTTACAAATGTTTCCCCTTTGAAATCAATTGACAAAATTAATGGCAGAAACATAATTTACCCTCGCAATGTTATTACCCCTGTATCCATGTGAACAAAATGGCAGCAACTGACTTTCATTTTCAAGTATGTAGAAAGGAGAATCTGCATGCACATGTGGAAAGGGTTTTGCTACTTTTATTCAGAACAACATGAGTTAACAGCACCCACCTTGTCTCAGGCAACCTCTGATAGGGAACGCAGATCACATCTCGATGAGCCAGGAGGTCATCATAGATCTTGTGTAGAGGAGACTTGGTGTTTGTGTCAAGGTCACCACCACCAGGGGTCGTCTCGGTCAGGTTGATGATGTGGTCCTTTACACGACAACCCTGAAAGACATTTACCTTATACAGCCTTTGAAATTCATGCTAGTCTGCTAGCCCAAGATTACAAAACTGTGCAGAGCAAAAATTCATTGATGGAAGCCATCACGGACAAGCAGCACTTAATGGCTATCATTCTTAACCAGTTCTCAGTGCTTCAATTTCCAACACATAAAAACTGAATAAACCTGACAAAAATTTAATTTTATTAAAATCTAAATATTTTAGATATTTAAATACTTACCTTACCATAGGTTTTATGCATATTACCTCAAGCTCCGCTGAAAAGAGATCAGACAGTCGTTGATTCGCCATTCTCTAGAATGGCTGTCTCAAGTATCGATGAGTGTACAGGAACGGAAGTGACGTGATCTCCCCTCCAGCATAGCGCTTGTCTATCCAAAAATCACTTTTACTGACCAGGTCCGAAGAGCTCAGAGAGGGGAGGAGCATCCAGCGTTGGGAGGGAGTTACCGCCCTATGGTAAGGTAAGTATTTAAATATCTAAAATATTTAGATTTTATTACATTTTTAACTTACCTTACCATAAGTCTTATGCATATAGATTCGACAGTAGGACGGCGGTGTCGGGCTCCAGAGGACCGTCCCATGAAGAAAAACAAGACCACATGCCAAGGGAAACCAAGGAAAACTAACTGAATCGGCAGACTGTCGCAGGAAGCGCCTGGAACAAGAAACAGATAGTAACGTAAGGAAACACTAAGCATTGACATCCAATGCGTGGATCTCACTGACCCTCGCTGTGGCCAGGCCAAGAGAAAAGCTGTCTTTCTGGAGAGGTTCTCGAATGAAGCAGTGTCCAAGGGCTTGTAAGGTGGACCTCTCAGATGCCGGAGAACGATGTTAAGGTCCCAAGCAGGAGGATGAAACTTTGCCTTCTGGTCCTCCAGATTGAAAGCTTTGAGTACGGCAATGAGCTGCGGCACCTTGGAAATCTTTTTTTGCACTTGATCGCCAAAACAGAGTTAAGAGCTGATAAATAAGTTCCTATAGTGTTGCCCTTGAGATGCCGGGACTTCCGAAGGAAAAGAAGGAACTCTGCCATAAACTGAGGAGAAGCTTTCAACAGGTCCTTGGACTTATGTGCACAAAACTTCTCAAAGGAAGTCCACTTATCATCATAGAGTGATCTTGTGGAGACTAGATGAGCACGAGCAATAACCTTGGCTACACCCGTGGAGAAGCCCTTGGCCTTCAGCGCCTTTTGCAGATGATCCAACCGTACAGATGAAATCGCGTCGGATCGGGATGCAGCTGTCGACTGTGCGGATACCTGTGCAGGTGAGGCCACTCTGGTAACTGTTGTGGATGTCTTTTGGCGAGATGGCGCAGATCTGGGAACTAGGTTCTGGTTGGCCACTAAGGCGCGACCAAAAGCAGATGAATCGTCTCTGTCTGCTTGGCCTTTGCTATCACTGCTGGCAGCAGAACTGGTGGTGGAAAGGCGTATGCATCCAGACCGTCCCACAACAAGGCCACGGCATTGACTGCCCATGCCGCCGGATCTGGAATCAGAGACACGTACAACGGAAGCTGTTTGTTGAACCGAGTCACAAACAGGTCGATCAGAGGGCGGCCGTGACTGTGACATAGAAGGTTGAAAGCTTCTGGATGTAACATCCACTCTGTTGGCGATGGCTTGCCTGGCCTTGAGAGAGCGTTTGCTAGGACATTCTTGCACCCTGGGATGTGGCTCTGATGCCATTGTTGTCCAGGAAACTCGCCAACAGGAAGGTCTGCTCCAACAACTGCTCCAATCAACCACACCACCGTAGAATTGTCCGATGCTATCCGGAGCCTGGTGCTCCGCAGCAGAGGCGTCCAGTGTCAAACCGCTAGAATGACTGCTTGGAGCTCCAAGTTGTTGATATGCAAGCCTAGCTCGGCGTGGTCTGGTTGTTGAGGTGTGCACCCCAACCCTGAAGAGACGTGTCTATAAAAAGTTCGTGATTGTGAACAAACTCTGTCAAGGAGACTCCCACGCAGACGTTCGACTCTACAGTCCACCAGGGGATGCAGAGGCAGAAGGAACCTCGACTGGAGGTCGTCCGCCTGGATGTAAGGCAAGAGGAAGCGCTGTAACGGCCGGAGCATCAAACGACCTCTGAGTGTCAAGTCCTGGGCTGAGGTGAGGAGACCTAAGAGGGACTGCCACTCCCTGAGCGTGAGCGGCTGGGACAGACCTCAGCTGGCGAAACTGACAACTTTCCTCCAGCGATCCTGTGGAATCCTGACAAGCGCGCAGTGAGTCAGGAACAAGCCTCCTATGAACGTCAGTTCCTAGAACGGCTCCAGGTGGGACTTGTCTGTGTTGATAATCCACCCCAGTTGCTCCAGGAGACGAATGGCAAAGTTCATTTGTTTGCGAAGCAACTGAGGGTCGAGGTGGTTCATGAGACAGTCGTCTATATAAGGGTCGAAATTGATGCCCCTGAGATGGAGGAACCGGGTGATCGGCAAAGTAATCCGAGTAAAAAGCTACGGGGCTGTGGAAATTCCAAATGGAAGCACTTTCCACTGGTAGTGGGACCCGTTGAAAATAAACCTCAGGTACTTGCTGTGATGATGGTAAATGGGCACATGCAGGTAGGCATCCTGGAGGTCGAGGCTGGCCAGCCAGACCCTGGGCGCAAGCTTGGCATGAAGCTGTTCCAGGGACACCATCCGGAAGTGAGGCAGCTCCGAAGGGTAAAGGTTGTTGAAAACTGCCATGTTGTGAATCATGCGCATTTTCACCGAGTCTTTCTTGGGAACCAGGAAGATGGCTGAGTAGAACCCCAGGGACTGTTGGGGGTCTAGCACTGTCTCTATAGCTTCTTTGTCTAACAGAGTCTGAATGTTGTCTGCTAGCAGTAACTGTTGGTCTGGAGCATACACACGTGATTTGGGCGTCGTAGTCAGAGAGACAGTTTAGCAAAGTTGGCATCCAAAGAGGCCACGGCCACCATCGGGTTAGGCGGGAGGAGTAACTCAGGAGAAGACCTAAAACCTCTCGGGTCATCAAGAGCTTGAAGAGGGAGAAGGACAATCCGGCAGTCTGTCGGCAATCCAGTCAAACACAGCAGATAGGGGGGAGGTAAGTACCCCCATCATCTTCCTCTTGTAACATCTCGTTATAATCAGGAGAAAAATAGCTCTCCTCAGTGTCCTCCCAGGACACGGTAGTAGCATTTTCCCGTTGGCCAGAAGCAGCAGGCGGCGGGCTCTAAGATGACAGCTGAGAAACAGCACTGAAGGTAACTGTAGGGGAACGTGGTCGTCGCAGCGAGCTGCGAAAAGGAGGCGACCTTGAATGGGACCGACGGTAGCGCCTCCCACGAGTCGGTAACCTTGAACGCCTCTCCCTATCATTGGGACGTCTGGGAGACAGGACCTGGAATCAGACCAACGAAGGCGATGATTAGTATCAGAACTATGACGAGGCCTTCTAGAATGATGGCGCTGTCAAGGAGACCTAGAGTGAAACCGCTTGGAACGACGGGAGCTCTCGGCTTCCTGGCGTCGGGAATGCTCTTCCAATAACTGACGCTGTAAATCCTCCTCTCGAGACAACGTAGACACAGGCGCCTTCTTGGGGATACGTTAGTCTAACAACGGCGTTGTCGTTGGCCGTCGTCGCTGGAACTGCACTAGGCAACACAGAATTCGATGCTGGGACAGCCCTAGGTAACGAGGGTGTCGGCGCTGGAACGGCGCTAGCTTGGGCTTCAACTGCTGCAAGCAAAAGGAGCGTCCATAGAAGCTTCTGTACCTCCAGATGAGATAAGGCGTCCGGCTGAAATAAGTCCACGAAGGCGTCAGACGGGCACTGGGCGTCCGCGTCAGCATACGCGGCGCAGGTGTAGACGTCTGTTCTTCTAAAGGAGAGGAGCGTCCGTCCGGCGTCCATGGAAGAGAAGATCAGGACCCGAAAGAAGAAGCAGGTGAAGACATCTTCCTCTTACGCTGCGACAAACGTTTCTTCTTGGCGGCGGTATAAGCCTTAAAATCGGCGACGGACAATGGAGTACAAAAAAGACAGCGCTCAGCAAGAGAACAGGCTACAGTAGCGCAGTCTGGGCACCAAGGGTGGGGATCCTTGGCAGACTTCTGCACCTTGCAGATACAGCAAAACTGCCGGGTCATGCACACAAAGGCTGTAACACACGAACAAAAGTGAAACGTAAATACTATGTAAACACACAGAAAAAAACACACCTGCAGCAAGAATGGGCATGCCCAAGCAGGCGGAACAGTAGAGTAAACAACCAAGATGGCTGCCCCCACTGAGCCGAAAAGAGCGTGAAAACATGCACAAATTAGGCAATAATATCAAGATACACAAAACCAAGCATGAACATTATGGTGAAAGAGACATAGGAGAATACAAAACACCAAACATGCCCAGTGGAGTGACACTCGCGACGTAGGAACACACCCCACACCGAAGTGAGAGACATGAGGCAGCCAGGTAAGGGAAGTTTACTTTAATTATGTTCTTCACCCACACAGAGAAGAATATAGGATATAAAAAGCATACATACCAAAAACAAACAAGAACTTTAATATCTGAAAGTATCAGTAAGTAGCAAACTAGCGACTTAAAAAAACGTCTGACACGCAGTACGCTTGAAGTGAAAGTGATTTTTGGATAGACCGCTTTCGCGGGAGGGGAGATCACGTCACATCCGTTCCTGTACACTCGTCGATACTTGAGGCAGCCATTCTAGAGAATGGTGAATCAATGACTATCTGATCTCTTTTAAGCAGAGCTTGAGGTAATATGCATAAGACCTATGGTAAGGTAAGATAAAAATTAATTAATTTGATTTGATTTGATTTGATTTAATTTAAAGGTGAATCATAAGGCTTGCTGGTGAGACTTACTGACTTTGTTAATGTTTTTTATCATATCTCATTTGCACATGTCGAGACTCATGATGTCAATCACTAGATTGTCTGATCCAGACTGCCACAATACAGTAGAACAGTGCTGCATTAAAACAAGGACTAAGAAACAAACCTTATTGAGTTGGATAGGATCAAACCGCATGGTTTTCTGATGACAGCAGGGGTATAGCCCAACACACGACGAAGTTGCCGGCCCCGTTGTTGTCCCCTCATTATCATATCGGGGAGCTTCTGGGTGATATTTACAGTGTCCGAACTCTGTGAGCGGGAATGTCTCTCCACAGCGACTACAGGCCAGCGAGTTGATGGTCCCCCACACTCGCCAGTAGACATCTCGCCAGTACTTCATCTGGGACTTGAGTTCCAGCAGGTAGTCGTTCAAATCAAAGGTGGTGTCTTTCAAGTGACAGTATGTCAGTCCACCTCGCTTGTTGATGGTCATTCTGAACAGGAGAGAATCATGAGATAAATGGGTTCAGATTTGAAGGTATTCAACAGGAACTATAATTTTTTTTA
Organism: Haliotis rubra; assembly: GCF_003918875.1. Classification (NCBI taxonomy): domain Eukaryota; kingdom Metazoa; phylum Mollusca; class Gastropoda; order Lepetellida; family Haliotidae; genus Haliotis; species Haliotis rubra. The sequence goes on from NW_025766115.1 coordinate 1,144,540, forward strand.
AATTGATTTAAAATTCCAGAACAGAATCATATATTTCAAGCAAACTATTCACAGGCAGTGAAATCCCATTAGCAAAGTCTCAAAGCCAGTACAATTGCAGCACATTCAACATGAATGTCATTAGGGGTGGGTATTGCAGAGAATTTTCATATTGCGATATATTGCGATGCGGAAGCATATATTGCGATATGTATTGCAATATATTGCAATATATTGCAAGGATTATTTTTTTAACAAAAACTACTTATAATTGAGTTAATGCTTGATTATAAGCAAAAACACAACAAAATCACTATGATTGATTAACCATTTATAAAAACTTTTAATCATGACAAAATAAAAATGTAAGTAACATTTGGCACTAATGAAACAGGGAAAAGAACAATTAAAAAAACGGAAATATCCGAAGATTTCCGAGTGTTACGAAGTTTTCCGAATGCATGTCAAAATACCGGTTTTCGATCAGTGTATCGCAATACGTATCGTTTTCATGTCTGAACCGGTAAATACCGGTAAACCGGTTATATTACGCAGCCCTAAATGTCATGAATGTTTAACAGATAAATGAAATCCAGAAATACAACAAGGTGCTGAAGCTCAAATGGTCATGGGCATGTGACTGAACAGTGCATTCTGGTATGACTAAGGGAGGCAACTCTGCATTAAACAGCATGAACAACAACAAGGATCTACCATTCCATGACTTCAGAAATTAAGAAATGGTTTAATGGTACCATATGTTTTGATAAAATTTGAATAAAAAATGATCATTTATGAAATGTCAATCAATCACCATGACAACCATGCTTCATAGTTTAAGATAAGACACACAAAAAGATTGTTAGACAATAATAAAAATTTTTTATTAGATTCTTATCCCTGTCTATCTCTATACAAAATGTTCCCAACTACCTGCGAAGAACATAACTGGTGGCCCAGTTATCTTTAGCAATTCAAGTTTCTGTGCATACTTGCTTTCACTGGGTACAAGAGAAACCTAATTCTAGGTGTGTAACAGCATATCCATACTCATGGTGTCTAACCAAAGCTGTAAATGTCTAACACATGCTTCACATTAAGATATTTCTTCTACGAAACTGTGATACTTTTAAAAGCGATGATAAACCATCTCAATCCCACCAAACATTCATGATTCACGTAAATCACAACCATCAACAATTTATCTATTTAGGGACCGTTCATAATTTATGACTAGGGGTGGTGATGATTTTTATGGAGAAGCATGTACAATGTGAATGACCCCCTAAAATTATTATGTACAAAATAAGTGATCCCCCTGCATTTCATGTACAAAATCAATGACCCCCCCTCCCCTTCCCATAATTTCTAAGCATAAGTTTAAACATATTTTTAGGTACAAAATTGATGACCCCCTAGTATGTGTGTACAAAATTGATGACACCCCTAGCTCCCCAGAACAAAATGGGTGACCCCCCCTTAAAATCATCATATCACACAAGCACGCACGCACGCACGCACGCAGACACTCACACATACAACATAAATTATGAACGGTCCCTTATCTATACAAATGTCCTGAACAACAATAAGAATAACCTAAATGAAACAGAATGTCTCCTGCTTCTTATAAAACTTTCTAAACAGAATACAAATATTGCTAGGGATCATGAATGTTTTTGAGACAGGTTTTACTGTGATGGCTGAGTTTCTAAAATATTTTACGATCCCTATCTTTTTTGTTGAGCATTTGTAAATGCATCAAATATGATATTGTTACCACTGACCTGCTAGATACACATTTGACCTTCTTCTCCAGTTTTGCTGTCAGGTGGCGTTTACAAATGGAGCACCTGAAAAAAGATTGAATCTACAGATACAGCTGGCATCAACACTTCCTACACTATTACACATAGTGAAAATAAACAGGAATAATGTCTGGTTGGAAAGAAGACAATAATTAAATCTTATGAGAAACGTTGAGTACCTACAAAGAGTGTACTCATATGTTGTAAATAGGGGACAGACTCACAAAGGGTGTTATGATACATATACCTATTGCATCAATGTACACCACAGTACTTGAGTCATGCTATTATACATATCGTGATAGTAAATCTGTGCCATATACCTATTGCATCAATATACACCACGGTACTTGAGTCATGCTATTATACATATCGCGATAGTAAATCTGTGCCATATACCTATTGCATCAATATACACCACGGTACTTGAGTCATGCTATTATACATATCGCGATAGTAAATCTGTGCCATATACCTATTGCATCAATATACACCACGGTACTTGAGTCACGCTATTATACATATCGTGATAGTAAATCTGTGCCATATACCTATTGCATCAATATACACCACGGTACTTGAGTCATGCTATTATACATATCGCGATAGTAAATCTGTGCCATATGTTCATAAAACTGTCAACATTCCATGTGGCTTGGTTAACAGAGCTTGTTCTGGAAACCAGTCTGTGTGTAGTGAGTGAGTGAGTGAGTGAGTTTAGTTTTACGCCGCTTTTAGCAATATTCCAGCAATATTACGGCGGAGGACACCAGAAATGGGCTTCACACATCGTACCCATATGGGGAATCAAACCCGGGTCTTCAGCGTGATGAGCGAACGCTTTAACCACTAGGCTACCCCACCGCCCCCAGTCTGTGTGTAACTTTCTACTTACATTAATAGCTGTGGGGCAGTTAACTGCAATTTTGCATTCATATCAATACCATTTTTTTTATGAGAAAATATATAGTCAGGAACTTTGTGATGCATGGATACATAAGTGTATTGGGGCACCCTCAGTACATGCCACCCATGTCACAAAGTTAAAAAATAACATATACAGGGACTGACACAGCTTGACATGAAAAAAAATGTGTATATGTGCAACCCTTACACCACCCATCCTTGGTCCCCCTCACCAGTGCAATGGGTAAATAGGTTTGGTTTTGGGAATGAATACATAGGGTGGTGTCTGACATCAGCCATTTTGTTTGTACGTCAAACAATGAATCGAAAATGAATGTATATTAATCAATAACAGCCAAAACAATAACCTAAATGTGCAAAATATTATCAGTTGGTACACTGAAGTATTTCATCTGCAAGAAATGTACTACTTACTTGAAGAGAGAGACGGCACTCTCTGGAGAGTCAGGTGTAAGATATGTACTACTTACTTGAAGAGAGAGACGGCACTCTCTGGAGAGTCAGGTGTAAGATATGTACTACTTACTTGAAGAGAGAGACGGCACTCTCTGGAGAGTCAGGTGTAAGATATGTACTACTTACTTGAAGTGCGAGACGGCACTCTCTGGTGAGTCAGGTATAAGATATGTACTACTTACTTGAAGAGAGAGATCGCACTCTCTGGAGAGTCAGGTGATGTATTCTCTGCATCAAACAGCTTCTCCAACTTCTTGCTGAACAGCTTGCTGTGGTCAACACAGAACATACAGAAGTGTGAGAGAAAGCTGAATGTAAGCACCATAAATCTCCATAACACTACTAATTGTGTTGCTTGAGTGCAGCTATACCCATGAAGATCCGGGTTAGAACTGCTTTTCAGTAACCCATGCTTGTTGTAAACGGCGCCTAACGAGATCGGGTGGTCAGGCTCACTGACTTGGTTGACACATGTCATCGTATCCCAATTGCATAGACCGATGCTCATGCTGTTGATCACTGGATCATCTGGTCCAGACTTGATTATTTACAGACTGCCACAATATACCTGGAATATTACTGAGTGTGGTGTAAAACTAAACTCACTCACTCACTTGTGTGCGGCTACTAACAAATGGCTGAAAATCAATAGTATCATGGCACTGGATGTAATTCCGCAATGTAGCAGTTTCAGATTGCATACTTGTCAGTCCATACAGATCTTGATTTACTTGTTAAAAGGCAGGCAGTATGTCTATGAGCTCTACTTCAGTGAATAATGAAAACAAATGTCTTATGTCTTTCTAATTTAGTTGTAACTTAGACATCGTGGCTCTTATGACAATATGTCACATACATCACATCGACATGTAATGACTCAGTACTAGTATATCGAAGATAACTTGAAATTTATTCAACATGGATCAATGATGGTTGATCAGCTGTGTAAAGAAAATCTGCAACTGTTTGCCTTGACTGACAAATTATCAGACTTGCAAGTCTGGCTTAATGTCTTATTCGAAAGAGAAAACTAATAGACAGATGAAATTCAACAGAACAAAATGTTACAAAAAAGTTCACCTCTTAAATTTGTCTTTCCTGTCCTTTATCTCATCTGCCTCTGAATGTGTGAACAGGTCTGCAATTCTGAAAAGGAATAAAACCAACACTGTCAATCTGAATGGAATGAACTACGTGTGAGTGAGTTTGGTTACTGTTTCCGCCATGCCCAAAATGTGGTGCCTCAGATAAACCGGTCCATGTGTCCCCAACAGTGTGATGATCAATGCAGTACCAGGCAGAAGGTTACACATTGATGGCAAGTTGGGACATTAATAGAGACAATTCCCAAGATGCATATCTTCACAGCAGGGGAGATAACTCTTGGCCTGCAACACAACTTGAATGTACCAAATGAGGATAACTACAGTCTGTTTGCAGTGAAAACGTACCGATGAATTTACTTTTAAACAAAAACGTAAATCAAATAGAGTGAAATTAGAAGTACGAATCCTCACATTTTACCTTGCCAATTGAACATTTAAATCTCAGAATTTTATTCAACTTAGGATAAAAGTTGTTGAACAAACGATCATAGTTTCAAATCGCTATTGTTGGTTTGTATTACAAGGGGGTATGCACATTAAATGAAACACCGATAAGAAGTAGGGTTGGTCTAAGTTAACGCTCATCACATTCTGCACGTGCATTTGTATCACTGTTCCAATTACTGCGTTTACTCCCTTGTAATTAAGAAATACACTTCGCTCTACCACCATGTATAGCGTAATAAAACACACTTTTGCCCTGAACTATTATAGTTAAAGCACCGAGGGGCGCCTTGCGTCCTCGTGCTAACTATAATAGTTCAGGGCAAAAGTGTGTTTTATTACACTATACATGGTGGTATAATAGTTCAGGGCAAAAGTGTGTTTTATTACACTATACATGGTGGTAGAGCGAAGTGTATTTCTTTTCTAAGATGCCAAATTTAATACTTTCTAAAGATAATAACGATTAATTTAAGGCAGAAAACAAAGGACGGTGTCGGTGACCTAAATTAAGAATCCTCGCACAGGGCTAACTGGCGCGCTGTTCTATTGATGTGTCTGCCCCCTACGTTAAGATGAACGTTACCGAAAAAAACAAATGATAACAGTTTGATGACGGTTTACTTTCGGATTAAATATCTTCTCTGAATTATTTTAATTACATCTGTCATTAACGTAAACCATATGGGGCAATATGAACATTGCATTTCTACTACCAGCGTAAGTTTAGATCAGTACATCCAGAGGAAGTTGAGTAGTCAAGCGACATTCCACGATTGTATTGTGGGAATGTAAACATTGTGAACGTTTTCATGTCGCCGAAAACTTGTGAGTCGAATTGACACAGTTTAACCGTCGGAAAACATAAACGTAATGTTTCCACCAGTGATGTTAGCTGCGTGAAGCAACTGCAAACCAAGAAACGGGATGCAACGGTGTAGTTTACTGTAGGAGGCCGTACGAGGCGATGACAACTGACATGCATCGTAACGCCGCTTACATTGTGACGTAATGTAAAATGGTTCGATTACGAGGGGGCACACTAGAATGGCGCAGTGACGGGATAACGTCATTCAATTGTTACGTCATCAAAAAACTACACCTTTATTGTCTGATAATGTATTTTTTTTTCGATTGTTCTAACCGCTAGGCATCTTAGAATACAAACCAATAATAGCGATTTGAATCTATGATCGTCTGTTAAACAACTTTTATCCGGAGTTGAATAAAATTCTGAAATTTATATGTTTAATTGGCAAGGTAAAATTATGAGGATTTCGCAATCTTAATTTCACTTTATTTGATTTACATTCTTGTTTAAAGAGAAATTCACCGGTACGTTTTCACTGCAAACAGACTATAGTGATGCATTTATTCATGGTTGTATTCAAAATTAAATAAATTTGCAAATTTGCCTGTTAAGGGCATATAGTTTATAATGGGAACTAAATCCCTGACAGAGCATATAACAAACAAGGTCGTGATAGCATTGCTCACTGTCGTATGTTCAGCAGGGCCTTATTTATACTGAACATAAACTCTGAACAGAGCTGGATGCACACATACCTTGTGACGAGCTTGTCATTGATGCAGTTCATGTTACAGTTGGTGGCTACTATGGAGGTCATCTGCTTGTGGCAGTACTCGATACATTCCTGAACCTGCAACACGCCAAACACTATTATCCAGCCTCATGTAAGAATGTCGAGTTTTGATTGGTTCACATGACTCTGATAAAATACCATGTACACACGTCACGATCCGCGAGCAGGGAGTTGAAAAGTCATATTATCCCGCCACGCCTCGGTGTCCGCGAGAAGTGAGAAAAGCGTGCATCGCCAAGCCTTTAGAAACGTGCGCTGCATTGAAGTCAATCGATCAGCTGTTGTCAACATGGCATCCCACATAAATAAAAACAAGTCGATTCGATGCGTATTGTTTTCCTCTGATTTAGTAAAAACATTCAGCTAGATAAATGCGTTATCACATCGTGTCGAGGGAAATACAGGGTTTTATCAGTCCCTCGTAAGGTTGTATTCCCCCCGAGCCCTTACTTGGGACTGATAAAACCCTGTATTTCCATCGACACGATGTGATTACTTATAGAAACACGCAAGTCATAATAGGTTTCTCTGTCTGATTATTCCAACAGAAACAAGTGATGTTTGAAGATTTTCACAACAGTGAGTGAGTGAGTTGGGTTTTAAGCCGCTTTTAGCAATATTCCAGCAACATCACAGGGGGAAGACCAGAAATGGGCTCCACACATTATACCCATGTTGGGAATCAAACCCTGGTCTTTAGCATGATGAATGAATGCTTTAACCACTAGGCTACCCAACTGCCCCAGTTTCCAATAATAATTTGACACAGAGATCGATACACCATAATCATCAATGAATGCTGGTAATGGCACCAGAACATATCCTATTGGTATCATATGCTTAGAAATTTAATCAGAAGTGTCTGTGCTGTCCGTCAACATGGAATAATTACATCTTCCTAACATTTTGTTTCTATGGTTATTGAAAATCCTGCAATAGTAAGTGTTTTCACTAAATAAGTATATTTTACGACTAGGTAGACTAGGAGACTAGGATAGAAGACTGACTGACTGACTGAGTTTGGTTTTACGCCGCTTTTAGCAATATTCCAGCAATATCACGGCGGGGGACACCAGAAATGGGCTTCACTCATTGTACCCATGTGGGGATTCGAACCCGGGTATTCGGCGTGACGAGCCAACACTTTAACCACTAGACTACCCCACCGCCCCCCTAGGATAGAAGAGGAAATGAAAGTAGCATCACTGTACAAGAAAGTACTACATTTATGAACCTACCAGATTGTCCATTTTGAGAAAGTCAGATGAGATGAGAATGGACACCACATTGTTTGGTTCTGAAAGACAAACACTGTTATACAGTTCTTACGGTCCACACATGGCTAAAATACATAACAATCTGGTCAGAAGCAAAGACTTATACATTTATTAAGATGTGTAAAGCAATTGTTACTAGACTGGGCATGGTGTGGTGCATTATTCTACTTAAAGATGTCACAGATTTTGTACCCTTGTCTACAGTCATTGTGATGTTAATGAATAAATAAAAAGTCTGGGAAGATATTATAGTTGACATACTTATTCACGAGAACTGACTACAATATGTTTTTGCATTGAATTGGTTATAAGGGACCGTTCATAATCTATGGCTAGGGGTGGGGGTGGGGGTGTGATGATGATTTTAAGGGGGTCATCCATTTTGTTCTGGGGAGCTAGGGGGTCATCAATTTTGTACACACATACTAGGGGGTCACAAATTTTGTACAAATTATATGTTTAAACTTATGCTTAGAAACCATGACTGACTGACTGGGTTTGGTTTTACGCCGCTTTAGCAATATTCCAGCAACATCACGTCGGGGGACACAAGAAATGGGCTTCACACAATCTACCCATGCGGGGATTCGAACCCGGGTCTTCGGCCACTTGACGGGCGAACGTGTGTGTGTGTGTGTGTGTGTGTGTGTGTGTGTGTGTGTGTGTGTGTGTGTGTGTGTGTGTGTGTGTGTGTGTGTGTGTGTGTGTGTGTGTGTGTGTGTGTGTGTGTGTGTGTGTGTGTGTGTGTGTTCCATTGATTTTGTACATGGCACGCAGGGAGGTGGGGGTGTCACTTATTTTGTACATAAATTTGGTCATTCACATTGTACATGCTTCTCCATAAAAAATCATCATCACCCCCTCTAGCCATAAATTTTGAACAGTCTCTAAGAGTAAAAACTGGTATGTCTTAACATTAATCCATTTATATATATTAAGGGTCAATGACCTGTAACCAAGCAATCTGGAGCATTATAACAGTACAAGCAATCTGGAGCATTATAACAGTACAAGCAATCTGGAGCATTATAACAGTACAAGCAATCTGGAGCATTATAACAGTACAAACAATCTGGAGCATTATAACAGTACAAGCAATCTGGAGCATTATAACAGTACAAACAATCTGGAGCATTATAACAGTACAAGCAATCTGGAGCATTATAACAGTACAAACAATCTGGAGCATTATAACAGTACAAACAATCTGGAGCATTATAACAGTACAAACAATCTGGAGCATTATAACAGTACAAACAATCTGGAGCATTATAACAGTACAAACAATCTGGAGCATTATAACAGTATAATCTGGAGTTATAACAGTACAAACAATCTGGAGCATTATAACAGTACAAACAATCTGGAGCATTATAACAGTACAAACAATCTGGAGCATTATAACAGTACAAACAATCTGGAGCATTATAACAGTACAAACAATCTGGAGCATTATAACAGTACAAGCAATCTGGAGTAATAACAGTACAAACAATCTGGAGCAATATATCAGTACAAAAAATCTGTGTCTTACTTACCCAGTCTTGGTTTGTCTGGGACATCTTTGGTTGACCTCTTCACATATTTCATGAGCCAATCAAAGATCTGCACATCACAGTGGACGGATATGTCCACCTCCTCCCAGCGCTGGGCGTCGGTCGACAGGTACTCCGCGAAGTACTTCATCTCCTTCACCAGCAGGTCTCGGGGACAGTTGAAGTCCTTCTTCACTGAAACACATCGGCAGTTGTACATAGAGCACTACATGATCAACAAGCAGATATCATTTATCTTCATGCTGTGTCTTATAAAAGGGAGCAATTTTCGTGCGTTTCTTAAAATACCATTTCATTTTTTTTTTAACTGAAGCATTTTTTTGTCTTTCCTTTGTCTTGAGCGGCACACGAATAACACAACAGTCATGGATGATGTCAACAGCTTACTGCTTACTACCCTTTCATAGTCAGACCCTCCACAGAAAAGTTTCAGACATACCTGTCTATTACAGAATTAGTAAGGCAATAAGGATAATGCCTACTAGATACAGAGATGCCCACCCTATTTTGGGCCTAAGTGTAATACTGGAGGTCAAAAAGTGTAATTTAGACCTAAAACGTGTAATACTCAAACAAAAAATACTTAGTAAAAGGTGACAACTTTACAAAAATTACTTTTAAGAAGGTTTATTCACATGAATAGGAATTATTCTAGACAGAAATACATGTGACCAATCATTATGAAGCTCCATACATCGAAAATTATTGGTCATGTGACACAAAATACGAAATTCCTTACAAGTTAATTGGAATGAGCGCGATGCTAGGAGTAAGACCATATCTGAACCCCTGTACCAGTGCGTTACGAAACACTTCGATGTGAAATTTTTTCCACTTTATTGATTTTCGTAAAACGAGTAGAAAAGCGTAATTTTTCGCAGATAAAGTGTAATGGCGTAATTTAATGATCAAAATCGTAATAATTACGCCCAAAGCGTAAGGGTTGGCATCTCTGTAGATAGGATCAAAGAGCATATATAAATACATATTTAAAAAAAGACAATATTATTTCAACACAGATGTTGTTGAATTGACTGAAACACAAAAAATAATCTATCAAAGAATTCCAATGATGAATAGTCCATCATAATCATGTTAGGTCATCACAGGGCTGGAATTCAATCACACCCACTTGAGAACCGATATCTCAAACATGATCCAGCGACAAATCCCACGATGATGTTTATAAAGTGACTTTGCCTACACATCTTGTGACCATCATGTGTCTTACCATTAAAATAATCGCAGCACAGACATACCACATTCTCTTCCCACAGAGGTTACTTGTCATATCTTCCTACGAACCTCTGTTCTAATACGTCCCTTTCATGGTGCGAGTGTTCAGGATTCTTGATTGGTTGCAATCAGATTTAGTTGTGCAATCAGCGAAGTTGTTTCAAAAGTGATCATTCGCAAGGCCTTGGGAATTTCCTTATGCTTCAGGAAAACTAGAACCTCTTCTCCTGCGCGATGCCCAAACGTTTCTTCTACACAGAACTCAGTCATGTAATAGCGGATCACTGGCGTCTCCATCGCCCTCGTTGACAACGGACAAGCTAGCCATTCAATGTCTTGTGTGTCACATTAACATATGTCCCCGGCAGAGGAGGGATATTTGTGGCCCCATATTTACTTGCATTAGTCCAGTTAGATCTCAGTCGATGTAACACGTGTTCTGATTGGATAGAAAGAAGGGAGATAATTTGTGTTGTGATTTTGTGCCGCTAGGGGATTTTACGAGAACCGGGAAATATGTCCGTATTAGAACAGAGGTTCGTAGGAAGATATGATAAGTTACCTCTGCGGGAAGAGAATGAGACATACCAGTGAAATTGCTAAGACAGCTTTCTGGAACTTGGTCAAGCCTCAAAAAGTTGGTTAATCACTGCTAGATGTACATACCACTACAACAATAGAGTTTGCAGACAAAGTAGATCTGAATGTTTTGACCCAAACTTATGGAGACTGCCAACAGGCAAGGTCTGTTGCCTTGAGACTAGAGACCATGAAAGCGCAATATATTCCGAAAATAAAGAGTAGGTCTGTTAAACTTCAGCCTATATTTAACTGATTGATGAAACAGAGAGGGACCGTGGTACTCACAACTCTTGGCCTCATCACAGACGTGTATCACCATGATTGGTCTGAAACAGAAGAACAGCCAACAACTTCCATTGTACAATAGTCGACTTTATCCTTGTAGTAAAATAAATATACTGAATTCCAAACAAAATGCAGAATATTTGAAACAGGACACAAATGAAGGCCAAGCGGTGTGTAATATTGAATAAACTTTATGGATAACAACTTCTTTTATTTCATGAGTGTTTACTTTAAAGACTTACACTGTTTTCTCTGTATGTTTTCATTACCAAACCAAAGATCTGTCTCTCTATTCACCACTTTTTACAGTTTTACATGAATAGTGTTTCTGTTTGAATTATTCAGATTATATGGACTTACACAGTATGAACATCGATTTTTCCATATATCTTACAGAATGCTTACTTAAACATAAATAAGAAAAACTGTAGACAACGATATGAATCAGTAACATCATTCAGTGCAGTAATGGAACACAAGCCCCACCCATTCTATTATCAGCCAATCACTAAACAGTAGTATGCTAGTGGGTGGGACCTAATTTTATTCACTTAAAGGAGACAAAAATGCAAAAGAACTGCTTTGTTAGGCATGGAATAACTTGTAATTTGTTTATATTAATATGATATATAACACTAATACTGCTGTACAGTACTGCTCAATAATTGCAGAGATTGTTTCATAATTAAATCCACAAATATATCCTGTTGAAGTAAGTTGGGGGCAATCTTCAGCAGGTCAAGCATATCTAAAGTGCTACCTTTAGAAACCAACAGTAGATGTACCTACCCATGTTCTCCATGGTCAGAGTTCTGGGGAGCACCTTTGACCTCTGCATTTCCCCCGTTCTTCTTTCACGCCTGAAAAGTGATGAAGTTCTATCATCAATCATCAACTGTACTTAGTGGTGTTCCGATTAATTGAAATAATCGAAGATTGGTCGCAGTGGCCAAACGACCAAGCAATCGATCACATTTTCTCATAATCGAACACAAACGATTTTGGAACCGCTGTAATAGAGTTTGAAATACTTGATGATGGAACATATCTAGGATGTTGTCAGGGCCTGAAAACGTGTTTATTTCTAAGAAAACTCACTTCACTTTCTGAAAAGTCATGACTGAATATTTCTTGAAGACTCTGGGAAGTTAATGTTACACTGGAACTGAATCATTTTACACTGGATGTGAAATCTGCAAATGTAATTTGTGCAGTTTCTAAAAACAACAGAGAACCAAATGTTTTTTTCTTTATACTTATCTGCAACTACAACCTGAATAGGAAAATCTAAAAAATGACGCTAACCAATTTTTTTTCGATGATTGGTCGTTGGTATTGAACCAATCATCATTTGTGAGATTTCAACCAATTCCCAACACTATCTGTACTCCATAGCTTTGTTTACACTACATTTCTTCATCAACCATGCAATGTAGATGCTGTTTTTGTTACTTCATTCTAATACGACAGCTAAAATGATCCAAATACACCATGGTCTGGTCGCTGGTGATTGGTCGATGAATTGTCGAGGGAGTAGCCCAAGATGCAAATGCATTGACCAATCGACAGCGACCAGGCCGTGGTGAATTGGACCAAGCTCAAGTGATTGGATGAGGTAACAGCTTTGTACCACGCCCACATTCTGCATTCAAATTTCAAAATCTGCGTGGTATATTTGAATTTAAAATCATTCTATTTGAGACTGATGCCAGTCTAGTCACGAGTGGGATAATACTATACGACATTACACTGTCACAAATAGTTGACGGAACTGAAAGTGCTTCACTCTGGGATGTAACAATCGATGACATCACTCTCTCACAAGCTGCCGATGTAATGAAAACTGAATCTACCATGTTAGCAGGGATTGACCCAGTTATCAGTATCGAAGACGGGTCAATGTGCAACTTTTCCTGAACTGTCAAAGTATATGCACACTCACATAGACATGGCTAAACTTGCAAAGAGCCAATCAGAGTTGCTGTCGAAGGCAGCACAAAACCCGTGGTGTAACCATACAATACACCACAGCTGAGATCAAAGGAACCAGTCGGGGCATGGTACAAAACCAACAAATCAGACCTTGGCCTGTTTCTAGCAAGATGGTAATTAGCAAGTACCCACACCAATGTGCAGTCAGGTTATATCACAAAATGGCAATGTTACTCGCTGATAACTTATGTACCACAGCCTTGTGTTGTCTGCTTGACCCATTATTTTAGTGTTGGCCAACTTGACAGTAAGGGGGCAGTTGTGAGCTAGGCATCCATAAAATTTCCCCTCTTTATGTGTTTAATTTCTAAATGCCAATAAAAGAGTTTAACTTGACAGTGTTTACTCAAGTTCATACAGAGTATGGCTCAATTGACCTCCATTCATGTCAATATTACCACGATCGCACAAGTGGTGTTCCGATTAATTCAAATAATCGAAGATTGGTCGCAGTGGCCAAATGACCAAGCAATTGATCACATTTTCTCAATCGAACACAAACGATTTTGGAACCACTGTAATAGAGTTTGAAATACTGATGATGGAACATATCTATGACATTGTAGGGGTTGAAAACGTGTTTAATTCTTAGAAAACTCACTTCACTTACTGAAAAGTCATGACTAGATATTTCTTGAAGACTCATGGAAGTTTATGGTCATGGTATATAAATCATCACTTTAAAGTAGCAAGTTGCATCATTTTACATTGGATGGGAAATACAAATGCAATTTGCGCAGTTTCTAAATAAAGCAAAAAACATCAGAGAACCAAATGTTGTTTTTTTATTTATCTGCAATAACAACCTGAAGAGGAAAATCTAAAAAATGTCGCTAACCAATATTTTTTTGATGATTGCTCGTTGTTATTGAACCAGTAATCACTTGTGAGATTTCAACCAATTCCCAACACTTGATCGCACCAAAGAGTTTTGCTAGCCAGTTGGGCTAGCTACATCTGAAACTTACTAGCCCACAAAATATTTCACTAGACTGAAATTTGAATGTAGAAACTAAGCAAAAGATTACAAAAAGGTAAAATACCATCATTTATCAGGCCATAATCTTGCATGATTTAAAAGTGTATAATAACTTAACAAGTTGGAGAGTGTGATATATTTAAAAATGACCCCATGAAAATTCACTAGCCAGTTGGGCCAGTGACTGTGGAGATTTACTGGCCCGACTGGAGTTTTACTTGCCACGGGCTAGCGGGCCAGTGGCTATTTCGCACACTGGAAGTATGTATGTATTCACAGTTGATAAGGAACAAATTGCACACAAAACCATTAAGCACTGATCCTATCTTTAGTCATCTCTTTAAAACTGATATGAAAAAAGTTGGAAAAAACCCCATTTATTTATAATTTCTTAAATGTAAATTGTTTGAAACCAAATGCAAACATAGCTACAAAATTATGTGATGTGTTTAATCCAATCTTGATGTGCATAGGTATTGCATAAAAGTGCAAGATTTATAAGTTTAATGAGATTGGAGATACCTTGGAAGTTAAGTTAGCCCTCAAGGCACCAGAGGGTTACCCCACCGGGTACCCATTCACTGCTGGGTGAACAGAAGCAATTTTGAACAAAGTCACTCTCCTAAGGTGGGACCACATGTGTTAAGAGTGCTTCGTTCTGGAGGCTAATTGACAGACAAAGGGAGCAAATCCCACAGTACTGGAGTGAAGTGAGTAAATGTTCTGAAACAAAATTATCAGAGTTCCTGTTCTAGTGTTGAAGTGTTGTATAAAATATAAGTGGGGACCCCTTAACTTTTACTTCTTCATTTGAGGTGAGGTGAGGTGAAATTGGGTTTAACGTCGTGCTTGAGAATATTTCGCTCATATGACAACGTGCATGCGTGTGTATGTGTATGTGCGGCTGCTTGTACTAGCCCAGACTGAAGCTGGTTTTATAGTGCTAGCCCACTGAGATACCATGCCGCAGTGAAGCATGAATACCCCACTCAGACACATTATACTGACTCCGAGCCGACCAGTCCTTGTTGTACCCATTAATGCCGAACGCCAGGCAGGCACCAACAAGTACCATATTTTAACGTCTTTTGGTATGATGCGGCTGGGGATCGAACCCGCGACCTTCCGCACTCCGGGCAGACGCTCTAACCACTACACCACGGAGGCAGTCTTCTTCATTTGAAGCAATAGTTACTGAAATCATATCAGCTTCACATGCTTCACAAACACTGACCTTTCTGTCGATCTGAGCCAGGTCTGCTGGATGTGGAACTAGTTGTCTTGCTAGTATTATCTGTCTCGGTAGGATTCACCTGGCTGGTGCTACTAGACGTCTGTAGTGGGAAGTTCTTCCCAAACTGGGCATATGACAGACCAGTTCCACTGCTTAGCAGCTCCTGGTACCTTCTAGAACACTGCAAGGAAAATGTACAGTTACATTAGAATCTGTACTTTATGGAGAAAGTGTAACCCCAAATATAACATGTTACATCTGACCACTTTCCAAAACAAAAAGGTTGCTCCATGACCAATAAACAAGAAGTTGTTATCCATAAAGTGGCATACTTTGTTATCTTTAGTCATTTGTTTGGAACGAACACGAGTTGGACGTACAGATATATTAGTTCAGGAAATAATTCATTTTCAATAATTTAACATCTGTGATAGCAGTTCATTTCATTATTCCCATGTAATTATGTGAGCCCAGTTAACTTAAAGGTCACATGCAACCAAAAAATCAACATAATTAAAACACAATTATCACTTATTCATGACATATAATATACATTGCTGATTATGAAAAAACATATAAACAAAATTATAAGTGTACAATCGCAATTCAGAAGTGCAATATTGTGTACTTGGGTTTACTTCCCAAGAAACGAAGCAGCCGGGATACCGAACCCAGTCAGAGCGGGTGGGTGTGCACTCAAGTGTAATGGCTGGTTCATTTGCAAATGCCCTCACGGCTCATTGTGTGTGTGTATATAGAGATGTTGGGTTTTGTAAATACATGCTCATTTTTTGTGTATAACATTTTGCAATCAACAGACATCATAACATGTCATGTGTACAAGTATCACACCTGCCTATCTGTGTAATTACATAATGTGACAGAGATCGAACTTGGGCCATAAATCAATGCGTTTTGTTTATGGTGTATAGCCTGATAGATGTTAAGTTCAAATTGCATTGGGTCAGTGATCGAAGTTGTGTATTGAATATTGTCATTAGCAGACGGGCAGGCAGACACATAGGTGTCAATAAAACAGACACTGAGTTTTGTCTGTGACAACGACATATCTATATCACAGTTAGAAACTCTGTCAACGCTAAATAATGACATTGCTTTAAAGTATCGAACTGAGAAAGTGACTCGGTAAGAAGAACGCGTGGTGAAATAGACAAATGAAATTATATAAACAGTTCAATCGGTAATCTACTGTCATAACATATAAAAAGTTCGCGCCTGTGAAATATCAACAAAACATTAGAAAAATAGCTCACACCAAAGCCTTCACCGAGTATTCACCAGACAACCCGCTTCCAAGCTGCGCGAACCTATTTCACTGCGCGAACCTATTTCACTGCGCATGTGCTATGAGTGCAGCCCAGCTGTTGAAACCACTTAAATTCCCCCAAGCGCAGGGGGAAAATTAGTGAACCGTTTGAACTACGATTTCGCACGGTTCTTTTCATCGTGTTATTTTTCAATTTTATGAGTTGAATTTGCATTTTTGATGATTTGTTTCAGTAAGTCCATACCGAAAGGTATCAGAATCTGCAAAGTTGTGTTTTACGTTGCATGTGACCTTTGAAGTCCCTTTTGTGTATGTGTCGTTGAATGCAACACTCACAATATTTCAGCCAGGTGATGGTTAGTCAATGAATAATCATGATAATAGGTAGCAAACAAACAAGTGACTGATATCATGAGCAGCATTCAATAATCATGATACGATGTCACACAATTAACAACATCAGCAACATTCAGTTGCTTCAGAATCATTTCCAACCCGGAATCTCTCATACGGGTTTGTACAGATTATCAGCCATCATATGCAAGACCTTTTTAGGGGCTCTTCAAGGCCTAATCAACAATGTTAAGGAACTATAGAAACATATATAACACACAAGTAGTTGAATACACACAAGGCTGGTCAGATGTGGGACCGACCATCACAGGGAAATAACTCTTAGCTACATCGCTGCTCTGGGGAAGATTTGCTTCGTTAGAAAATTTGCTTCGCAATGGAGATTAATTAACACCCACAGTCTATGCAGGGTATTTTTATTATGCATTAGTTTCCTGTAAAATCATACCTTGACATTTTCTTCTGAATATAGGGCCTTTCTAGACCAAATCACTAAGCTAAATCAAGGCTAAAACAAGTATACGGTCTTTCTAGGGTAAAATGTCCAACTTTCAGGCTTTTTCAAGCCTGCACGAACCTTGTTCATCAAACATCTCTTCAATGACTACAACCTGTGTTGTTTTGGGATTTTCTCCCATACATGGTTGTTGTTCGTTGGTTAATGTTTTTCTCAGGAACATTCCACCTATATGACTGACACCTGTCTGTAAAAGTCTGGATAGGACAATCCAGTGAATGACAACATGACCATAAATCTGTGTATTTGGAATACCATCACACACAATCATTTAGGTCATTGAGTCTGTGCACCAGATCCAATAAGATCACTCTTACAAAAGCGTAGACTGGCCGTGACCAATGCTTATCCTGATTACTATGGAGGCCTCTCACAGTGCTACAGCTTAATTACTGTTTGAAATGCCCCTTGAAACTGAGTTATGAGACCAAAAAGCCAAAAGTGATGTTGGTGATAGATTTGGGCCAGTGTATTTTCTGGTAGTGTGTTTATACCATGGATCATAACTGACTGACTGACTGAGTTTGGTTTTACGCTGCTTTTAGCAATATTACAGCAACATCATGGCAGGGGACACCAGAAATGGGCTTCACACATTGTACCCATGTGGGGATTCGAACTCGGGTCTTTGGCCTGACCAGCAAAAGCTTTAACCACTAGGCTACCCCACCGCGCAGATCATAACTGAGATAGTCTTGGGAAAGAATCAATAATTATCAGCTACAATCACTGATCAGGAACTATTGGTTTTGGAAATTGAACTCCTACTCAACAAGATGTTTTAACTCTTTGCATATCATACTTCGGATCCTTTAACAGCTAAGGGTGGTGACTCTGCACAGTGAACTGAGTTTTGGCAAAATGTGCTGGCCATATTCCACATAGTGATTTACCTAACACTCGGCACAACGTACCTGTGTTGCTGATGTTCCAGGGATGAGACGAGCAATTGCCTCCCAGTTTTTAGCTTGCAGGTCATTGAAGTCTGATGATGCAATGAGGGTTTTGAGGATGAGGTCGAGTGTCACTCCAACACGGGATGATGGTTCGATTGCTGACATGGTCAATCTGAAAACATACTCATGTTCTTTATATGACACATATCAGTGTTGACAGTTGACAATATTAGTAGGGTAGAAGTATTGGCTATAATGCAACTGTGAAGAGTATTCCCGTCATATCAGTGTTTGAGTTTAAGGGGAAAGCCTGAAGAAACATATCATAATGGTGCAACTAAAAGCATGGGTTTGGTGCTGACACCAAAGAGAGCTTCAGGGCACATGAAAAATCAGCATATCTCAAATTAAACAAGGAGTGAATGAGTGAATGAGTGAATAAACGAGCCTTGGGGTGGTTGAGTGATTCAGTGAGAGAGAATGAGTGAGTGAGCAGTGTAACATCTGATTGTCTATAAATCCAAAACTAGTTTCAACATTAATAACGTTAAGAGAAAATTGTGAACAATTGTTCAAGAAATGGAGTTTACTCATTAAGAATTTAAAACAATTACTACCAGCAGGGAAGGGTTATGAAAAACATTAGTGGAAGGTTTAAAATAAAATGCACAAAGTTCTGTGAACTGACACACCTTTTCAACAACAGTTGTCTTAAACGATAAATGCTTTTTGTTCTTTGAGGAAGTTGGTTTATCAACACAATTTATTTTATTCTCATATTGTATGGGGAAAGACTGACCTCCATTATTTCACTGACTGTACAATCTCTGCATTCACATGCATTGTGATATCTGTGACATCTAAAATGCTTTATAAATAATGAAGCAAACACGACTCAGTACTAACAGTTGCAGCTTCTATTAGTAATATACTGCAGTGAGGTCTTGTTTAGGAATGCTGAAGTTGAAACAAACGCCGTTTGAACTATATTGGGTACCCTATAATGTTTACAATGCTTTTGTTTAAGACTTATAGTTACCAACTCACATTAGAAAACAAATACTCTAAATGAAATTCCTTAGCGTCATGTTGCCAAGTGCTTGGCCTCCATTTTTCCTTTTACAACTGACCAATGGAGAGAAAACGAACTGAGGATTTCTACAAATAAAATGCAAATACAATGTCTAGTCTATACTTTCAGATATTCATGTTTATATTGCAATGACTATTTCCCTTTGTTGGTATAAAACAATTTCTCTTTTTCTAATATGTAAATAATGCAATGTCCGTTTATTCACCATGTTCAACAGTGCCGGAAGTTCACAATATCAATCATTCCAACAATCGGCACCTTCTCACACCCGCCTAAAATAGCTAATGATACTCCTTCGTTCACTTCACAGTGCCACACATGGAACCCATAACGCAGATCCAGTTTTATTTTGAAATATGTTTTTAAGCGATGATTTTTTTCAGGGCCTTCATTCAGAGAGAATTTAGGCTCTGGTCATCTGACGGAGTTTGATCAGAACATTTTCGGAAATTTCCGAGAAAATCCGAATGGTGTTCTTCCGCCAAACGCGCTTGAAGAACGTTCATGCTTTGTGGCGAAGAAACACATAATACTTGAGGTGTTTTCTCTTTCTCAAATTAAATTTGGCTTGTGACAGTTGAAGAGAAAAGACCAAAATCCACGATGTCTGAGTTTCAAGGAGATATGTTTTCTGAGATGGAAGAAACTCGCCCCAAGGAGCAACCGAAGGAGACACGTTTTAAAGAAAAACATTCTCTCGACAGTGACGAAGAAGACGACGATGGTGACAAACATGAAGTTCTCGACGACGAGGAAATTGAAGGTAGCTATACTATGCACAACGCGAGACTGATATTGATTAAAATGTTTTCAGAAGCTTTGCTTGTCGCGAGAGGGCAGGTAAATCGGCCTGGTGCGTCTTCAGACTGGAGATTTGGTTGATTGCATGTGTAGCGGCCATAAAATGTCAGAGTCTCGTGCTGGGATTCGAACCACGGACCTTATGATCCGAAATGTCCGCATGACCAATGGAAACAAATAAAGACTTCCGACCGTATCCCCCCTTAAATTTCATTCTAGTCAAATTATATCACCTGAATATAAATTCCCCATCTGAAAAGGATGAATTTTAACATGTTTCTTTAATTGTATCTGAACATACTGAAAAAAAATGGCCCTCAAAGGAATTTTTCCTCATCATTAAACTTTAGGGGGATGTACATACAATGCCAATGACAAAATTTCCAAATCTCTGCATTGCCCCAAATCACTAATACCACAATCAGTAAGAAACTGTACCCAACAATGTCTATCTTTTGTATTCTTAAAAACTTGAATTCATTTTATGAAACTGTGATGCTTTCATAGCATGTTTTCATATTCTCTAAATCATAACACATGTCACCGTTTTGACATAAACTATCAAACACCTCCATATCATTGTGATCATGATTATGGATATGCTTTGATCATGATTATTTGTATGATTCCCCCAAATATAATAATCATCATTATGAGATAATAACACACCTGCTCATCATATTTTGTAGGCCAAGAAGAGGGAATTAGTGATGTTGTGGAAGGCATTCAGATAACACCCTTCAACATGACAGAGGAAATGGAAGAAGGGCATTTTGACAAGGATGGCATGTTTATCTTTGAGAAGGACAAGGTAGTACTCTTTGATTCAGTTATATGATGTTATATACTGTAAACGTATTATATATCGCGCAGGTTTTATTTTCACACTCTTCGCGCAAAATATTTTACCACCGAAAAAACCTTTATACACAGCGAATAAACCTTTCATTCACTAGAAATCTACGGGAATCTTAAAATGACGACTGATAGTGGCATAAAGAATCATACTTACTGTGGCTGTAATGGATTTCCCAAATGATGTCCTCACATGTTGTACTTTGACCAATTGTAGTGACAGATGGTTTGATACAAAACAGATAACCATGAAACGACTCGGAAAGAAATAATACAGCAGTATTTTATTATTCATCAAGATTTTATTTATATTTATTCCTGCATAATACGAAATGAAATCACAAAGTCTGGAAGTCCAGGAGTCTTACGGGTAGGTGCTTTCGTTAACCACATTCGCAATGCCATCATCAGAATTCGGAACATAAGACTGATGTGTTTTTCATATCTTTATATAGTATACTAGTACTAGTATTACTGTATATATCGCGCAGGTAGGGATTTTCTGTGAGTAAGCAATACACGCCGCCTGACAGGTTAAGCCACTCTGGTTGTTTTCATTGCTATTAGTGGCTGCCTAAGAGACAGCTGGCAGTTCAAGCAATTACTGATTGCGTGAATAATTGACTGCACGATGTAGTCTAAACTGTCAATTCTGCAAAATTTGCACCAAGCGAAAAAAAGTATGTTTACAGTATCTCATTGTTTGTCAGTGTTCATGTCAGAAAAGTGGAATCCAATGACCTCAAACTTTGTAAGAATTGGGGACATTGGATGAACACTGGTATGTATTGTTCTAATGCAATCTTGGAGCAGAGCCCAAGAGTGAGTGAGTTGAGTTTTACGCCGCACTCAGCAATATTCCAGCTATATGGCGGCAGTCTGTAAATAATCGAGCCTGGACCAGAAAACAGCATGAGCATCGATCTGCGCAATTGGAACAGATGACATGTGTCAACCAAGTCAGCGAGCCTGACCACCAGATCCCGTTGGTCGCCTCTTACGACAAGCGTAGGATACTGAAGATCAATTATAACCCGGATCTTCACGGGTCGCAGAGCCCATGAAGTTGCTTTGAGTCAGGATCAGTGTATGTTTACTGTCACCTTTTGATTCACATTTTGTATTGGTAGTTTTCTTTAAGTTTGATTGATTGATTGATTGTTGTTTAACGCCGCACTCAGCAACATTCCAGCTATATGGCAGATGTCTGTAGATAACTGAGTCTGTACCAGACAATCCAGTGATCAACATCATGAGCATCAGTTTTCCTTAGGGGTTCGATATATTTGTGTGTTGCCCCTGTTGCTCACTGCAGTGAGGTTGTTGGATCATGTGTACACATAATGCCTATATTCGGTCAGTAAAAGATTTGTAGATTTCATAAAGATGGGTACTCAAGTGTAGAAAGCTATATTGGGTAATTGAGCATAGTGTTGCTTCTCTATTACATTGTCAAATGTTTTCATTCATAAGTGTATGCGGGCAACTCAACATTAATTATTAGGGATGTCAAGATACATAAGTTTCATGAATCGATACGTATCACGATAACTATTTTTGCGTTATTTCATAAATATTTCATATTTTATAATTGTCCATGAAAAGACAAACATTTTTTATTCTCACTCTCAGAGATTAAAAAGTTCTAATATCCCATCTTTGTGCATGAAAAATAATCATTTATAACTCTCATAACATCAAAAAACATGATACAATTGCAAAATGTAAACGATACATAAACATATTTCAACCAATACTTTCAAAACTAAATATTGATACAGTTTTGAATGTATCGATAATTGTATCGTCTGAAAAGTATCAATGTATCGTGGCATCCCTATTAATCATGTTAACAGGGTTTTACTTTTAATGAGTTAGTTTGCATGTTTTACACAAAAACTGAGCTTGTCTCGTGTGTATGGAAATCAGAGCGGGGCATGTATCCTTTTTATATCATCATGATCATTGTCTCTTTCAGGGTTCGATTTTTGGAAATACACCAGCTAAGGTTTAATTAAACATGCTGAAGTGTTAACATGATTAAGATTTCAGCATTTAGTCATGTTAATCATGTTAATGATGACTTATTTGTAATTCAGTTATAAAAAATATCATCAAGCCGAAGACCTGGGTTCAATTCCCCACATGGGTACAATGTGTGAAGCCCATTTCTGGTGTCCCCGTCATTTATTTTTTCGATTTCCATGATATTGCTGGAATATTGCTAAAAGGCGCATAAACCAAACCAAACTCACTCACTCACTATAAAAAATATTTGAGAAACTTCCACTTCCATTTTGTTTCTTTCAATTCCATGATGATCTGCCTGTAGCTGAACTACTGCTGATTGTTGTGGTACTGCCACTCTCACTGATTCTCAGTATCTCACAATTTCAAGTTGTTTAAAGAATTTAAATATAAAGTTACTTGTATAGAAAGCTTAAATAAAATTATATGGAAATTGTACTTTCTATTTCCAGGCACAAATCCGAGACAGCTGGATGGACAACATCGACTGGGTTAAGGTGAAAGAAACGCAGATCAAACATGACCTCAAGCGGTCACTGTCAGATAGTGATGAAGAGTTACCTCCCTTTAATGAGCAAGCTGTCTATGCCGAGATACTGCCAATGTTGCAGCCTGGTGAGAGCATTGCTAAAGCCCTGCGGAGAATTGGGGGAAATCAAAACCTTTCTGCAAGTCAAAGATTAAAACTGAAGAAACAAAAGAAATTAGGAAATGTAAACAACAGCAATACTGAGGAAGAAGCTCAGGAGAAGAAGGCCAAAATGGCGAAATTGACAGAACTTGCAGACAGCTTTGTGTCAAACGGTATCATGGACATTTATGAAATGACATATGAGAAGATTTCACACACTTTGAAGAAGATGGAGAGTCAGAAGGTGAAGTTTGACGTACCAGCTGATGTTGATGACGATGATGCTCTCGATATGTTTGCTGATAACTTTGATAAGAAGGAATCTGACGGTACTGAGATTGGGCCTAGAGAAAGCAAAAAAGCCAAGCTAGATCTGAATGGCAGTGGAGGTAGGTTTGTGTATCTAGAGTCTTAACTTCAGTAACGTGATGTTTCAAATTTAGAACCCTTGCTTGCAGCAAGAGGTATCCAACAAGAATGACATTTTTATAGTGAGGTACATGCATAAAATTGTATCCCAGTTCTATGCTCATGTTTTCAACCACTGGGCTGAGTGGCCCAGGTTGAATTACTGGCAAACAAGGATAAGTTGAGCACCGACCTGACAACTGACCCATATTAGCATGTATGAGTGCTGCCCACTGGTGCTTACCATTGTGAGCGAAGGGGCCCCAGGTAGTCTGCGATCAAGTGTAGTGCTACACTGACCACGAGAGTCTTATGAGCAAGGCGTGTGCAGCTATGTGCGGAATAAATTTCATCGTCATGCACTGCACGTGCACTAGCCTACATCTGTTCTACCTTTCAGTTTCACAAACCAAATGGGTTTGCTCATTGCCGTGCAATGCCTACTTCTCGTGAATGCATTCTCTGTGCCGGTCCAACTTTTCCTTGTTTGTCAGTACAGGGATTTACAGGAAGAAAATTCTTGCATCCTATATGCATAAAAATTGACAATGGACATAGCAAATTGACAATGGGGACGAAAGCAAAATTTTTGTATTAATTACGCCCAAGTGACAGGGACACTGAAAAGTCCAAATACTTTTTGTAAAAATTCAAATCAAGTGACAATACGTTCTATCACTCAGGTAAAACAGTTTTCAGTTTTACTTGCTACTATATTCCTGTCAATTGCAGTGGTTTATTTTCATCAAATATCAGTGCCAATGAAGCATCTATTTATACATTCTATAAACTGTTCTTGACATTTGTGTGTTCCAGAAGATGCATCCCATAAAACAGAACCTGCAGCAGCATCAACATCCACAGAGGCAGCATCATCGTCAGCAGCAGCATCTACATCAGCGGAGGAGTCTGAGGTGAAATGGGAGTACAAGTGGGAGGACACAGACTCTGCCACGATCCACGGCCCCTTCAACAGCACACAGATGTTGAAGTGGTCAGACGATGGCTTCTTTAAAAACGGAGCATACTGTCGCAAAGTTGGTGCAGCTAACGCCCAGTTCTACAACACGCGGAGAATAGACTTCGACTTGTATACATAAGCTCAAAAATAATTTCTATCCAAGAAATAGTGTGTTTGTCTATGATTGTTTAGAACCACATCCTTCAGCTTTTAATAAGAAAGTGTCTTTGCAGTGTGTCCAGGCATTGATCCATAAGGGATGAATACTAGTATTTGTATATATTGAAAACTGTTTTAGTGCTTTGATTCTGTCCATCCTCTAAGGTCCAGGGTCTTATAATATTGAATTATACACCTGGAACTCATTTGCCAAGCCCCTAGTAGCATCATATGACTATTGAGGGACAATCCCTCATACCTACTGACTAGTTGTTCATGCCAGTGTTGAGCACTAGTCTGTTTGTGAAATCTTGGAGGGCGAGTTGTTTTTCTTTAGTTATCTATCTAGTTAGTTTACAGAATGTATTCCAAATGTAGCTATAGACGGATTGAATCTGACCAATAACTGCTACCCCTGAATGTAAGATAAAGACTAATGACTATTAAGACTATTGTCTACCCTCAAACTAGCAGATTAGTGGATCACTATGGTTTTAAAGTGTTGATGTCAGTGCTGGTCTGATGGTCAGTGCTGGTCTGGTCGGTGTTGATCCGAGGGTTGGTGTTGATCTGAGGGTCGGTGTTGATCTGAGGGTCAATGCTGGTCTGATGGGCAGTGTTATCTCTGTATCTGTTTGATTGAAAGTCAATGCTCCAATTCAGTATTGACCAATCTGATCCCATATTTTTGTTCATTTGTAGGCAGCAACCAGGTTTTTTACATATCTTGTATATTAAATACATTGTATATTTGATATTTCTCATCAATTCCAGTTAGGTAAAGGTAAAGATCTTTTCTGGTAGCAATCTCAGGTTTGTCAAAACTAAACATGGTGTGTGTATTTGTAATATTGTCACTGCTGAGATTGCACTAGTTCTAGATGAGTAGATTACTTACTTATATTGAGAGTGACATCTGTTGGGGATATCAGGACAGTCTTGCCTCATCATACATACCAAATGATATTAGCATCTGAGGACATGGAGAAATACTGCTGATGTGACTTTAAATTTTAATTCTACCATGACTTCAGTAAACACTGGATTGTGATTGGTTAATTAAAGTCATTCAGAGGTATATAATCACGTTATACAGGTCTCTGTTTTCCGTGCGCAATCATACATGGTTTACGGTAATGCACTATTTTTGTCTGCCCACTAACATGGCGGACACCGAACAACCTACCGATGCACCGATAAATTACGGCGATTTTACTGTCGGAAATCACACATATGTCTTTAAAGATGGATTTAGCGATGACGGGCACGACTCACTACTTGCGTAAATCACAGCAATAGGTGTTTATACATACAAAAGTACTTCAGGATGGAAACAAATATTCAGTCGAACAAGATCAAAACATCGTCTGCTTTCCGAATAAAAATTCAGTAAAAAAATATGTTTACGCTATGGATTCTATGTTATGTCAGAATAGATCAGCAATACTGCTACAAAATTTCCGTTTAAATTTATTATCAGCTTTGTCAGCATCATATATCCACTGATCTTGATCCGTAAAGGATGCATTAACATCGAGCGCCGAAGAAATTTTGATTCTAATGCCTTCCGTCCACATAAATAAACAGTTGGGTTATCAATTCAAACAAAATGATATTTTGAAATTTGTACTGTTTCAAATTTAGCGGTAGTAAAAAACACAATTAGATCTACAGAATCTGCAAACCCGTTCTGTTTAGCCCAACATATTTTTTTTAAATGTATAATATCACTTTAAAAGTCCATTTAGCTTAGTCATGATCCCTCTTATCCATTACACTGCTTGATCTAAAGTAGTCTATTAAAGTATACCCCTGGTCTTACCGTGTTTATGCCAGAGGTACACCCTCCCTGATCCATCCTTTCGAATATCACCACAAATCCTGTCAACAGACTGCCATGAACATGCCAGCCAATCCGGTTCAATTTGAATTCACTACACTTTGAAGCCACTAGGTCACAAAACACTTTCCAAAATGCAGAAAATAATATCAGAGGCATCGAATTTGAGCACAAAGTACACACATGAGTGTGTGAGACCACCACATGCTGTCGCCTTGTGCGCGTTGTGAGGCAGGAAATGAAGTTGACTAGAAAAATTCAACAGTATCTAGCTTCGCCAACACGGACTTCTCGCATACAGCAAAAGCCCTACTCTTAAATTTTGTACCAGTACCAGTAATTAGATATCAAAGACTATCTCAGTCATACAATCAGGTTAACCTTAAGCAAACTGTCAGTGTCTCTCCTGTGTAGCATCTTTCCAAATGTAAACAATGACTTGAGAAAAGGTCAAGGCCATGAGGTTGCTGCCACTATTCTGGTGGGGAAAGGGTCTTACGATGGAATTTTCAAATGTGAACCAAGCTTTTGAAACTTATTTGATATATGTTTTCCAACTTATCAGTTAATGATTGGTGATTGATGCATTGAAAAACAAAACGTGATTTGTTATTACTGAATCTGGAGTTTGTTAGTCATTGACGGTTTGCCACCAAACACCCGTTTAAGAGGCGATACCACTTGAGATTGGAATGCGAGGCCGCTTCATGTATTGACTCGTAACCAAAGAAAGAGCTCCACCTGAAATTGTTCATAAAATTGTCATGGTAGAATGGAGATAAACCTACTGTGTTGGAAAATCAGAGGTATATAATTGAAATTATAATAGCTCTAAATTGTTCATTTAAAACCTCGCATCTGGCGTTCGGTTTTAAATGAAATTTGAAATTATAATGGATTACCCTCTGATTTTCCCACAGTACTCTACTCCTACTCACTGAAGACATGGGTTACAATCCACCTTATAGGCTTGAGTTCATGTCAGGTTTGGCGCTGTGGTGTCATGTGTTTGGGAGAGGGGGGACCAGGTGACCAGGTGAAAGGGGTGACCAGGTAAAAAAAGGCTCCGACATCAGCTATGGAATTGATATGATCATATCTCCAAATCCAAAATTTGTTGCAATTATGATTCTAGATTTGTCAGCATCTTGCTGTTCTTGTAAGTTTCACCCAAGAGGTAATGTCTTAGACATTATCACTTTGGGCTTCCCTCCTTCATTAAGCTGACATACCTATATATAACTGGAATACCCAACCTGTGATTAACCCAACTCACTCATTCATGTATAATACAGGAAATGAAGTATGGTATAGCGATGGTAGTATCTTGACAGTCCTGAATGCAGAGTGAATGTTGTTGACAGCTGCTGATTTAGTGAATGTGATGTTTCAAGCGGGAGTGAATGTGGGGTTGAAACACATGCGTCCTGAATATTCTCTTGATACTAACAGTACTGTAACATTATGAGATAGTGTCTTGAAAACATGTTTGTCCTTTAGTCATATACAGATGACATCGTCAGTACTCAAGATTTGTATGCACTAAGTTCCTCCAAACTGAATACAAAGGTTGCTTCCCAATGTATTAATGAGGTGTGACTACTTTCAGTATGCTTATCAAATTAGGCTGTGCGTTACCATGGAAATCTTTTCAACGATGACTGAGTGTATCAGAGTGATCAGGTTCACTGGCTTGGTGGGGCGGTGGGGTAGCCTGGTGGTTAAAGCGTCCGCTAGTCACTCTGAAGTCCCGGGTTCGAATCCCCACATGGGCACAATGTGTGAAGCCCATTTCTGGTGTCCCCGGCCGTGATATTGCTGGAATATTGCTAAAAGCGGCGTAAAACCAAACTCACTCACTCACTCACTGGCTTGGTTGATGTATGTCATTTTTTGATTCATTAGTAAAAATAGTGACTGTTGCAAAGTGGTAGTATGTATTCCTAATAATGGAAGTTTGTTTATTGTTTAATTGGTTGACGCGTGTCATCATTTCCCAGTTGTGGAGATGGCGGCTCATGCTGTGGAACAAGGTATTGTCTGGTGTAGATTTGAATATTTACAGACCACTGCCATATATCTGGAATATTGCTGAGTGTGGCATTGAACAACAAACAATCAAATGGTTGTTTCACTATGCACTCAGCAATATTCCAGCTATATGGCAGCGGTCTGTAAATAATCAAGTCTGGACCAGACAATCCAGTGTTGACATTGTGAGCATCGATCTTGGCAATTGGGAACCGATGACATGTGTCAACCAAGTCAGCGAACCTGACCACCCGATCCTGTTAGTCACCTCCTCCTACATGGATGGGTTGCTAAGAACAATTCTAACCACGATCTTCAAGGGAGACACGCATGGGTTGCTGAAGATCAATTCTATTCCTGATCTTCATCGGTTCGGATAGTGGAAGTACCAAATGCATACAAACATGTGACTGACAGAGTAGATATGATTTAATTTGTGTATGTTCTCATACACATGTGCTTTTGACAATTGTGTTTTTTCTGGCAATACCATTGTTTGACTAAAGGTGAGGGATGAAATAGAGGGACTCTTTCCCTGTGTCTCATAACTGTATGCATTGATAGAATATTTACAGTAATGCCTGTCATGTATTATATGTGTTGAGAATTCCATGAACTGTGGTAAGAAATGAAATAAATGTTTAGATTAGATAAAACATTTATTTACGCAATGGACAAGGGAGTATTTTGTCTATCACGTTAGATGACCGGGTAGCAAGGCTGATGGGGACATGTGTTACACAGGTGAGAAGTGATGAAACTCGATATGATCATAGGGATACTGCTTGCCCTTTCAGTAGTAGTCAACTCAAGAATGTTTTCAAACAATGGAAGGTTGTTATCAAGTAATATTCATCCTGTGGCCGATGCCGAGTTATTAGAGCGTCCGTTCAATGCCGAAGACCCAGGCTCGATTCTCTACACTGGTACAATTTGTGAATCCCATTTCTGGTATCCCCTGCTGTGATAGTGCTGGAATATTACTAAAAGCTGCATAAAACCATACTCACTCACTCACTAATATTCATCCTCCATGCCTTTCCAAAACTTAGTGAGAAATAGTGGACACTGTTAACTGTGAGAAATGGTGGTCACTATTTATAAGATATAAATACAGTAAAGTGTAATTATTTCTTAAAATATATACCCTCTGATGTGAAAAGGCAACATTACATGAATGGATCACTAAAACTCAGTGATAATACCGCTAAATAATATCACTAAAAATCAGTGATAATACCAGTTTGTCTGTGAAAGGGTAAGAATGTCCTGTGTTTCGAGATTGAATCAGTCCTATATGATTGGCCTTTGTCGGCTGTTTTGGCAAATTCTGTAATCAGCTGTATGTTTGCCTCAAGGTGTACTGACCACATGTCAACGTTGGCCTTGTGTCCGGTCTTGTTGTGTATACTGTATATCATACATATATCCTGTATATTCCACCATTAGCATTCTGTATATACCTCATCATCATAGCCATTGTTCATACCTATGACAGTAAAAGTTACCTTTTGTCTTTGTGTGTGTTTGTTTTTGCAATCTCAGCGCTATGACTGTGACTTTGTTGTTTCTGTGCATTCAGGAGATGAAACAAGGGTTGTCGTGTTGTTATGCTGTCAGAGTAGGGGTATCAATATAATACATATACCGGTACTGGACAAAAATAGTTCGGGATATATGTAAATTTTGAAAATATGAATAATGATCTATTCATTCAATGACACACACTGATAAAATATCAATCATAGAAATACCAATATCCCTAACTTATTTTGTCCAGCATATATGAAAACGGCAGTATTCCATAATATTATTAACACGCAGGCACACACATGCATATACACGTCGGTATAAAAATGCAATATTCTTGAACACTAAAGACTATTTTACCTAATTTTCAAAACTTACGTATAGTTTGAGTGGGATCTTGTCCACTAATACAGGACTCTTGGATATTGGATGTGTAATTCCTAATCTGTCATGGACTACCTTCACACAGATTTGTACTACTGAGAAGAGGTTGGGACAGTGGAGAGTTACTTCCCTTAGTCTCCTTGGCTTTTTAGTCTTGTTAGAATCCCAGATTACCACTTCTTATCCCACTTCCTTTTCACAAACCTATTGTACCGTTACGACAACTGTCCATATTTTACAAAGATTTATAAAACTGCCATCATGGTGTATTCTGCCTCGAGGGGCGGTAGGGTCGCCTCGTGGTTAAAGCATTTGCTCGTCACGCCGAAGGCCCGGGTTCGATTCCCCACGTTGGTACAATGTGTGAAGCCCATTCTGGTGTCCCCTGCCGTGATATTGCTGGAATATTGCTAAAAGCAGCGTAAAACTCCCTCACTATTCTGCATGGCGAGCAAATCATCTATGTTTCAATCCCAAAGTCGTCAGAGCAAATAGATGTTAACTGGTGACCAGGCTAACCAAAGGACGAGTCTGTTATGATGAATACTTAATACCAACATATTACTCTATACCTCATTTCACTTATCAGTACCCGAGGTCATTAAAACCCTCACACAAAGATAACGTCTCGGTATGACTTATTATAAAATAGAACATAGTTTCCCTGTAAAATGGAACTTATGAACTACATAAGGACTGACAAATGGTTTATTTCAACTGATGACAAACACTGACTTATGACAGATCCTGCAACCTTGGGTCTACCTTGCTATGGACATTAGGTCTACTACTTTCTGCATCTGTCTTTTCTTTATCTTGTATTCTATTGGAAGCTGATCTCTTGCACTGGGATTAGTTGATTTATGTAAGGATTTGCTCTTTGGCACTTCAATATCATCAAAGGACACTGATAAAACATTACCACAAGCCTGAGACTCACTAGGCCCCTGACCTCTCTTAGAATCCTTGATTGTATCACACGTCCGTCCAACAAGCTCTGGAAGATGTACATCCGGTGTATATTTATTATCTCCCTTTTTGTCCTTGACCTTCGGCTTCGATACCTTGGAAGTCCTGAAGCCTGTTCTTAGACATCCGTCTCCAAGGAGAGCCGTTGACAGGAACTCTGACAGTTTAACACTGGTGGACTTTTGATGATCTGTTTCTCTGAGGAACTCCACATGTCCTCCTTTGATATGCTTATATTGGAGAAATCGTTTAAAGGGAGACTGTAACTGGTCGAGTAACCGCTGGGTAGCTGATGAGAAGTCAGAGTTTGGTCTGGATCCAGGTTTGACTGTTACTTCTGCGTCATTTCGGAGCAGAATCTGAGGCAGTGTGTTGGACTTCTGCAGCTCTCGTTCCCTTCTCAGCCGTTCGTATTCCTTTATGTAATCTTCTGCTGTGTCGTCTGCTCGGCGGTTGTGGTGATCTGTGGAGTCACTCTTCTTGTTTCGAACGGGAGTCAGGGATGGAACGCTGCGGGTGTTGGTTAAGTGCGGTTTGTCCCCCTTCTTTCGTTTTGGATTGTCCCCCTGGGGCGTCTTGTCGTGGCCCCTCTCCTTCTCCTTTACCCCGGACTCGGCGGACATCGTGCTGCCGAAGTCGGAACAGCTGAAGAAGAAGAATAAAGGCATGTTTAGTCTTTTGTTGTCACTTTTGGTTGTAGTTCAACAGTATTCCAAAGATCTGGTTACAGACCGCTGCCACACAGGCAGCGGTCTGTAACCAGATCTTTCAGTAAGAGGCCACATCGATCTACGCAGCTGGGATACAATGACATGTACAGTCGAACCCCGTTTACTCGGACCCCGTATATCCGGAAACCCCGCCTTCCGGACGATTTTTAGGTGAAACGAAACTTGCCTTCAGTAATTGTACTCGCTTAGCCGGACCCCGCGCTTCCGGACCCGCACGGAGAAGTTTCAAACCATTCCCATAGATTTCCATTTAAAAATGATCCAGTTATCCGGACGGAAAGATCTGGGCACATGTGCATGTGTACATGTATGTTTCACGTCAGTATTGTTTACCGGACGACTAAGTGTATTCATTGTTAATCTCTCGGCAGGCGTTTGCTGTGAATTGAGTACCCATCAAAACACTAGGGACGCGTGTTAATCTCTCGGCAGAAGTCGGCGAACATGACTACCCGATCCCTGTAGTCACCTCTAACGACAAGCATGGGTGGCTAAAGAATAATTCCAAGGACATATTTACTTTCTTGAGTTAAACTTGATTTACTAGAAATTTATGTGCCGATATGTCAATTTTGTGTGTAGGTTAAAACACGAGTCGGGAGTTAAGCCGGGCGTTGTTAACCCAAGGGAAATTAAGAATTGAGGTCGGAAATTAGGTCTTGCCGCCGGGGCTCTGTTTTTTCTGTCTTAGATACCCACCTATCCAATATGATAGAATAGAGAAAAGGTGATCACAAAGCATGAGTCATAATATTCACAATGCACGGAGATTCTAACCCATGATTCCTGGAGCCCATTTTTCTTACCCGCAATCCCCACACATCAACCGGCATTGTGATCCTAAAGTATTGATTTGATCCCGGGGACTTGTGCCAAATGATCACACTGTTTGAATACAGCTGTTCCAGACAGTCGTAGATTTCGTATATGCTAGCAAAAATTTATCTGGGAAGGGCAGTCATATTGAGATATCCATATGTTGAGACGAGCGGGATGGCTATAGCGCTGTCCGTTGTTGTACTATCTTCGAGCTTAGATAATCGCAACGGTAGTCACTATGTGCTGTGTTCAACTGTATTTAGATTCTGAGGATATACTCGTTTGTATATTTAAATGGTTTAGGTGCGAAGCTACCCATTTGGATCGTTTTTGCTAGAATCTGCCCTTGTTACCTTGCGTCCGAGTCACCAGGGAGCAGAGAAGTGAAATCACATGAGTTGACAATAGAGCTGGAACACAAAACACGGGTGGTCAAAACATGCAAAGCGGGCGTGGTTAGAGTAACAAAGGGGCGTGGTTAGGGTGACAAAGGGGGCGTGGTTAGATACATGCAGAGGGGATGTGATACGTGACATGCAAATGAGGTAGTGGTCTGTGAAATCTAGAGGGTGTGATCTGAGACATACAAAGCGGGAGCAATCAGTGACATACAAAGGGGGTGTGGTCAGCGACATACCGGTAGGCAATGTCAGTCTGTAAAGTTGCCATGCTCATTCAATGTGATCAGAAAAAATGTCTAAATAATATACAATGAATGTAAACCTGTCCTTATTTGTGACATGGTAGACATAGGTAGTACACTGAATGAGAATGTATGTTGTTTAACGCCGCAAATATTCCACTTCAGTCTCGAGACATCAGGCTCCTTCCTACCCACCACGTATTTTTTTTGTATTGTTAAAGAATCGAACACAGCAGATACAGGGGCCTTTATATAACAAGCCATACACCCAGAGAACAAACTAACCATATATTTTTAATCCTGATGGCGTACGGATCTGGCACGTCAACTCCAAACCTGGGCGGCGGCCGAGCCTCTTTCCCGACATCCGCTACAGTATGGCACTTCCGGTACTGCGCCATGTGGTCGCTGGTGTCAGTCGTATGTTGGAAGTGGTATGGTTTGTACTTGTGATCGGCACAGAGTCGCTGAAACACTGAAATGTACGGCTTCCTTTTGGACACAGACACACCACTGTTCTGTGTTCGAACCTTGTTCTTTGCACCTCCCCATGCGCACATGCTACCTTCCTCTCCTTCGTCAATAGGACTACAGAAACACTTCCTGTTGGACAACGAATACATTTTGAGCTGGTCTCCTGAGGCAGACTTTCCGTAATTGCACATGCATTTAGGAGTCTTCTGCACAGCTTGAAGCGTCTCATGTTTTGGACAGCGGTTGTCTGGTAACACCTCTTCCTCGCCCTCTTCCTCAATAATTGCACTTGTTGACCTTTGGCACACGAGATAACCATTTGCAGCGGCGACCGTATCAATTTCGGGAAAACCGGTTCGATGCAGTTTGTCAAAGTTCTTTGGTATGACGTCATCGAGATGTGACTGAGACTCATGGTTCTCGTTTGGTTGTTGCCATGGCAACAATCCACCATCTTTGATGTCGATGATACGGGCTTGTGTCATACCATCACTTCTAATTACCCCGCGCCAAGATTGACATTAATTTTTTATCAGACCCTGAACCGTCTCCTTTCAATGAAAACAATGGTCGGCCTTTGCGGTGAATAATTGAACAGGATACCCAGCAATATGGCCGCAATGGTGTGAATCTGTGGAGTTTGGGAGTCACAGTTGACGCCCAACACCCATTTTTTGGAAACAGATCTGAAACAAAAACAGGGACGTTTATTTCAAATAACTGAACATCTATATGATAAGAAAGCAAACTTGTGTTTGCTGTTTTATCGATTCACCATGCAAGGTAGAGACGAAGAATTTTTACTTTCACAAAACTTCACATATTTGCAAAACATTCAATGTGTCCAGGGAACGAACAATTGTTGTCTTTTCCGGTGAAGCTCGAGGCAAAATTATTATCATTATTTAATTTTGGTCCCTTCGAACACTTTGGCTGTGTTAACACTAATCCTTTAACCGTGGACACAGATATATAAGATGAAGATGACATGGGGTTAGGGGCGGATCCAGGGTTTTGGAGAAGAGTTTGGAGTGTGTGTGTGCTCATAAATCATGAAGTCCAAAGGTTAGGGGGAAATGCACCTCAGGGAAAATGTTTTCGGGGAACCGACCGTGGGGTTCAACGTTTAAGATTATGGCACATAAATTGACGTAGAAAAGAAAGTACAGGCCTGGCGTTTTGGGATTATTTTCCCGGAAACAACGTAAATATTTTGAAAAGTGCTTTGATTGTGACCTACAAGCAACAAGCAGTGCGTACTGCCAAATCAAAACACTGATATCGGTCCCAAATGCAACAATATACCGGCGCGAATGCATGTGCGTGCGTGTTTTGGTTTGATACTAGTCCATACTAATTCCGTTTGTTAAGGGGGCCGTGGGGTAGCCCAGTAGTTAAAGCCTTCGCTCGTCACGCCGAAGACCCGGGTTCGATTGCCTACATGGGTACAATGTGTGAAGCTCATTTTGGTGTCCCCCGCCGTGATATTGCTGGAATATTGCTAAAAGCGGCGTAAAAATAAAGTAGCTTTGTGGTTAAAGCGATCGCTCATTCCACCAAGGACTTGGTTCGATACCCCGTTTTTGTATTGCTTGTAATATTGCGGGGATTTTGCTCAAAGCGGGATAGAAAATAGTATGTCTCACAATCCCTGAACTGTATAATTTGCCCTTCTGCCAAGCGCTTTCTGCAATGCTTAAAGCCCTAAATACATAGGTCTACATTTCCTCAGGTTCTGGGGCGGTAGGGTAGCCTAGTGGTTAAAGCGTTCGCTCGTCACGCCGAAGACCCGGGCTCGATTCCCCACATAGGTACAATGTGTGAAGCCCGTTTCTGGAATATTGGTAAAAGTGGCGTACATCTAAACTCACTCGCTCCCCAGGTTCTGAATCTCCCATATCACAAGGGCTTCTTTCCAATTTAAAAGTAATTGTCTGTTTCTATCAAAATTATATATATTCAGAGACTAAGCGTTAGTCTAGGTAAATCCATACGCACTCATTCTCTTAACAGAATTGTTTACATTTACCTGTGGTGAAATCCAGTATAGTCTTTCAAACACAAAAACAAAACGTCAACTGTTGTTCTGAATCAGGGCTGCAGATAAGGGCCGTATAGGCGTAGTTACGGATATAAAACAAGCACGATACGGTAGGAAATAATTTAGAAAACGTAGCAGATACGCACTACAGCAATGGAGTACGGTCTTAGAATCATTTACAGACGTATTTATCTAAAAAAGTATTGTTTTATTGTTTATTGACCTGTTTACACAAGAGTAGCAATGTTGTGGTGCTTATATGAAACGAAACACAAGATTACTGATTCTCCATTAAATTCCATTCAGTACTCTAAATGTACTCTTATTGTTTTCCAGTACTCCTATATTGAAAAATTAGCAGTACGTACTCCTGATGTTGAAACGTTATCTGGAGCCCTGTGAGTGACACACGTCCGTGCTGGTAAACTCCTTTGAAAGTAACTAGTTTCTCGAGATAACATCAACATCGTAATGTGCAAATAACTCAATGTTATTTTTCCGTTTCATGATGTAATTGTGTTCATTAATGTTTAAATCAGTCGGTATTCGTCACACCTGGACCCTCTTACCTTTGTAAGTTCACCGTCTTGGAAGATTATCACCTTACCTGAGGTACTCCGAAAAACTAAGCCGTATCCCTCGGGGAGAGGGTCAGTAAATACGTACACTATGTTTGAGCACGTTTGTATACGTAATTAAACCCGCAGCCAGACACCTACCTGGCGCACAGGCTCCAACACAAACAACCAGTCAATCTGACCGAGGTCGCCAACACACGCCCCTATAACTGTTTAAACGAAATATGTACAGGTTGTTATCCGTCTTTGCTGATCGTGATTACTGCCAGATATGACCCGTGTCAATATATATATGTTCTGCATTCAACTCTGGCTTTGTATTCCACGAATAGGAAAGTTTATCTCGACAAAAAGCATTTGCAAATAAACATTTCTATTGAGACGCGTCCGGTGTATAATTATGTTTGTGAATGCCTCCATGTTAGATGAATAGCAATTACTGGTATATTCCATTTAATGTACCGCCGTATCATGTAGCGGCCTCTATGTGGGAGATATTGGCAATTGTTTGTACCTTTCCTATGCGTGATAACGTCAAAAGACGTTGTTAACGTTTTGACAAACATGGCTGATTGAAATTC
Organism: Haliotis rubra; assembly: GCF_003918875.1. Classification (NCBI taxonomy): domain Eukaryota; kingdom Metazoa; phylum Mollusca; class Gastropoda; order Lepetellida; family Haliotidae; genus Haliotis; species Haliotis rubra. Next base: position 1,182,617 of record NW_025766115.1, read on the forward strand.
GGTCTCGACACTTCGTCATTAGCGTGGAGGTATTTGTCAGTCACGGCAGTGTGCACGAGTTTACGCTACAACGAAATCTATGAGGGTGTTGACGTGAAACGTGAGACAGCGTTGTATATGGCGGACTTAATTGATAGTCTATACAATAATTTCTAAAGATCTTTAACAGGTGCGCGTGTTAAAGGGCGTGGTTTTAAGTCCGTCCATTCTCTGAATGATTTGCCAGGATGATAAAGGTATCACTGCTTGAGTGAGTGAGTGAGTTTTATTTTTACGCCGCTTTTAGCAATATTCCAGCAATATTGCGGCGGGGGACATCAGAAATGGGCTTCACACATTGTGGGCTATCGATCCCGGGTCTTTGGCGTGACGAGCGAACGCTTTAACAACTAGCTAGTCTACACCACCGCCCCACTGCTTGAATGACACCCGTAATGAATGAGTATGGTTTTACGCCGCTTTTGGGCCAAAATTGCGCTTTCCCCTATTTTAACTGAATTTGTTTTCAAAATATTTTTCGCACTTACTCAGAAACAGGTTTTATGCCCCCTGAAGGGAATCGAACCCGCATCTTCGGCGTGGCGGTGAAGCTTAAAACACAAGGCTACCCAAGCCCTTCGTGTTATCGCCTCTCATAGAGAATAGGGAGAATAGAATAGGTAGATTATCCCTGCATGGACTAGCATTATTGCAGGTGTGTCTTATGCATGCAGTAAGAATACCACAGTTAGGCATGTTACTGCAGACAACAATAGACAAAAAGTGTTTTTTCCTGTAGATATATGTCGTACTTTTCCGGAAAATGTCGCCTTGCGAGATACACAATAACGTTTGGTATGTTGCAAATGTGATACCAACAGTTCGGCAGTTAGAACAAAATGTGCCTTACTTGTTAGAAAGGTTCACTGAAACTAATAAAACGGATCTCCGCCAATCAGACTCCGACATTTGTGTGTAGTCTGGCTACATATAACACGATATAGCCGTCTACAAATGATAATATCTGGGGTAAAGAGAGTAAAAGGCACGGTTATACAATCGTGATATACGTCACAAACAGTGCAGGCAAGATATCTGACTTCCTACACGATAACACCAGCGATTTGTTACCATGTATACCACCAGCTACCTACACCTACAAGTACCTGCTCGGAATATGATCGGTGGCTGGCACTTAAACATTTTATCATTCATCTCAATCAACACCTGATCTCTAGAAATAACGTAATGAACTGATATACTCCAGGACGACTCTGAGTCCTGGATCGGCCTCAAGTGGTCTGATCTGGAGTTGATTTGTCAGAGTGAATAACGCTGGTTATTATGCATAGGGTTAAATAATAGTCCTGATTTCTAATACACAGGTTTCAAAAATAGTCCTGATTTCTAATACACAGGTTTCAAAAATAGTCCTGATTTCTAATACACAGGTTTCAAAAATAGTCCTGATTTGTAATACACAGGACTAATCAAAAGTCCTGATTTCTAACACTCAGGGTTAGAAAATAGTCCTGATACATAGGGTTTTGAAAAGCCCTGATTTTCTAAAACATTGGGTTCTACAAAGCAGTGATTTCTAATACACATGGTTACAAAAAGTCCTGATTTCTGATACACATGGTTAAAAAAAGTCCTGATTTCTAAAACATAGGGTTCTAAAAAGTCCTGATTTCTTATACACAGGGTTAAAAAAAGTCCTGATTTCTAATACATAGGGTTCAAAAAAATTCTAATACACAAGGTTCCAAAAGTCCTGGTTTCTAATACATGTTTTAGGGAGAGATAGGGTAGGCTTGTAGTCAAAGCGTTCGAAGATCCGGGTTCGATTCTCCATATGGGGACAATGCGTTACCAGCATCGGTATTGCTGGGATATTGTCATATGGAGGTGTTTAACCGTACCTGCTCACTCAGATGAGATTCACATAGTTTACAAATGTCAACAATGCTATTGACGTCATACACCCTTCTGTGTTGACGTGGAAAATGTTCGGTTCTTGTGTGTGAATCATAATAACCCGTCTGTGGATCAAAGGTCACGCGTGTGGAGCATTACCTGTCTGTGGAGCATACGTCACTCGGGAGGAACATTACCCGTCTGTGGATCATACGTCACTCGTGTGGAACATTACCTGTCTGTGGATCATACGTCATGCGTGTGGAACATTATCTGTCTGTGGATCATACGTCACGTGAGTGGAACATTAGCTGTCTGTGGATCATACGTCACTCGTGTGGAACATTACCTGTCTGTGGATCATACGTCACTCGTGTGGAACATTACCTGTCTGTGGATCAAAGGTCACGCGTGTATAGCATTACCTGTCTGTGGATCAAACGTCACGTGAGTGGAACATTACCTGTGTTTGGATCATATGTCATGTGAGTGGAACATTACCTGTGTGTGGATCATACGTCACTCGTGTGGAACATTACCCGTCCGTGGATCATATGCCACTCGTGTGGAACATTACCTGTCTGTGCATCATACGTCACTCGTGTGGAACATTACCTGTGTTTGGATCATACGTCACGTGAGTGGAACATTACCTGTCTGTGGATCATACGTAACGTGAGTGGAACATTACCTGTCTGTGGATCATACGTCACGTGAGTGGAACATTACCTGTCTGTGGATCATACGTCACTCGTGTGGAACATTACCTGTCTGTGGATAAAAGGTCACGCGTGTAGAGCATTACCTGTGTGTGGATCAAACGTCACGCGAGTGGAACATTACCTGTGTGTGGATCATATGCCACTCGTGTGGAACATTACCTGTCTGTGGATCATACGTCACTCGTGTGGAACATTACCTGTCTGTGGATCATACGTCACTCGTGTGGATCATTATCTGTATGTGGATCATACGTCACTCGTGTGAAACATTACCTGTCTGCGGATCATACGTCACGTGAGTGGAACATTACCTGTGTGCGGATCATACGTCATGTGTGTGGAACATTATCTGTTTGTGGATCATACGTCACTCGTGTGGAACATTACCTGTGTGTGGATCATACGTCACTCGTGTGGAACATTACCTTTCTGTGGATCAAGCGTCACGTGAGTGGAACATTACCTGTCTGGGGATCAAATGTCATGCGTGTGGAACATTATCTGTCTGTGGATCAAACGTTACGTGAGTGGAACATTACCTGTCTTGGGATCATACATCACGTGTGTGGAACATTATCTGTCTGTGGATCAAACGTCACGTGAGTGGAACATTATCTGTCTGTGCCCGCCGTGATGTTGCTGGAATATTGCTAAAAGCGGCGTAAAACCAAACTCAGTCAGTCAGTCTGTGGATCATACGTCACTCGTATGGAACATTACCTGTCTGTGCATCATACGTCACGCGTGTGGAACATTACCTGTCTGGGGATCATACGTCACTCGTGTGGAACATTACCTGTCTGTCGAACATTATCTGTCTGTGGATCATACATCACTCGTGTGGAACATTACCTGTGTTTGGATCATACGTCACGTGAGTGGAACATTACCTGTGTTTGGATCATACGTCACGTGAGTGGAACATTACCTGTCTGTGGATCATACGTCACGTGAGTGGAACATTACCTGTCTGTGCATCATACGTCACGCGTGTGGAACATTACCTGTGTTTGGATCATACGTCACTCGTGTGGAACATTACCTGTGTTTGGATCATACGTCACGTGAGTGGAACATTACCTGTGTGTGGATCATACGTCACTCGTGTGGAACATTACCTGTCTGTGGATCAAACGTCACGTGAGTGGAACATTATCTGTCTGTGGATCATACGTCACGTGAGTGGAACATTATCTGTCTGGGGATCAAACGTCACGTTGGATCATAACCCGTTTAGTGGAGAACATCCCATGCACGGATCATATCGTATGCACTATATACCACGTGTGGAGACAATAACCCGTGCGTGTGTGTGTTTTCGAGATAACGCATGTATGTACCGTTAGACACACCCACACACGCGCGTGCGCGCACGCAAACACACACGCACGCACACAAAAACAACAAACAAACAAAAAACAAAACAAACACACAACATACACATTGAACAATACACATACACCGACTTACCTGGCGCACGTGTAAAACCTTCAGGTGCCCGCTAGTGTGTGATCAGTATTCTAGCCTCCTATCTGACGACCCTCGTACTCCAACCCACCGTCAGATCGTCAATAATGCATCGAACTATCTCCATCTTGACTGATGGTAATCAATACCATCCTATTGTCTTTTTATGACCAGGAAGCGGTGTAAGTTGTCTAATTAAAATCCCCAACAACGTGATAGGTAGCCGAGAGAGACATTTTGTAATGGCATAGCAGAGTCTAGGTCCGTGTTATGTGGAGCGTACGTTTGTTATAGCTAGTGGAGCGTACAGGTTCATACTGTTCATAGCCAGAGATAGGTGTCGTACAAGCAAGTGTCTGAAGATACCTCCTCAAGTGTCTGAAGATACCTCCTCTCTCTCTCCCTCTTCTCCCCACCTCTCTTTCTCTCCCGGGGCGGTGGGGTAGCCTAATGGTTAACGCGTTGGCTCGTCACGCCGAAGACCTGGGTTCGAATCCCAACATGGGCACAATGCGTGGGGCCCATTTCTGGTGTCCCCCGCCGTGATGTTGCTGGAATATTGCTGAAAGCGGTGTCTGTCTGTCTGTCTCTCTGTCTCTGTCTCTCTCTCTCTCTCTCTCTCTCTCTCTCTCTCTCTCTCTCTCTCTCTCTCTCTCTCTCTCTCTCTCTCTTTATGTTTCAATTTTGCCTTTCTAATTGTCGCCCTTGATTTTACTGACTTTTTGGGGCATGTATACACAGGTTCAAGTCACTTCCTTTGTTGAAGGGTTGTCAGTGTCATCAGAGTACTTAGAGAACTTACAAAAACATATATGTACACACAATACATCCGATACGCTTTATACACACGTATCTTACAATAATAATCTACCCCGATCAGATGTTGGCATGTCCCAATGTTTCACATTGTCAAGCAGATGTTACAGGCTTAGAGACTCCATGGATGGATAACTGTAAGCTTCTTGGTAATGTTTGTATCATTGTATATCACTATGTTTATAATACTTATAATGCCATGTTATTTGAGACATTCTGTGTTGCTAGCCCCAGCGACAAGTTGTTCGGCAGTGAAGGAGAGCAGCGCTCTGATTGGTTGAATTCTCACTATGCACATGGCGAACATGGCCGAACACTCAGTCAATGTGAGTAACTTAAAATCCTTAACTGAGACGTTTCAACTGTGACGTCACTACAACTAGTACTGTCTCAGTTACTGGTGCACCCAAGGGATGTAACCCTGCACAGTGCACAATGAGGTATCACGAAAGGGCATCAACCTTGCCTGCAACATCCCAACTACAGTGACCAAACAAGATATGTCTTGGATCCACATTGGAACCTGCTTAACGACGTAGTGACTACCTCAACATGCAGGACAGAGTACGTTTGTCTCTGGAACGTCTGTTAACCAGATAGTAATTGTCTTCAAAAACGACCGCCATAGTATACGAACTATATACCGCTGAGTGATCAGGCATTACATGGATCACATTAAACGGCTTCACATACTGTACCCATGTGGGGAATCGAACCCAGGTCTTCAGTGTGACGAGCGAACGCTTAAACCACTAGGCTACCCCACTGGCCCAACAAACAAGGAACGTTTATTGGTTCATTATTATTTGATCATAATTATGTTTTTGTTATTAATTTCCCAGTAATTCGACGACGGTTTTCAGCCTAGCTTTGCATTGAAAAGGTTTGTAAAGTTTTGATCAAAACCAATTTTCCAGGGATGGATTTCTGTTGTCTATATGCATTATCAGCATAGGCTTGTGTGTGGTATGTTTAGGCCCACGTACAATGGCGGCATCCGTATCGTATCCATGATTCATTGTAAACTTGTATGATCACGCAGACAGATTAACAACTCATGTCATATTCATGCCGTCAGTTAGAAAACGGACACACCTGGAAATAGCGTGTTATATTAATTACAGGTATACTATATTTGTCATCCCAATAAACCAACACCACAAGGTTCACCGCAATGCAATCTTGTGTACTAAATACTGATACTTACAGTCGGCATGTGTCGGTTACTTCCGTGTCCCAGCTCAAAACGTGACCAGAATATATTAAGGCACTGACAATATTTCATATCAGAAGTATCGCCCCATATTTTTGTGATCTTACGATAGATGGGCTTCCGAAATAGCGGGTTGTGGTTGTAATTAGTCGTTGGTATTCTTTCAATCCTCTTAACAAGTCAATCATTAAAACTGTTTTAACCTGACCAATGTTCTATATCCTGACCAATGTTCTATATCCTGTCCAATGTTCTATGACCTGACCAATGTTCTGAATCCCAACCAATGTTCTATGACCTGACCAATGTCCTATGTTCTATATCCTGACCAATGTTCTATATCCTGTCCAATGTTCTATGACCTGACCAATGTTCTGTATCCCAACCAATGTTCTATGACCTGACCAATGTCCTATATCCTGACCAATGTTCTATATCCTGACCAATGTTCTATATCCCAACCAATGTTCTATGACCTGACCAATGTTCTATATCCCAACCAATGTTCTATAACCTGACCAATGTCCTATATCCTGACCAATGTTCTATATCCTAACCAATGTTCTATGACCTGACCAATGTCCTATATCCCAACCAATGTTCTATATCCTAATCAATGTTCTATGACCTGACCAATGTTCTATATCTCAACCAATGTTCTATATCCTCACCAATGTTCTATGTCCTGACCAATGTTCCATGTCCTGTCCAATGTTCTATATCCTGACCAATGTTCTATATCCTAACCACTGTTCTATACCCTGACCAATGTTCTATGTCCTGTCCAATGTTCTATATCCTGTCCAATGTTCTATGATCTAACCAATGTTTTATATCCTAACCAATGTTCTATATCCTGTCCAATGTTCTATACCCTGTCCAATGTTCTATGTCCTGTCCAATGTTCTATGTCCTGTCCAATGTTCTATATCCTGTCCAATGTTGTATGACCTGACCAATGTTCTATATCCTGTCCAATGTTCTATGACCTGACCAATGTTCTATATCCCGTCCAATGTTCTATACCCTGTCCAATGTTCTATATCCTGTCCAATGTTCTATATCCTGTCCAATGTTCTATGTCCTGTCCAATGTTCTATGACCTGACGAATGTTCTATATCCTAACCAATGTTCTATGTCCTGACCAATGTTCTATATCCTAACCAATGTTCTATACCCTGACCAATGTTCTATGTCCTGACCAATGTTCTATGACCTGACCAATGTTCTATGTCCTGACCAATGTTCTATACCCTGACCAATGTTCTATGATCTAACCAATGTTCTATGACCTGACCAATGTTCTATATCCTGTCCAATGTTCTATGTCCTGTCCAATGTTCTATATCCTGTCCAATGTTCTATGTCCTGTCCAATGTTCTATGACCTGACCAATGTTCTATATCCTGTCCAATGTTCTATGTCCTGACCAATGTTCTATATCCTGTCCAATGTTCTATATCCTGTCCAATGTTCTATGACCTGACCAATGTTCTATGACCTGACCAATGTTCTATATCCTGTCCAATGTTCTATGACCTGACCAATGCTCTATGTCCTGTCCAATGTTCTATACCCTGTCCAATGTTCTATGTCCTGACCAATGTTCTATGTCCTGACCAATGTTCTATGTCTTGTTCAATGTTTAAGACCCTGTCCACTGTTTATTTCCTGCCCATATTTTACGTCTGCTTTAAAGGGTGGTTGCTTTACACAACAATCAGCAATGACATATCTATGATATCATATCGGTAGACGATGACACACGATATTCCAAGCGCCCATTCTCCGTTTAGTCTTAGCGCAGACATCGATAGACACGGTCCGGTTCGTCACCAGAATTGGACATATGACGTAGTTCACGGTTTGATGAACCTTGTCAGTAAGTGGGTTTGCTTAACGCCGCTTTGAACAGTTTGTTGTTTAACGAACCCGTGAAGATCCGGGTTTAAATTGGTCTTCAACCCATGCTTGTCGAAAGAGGCGACTAACGGGATAGGGTGGTCAGGCTCGCTGGCTTGGTTGACACATATATATCATCGTATTCTAATTGCGTAGATCGATGCTCATGCTGTTAATCACTGGATTGTCGATTGTCGATTATTTACAGACCGCCGCCATATAGCTTGACTATTGCTGAATGCGTCAAACAAACAAACAAAATGCTGTTTAACGCAGTTTTCCAGCTTTATGGCGGTGGTCTCTAAATGCCATCATGGAAACAAAGTCAGCGAACCTGACCAACCTACGACAAGCATGAGTGGCTTGCTAAAGACCGATTCTAACCCGCATCGTCAAGCTTTGAAAAGTGGCCACGTTGTGTCAAGGCAGGTCAGCTTAATATGGGAGGCAGGTCGCAGAGGTATATTACTTGTGTTAAGCCCACGAGCTTGAGTTTAGAGCTGACAAAGTTAAAACACATTATCAGGACGAACCGGGAATTATGTCAACAAAACCTATGGATATAATACATGACAAAAAATGGTATGCAAAACATAAAAATTCCAAAAATATAATATTATATGGTACTACTCACCCGACTTAGAGAGGAGGCCTGTTATCGCCATGAGTCCCGCTACACGTACTTGGTGTTTAGTGGGCGGCGGAGCGCCTTGAGATTCGTCTGGAAACACACCACACTGTCAATAGTTGCTGGGAAACTAGTATGTAATAACGTTGAATGATCAGGCAGCCACGCAGCGGACGGTCGTCCTGATAATATAAATTTGGGTTTTGAAGAGTTTAATATTAGGCTCGTGACTTCTTTTGTTTAGGGTCGATATGCGAACAAAAGGTTGAAAGCGAAACTGATTAATGGCAATAACAGTCAATAAACCCTGGCATCGTGTTACCGCATTTCCTGTGTCGGGCTGGTTTAAATATGAGTACATGATTTAACCGAGACTCGGTCTTCAAGAAGAATTGATTTTCACTTACTGTACAGGGTTGATTTATATCGCACATGCAGGATATGTTCACTGAATTATTCATGCAAATATTATACATCGTGTTCTCATTATTGAAGGTGGTAATTGGTCTCAAGCGTCACAAATGGGCGTGGAGTTATGTCCCCTAGTTGTATCAGGTTCCAGTGATGTTACTGATAGTGATCCTTGGGTTGTCAATGCCATGGTCTGTTTTCGGGTTTTCTACTAATCATAAAGGGTGGTGGGGTAGCTTAGTGGTTAAAGCGTTCGCTCGTCACGCCTAAGAGCCGGGTTCGATACCCCACGTGTACAATGTGTGAAGCCCATTTCTGGTGTCTCCCGCCGTGATAATGCTGAAATTTTGCTAAAAGCGGCGTACACCTAAACTCACTCACTCACTCACCCATCGTGACGTTGACAGGCTGTGACAGAGGTGGTGACGTGAAATGGGATTTAACATCGCTGTATTCTGTAGTCTGTAGGAATAAATGCGATATTTTAACTGGCAAACAAAACAAATCATCTCATTTGTTAGACTAAAAGTCTGTTTGTGCAAATCCTGACCGACATGGGAATTATTGCACATAATGCGGAAACGTTATTGGTCTGCACGTGCAGGTCGTGCGGTAATCTGTCTGTGTGTCGCACATGTCACGTGAGTTTTCCCCGGGTCTGACATCAGATCCAGTGTCAACAATATGTCTTTGTTTACATCCTCTACTCACCCGACTTAGAGAGGAGGCCTGTGATCGTCATGAGTCTAAACAAACGATTCGATCTCTGGTTATGAGACAAACGTGACCTGGATTTGACGAAAATGACACTCTTTAAACCCATAATGAATAAGTTAACTTCGAGGAAACTTCGCGGTGTGTCATTATCATCACCCTGGCGCATAGACGTGCCTATAATCTATTTGCGATGGTTCACATTACCTCCGCAGCTAATTATGAAAAGGGGTTCACTGTCAAACTGTCATCGTATCCCAATAGTTGGTTGGTTTGTTGTTTAACGCCGCACTCAGCAATATTCCAGCAATGTGGCAGCTGTGTTACGACGTAAATTGTAATAAAAACGTAAATTGTAATACTTGCAGCAAATTGTAATAAACATGACGTAAATTGTAATACGCAAATTGCAATAAAAATTAACGTAAACTGACTGTAAATAATCGAGTCTGGACCAGACAATCCAGTGATCAACAGCATGAGCATCGATCTATGCAACTGGGATACGATGGCATGTGTCAACTAAGTCAGTGAGCCTGACTACCTGATCTCGTCAAACGACAAGCGTGGGTTACTGACCCGGATGTTCACGGGTTGTATACCAATGGCTCAGATTGTACGCACTGGAGTTTGAGTGATTGCCACCAGAAACCAGTAACAAAAAACTACAGTTCGGAAATCATCTCCTCAGTGTCTCATGCAGTTTCTATGCTTTCTATTCCGCGTTGCTATGTTTGTATACACATTCGCCTCATAATCAGTGTACGAAATAGCCACTGGCCCGCTAGCCCGTGGCTAGTAAAAATCCAGTCGGGCCAGTAAATCTTCACAGTCACTGGCCCGACTGGCTAGTGAATTTTCTTTGGGTCATTTTGTAAATATATCTCTCTCCGACCTGTTAAGTTATAATACACTTTTAAATCATGCAATATTATGGCCTGATAAAAATGTTCATCATTTTAGCAGCTTAATGATGCCTACATTCACATTTCGGACTAGTGAATTATTTTGTGGGCTAGTAACTTTCAGGCAAAGCTAGCCCGACAGGCTAGCAAAATTTGGAAACTATTTCGCACACTGTTTTATAATGTGTACATTTCTATGCTTTTCCTCGCAATTCGGTTTTTTCTTTGGTAGGCCTGTCATGGTGTCAATCAATATAAGGCTAAAAAGGTCACAATCATGTTAAACGGTAACGCTATATGACTCAAAAATCTAAATTTGGAGGAAGTCTGATGAGTGTTTGAGTGTCGTATGCACACTTCTTCCTGTTGATGGTATTTGGAACACTAATAGGTATATATCAATCCTATATACTCGTCTTTGGCTATAGTCTGTTTGCAGTGAAAACGTACCGATGAATTTCACTTTAAACAAAAAAGTAAATCAAATTATGATTGCGAATCCTCATAATTTTACCTTGCCAAATGAACATTTAAACCTCAGATTTTTATTCAATTTTGAATAAAGTTGTTTAACAAACGAGCATAGATTTGCATCGCTATTATTTTGGTTTGTATTACAAGGGGGTACGCGCAGTAGATGGAACAGTCAAACGAATGCACGTGCGGTACGTGATGGGCGTTAACTTAGACCAACCCTCCTTGTTCTCGGTGTTTCATTTAAAGTGCATACCCCCTTGTAATACAAACCAATAATAAACAGACTATAGTTAATGGCGACTCTCTCTCCCAAGAAGATAACGTCCCCGTGACAAACCGAATAGCGACACGGAAAGAGGCGAGTTGTGACGAATGTAAGTGCCCCTTGCCATATTTCAATGCGAACTAGCCAGTGGAAATCTGACAATGGGATACTCACTCTAAAATGGCTAAAATAGGGCACACACATCAATATCATAAGAACACGTCTCGAAAACTATAGATATAAAGTGACGTTTGGGTGAAATCAAAAGTTCGGACTGATTGACTGAGTTTAGTTTTACGCCGCTTTTAGCAATATTCCAGCAATATCACGGCGGTGGACACCAGAAATGGGCTTCACACATTGTGCCCATGTGGGGAATCGAACCCGGGTCTTCGGCGTGACAAGACTTCGGAACTGACTTATGTCAGCTGACTGTAGTACGCATAACAGTAACGGGAAAATTGAAGCTAAAACGGGAAAACAATTTGGACAGTTTCACAATTCTCAAAGCCACCAAGTGTGTTGTATTTCGTGATAACCATTAGTACTCGTGTACCATTGGATCACCCATGTTGTGACATAACTAGCTGGCAATAGCATATGTCTCTCATTCCGTGTGAGACCCCATTGCCTCGCTGTGGTGATGTATAATTGACTATATCACACCTGGGCTTGTCCCTGGAGCGTCCTATTCAAAATAGTGCAGGAAACCGTATAGTTATTGTAGGCCACGTATTGTAATTTTTTATAATTTTATTGTTCATTTCAAATACCCCCAACCACGGAACAATAAAACAACAACATAAGTTCCAACATTGTGCATTGTTTATGAGTTCAACCATTTTGTTTTAGTTATATCGGTCTTTCTTTGCGCTGCGTCCAGTGTATATGTTCAGATCATTCTGGGCACCATGAGAAGTAAATAATGATAGGCAAACACCGTTGTATCAAACTTTGATGTGTCGAAGGTCAGGGTGTCTCGAAGTAAACGTTTCTTATGCTTTCCGTATTCATAGTTTTCCGGTTGTGTAGAACCTCAGATGTCACTGTGGGGTACGCTATTGGTTAACGCGTTCGCTCGTCACGCCGAAGAACCGGGTTCGATTCCCCACATGGGCACAGTGTGTGAAGCCCATTTCTGGTGTCCTCCGCCGTGATATTGCTGGAATATTGCTAAAAGCGGCGTAAAACCCAACTCACTCACTCAATAGTATGCAGCAGAGAGGGTCCTGGCACAGGCAGACTGGTAAAGCTCATCATCAGCTCAGGGCCCTTGCCCCCTCTACACGCAGCCCAGACAGCGAATGGGACTTCTCCCAGGAAGCGCTGTCAAGTCGAGCCCACCAAGAAGTTTCCGGAGAATATGTAGACCCCCAACACTGCAGCCTTCTGCATTACCCAGAGTGTCAGAAGGGCTGTGCTCTCGGTGGAGAACCAGGGCACTCTCCAGATCTGCGCCAAGAGATCAGGAGGTACCAAACCAAGGGCACCGAGAACAATGGGATCTTGACGACAGTGTACTTTTGGTGCACGCGAGACATTTCAAAGGCGAGGTCCACATATGTATCATGATTTTCCTGGATCTTGTCAATCACACTGCTGTCAAAAGGGACAGAAAAATTCAATAACATAAATAAATTCATTGGCTTTATGCAAAAGGACAAGATCAGGTTTGTTGGCTGAAATTTATCTTAGGCTGTATATGGGCCTATTCCAAAGAAGTATAAAAGCATCATTTTCCATGACGCCCTGGACATGTACCTCGGAATCAAAGCCACAGGAATGGCGAAGACAATAGTAGAAACAACGAGCCATGCCATCATGTCGTATAAGGTATACTGTTTGTGCCAAGAAGGCATTCACTGACAAGGTGTAGGACAGTCTCTGTAAATTCATTACACAATCGACATTTCATGTCAATATTTTCTTTAAGAATCACATTTAGGCGATTGCGAATGGGAAGTGACTGGTCCTGGGCAGCAAAATGAAAGCCCTCAGTTTCACATTTAAGACCTGCCGACTTCATCCAGGCGAAGGAGTCCGTTGGATTACTATTCTGCTCCACACACTACATGAACACACGATGCAATTTGGTTTCTCAGAAAGCTTCTCCACAAATGACCGACTCTGGGCAGACTTGGTGAGGGACTTCACCTGGTTTACTCCCATCACTGTACCGTCCAGCAGTACAACGCCATCAACAAAATCAACCTCAGATTCTGTCCAACAACCTTTTTGGTGCTTACTTTAGCACCATCGCAGCGGTCTGTAAGTGGACCAGCTGACCCAGTGGTTGATGCTATGAGCGACGATACGCGCCACTGGGATAGGGTAACGCCAAGTCATGCACGGTCGGTGTACGTAAGTCACTCCCCACAGGCAAAGATTACTTGGGATCCGTTCCGCCCAGATTTTCCCACGGAAAGGCTGTAACGTTACGTGACGGGATCTATTTTTTGTAGTACTACGCGCTCCGTGTGGTTCTGACGTCACGACATGGTCAATCACTGCTCCTTCCGGAAAACGCAGTGCGGTCAGACGCTGCACGCTGCCAACATGTCAGTATGCAATATGTAACGAGCACCTGCAGCTAATCACAACTAACGGCCTGTCTGCACGCTCTCACCTGCATGCAACTGCACGGGATTGGCACTGACGCAGTTCAGACAAGTAAAAGGCAGTTAAAGTAACTATTTAATAACATATTTTATTCAACACCAACCAACATGTGTTTAAAAATATAGCAAATATTATCAGATAAATAAAATCAGATCTTAGATTCCGTTGCCACTAAACCAAGAGTATATCCTTTCATCCGGGCATGCAGATCGGAAAAGTGGTTTTCGGAATGTGTTTTCTAATCATGGACCTCGGAAACATGAACACGTATTCTGAACGACAGTTCCGTACTCATTCCATTCGTCACCACTCGCCCCTTTCCGTAACCTTATGAAGATTCGGCATTCGTGACCAACTCGTTATTCCGGGACAAGCCGAATAGCGGGGTTACGGAAAGGGGCGAGTGGTGACGAATGGAAGATTCGGCTTGTCCTGGAATAACACGAGTTATTCGTAATTACTCGCCTCTTTCCGTGACGGAATGGCACGAGTAATTACGAATGTAACACGAGTGGGTCACGAATGGTTCCATTCGTAACTACTCGCCTCTTTCCGTGACCTACAAGAAGACTCGTACCCCTATCGTACGCCGTTATTGCCAAGAATCATGGCAAACCAATCAAATAGCGCGTAGTAAAACGTATTTCGAAGCATGAAAATGGCGGCTCCGTTGAAGTTTGAAACTTTGCTAAACTATGCAAAGCACAATTTAAACATAAACTTTGAGCTAAAGGATCAGAAACTTTAAACACTGAAACATATTTACAAAGGGAATGACTGTATTGCTGTTTTGCCTAGGGGATATAGGATATTCTAGGAGCCATGTTTGGAAATTCAGTTATCTTTCCTTGGTAATAGTACTAGACTATTTTCATCTCCATGCCCGTTTGCGCTTAGACAGGGCCCAGTCGTAAACATGGCCACGAGAAGGGTACGAGACGCCATCCGGCTTGCCGGAATGGCAGAGTAGTTACGAATGGAATGGTTCTAGATCTTTTTGTCCCGGATGTCCCGAGTTGGTCAGGAATTATCCGGCCTGTTCATAAGATTCCGTCAAAGTATATTGTATATATTTCTCTTCAGTAGGATGAACATTTGAACGGAAGAGACTTTCCGTAGCCCGGGGGATGTACTGCCATACGATAGACATTCCATTCTCTTCCCCACAGAGGTTACTCCTGTCATATCTTCCTACGTAACCTCTGTTCTAATACGGCCCTTTCATGGTGTGAGCGTTCAAGACTCGTGATTGGAGGCAATCAGATTTAGTTGTGCAATCAGCGACGTTGTTTCAAAAGTGATCATTCGCAAGGCCTCGGTAATTTCCGTATGCTTCGAGAAAACTCAACCTCTTCCCCTGCGCGATGCGCAAACGTTTCTTCTAGACAGAACTCAGTCATGTTATGGCGGATCAGTGGTGTCTCCATCGCCCTCGTTGACAACGGACAAGCTAGCCATTAAACGTCTTGTGTGTAACATCAACACAAGTCCCCGGCAGATGGGGGGATATTTGTGGCCCCACATTTGCTTGTGTTAGTCAAGTTGAATCTAAGTCGATGTAACACGTGTTCTGATTGGATAGAAAGAAGGGAGATAATTCGTGTTGCGATCTTTTGGCGCTAGGGGATTTTACGAGAACCGGGAAATATGGCCGTATTAGAACAGAGGTTCGTAGGAAGATACGACAAGTAACCTCTGTGGGAAGAGAATGTAGACATTCCAGAAACTTCTTTTCTTAAATTTTCAGATTTTGACTCTGGAATTTTGTAGAAATATTGTTTAAATTGTATTCTGGAATGTACATCGCCAGTTTGAAGCCAGTGACACGAAACTCGAGAAGGCTGTTTTCTGATTGGATAATGTTGACTTTTTTTTTTTTTATTCTTTATATTCATTTCAGGAGGTGTACATTGCAAGGTGGAATGAAAATTGATATAACAGCATTTACAATACCGTACAACACAGGAGATATACGTTTCATGACAGTGACATACTATAGGTTCTCTAAGTATTCAATTAATCTATTTGGCCACTTTTTGTAAAATTTGGCAATCCTATTGTTTTTCCTGGCTATGTATCTTTCAACTATTACAATATCCCGTAGTATCTTCATGAATTCTGCTATATGTAAAAGTTTATTATTAATGCTAGAAGTAAATATAAATCTTTTACCAGCCAGTATAATGTTGTTGATAAAATCATAGCCAGAATTAAATCACAACAGGATTGTAAATTTGTGAGTACTAAATCAATTTTAAGAATGTTTCTAAAAACACTCTTAAATCATTCCAAAACCTCTGTACATATTCACAAGAGATGAAACCATGAATAATATCTTCAGATTCTGTTTTGCAAAATGTACAAATATTTTTATCTACTAATTTCATTTTCATTAATTCTCGTTTGGTATATAAAATCTTATGAATAAACCTGAACTGGAGTTCCAATAGCTTAGTATCACGTGTACGCTTTCTATAGTTAAAAAAATAAAATAAAATATGAAAATATTACTCCATGGTAAAGGGATAATAAGGACCAGGTTCGAATCCCCACATGAGTACAATGTGTGAAGCCCATTTCTGTTGTCCCCCGCCGTGATGTTGTTGGATTGTCGCTAAAAGCGGCGTAAACCCATACTCACTCACTCGCTTGTATGTACCATTTTCTCCCTTGTGCTGTCATCAGATGAAGAAGCATGGTAAAAATGCAGACCATGAGGCGGAGAAGAAGGCTGAGAAGGAGAAGTGGGAGAAGAGCATCGGCTTGCTGACATACCTGGGTCAGAGCGCAGTGGAGACTCAGGGTAAGTCACAGCATAGGGAAAGATACCTGGCCAGTCTGTCAGAATCTCGTATGAGAACTAACGGCATGTAGTGCATACACAGTGGTTAATGTTTAAGGCCTCTTCCAAAACCACCCACCCAAACCCTTGTAAAGGCCTAAAAAAACAATGCTTATTATGTACCCATGCTATGAAACATTCCTGATTGTAAACCAAAAGTCACTGTGTTCTTTAATCTGATTGGTTGAAAAACGTGATCATGACATATAATATACATTGCTGGTTATGAAAAAACATATAAACAAAATTATAAGCGTACAATCGCAATTCAAAAGGGCAATATTGTGTACTTGGGTTTACTTCCCAAGAAACGGGGGCGGTGGGGTAGCCTAGTGGTTAAAGCGTTGGCTCGTCACGACGAGGACCCGGGTTCGAATCCCCACATGGGTACAATGTGTGAAGCCCATTTCTGGTGTCCCCCGCCGTGATGTTGCTGGAATGTTGCTAAAAGCGGCGTAAAACCAAAACTCAGTCAGTCAGTCAGTCCCAAGAAACGAAGCAGCCGG